>NC_081413.1:317218301-318418301 GCF_030272615.1 Cryptomeria japonica | reverse complement strand
TAAGACAACCTTTGAATATCTCAGAGGTAGATTAGCGGTTGTACATCTACACAAGATCAACTAAGATGTTGGTGATGCATCAATCCAATGAATTCATTGAATATCTTTCAGTTTTGGATTGATGAGAAGTGGGCTACTCCTCAAGGGGAGCAACTACGATGAGATAAACAGAGATGGCAACAACAGAGATGAAGACGAAAGAGGTATTTGCACCTTTGGCATTGTTGTCAAAGGGGGAGAAGAACTAGTTGAGAAGAAGAAGAACTAGATAACTGGCAGAAGAAATACAAAGGAGATGTTGAGAAATAAGAGCGAGTACATAACATATCATTTCAGTTCAGTTGATGAGGTTTTTCAGTGTTGCCATCAATGCCAAAGGGGTAGAATGTTGGCATATTGGCATTATTGTTGATGATATTGATGAACCGATATAAGGACTATTGGTGATGATATAGTTGAGATGTTGTTTGATGACTTGATGATCAGTTTGTTAGAGTATTCGGGTATTTACTTGATTAATTAAACATTATTTGTTTAATTATTTAAGTTCCCTTTATCTCTTTTACACTTAAGCTAACTTTAGGTGCATATAATTAATTATTTTAATTAATTGTTATGTGAAAACCTAGGTTTTCCCTTTTTAGGGTTTCTTGACCTATTAAAGGTTGAGTTCTTTCTTTTCATTGTATGAAGAAGGATTATTATTGTCAATACATTTTGGAGATTATTGAGCTCTCATCTTTTGGAGCATATTTTTCTTGTGTATTCTTTCCTTCTGTGATTTGCTTCATTGCTTCTAGTTGTAACAGGTTTTTCAGCTTGCAGGATTATTTGGGCTCCTATGGTGTTGTATTTTCTCAACTCCTATATGGTATTAGAGCTTGAGATCTGCAGCTGCCTGTTCTTGTTTTGAGAATTTTTTTGGCTTTGGAAGCAAATTTGGGGTTTCAGGAATTTTTTATGTACCTAGGGTTTGAGCTTTTTTTTTGAGCACTTTGGGCCTAAATGGACCTCACCATTGTACTCATAAGGCCCAAAAACCCCTATGGTCATATAAAATTCAACCTATTTTGGTTCCCGAGCCTCTGGGTGAATTTTTTTCTCAGATCTAGGTCGTACGACCCTGGCACGCAAATCGAGAAAAAATGATTTTTTTTTCCTTTTTACGGCATGTAGGCCAAAATTTATTTTAAAAAATAAATAAATAAAAAACAAAGGTGAAAATAGGTTTTTTTTTTTTTTTTTAAATTGTTTGTTTGCAATTTTAATGGGGGGTTCCCACGGTACGCAGGGTACCGTGGGACCCCTGCAGGTGTTAGTACGGCCCCAGCCACCCAGCCCGCCATAGGCCTTGCGGCCTCCACCCTGGCCCCCGCCGCTCAACTTGCGGCCCCATCTCCCTGCCTGCCGCCCAGCCCGCCGCCGACCTTGCGGCCTCCGCCCTGGCCCCCGCCGCTCAGCCGCTTGGCCTCACCGCTACCCAGCCCTTTTTTCTAGCCGACCACCACTCCACCACCGGCCCGCCACCCTACCACCCGGCTGCCACCGATGCACCACCGGAGTGCCGCTCCCTGGCCACCGTACCACCACCAACCACCAAACCCCTTTTTTTGGCTCTTTCAAGGGGGTTTGGTTTTTTGGCCCTATCTTGGGCATACAGAGTCATTTTTTTGAAAATGAATAGGCATCGGAAAGCTGGTTCCAAGGCCAACCTCATGGTGTTGGTATTTTTTTCCAATTTTTCTATTTGACTATTTCTTTTTTTCAATCAAAGTGAGGTCTCTTTTTTGCACTCCGAGAGACGTAGAATGAGCATCCAAACTCTGTTTTTCAAAAACTTTATATTTTCGGAAAGCCTATGTTGTGTACTTTCCAGAAATATGAGTTTTTTTTCTAGATTCTTCTCCATGCATATTTTATTTAGTTTTTTGCTTTTCAGCACTCTGGTGGATATCGTGGTTGTTTCAGGTCCTGGGATCTCTTTTCTGAGTAGGGTGTCTTTGTTTTGATTCTCATTTCTATTTCCAATCTTCTTATCATTGTAGCATTATATATATGCAAATGCACTAAGATAAAGTGTCATCATACATTGTTTACTTGGAATCTTGCATATCTTGTGTCTTGTTGTACATGCACTGTTGATCAAGTGCCATGAGGGGGTTGATGTTTGCCTGCTATTTGCCATCTTCCTTTGTCAAGTGAGTGTTCCTTCCACGACATTCGCCTCATGATGATGTGTCTCAACACCTTTGATATTCTTGGTTCTTCGTCATGCAGTTGTTTTTGGCTGTCTTTTTCAGTGTTCCTGTCCCTCTCCCACTTCGGCATTATGGAGAGGTTTATCCTATTGGTTCTAATGCTTATGTGGTTCGATTGATCAGCTCTTTAGGCTTTGGTTTTTCATGCCATCTGCATCTTCGATTTCAGTTGTTTTTGTCTTATTTGCCTCCTGATTCGAGTAGTGTCATTTGAGGGCACTCATGTAGATTACAGTCTTCTCTACCTGGTCATGTTCTAGTTCAGTGGATGTTCTTCAAAACAACAGTTATTCTTCGACAGAGTTTGCAGGGTCTTCATGCTTCAGTGATATTCTTTTCCATCTCTTTTTGGAGTAGAGTTTTGTTCCCATGTGGTTTTCTATATTTCTCCAGTTCATAGAGATTTCATTGTATTTGGGTACCTGATCAGGCCTTGTTGTCGGGACCCATCTTTATTGCTTTTAGTAGCTGTTCTAGGTTTTAGCTTCTCCCTAAGTCTAGCTTAAGGGGGGGTGTTAGAGTATTCGGGTATTTACTTGATTAATTAAATATTATTTGTTTAATTATTTAAGTTCCCTTTATCTCTTTTACACTTAAGCTAACTTTAGGTGCATATAATTAATTATTTTAATTAATTATTATGTGCAAACCTAGGTTTTCCCTTTTTAGGGTTTCTTGACCTATTAAAAGTTGAGTTCTTTCTTTTCATTGTATGAAGAAGGATTATTATTGTCAATACATTTTGGAGTTTATTGAGCTCTCATCTTTTGGAGCATATTTTTCTTGTGTATTCTTTCCTTCTGTGATTTGCTTCATTGCTTCTCCTTGTAACAGGTTTTTCAACTTGCAGAGATTATTTGGGCTCCTATGGTGTTGTATTTTCTCAACTCCTATACAATTTATGTTTTCATTAATGGCAACTATGGTTACATTGTTCTATCATGTTATCTAAGTTGTCTATGATTGACCGAAAATATATGGAATGGATTTGACTATTAACTGTCAAATAGGACTTTAACCAGTAATTGTGAAACTGTGTTATGCTTAAGTAATTCGATCTAGAGATTGTTGAGGAATTAGGTGTTGTGGTTTGGAATATGTGTTTGTAACATTGTAATGAGGTTATGAATGGAACCGCATCATGTTTTGGCTACCGGAAGTCATGTTTGTGATTGACTGATGTATTTTCTATAGGCTTTTAGTAGGGTTTAAGAGACGATATTCAAATCTTATAACCGGTAATGATTTTGAGTTCGGAAGTGTATTACATTATGTTTGTAAGATGGTGATGACGTGGTTGAATTCGTGTGAAGTGATAAGGTGTTGTTTTGGCACGTACAAAGAGCGAATTTCTTGGGAATGAGCGAAGTGCTTAGTGTTGGCTTGATGATGATTGTAATGAATTCATCATATGTTGTCATTGATGAAACACAAACACACACATATATTCATATTATCTACCGGTGTAACTTCGAAGTTATTTATACTACAACCGGTATACTAGAGGTTTATTTCTAACCGGTACTTGGTGACAACCGGTATATATATGGAGACAACTAGTGGATATACATAACTCGGCAGCAACATGAAGACCCAATAGAGATTATCACAGGAGCATCAAGGATAACGGTTTATATGTTTAACTCCAACTGGTATTCACTGATTATGTGATGAGTTATCACAAGTCATGATGAGTTATCCTTACCGACAAGATTTGGTGGTATTTTTGTGATGAGTTATGATCACTTGACCAAATACACTGCACCTAGGTAATTATGTTATGATTTCTAGAGGCTGACATGAAATCTAAAATGTCTATATATTGACATCACAATGAATTATTTTGTATGAACGAAAGTGATACGCTATGTGTAAAGGCAGAAGTGTTAAGTCGCAAAGTATGTTGGTAAAGAGGAGTTAAGTGAGCAGAAGAGGATCTATACAAGCAATTTGTGCTACTACTAGATCACATCACCTGTTGTTTTCTAATCACTGCAATAGCCATATCCCCTAACCGACTAAGCTCTTACAAGCTTCATTGTTCAAATCCTCTAACCAGGTGATCCATTAGTTTGGATTTAGAAATCCTCCACCGAGGTTACTCCTTACAGTGTACTACCTTTTGCAGTGTATAGCTTTTTACTAAGCTTTGGGATCTTTAACAAGATTCACTCCTAGTAGAGCATTTGTAGACCCTAATCGGTCAGTTATCTATTACTGTAGATAGTTAACTTATGAGTCCCATCTCACCGTGGTTTTTACATATTTGGGTTTTCCATGTATAAACACTTGTGTTATGGTGGATGTTTTACTTATTGTGGATGATGTTATATCATTTTTGATTGCATGCATATTGTTTAACAAACTTGTTAAGTTTATCTACCAGTCAGTGTTTAAAGTAGTACTATTTTTGGTGTCACAAATTAAGCCCCCCCTCTCAGTGCTTTACAATTCCATCAATTGGTATTAGAGCCTAACTTCCTTAAAGCCTAATCACTTGGAAGAAAACCCTAAAGATATCATGGGGGATATGAGCTACTTAGAGATGGCTAGAGAGCTTGAGGCTAGTATGAATGAGCTTGAAACCCTAAGGGTCAAACTGAAAGCTTCTCAAGTCAAAAGAAGAGAGATAACTAAACAAATATTAGAAATATCTGATAATAGTTCTTTAGATGAGACCAATATTGATGCTCTAGTTGAGGAAGTTGAAAAACTAAACAGTAAAGAGTTAAATCTAAGGAGAGAGCTAGAAGGTCTTACTATCTGCATGAGTCAGGAACTGGAAGCTAGGAGAACTGCTGAAGATCTCACCAGAGAAAAAGATCATGAGATTTCCAAGATCAAGCGAGAGAATGCTACCTTGCATGAGCATTTGAATGCAAAAAGAGAAGAAAAAGAGAACCTATAGCTAGATCTTGAATTAGCATCATCTCTGAGAGAGAACCCGTCAAAACATAATGAAGATCTCACTAGACAACTCACTGAAGCAAATGAGAAATTGGAAAAGTTCAACAAAAGTTCTATCTTGCTGGAAGAACAAATTCAATCACAAAGGATGAATGGTGATACCTTTGGACTTGGTTTTCACACATCTGAAAAAGGTGAATCCTCTGGTACCAAGAGCAACACTCTCAAGAATAAATCTGCTCCTAAGGTCAAAAAGCCTATCGATAAGAAGGCCTTTAAACTTGTTTATTTTGTTTGCCATAAACCTGGTCACACTACAAATGTTTGTAGAGACAAACTTAATAGAAATGTAAGCTACAATACTAATGCTAGGTATGTGTCCAAGAAATTTGAAGGTCATTGCTTCACATGTAAAATGTATGGACATAGATCAGTGGAATGCAGATATGGAGCGAATAATCCTATACCACATATGCATTCAAGACCAAATGGCAACTGGATGAGAAACTTTGACAACCGGGTCAACATGAACTGGCAAAGACCCTATGACAACCGATTTAGTCTATTTGAGATGGAAAAGGTAACAAATGTCATTTGCACCATCTGTAACAACTTTGGTCATATGGCTATGAATTGTAGAAGAAGAACCGGGAGAGGTAATGTAGGACCTTGTAAATCATCTGGTATGGCCTGCTATCACTGTCACAAACTGGAACACTTGGCAAAAATCTGTAGATCTAGAAAGAGTAAACCGGTCAACCCTTCTAAAGATCAGAAAGGAAAGCATAAAGTTAATGTTGAAGAAACTAGAGAAGAAATGAATCGAATATGGAAGAAGAAGAGTGACGACTCACTTGGAGAAGAAAATGCTCCTTCACCAAATGTGGAGAATCCTGCACCGGTGAATTAAGCCTTTTCAATATGGCTAAGGGGAACTTAACGCTAAATCCACCTTGGGACCCCTTGAAATGAATGAGCGGTAAGAGAATTTTAAAATTTTGATAACTTTTTGTCAATCAGTTATAAACTAGTTTTACATCTATGTATCATTAAGCGGTGTAATTAGGGTTTGTAACCTTAACGATTAAGCAATTAATTCAGTAGGTAAAAAAGATAAAAGTGAGTTTTCACTTTGTTATTTTTACCCTAACGCATTCAAGAAAGAATTTTTGAGCGCTTGTAGAGCTGAGAAAGGATTGTTGGTCGATATTTGTCGAAGTTGCATTGTGATTTGAGTAATCAAGTAGATTTTAAGGTTGGAGAAGACTAAACTGGTGTGCACTTGAGCATTCAATCGGTTAAAGAGGTAGCGTGCGTGAAATAAGGTATTTCTTTGAAAAATCCTGCTTCGAATCTAGTTTATCTGGAATGGCATCGTCTTCTAAACCAGTAGAGAGATTAATGATTACATTTGAACCTATGGAAGTTATTGAAGTAGAACAAGTTGTGTCTTATAATGATTTATCACAAGTTCCTAGTGGTGTTGTAGTGAAAGGAGATTTGTCCAGCTACATTGATTGCAACATTGAGGATTTAGGATCATTATCGATATATTCTCAGTTAAAATCCCTTTGCGATGAGAACAGAAAGATTCAATCAGAATATATAAGGGTTTATGAAAAAGGTTTTCATAACACAACTTACTTTCTTGAAGATTTTGAAGAAGAACATATTCGAATTATTTTGAGTCGAGTTCATGGAGAAAACATGTATTTAGAAAGGACTCATACTATAACCAAGTAAGCTATTCAAGTTGTAACTAGTTTTTACTCAACCGGTGAAGTACCTATGTTGAGGCGTATTTCAAAAGAGACAATATACACTCTAACCGGATCAATATTTGATAAGCATTCTTTTTCTGTCAATAACATCAGGGACCCAATGGTAAAGTTGGCAGCTATGGTTATAGGCTACCGGGTATTCTACTCTAGCAGATTAAATAGTGTTCCATCAGTAGTGGTGCATACTGCTTACAAGATGATGGCTGAAAATGCTAATTATGACCTATGTGAGGCCACAAGGAGCCAATTAATGTTAAATATCCAATCTATCAAGAAGGACAACAGTCTAAAGTTTAAATTTGGATAGTTATTGATCGGGCTATTATTTTCTTTTTAGAATTTCCTGTCGGGAATAGGTGATCTTGAATGGTCTAAGGATCTACCAATATCTGCCTAAATTAAGAACAGTATCAAGGTTGTGAAGAACACCTTTTCTGCTACAATGAACAAATACTTCAATGAGTTTCAGAAGAAAATGAGCATGAGAGTAAGATTCCCTGAGGACGTGGTAAAACATTTTGCTAAGGACATTGTTTTCACAGTTACCACTGATTTTTGTTTAATGGAGGCAATTGAGCCTAGAGAAGAAGAAATGAAAGATTTGAGTTATGAGGTCAACTATGACTTATTGATTGGTTATTCTAATAACCTATTGGCATATCCAGAGGATAAAAAGAAGGCAAAATTGAATATTGTTGAAGATCAGACTGCACAAGCCAGAACCAATATTGTTCCTACCATGAGTGGTAAAGGTAAGAAAAAAGAAGACTAAGCAAGCACCTCCGGTGATGAAAAATCAAGAGTGACACGAAGTGTCCAAACCAAAAAGGTACCGACACTTAAAGTTTATGCAAAGAAGGAGAATGCATCTAAGAAAAGAGGTCGAAAACTAAATCTCCAAGCAGAATCTGAAGGTACTGACACTGAGGAAGAACCCAAGAAGATGAAAGCAACCGATAGAGTAGCAAAGCAAGTGAAGGAAGTGTCGAAGGCAACTGTGCCTTTTGATATTTCAACTTACAAGCCCGAGACTACCTTTGAGAGGATAGTGAAGACATTAGGGAGAAACAGATTTGACAATGTCAAAGAACATTTTGATTCTTTCACTGAAGAAGAAAAGAAGCAAATCATTCAACAGGTAATCAATCATTTGTGTCATTATAATAGATTACCACATGATCTTGAAAATGATATCTCTAATTCCTTGTATACTATTCTTTTGAATAAATGGGAGGAAGCAATAAAGAAAGAAAAAGGAATCATAGATGATATA
The DNA here is from genome assembly GCF_030272615.1 of Cryptomeria japonica. Taxonomy (NCBI): domain Eukaryota; kingdom Viridiplantae; phylum Streptophyta; class Pinopsida; order Cupressales; family Cupressaceae; genus Cryptomeria; species Cryptomeria japonica. Next base: position 318,410,082 of record NC_081413.1, on the reverse strand, counting down.
TTTGTACAATATTTTCCTGAGTTGTCAAAGGATGAGTTGAATGAATTGGTTGATAAGTATAAAGTTCATTTTGCTTACAAAACGAGAAGATTGAAGCTAATCAATGGAAAAGTGCAACCTGTTGAGACCGAGACTCATCAGATTGCTCGTAATATCAAACACTCAGAAGATCTTATACATTCTTCTAAGGATGAGGAAGACAATGTTGATCGACCTGAAATGGATGAAGAAGAAATAGTGCAAGTTGATGTGGTCTATCCTGTCAAGAAGAAGGATGACACTATCATCCAAGTTGTTGATGATATTCAGGATACAATTGATCTATCTGGAGACATCATTGTACCAGATATGCAACCACCTAAAATCACTGACTTACAGGTTACTTCAGTTGAGAAATCGACAACTCAACCAACAATGGATATTCCACCAGAAAAGGAACAACCTGAGAAACCCCAATCCCCACCGGTTTCACAAAACATTCAAAAGGAATCTAATGAAAATGTTGACACACATATTTCTGAACAGGAAATAGAGAAAGGACAAGAGAAAGCAATTGCTAAGGTAACATCTTCTGAACCGGTAAAAGCATCAGTCATTCAGTAGACTGATGAAGATGATGATGACTCATTAGGCATATCAGGGCCTATAGTTGTTAACAATATGAGTGCATCTAGAATGATGAATATTGCAACTATCATGCAATCTAGAGCACACAAGAAGAGACTTAAAGAGCAAATAATGGAAATTGAAACAATTCAGAATGGAGTAGATATTTTATCAAGTCTACTACCAAAAACTTCTATAGGACATCTGACAACCCCTATTAGCAAACTTGGTCAATTGGTTGCTGATGCATCTGACCAAAATAAGTCACTTGAAGAAGCAACACAAACTTATGTTGAGAAGAGTTATAGGAAGAGGCGTGGAGAGCATCTTATGAAAGTAAATGATACATGGAAACTTGCTCTATCTTTGAATAAAGATTTGTTAAGAAAAGCTATTGAAACAGGAGGCAAATATCTTGCTTCTACTTCTAATGTTTCATTTTTTTATTCTGATATCAATAAAAGGCGAACTGAAACATAGCAAGAGCTAAAAAATATATGCAATGCATATGTACCACTTCAAGACTTTATTTTTGCTTTTAGCAAATTTGTGGATGATTTGCACAACAAGTTGGATACCTATGATCTTAAGAAAGCAAAAAGACTCTAGTCACTGAACGAATTGAAGAGCCTACTCACATCTCAAGTGGACATACTACAGAGAGCCTACAAGAATGCATAAGCTATTTTAGCTACTCCAGAAACCTGTACACTTGATTCTATGGAAGAGTTCCATACACAAATTATGTCTACACTTGAGTACACTGAGAACGTGCAAGAAACATGCCTTATCAAAGTTGGAGAGGAACTTTATTGTTATTTTCATGAGACTTGTGAATGCATGAATCTTAATTCAATTTTACAAGTTTTTGTATATGTAAAACATTTTGATACAATTTTTTCTATATATATATATATATATATATATATATATATATATATATATATTGCTTTTCAATTTGGCATTGTTGTCAAAGGGGGAGTAGAAATATGTATGTGTGTTTTTGAAAATTTTGTATGATGTATGTAGTAAGGGGGAGTATGTGTATATTTTTTTTGTAAGCACACTTAGCGGTATTACTGTTAAATTTTCTAAGTGTTGTCATCAATGTCAAAGGGGGAGATTGTTGGCTTGATGATGATTGTAATGAATTCATCATATGTTGTCATTAATGAAATGCACACACACACACACACACACACACACACACACACACACACACACACACACACACACACACACACACACACACACACATATTCATATTGTCTACCGGTGTAACTTCAAAGTTGTTTATACTACAACCGGTATACTAGAGGTTTATTTCTAACCGATATTTGGTGACAACCGGTATATATATGGAGACAACCGGTGGATATACATAACTCGGCAACAACATGAAGATCCAGTAAAGATTATCACAGGAGCATTAAGGATAATGATTTATATGTTTAACTCCAACCGATATTGATTGTTCCAATCGATATTCACTGATTATGTGATGAGTTATCCTTACTGACAAGATTTGGTGGTATTTTTGTGATGAGTTATGATCACTTGACCAGATACATTGAACCTAGGTAATTGTGTTATGATTTCTAGATACCGACATGAAATCTAAAATGTTTATATATTGACATCACAATAAATTATTTTGTATGAGCGAAAGTGATATGCTATGTGTAAAGACAGAAGTGTTAAGTCAAAGAGTATGTTGGTAAAGAGGAGTTAAGTGCGCAGAAGAGGATCTATACAAGCAATTTGTGCTACTACTGGATCACATCAACTATTGTTTTCTAATCACTGCAACAGTCAAATCCCCTAACCGGGTAAGCTCTAACAAGCTTCATTGTTCAAATCCTCTAACCGGGTGATCCATTATTTTGCTCTTGATTATAATATAGTTTATTCTTATCAAATATTTTGTCTCTCTTTTATTGATGTTGTCACGAAGGATTGCACCTGTGATGCTAAGTATGAAACTCAACAATCTTGTGAAACATGAGAATACTTTCAGGCTTGTGGGTATGTCTATCGTGAAAGTAGACCTCCAGAGATCAGGCTGGCTTCCTGTCTGATGAATCTCCTACAAACTTTCTTGAGAAAAGGGATAGAAAGAATATTGAAATTAAACCTACCCTACGAGGTGATGCACCAAATATTGCTTCTAAAATTTGCGACCGCTTAACCCACAAAATCTTCAACAAATAACTTTTGAAAGTTTCACAACTCAACTGAACATGTGAATACATAAATATTTTATAGAAAGGGCTTGATTAGAAATCTTGCTTGAAAGAAAATAAACTATCTTCACAACTACAAACCCATCAAAATTAGATTACACAAACTATCACCTGCATTAACCATGTATCCTCCTAAAAAAATATTGCTTGAAAGAGGCAACATTAAAGGATTCGAAGAATAAATCACAAAAAAATCATCAATATCTTTCATTCAACACTAGATAAGAAGTATCGAGAAGGAATCTGTTGCTATCTTATTGAAAATTAATGAATTGTTGTTGTTACAAACTCAAAAATGCGAGCTATAATCCTATCCTTGAGTATGAAAGGGCCTAAAATAGTCCACAATCACGCTAAGAAAAGAAAAAGAACTCTCTAATAATGAATATGAGAGAGACTATATAGAAGAGAAGATGAAGAAATCTGCATCTTGAAACCTTAATATGAAAAACTGCATGGAAAAAGCCTTAGGCGGATTTGCCCAAAATGGTATAAAAAACTCATGCAAAACTCTGCCAAAAATAGCTTATGTTGCTTAAAATAAGCCTCCAACTCAAACTACATGAAAAGACACCCTCCTGCCAAATATAGAACTGTCAACTTTGTTAAAAATAGTCAATATGAAAAATCATCTTTTTTTTGAAATTTTTTGCATGAAACCCTTAGCCAAAAATAATGTTGAAAAAGAAACACCCCCTTTACTGAAACTTTGCATGTCATGATGCCAAAATAACACTCTCCCTTTATCTCTTGAAATAATTTATTTCCTTTTATCTTCTTTCTTTAAAATAATTTTATTTTAACACTTAAAATATTAAACAATTTGTTTTATTTTTTAGTGCTAAAATAAATTATTTATTTTCCTTATAATAATTTTATTTTAATATTTATTGAAACAATCTACTTATTAATTTCAATAAATAATAAAATTAAATATTAAATCTAATAAATCTTTCTTTTTTTTTGTAAACATAACTTAATTAAGAACGACTAGTAGTTCCAACTTGATCTTCCACCTTGAAATCTCTATCAATTGCATGAATGATTCTCCTTGGGTCGAATTTGATGAAAAAACATGCAAAACTGACCCAAACTGATGTTGAACTACTGAAACTGACAGTCAAGTTCTGTTATTTTGCGGTGAAGGTTTTTCTTGAAAACTACAAACTGGGTTTACACAAAATTTAATGGGTTTTTTCGTCTTGAAGTCTTCTACTTTCTATGTAAAAATTGTGAAACCCCTTATCATAAATTTTTAGATATGATTGAAACACGACTGCTTCTTTTAAAACCATTTTTACACTTTGTTATCGTAATTAAGTCAATTAACATTTGATCAATGAAAAGAGGTCACCAAATTTAGGTGTAGCAAAATTTGGTAACATTTTTAAAGTCCACGATTGACCATGTTAACATCCTGATTAACAAATTTGAATAGATTAAAGGCAAGGAGGATGATAAGGATTAGACTGAGAAGAAGGGTCATGAAAAAAGAACAAGGGCCAACACTCAGAAGCAGGTTGATATCAAGGAATAAGAGCTGGAAGAGATGAAAAATTCTATGATCAATATGAAGTAGATGGTGGTTCATGCGGAAGAACTCATGAGAAACATTTAGCTATCCTTATGTTGTCTTGGTGTTGTCTTTGTGCTTTCCTTGGGTTGTCTAGTGTTGATCTCTTTGTCTTGTGCTCGCTTTCTGTTTTGACTAGGATTTGTTCTATGTATGGGTGACCAGGCACTGTTGTTTCATGCCTTTTTCATGCTTTAACTTTCTCCTTCTTTGTAACAAGGTTTCGGGTTCCTTTCAAAAACCTATTTTTAATTAATCAAAACATTTTAAAAAAACTAATATCATGAAGGATTGCACTCATGATGCTAAGTGTGAAACTAAGCAATCCTGTGAAACATGGAAACACCTTCGAGCCTGTGGGTTGCTCAAGTTGAAGGTGAATCTCTAGGTTATAAGTTGACTTCTCTTGAATCCCTCATAAAACTAAATGATTGATGTGAAAAAGAGTGAGAAATAATCTGAAAATACTGAAAAATTGCAACTAAACTAGGAGGTGATACACCAAAATGATAATGATAATAGCCTAAAAACCCACAAAAATATGACAAAAACTTCGTTCACACAAAATGATTTTACTCTTCAACCACATAAATATTTCCTAGGAAGGCTAAGGGAATCATAAACTTGGAACGAAAACCAATTTCACAACCAAATTGACAAATACCTCTTTTACACAACTTACAACCCATGATTTTATGAAAAACAAGGATACATGCACATAAAAGAGATGGAAATTCAAAGGTTTCTAGATCAAAACACAACAAATTTCTATCAAATGTACAAGTGAAAGTGCACAATTAACAAGGCAAACACATGAAACTTTGTAATCAAAATAATCCTACTATAAAAACTGAAAGACTATAATGCTAAGATACAATGCAAAAAAGAAAGAACCAACACTATAGTCTTTCAGTTATATAGTAGGATTCCTTTGAATATTACAGAGTTTCATGTGTTTGCCTTGTTAATTGTGCATGTTCACTTACAAATTTGATAGAGATTTACTATGTTTTGATCTAGAAACCTTTGAATTTCCGTCTCTTTTTTGTGTATGTTTCCTTGCTTTTCATATAGTCACAGGTTTTAGGTTGTGTAAAAGAGGTATTTGTCAATTTGGTTGTGAAATTGGTTTTCCTTCCAAGTTTATGATTCCCTTAGCCTTCCTAGGAATTATTTATGTGGTTGAAGAGTAAAATTGTTTTGTGTGGACGAAGTTTCTATCATATTTTTGTGGGTTTTTAGGCTATTATCATTATCATTTTGGTGTATCACCTCCTAGTTTAGTTGCAAATTCTTTTTCAGCATTTTCAGATTATTTCTCTCTTTTCCACATCAGTCATTTAGTTTTAGGAGGGATTCAAGGGAAGTCTACCCATAACCCGAAGATTCACCTTCAAATTGAGCTACCCAAAAGCCTAAAAGTATTCCCACATTTCACAGGATTGTTGAGTTTCATACTTAGCATCACAGGTGCAATCCTTCATGACAACAGTGATATTCAATGTGCTCTTGATCTTGGCTAAATTCAACAAATTCTTACAAAGACATCTCTTTTCCTTTTCCATTTTTACTTGTGATGCAAATGAGGGGGACAAGGCAAGGACTTAAAGACGAATCAAACCTAGACATCAAGAGTGAAAGTTTTTTATTTATTTTAGGGATTGAGGAGTAGAGATGTCGATGAATGAGTACTCAATAAAAGGGCTGATCAAAACTACTAACATTGAAAGGCACTTTAAGGCAAATGGTCAAGGTCTCAAGGATTTGGAGGAAGATATAATGGGTACCTAGGTAAGGGCAAGTCTTAAACTATAATGTAAAAAGAAAATATTGCAAAGAGTTAGGGTTTTGGAGGTTGAATAGAAAAGGTACTCCAATAAGGGAAACCTCAAAAGTCCAAAAGTCTAACACAAGCACAAACCTTGGAAATTTAAAATAAAACAACTCCTCACACTTAATTTTTTTAAGATTTTGTAACATCCAACGTTGATACACACATGGGGGACAATAAAGGAAATCACTTAGCCAAATTTGACAAATTAAGACCCATATAAATGTTTTTTAAATAAATCATATGTGAATGGAAAAATGAGGCCTAATTGCATAAAGGAGCAAGGAGCCGAGAAATATTTGGCTCTCCAAGATTGAATCCCAAAATAAACCATATTGATCTACTAAAAACGTCGTGAGAAGGAAATTGCTTCACATTGTACAACAATTAGAAACTAGGTGCCTTACTTGAGCCCAAGCCTTCCATAAAGAGGCAAAGAACATCAATCCATGAACTCTAATCTCAAATTGTCTAAAGAGAACATCTAGATTGTGTAGAGATTGCTGATGTTTGCCTTTTTGGGGCATTAATAACTTCAAGTTATTACTGATTAGGACCTTCCATGGCTCCTCTCCATGTAGTGCATTGAAGATCCATTTTGAAGCATTTGCAATACCTTGAGTCATCAAATATTTCAACCCCAAGCCTCCCTAGTCTCTTGGCAAGCACCAAGAAACACTATGCATTTTGTGGGTACCTTTGCCATCAGACCAGACAAATTCTCTCATAATCCTTTACAATTTGTTAAATTTCCCATTGGCAAACAACTAGGTAGAAGAATGATAGATGTCATGAGATCCCAAAATCTTTTGCACTACCTAAATTCTACCAACAAGGGACAAAATGTGGGTCTACCATTTCAAATGTTTCCTCCCTACTTTTTATAGACCCACTCCCACATATATTTTAATCAAAGAGAAATAGAAAGTGGAATTTAAAGATATCTAATGACCTTGAAGGGATCAAACCAACCCCAACCCTTGTTTAAAGCCACTAAGGTGGATCCATTGTCCAACCAATAATAGTAGATTTATGAGGGGCAATTTATAGATTCATATGCATCACAAAATATATTTAATCTATTAATATTATTATCAAAATTGGCCCCAGATAGCTCAATGAATAAGGTAGTGTCATCTACAAATTAAACATTCAAGAGTTTCTCATTATTAGGGAGTCTAATGCCCTTGAGAGGAGGAGAAATCATATCAGTCCTAAGAATGTAATGCAAGACATCTGCTACAATAACAAAATGAGCAGGAGCTATTGGACAAACTTTTCTAATAGATCTTTGAAGAAAAATAGGCTCAAACAATTCTTCGTTCACATCAATAATCATAGAGGAGTCACTAAACAAGATATTGATCCATTTACAAAAGTTTAGAGGGAATCTAAAAGATTTGAGTATCTAAAGAACAAAGGCCCAATCAATTTTGCCATATGCATTTTGAAAATCTAGCAAAGCCATGACAAAGTTCTGTTGGCATTTTTGATGTTTATGTTGTGATTGTCATTGATGGACACACACTTGTATTGAGATCCCCTTTATATGTATGAGCTCATGCTCAACCGATATTTGTTCCAACTGGTATGTTATATTCTAGTCTTTAGACTAGTAGTGATTTTGCAGAATGTGTTTCCCGGTCTCAAGCGGCAGGACGACCCCAAGCGGTTCACAGATCACAAGCGATACGAGGGAGCAAAGCGACACAACACATTCTTACCAGTCTTCATTTTTGTCAAACCAGCAACTGGTATTTTGTATGAACCGGTAATACTCTGTGATGAGTTACCAACCGTCATTTTGTGATGAGTTACCAATCCACCGATTGTTTGACGATGCTGACACATTAACGGTGATTCCTGTGTCGTGTTACTAAGTATGTCTAGGTTCATTGAACCTAGGAAATTGTAAAGAAATCCTATTGGACCGACATGAAATCAGATTCCTTTAAAAGGACATCATGTCTAGGGTTTTAGGTTGTTGCGAAAAAGGGTTAATGTTGAGCTAGGGTTTAAGGTGGATGTTGAGTTGTTGGAAGAGCGATCTTATCTGAGAAGATCGAGTTATAACTAAGAGAGAGATAGAGAAGACTGAAGTAATGCTGGAATGCATTAGCTGTGAGCAATACTGGATCTAACCAAGTAGTTTGTGCTATTAGATAGGTCAAACACTTGTTGATTACTCACATCTTTAACAAGTCAGTAGCCCCTAACCGGGTAGGCCTCAAAGCCTTTGTAAAATCCTCTAACAAGGTGGTTCACACATGTGAATCTAAAATCCTCTAACAAGGTAGTCTTTAATCGGACTTATCTCCTAACAAAGATTGAGATTCCTAACAGGATCTGTTCTGGTGAAGAACATTGTAAGACCTTAACTGGTTTGGTTTCTATTATGCAGATAGTGACTTGTGAGTTCCATCTCACCGTGGTTTTTCTCAGTTGGGTTTCCACGTCAAATATCTTGTGTTATGGTTGTATTGCTCTTGTGGGTGAATGTTTTATTCGCATTTTGGTTTGTATGTGTGGTAACCGGTTTGACTGTCAGACTGCTTTACCGGTTTATCTTTAGACTATGTAAGTGTTTTAGTGCAAAGATTTTTGGCATACTAATTCACCCCCCCCTCTTAGTATTCATCAATTGGTGTCAGAGCCAACCTTTCTATAAGTTTAACCACTTGGAAAGAGATATGGGGGAATACACCTTGAGGGAACTTACTCAATGGCTCACTAAGTCTAAGCAAGCCTATGATGATCTTATGGTCAAATACAAGGCATCTCAAGCAAAAAGAAGAGAACATGTAGAAAAGCTGATGGAACTATCTAAAAGTAGTTTTGAAGATGAAGCTAACATGGAAGCTATGATTGCTGAAGTGAATAAGCTGAATGATTCAAACTCCAATCTGAGAAAGGAGTTGGAAGGACCGACTATTCGGTTCAGTCAAGAGCTTGAGAACCGGAGAAAAGGTGAAGATCTAGTAAAAGACAGAGATCATGAGATCTTCAAGTTGAAACATGAGATTAGTGCACTAACTGCTCGCCTTCATGAGAGTAGAATGGAAAAAGAAGACATGCAAGGAGAACTGAACATTGCCATCTCTGAAAATGCAAGTCTTATGGAGACAAACACTGCTATTTCCAAAGAACTCTTTGAGTCAAAGGAAATACTTGCTAAGTTTGACAAAAGTACAGTCAAGCTAGAGCAAAAGCTTGAGTCACCTAGACCAGCAAAGAATACCAATGGTCTTGGTTTTTTTGGACATGAGGAAGGAGAATCCTCAAGAACAAATCTTGAAGCATAAAAGAAGCAACCGACACTAAAAGGAAAAGGTAAGCAAAAATTCAAACCTGTTTGCTTTAATTGTCTTAAAGAAGGACACACTGCCAATGTATGTAGGAGCAAAGCCTACAATAATTTTCCTTATTTTATCAACAATGTACCTAGATTCAATAAGTTCAATGGTCATTGTTATGCATGCAACAAGTTTGGGCATACAACATTTGAATGCAGGTCTGTAGTGGATAACATTGGAAGATATCCTCAGAGGACCCAAGGAACTGGTCCTGAATCTTTTAGGAACTAGAACCACAACCGGTTTAATGACTTCAATCATCAGTCAAGAAGAGGTGGTCATCAAGGAGAGAAAGTTGTATGATCTATCATGGTCATGGTCACACTGCTGCAACATGCAGGAGGAAGATTGGAAACGTGTACAATGGACCTTGGAGAGCACCTGGACTTGTTTGCTATCACTGCAACAAACTGGGTCACATTGCAAGATTCTGTAGAAGTAGAAAAAGTATATCTGATGATATACCGGTCACTCTGGAAGGAGAAATAGATGTTGAAAAAGTTCAAGGAGACATGAAGAAAACATGGAAGAAGAAACCAACAATGTCGGAAGAGGAACCGGTTTCTACACCTAGTGTGGAAATATCGGAACCAGCAAACTAAGCCTCAAAGGCTTAGGGGGAGCAAATGGCGAAATGCTTTCGAACACCCGGTTAACACAGGTAAAAGACCTTAACCGGTATGCTATACCTGTCGCTTGGTAGAAGATTAGAAATGGTAAAAAGGCAAATTAGGGTTTACGACCTAATAGAGGAGCATTAATGATGGTAGGTGAGAGACATGTATAAATGCATTTTTCAAATCATTTCTCACTATCTGTTTTTGAGCGAAGAAAAGTTTTCAAGTGCAGAGCGAAGAAAAGGCGATTTGAGCTTAGATTTCAAGAAATTGGATAACTTTGAAAGGGATTCAAATCTAGTTTGCAAGCGGTAGTGGAGAACTCAAAGCGATGATTTGGCATCCGACAGAGAGTGAAGTAAAGCAGAATCAGGAAGCCCTAAATTCGCGTTTGAAAGGTATTTTTCATGTTCTTGAAATACTCTTCAATGGCTTCCGCATCTCATACCAGTTCAAGCACATCCATTGAGTCAGAAAGTTTCATTCAGAGGAAGTCCAAGTATAATGCTTTGTCATAAGTTCCAGCTGGAGTCATAGTCGAAGAAGGAATTTCAGATTATATTGATTGCAAGATAGAAGACCTAGGGTCCTTAGCCATTCATACTCAATTAGGTCTATTTTGCGGAAAGGACAAAAGGATCAAACCGGAGTTCAGTATCTTAGAGAAGAAGAAACTCCATCATGCGGTATACTTTCTAGAAGATTTCACAGAGGATCACATCAGGATCATCTTGAGCAGAGTCCATGGTGACAAGATGTACCTAGAGAGAACGCATGATATCACGCCCGAGGCAATTCATGCAGTCACCGGTTTCTGCAACACAGGGGAAGTGCCAGCCTTGAGAACGGTAAGAAAAACGGAAATGACCAAGCTCACCAGTAGGATTAATTCTGTATCTGTTGCAGTGGTAAATGCCGCTTACCAGATGATTATAGAGCATAAATCATTTGACATATGCACTGGTGTGAAGAGGCAACTCTTGTTAAATCTTAAGGTAATCAAAAGGACAATTCACCAAGATTTAAGTTTGGACAACTATTGGTAGGGTTGTTTTTTCTATTTCCAAGGCTACTTTCCGGGTGTAGGAGATGTCCAGTGGTCCCCTGACCAACTGGTAACCAAGCAGATAAAGGAAAGTGTGCAAGCCATTGGAACCAACTACCCTGAGGTATTGAACAAATACTTTGATGAGTTCAGAAGAAAGATGGGTCAGAGGGTACGAATCTTAGGTGACATAGTGAAGAAGTATGAAGATGACATCTATTTCACTGTTCAGGTGGACAAATGTCTAATGGAGGCTGTTGAACCTAGAATGGAGGAAGTGGAGCCTATGGGCTATGAGGTCATGTTTGACATGTTGGAAGGGTATGCTTCAACCCTTATTGCCTCGCCTCTTGATCCAAAGGCTAAGCGAACCGGAACCTACTTGGAGAGGATTGCACCGGTTGAAGAACCATCGGTGAAGAAGGGAAAATAACCGGTAGCTAAGAAAGCTAAGGCAGTGCCTGAAGCATCAGCACCAGCTACCATTGTGACTCCAAGAGTGACCAAGTGGTCACCGGAAAAGAAGAAACCGGAGGTAACACCGGCTAAAGTCTTTGAAAGAAAGAGGAAGACTAAGGCAAATGAACCAGACTCTGAAGAAACCGAGTCTGATGAACAACCAAAGAAGGCTAGACAGACCAAGAAGATGAAGAAGAATGAACCAGCAACATCCGCACCGGTACATATAGATATCTCCTCTTACAAACCTTTGACACATTGTCAAAGAACAGTAAAGAATATTAGGAGAAAGTTACTTCATGATTTAATAGATTATTATGATGAATTCAATAGTGAAGAAAAAGATGAAGTATTGCAGAAAATCATTCTTTATTTATGTAAAAATGACTGGTCACCTTCAGAGATTAAATCTCAGACACCGGATTCATTATTTAAAGCATTGGATAACAAATGGCGCATTGCCATTGAAAAGGAACAAGAGATTAGGGAGAAATTTTTTGCACAGTACTTCCCCGAACTCTCAAATTCAGAATTATTTGATGTATTGGATCAAAATAAAGGTCTCTTCTTCACAAGGAGAAGAAGACTCTGGTTATTGGAGGGGAGAGTTGATGATGTAGAAAAGGATACACATCAACACATGGCCCATGCTATCAGCTTTCACAAAGCTCGAATGGCCAACCTCGAAGCGGAAAAGGAAATGGTTATTTCCAAACTGGATGAGGTTTTTGATGAGGAAGGAAACCTGGTGGAGGAACCAATCGACACCATAGATGTCGATGCCCTGGATATAGAAGATGTCACTCAGGACATACCTTCTGAGGGAGCTGAATAGGGGCAACAGGCCGATCAGGGTGGTGAACAAGCTGTGGACACACATCAAGCAACAAAAGAACAGGAAGAGAAAAAGAAGAAGGATGAAGATGAGAAACAGAAAAAAGAGGAAGAGAAGAGAAAAGAGGAAGAGGAGAAAAGAAAAGATGAAGAGAAGAAGAAGCAAGAAGAAGAAAGGAAGAAGAAAGAAGAAGAGGACAAGGAAGAAAAGAAGAAGGAAGAAGAAGAAAAGAGAAAGAAGGAAGAGGAAGAAAAGAAGAAGAAAGAAGAGGAGAAGAAGAAGAAGGAAGAGGAAGAGAAGAAGAAAGAAGAGGAGAAGAAGAAGAAGGAAGAGGAAGAGAAGAAGAAGGAAGAGGAATAAAAGAAGAAAAAGGAAGAGGAAGAGAAGAAGAATAGTGAAGAAGAAGAAAAGGAAGAGCAGAAGAGGAGAGCAGAGGAGAAGAAAAAGGCAGAGGAAGACAAGGAAGAAGAAAAGAGAAGAGAAGCGGAAAAGAAGAAAGCCGAATAAGACAAGGAACGAGAAGTGGCAAAAAGCTCTCAAGTGGAGACTCTGAAGGCAACCGAAAGTCAACCCTCACCGGTTGATCTCTCTAGTCCTTTTGATCTCCAATCTGCAAGTGAGTCAGAGCTTATGCAGAGCATCAAGGTTGCTCAAGAGAACCTTGAGATCATTCGCAAGAAAAAGGAACAGGCCATCATTCAGGCAGATGTAGACACACTTACCGGTTTAATTCCCGGTACTAATCTTCCTGACATTGATTCATCACTAGCACAACTCAAACTTCTGTGTACTTTAGTGGATGATCAGGTGTAGGGTCTAGAAGAAGTAGCAGAGGCCAATGTAAAGAAAGAGCACCAAAAGGCTCTTAATGTTGCTCTCGTGAAGAAACTAAATGAGCTTAGTACTGAACTGCTAAAGGATCAAAAGAACATAAGGAGTGCCTTGGATGAGGGAAACTTGCTACTCAACAAAATCTATCAACCTCATCTGTTCTGTGATGATGTGCTAGCCAAGAAGCAACAACTTCAAATGGACTTACAGTCCTACTTGAGTACATTCAAGACTCCTTATGACTCCTTTGCAGCATATGGGCAAACCGTTCACCGGTTCCAGATCCAGTCAGCCAAGATAGAGCAAGAGATCAGCACAAGGTCTAGGGATTTGCAGGAGCTTCAACTAGTATTGCTTCCACGACTGCAAATTCTCCAGAAATGCTATCTGAACCTGGATGCCCTGACAGTCACACAAGAATTGAGCACAATAGATGCCATGGAGGAACACGTATCACAAATACAGACAGAGAAGGAAGTGGCGACCTCCCTACTTGAGTCTTGGTCTCTTTCCATGAAACAATTTTTGCAGGACTATAAAGCAGTTTTTGACAAGTATTATTCATTATTGTCTTAAACTCTTATATATATATATATATATATATATATATATGGAAATAGGTTTTTCAGAGACACTTTGTCATTGTTGGCAAAGGGGGAGAAGTATATGGTTTTAAAATTTTAAAATTTTGATATATCAGGGGAGAAGTATATCAGAGGGAGAAGTATCTGTTTTAAAATTTTGATATATGCTGTGATATATGCTATATGCTCTGATGATTATGCTCTGAAAGCAAAATTGCTATACACTCTGTTGATTAAGGGATAGTGCATATGCTTAGGGGGAGCAATTTTGTTAATGGCAAGTTTTTGTTGTAAAACACTTAGATGTCAAAATTTTATTTTCCTAAGTGTTGCCATCAATGCCAAAGGGGGAGATTGTTGGCATTTTTGATGTTTATGTTGTGATTGTCATTGATGGACACACACTTGTATTGAGATCCCCTTTATATGTATGAGCTCATGCTCAACCGGTATTTGTTCCAACAGGTATTTGTTCCAACCGGTATGTTGTATTCTAGTCTTTAGACTAGTAGTGATTTTGCAGAATGTGTTTCCCGGTCTGAAGTGGCATGACGACCCCAAGTGGTTCGCAGATCACAAGTGGTACGAGGGAGAAAAGCGGCACAACACATTCTTACCAATCTTCATTTTTGTCAAACCGGCAACCGGTATTTTGTATGAACCGGTAATACTCTATGATGAGTTACCAACCAACATTTTGTGATGAGTTACCAATCCACCAATTGTTTGACGGTGCCGACACATTAACGGTGATTCCTGTGTCGTGTTACTAAGTATGTCTAGGTTCATTCAACCTAGGAAATTGTAAAGAAATCCTATTGGACCAACATGAAATCAGATTCCTTTAAAAGGACATCATGTCTAGGGTTTTAGGTTGTTGCAAAAAAGGGTTAATGTTGAGCTAGGGTTTAAAGTGGATGTTGAATTGTTGGAAGAGTGATCTTATCTGAGAAGATCGAGTTGTAACTGAGAGAGAGATAGAGAAGATTGAAGTAATGCTGGAATGCATTAGCTGTGAGCAATACTGGATCTAACCAAGTAGTTTGTGCTATTAGATAGATCAAACACTTGTTGATTACTCACATCTTTAACAAGTCAGTAGCCCCTAACCGGGTAGGCCTCAAAGCCTTTGTAAAATCCTCCAACAAGGTGGTTCACACATGTGAATCTAAAATCCTCTAACAAGGTAGTCTTTAATCGGACTTATCTCCTAACAAAGATTGAGATTCCTAACAAGATCTGTTCTGGTGAAGAACATTGTAAGACCTTAACCGGTCTGGTTTCTATTCTGCAGATAGTGACTTGTGAGTTCCATCTCACCGTGGTTTTTCCCAGTCAGGTTTCCACGTCAAATATCTTGAGTTATGGTTGTATTGCACTTGTGGGTGAATGTATTATTCGCATTTTGATTTGTATGTGTGGTAACCGATTTGACTGTCAGACTGCTTTACCGGTTTATCTTTAGACTGTGTAAGTGTTTTAGTGAAAAGATTTTTGGCATACTAATTCACCCCCCCTCTTAGTATTCATCAAGTTCTGACCATCTTCCTTAGCCCAATGCATGCCTTCCCATCTAGTGATAATATTCTCTAATAAATATCTCCCCTTTATAAACCCATTTTGAGTAACAAAGATTACCTTTCCAAGATCATATGTCAATCTCCTAACTAAAGTTTTGGCCAGAATTTTATATGATACATTCAGAAGAGTAATAAGGTGCCAATTTTTTACCAAGGATCTATCCCCATCTTTGGGAATAAATTTCATGATTCCCCTGTTTATATTCACCCCCAAGGAATCATTGTCAAATGTATACTTATACAATTGAATCAACTCTTGACCAATCCAGTCAATGTACTCCTTATAGAATTTTGCAGTAAGCCCATCTGCCCCCGATGACTTCCCATTAGCAAGAGATCTAATGGTGCATTAAATTTCTAGTATAGATATATCTTTGTCTAGATGTTGAGCATCTTCATTAGATACTCTTTTAGGAATCAACATAAGATAAAATTCCCTCGCTTGTTCATTGTTACTACAGAGCTCAAATGTAAAAAGGTTTTGACAGAATTCATGAAAACCTTTTTTGATGAACCCTAGTTCATTATAGGTCTCCCCTTTATTAGCAATAGGTCCAATCATTTATCTTTCTTGTTTAAGTCTGATCAAATTGAAAAAAATATTTAGAGCCTTTGTCCCCCTCCTTAAGCCCGTTCATTCTGGCTCTAATATTTTGGCCTTGAAACTTGTAATTTAGACTTTTCCTAATGAGGGCATTAGTTCTAATAAGTTTAATCTCAAGATCCTCGCTTGGTACCAATTTTAATCTAACACTCAATCTCTTACAGTTTCTAATGAAGAATATTATCAAGTTTATTCATATCTAGAGCTTTCTTCTTACTCATAATTTGGAACAATTTCTTCCATACCTCCACCGAAGAGTCCCAAAGTTGAATATGGCAAATATTATTGAAAAGGGCCTTAGTTAAGATAGTGACAATATTAATGCCCCCAAGACAATCAGGATCATGGAAAAGAGAGGCATTAAGTTTGAATGAACATGGCCCGTGAGATTTAGGATTTTTAAAAAAACCACCCCATAAAATCTTAGCGAAGATGGGGGAGTGATTAGACATTGCATGTGAGACCACAGAAACAAGATTATCCCCTACAAGACCCTTAAGGAAAAACATGATTTATTGCTATATACTCTATCTAATCTACAATAGATCCTCTTATTAAGAGACTGATTATTACACCAAGTGCACCAAACTAAGCATGATGAACCCTTAAGATTCTCTAAAGAGTGAACTAAATTCAAAGATCTTTTCATCTTAGACTAGAACAAATACTAATCTCCTCTCCATAAAGAATCCTTGCCTCCTTTCTTATCCACCTTACTTTCAATCATATTAAAATATCTAATACAAACCCATGGGATTTTAGGGAAATAGATAGCCATCCAGTACCACAACATTGATCTTTCTTTGTATTCATTAGAAGCATAAAGTAAACATATACCAATTTTTTCATTACCAAAGGCCAAAGAGACACACACTAATCTATTGCATGGAGATGTACCCTTTTGGTCAATGTTATGTGCCCACTTAAGGTGAATTAGAATAATTGATCCCCCCTTTCTCTTCTCATGACCATACAACACATTATGCATTTTTCTAGATGAAATTAAGAACCTTTTTAGCATGAAAATGCAACACTTTAACTTCTTGTAAGTAGAAAAAATTAAGTTTGGGCCTATTTTTGCAACAAGTTGTCACAACATACTTCCCATCCCTCTATTCTAAACCCCTAACATTCCAATCGTATATGTCAAAATTCATAAGGATTAGGGAGGAGTAGGCACATTTTTTTAATTCTTATATAACCTATCAAAGCACTTGGGGATGTTGTCCTCTTTCCCCTTTTTCTTAACCTTCTTCTCTGACCTTGAGTCAAAGGTAGTTGGTTTGTCCTTAATTTTCCTCTTTTTTAATCATCTTTACTAACAACCACATGGTTGGTTTTAGGCAGCTCGAGTTCATACCAGGTGGCTCAGACAAATTAGTAGCCACAATTTATTTGCCATAGGCCTCATCACTACGTTTGAGATTAGAGCTGATGGAAAGAATATCAATTTTCAATTCATGAGGGGGAGCATCTTTATCCATTATAGAGTCCAGAGCCAGTTGTTGTGAAAAATTTTGACCCTGGGGATTCTTTGACCTTTTATTACTAAGACTCAATTTCTGAGGAGTAGGGGGGCCTAAGCATGGATAACCTGTAGCTCTTCTTCAAATAAACAGTTACTCAAGGACACACATGACCTAGGGTTGAGATGGAAGGGATTCATCTCATCACCTTGAAAATTGTCATTGCTAGCTGTAGATGTATAAATTTGACCACTTTCTTAAATAAATATTTAATATTTATTTTAGTCTCATTCCTCTTATTAATTAAATCTTATTTAATTAATTTCTTCATTTTCATCTATTTGATTAAATGGGTTACTCAATTTATTTAATTAAATTCACCTAAACCTTTTCTAGCCTTTAATTAAATAAATCACTTTATTTAATTAATTCCCCTTTCTCCTTTTTTAATTAAATTGATCCTTGTAAATAGATAAATCTAATTTATTTATTAAATCCCCCACTTGTATTTATGCAAGTTGCATCTATTTTAGTTGAAATACAGTAATTTTATTTTAATTAAAATCCTTTTCCCTCATCCAGTTGCATTTTCCTACATCTCCCACTTGTCTCCTAAACATTCTTTTAGAACCCATCTAATCTTAATCATTTAGCCTTGATCCCTCTAATCTGTTGGCATTATACACTTAGATGAGAAGGGTGGATGTTGTCATTGATGGCAACAAGGTTCCACAGGATCAACCGGCCATAGACTTCACCTACCGACATCGACAGATATAACAAAGGCTTATTCACACCGGCAGAAGATTATACTAGTATTGCAGGCTGACTTGACAATAAATATTGCTTATGCAAAATAAATTGTAATGTAAATTATAATTTTTATGGCTGACATGTTGCATTGTAAAGTTTATGAGCTCTTGTAGGTCATTTAAAATGAAGTAAGCGATGATATGAGATAAGATAGAGATATATATATAGGATATGATAGCGAATAGTTGTATATGCATTTTGATGTGTTAATTTTGGAGCGAATAAGAAGCAGAGTAGAGCGAAGACTATTTTGTATAAGCAAAATCATTTGACAGCATACCGGCTAGGGTTTTTGGCAAAGGCAGAACCAATATCAGACAGAGCACAACAACGAACTCATCCAACATTTTGATGCAAGTTGTAAGAGTTCATTTTTATGTTTACATCAGTATGATGTTGTAGTCAGTAAGACTCCACTTTTGTTGTTGAGCAATGAGCTCTAGGCAGTTGGCCTTCCTGCATGTGCAGGCCCCTTATGTACTAGTAATATTTATTCATATGGCCAGTGAGTAAATATTGTGGGTCACAAATCCCACCGAGGTTTTTCCCTTACCGGGTTTCCTCACCAAAATATTTGTATTATGGTGTGCATTGATGTTGATTCCTTTATTTCTCTTTACCACATTATTGTTTGCTTACAAACATATTAATCTCAGTTACAGAATTGTAAATAAGTTTAAATCTTTCATTTACCAGTCAGACACTGATTCACCCCCCCCTCTCAGTGTCTTTGGGATTAATCAATTATCTAACATAATCATGTCATTTCCCTAAGTTTGTGGAGGTCTCTTCTCAAAATTGGAAGAAAGTCTTCTAAATGCATTAAAGGTTTTATTTCTTCAACAAGCTAACTTGTTGAGTTCCCCCAAATTTGGAAGGACTCTTACAAATTTATCCCCAAAGTCTTCTTAACCATTAATGGTTAACTCAACCTTCTTGCATGGTTAGAGACTTTCTCTCTAACTTAACCCTCATCTAACCCAGGGGTCTCATCAAGCACTCATGGCTTTGACCCTAGTTAACCCTTTAACCCTTGCACAAGAGTTTACCCCTTGGATAAAAGCTTTATTCATTGGATAACCCTAACCTAACCTTAACCCTTACCTCCTAGGGTAACCTTCATGTCTTCTTAGGCATTTAATGCTTCTTGCATCTCCTCTCAAGCAACCTCTTATTGATCACAATTGTCACCATTTTATTGGTGAGAATTGTAAACATGGATTGATTAACTTTCAATCCTAGCCCTCGTTAAGATTACTCAGTCTTAACCATCCATTGCCCTATTTTCTCTTTAAATAGAGCTCTCATTCTCCATTTTCAATATATCTCCAAGTTTTTATGCATCTACATTATAGCCTAATTTACTAAGCATTTTAGCCTCTCTTTGTTAAAACATCATCATAGCTTTTAGAAGCATCCATATCATAGAATATTCATGCTAGCTAGTATACCATGTTAGCATAATTTGTTAATCTTTTATCATATCACTATCTTCATCTTTAGCTTAATCATCATAGTTTTAACATATCATATAGATCATAGAATGCATTCATGCATATAGATCAAATATCACTCGTTCTTGGAGTTGTCATTCCTAAGTCATTTGCTCAATGATCTGAGAGCCAAACATTGGCTTTATGGATCCTGTAAGATAGAGAACAATGGGACACCCCTTGGGAGGTTAAACTAATTCAATTAGTTCATATACTTGCACCAAGAGTCTCATTGGTATGTGGGTCTTTTGATCTCAATTTATTTGTTCTGGTCATCGTATTTTCCCGCATATATTTCTAGCTCCCACTGTGGGGCTCATCCCCAAAAATAACATCATCTTTTGTGCAGGCTAAGGATTTTAAGCATGCCAGAATACTCTTTTAGCACATCTGGAACATACTATAGTGCATTTGTGGCAAAGTTTAGTGCATTCATTGCACTGTTTAGCACATGGGAACCATCTCTCAGCTCGTTTAAACTTCTTTTTAGCACATAACCTTTTCTGATATCTCAGCACATAGGAGTATCAGTATAGCGCATTTATGCATCAAAGTAGCGTGTAGGTGTTTTCTTTTAGTGCTTTTATACCATTCTATAGCCCATCTGTGTGGAAGTTTAGCAAGTGGCTCTGACAGAGAAAAATAAAAAGTTATAACAAAGTCAGAAAAATTTAGGCTTGTGAAGCTGACCATATGATTTTTGATTTTTCTAACTTGTGTTTTCTTGTAGGTCTAACAATTTGATGTAGGATTAAAGGAGTTAAAGTAGGATTTGATTTTAATTTTCTAGCTTTTTCAAAGTTGGCTAAAATTAACTCATTTTCTTTTCAAACTCAAAAGAATCTCATTAAGTTTCAATTGGTGAAAGAATCTCACATTTCAATTTGGGGGTTTAAAAGGAATCAAATCTGCAAGGTAAAAAATAACAACAACTTCACATTTTTTCCTTCTTGCAAGTTAGGTTCATGCTTCAAAATTTGAGGTTATAAAAAGAACAACAATTTGTTAAGGATGTAGCCTCATTCGGTTTGAAGCAAGCAATATATTATAAGAAAACTAATATATATATATATATATATATATATATATATATATATATATATCTGTGTGTGTGTGTGTGTGTGTGTGAATGGAAAAATAATATATATATATATTGAATGAAAATAACATTAACATATTGCCGACTGCCTTACGACAAATTAATGATTGTTATCATCGTATCATCCGATGATTATCAAAGACATGTTCAATATTATTATCATTGAATAGTTATGGTTAAGCATGATAGTATCGAGCATGATAAATATATCGGTGCATAACTAATATATGGTGAAGTGTTATGGTTACGTGGGGTCATGACCCTACGTTGCATAAAGCCACGTAGGGTTCATGCCCCTACATACACATAGCCCTTCACCAATATATATATGCCCAATGATATCGATGCTTGTTGTCAACATAATCAATAACTGTGGCAATTACGTTATACAACAAACAATCGATAATTAAATCAGTCATTATTTGACAGAAACAAATATATATATATATATATCAGTAATCAATATATACATATCGACGATCACTTTGGAAGTTTGTTCTTACTATATAGCATTATTCTTATTATTTTTCTCTATCATTGATCTATATTCCTTAACATGGTGTCAGAGCCAGGTTGGTAGAGAAATAAATAAAAGATAGTGACATTTTTAATTAAAATTCAAACTTGCATTCGAAATCAAAGGAAGAACAATCATGGTGAACAATGTTAGAGTGGAGGATAGACTCAAAGGCGCATCCAACTTTGTCTCATGGAAAATTCGAATAATAGAAATTCTTCAAGAACTTGAATTGGATGCATATATAGAAGAAGACACAAAGATGCCCAAAGACGAACCAGAGAAAGCAACCTGGAAAAGACACAACAACAAGGCTAAGAAAATAATAATTGATGTTGTTAAAGATCACATTCTTCCAACCATATCAAAACTAACTATAGCTTATGATATGTTCAAGACCATCCAAAATACATATGAAATAAATAATGCAAGTAGATTGCTTACTTTAAAACAATAATTAATGCATATCAACATGAACAAAGGAGAAACAATCACATCCTATTTCATGAGGATTTCAGAGTTGAAAGACCAATTGTCAACAATTGGAAATAATGTAGATGATATGGAGCTATCTCTAATAGCACTTAAGGGATTACCTTCCAGTTGGGAATCCTTTATTCAAGGCATTAGTGCTCGAACTACACTACCGAAATTTGATCAACTCAAGAACGATTGCACTCAAGAAGAATCTCGACTAATTACAAGAGGGATGGGTCCAAACAAAGAGGGAGAAATTCAAGCACTACATGCTAACACAAGGAACAAAGGGAAGAAAAATAAGTTCAAACGGAAGAGAGGAAATAATCACAAAAACAGAGACTTCTCCAAGATTCAATGCTATAGGTGTGATAAATTTGGACACACTCACATGTTCTGCCTAGAAAGAAAGAAAGCCCAAGCAACCATAGTTGAAGTCAAGGAAGTAGAGAATCATCTATTCTTCTTAGCCTTATCAAGCGAACTAAATTCAAACAAACATGTGTGGATAATCGATAGTGGAGCATCACGACACATAACCGGATTTAGAGATCAAATCGAAACCTTTGAAGGGCACTCAACTGAATAAGTCACAACTGGAGACAATTCTACCTATCCAGTGAAAGGAATTGGGACCTGCTCAATTCAATTAAGAACAAGAGTTACATTACAATTGAAAGATGTTCTTTTTGTACTGGGTATCAAAAGGAATTTGGTCTCTATTTCAGGACTAGCTGATCAAGGATATCGCATCACCTTCCATGAAGATAAAGTTCTACTCTGACCTAAAAATTCTAACATAAAGAATACTATTCCTGTAGGATCTAGAGATGGTAGTTTATATAAACTATGTAATGCTAAAAAATATGCACTAAATCATGAAGTATCAAATTCTAATGAAATTTGGCATAGAAGATTAGGACATCTTTGGTTTAGTGCCCTACCTTCTATAGGAAAGATCACCACAGGATTACCTAGTCTAAAATATGATCATGTTGGAACTTGTAAAGGATGTGCTCTAGGGAAGAACTCAAAAGGGTCCTTTCCTTCAAGTGAACACAAATCAAAAGTTATACTAGAACTTGTCCACACTGATTTGTGTGGTCCAATGTCATTACCATCACTAGGGGGTTTTTTGTATTACGTGATATTTGTTGATGACTACTCTAGGAAAACTTGGATCTATTTCATAAAACTCAAATAATCAAATGAAGTGTTATTGAAATTCAAAGAATTTAAAGCCTTAGTGGAAAATCAAACTGGGAAGAAAATAAAGACTCTAAGATCATATAATAGGGGTGAATATATCTCTGAAAATTTTAAAGAATTCTGCATTTTTGTTGGGATTAAGAGGGAGTGTACAGTACCTTATAATCCTCAACAGAATGGAGTCGCGGAAAGGAAAAACATAACCATCATCGAAGCCGTTAAAGCCATGATGCATGATCAAAATCTACATATCTCATTTTGGGCTGAAGCCTCAAATACAACAGTGTACATTCAAAATAGATGCCTTCATTCAATCTTAGAGAATATAACACCTGAAGAAGCCTTTATAGGGAATAAACTAGATTTAAGCCATCTAAGAATCTTTGGTTGTCACAGAGTTTATATTCTAGGACGAAGATCTATTGAAATCAGTAGAGATGTCAAATTTGAAGAAGATGCTGCTTATAAACTCTCTCTAAGTGCAGAATATGACCAAATCACAAAATCAGATGAAAATCTTACAATTGAGAATCAAAGGGAGAATAGCATAGAAGATCATGAACCTCAATCATATAATTTTGAGAATGCTAAAAATCCTAACAACAAGAAAAGACCACTATGGGCAAGAAATATGATTGAAGAAAATAATGTGGCACCCGATGAAATCTTCAGAGAGAACAAGAAAACAAGAAGTCAATCATGCTCTGTTGCACTCATGACCAAGCTTACAAAATATGAACCATCAAATTTTGAAGAGGCTTTAACATGTCAAACTTGGAAAGATGCAATGATTGAGGAATACCAATCTATCTTAAAAAATGATGCCTGGGACATTGTACCTAGACCAAAAGACAAATCAATTGTCTATTCAAAGTGGTTATTCAAAATCAAATATGCACCAGATGGTAGTATTGAAAAACACAAAGCCATATTCGTTGCCAGGAGGTTTTCTCAAAAGGCTGGAATTGATTATGAAGAGACATTTGCTCCAGTTGCCCAAAATACTTCTGTAAGAACCATTATTGCCATTGCAACGTCTAAAGGGTGGAAGATACATAAAATAGACGTAAAGACCGCATTTTTGAATGGTGTTATTGAGGAAGAAGTATATATAGAATAACCTGAAGGCTTTGCTACACATGATAGAAACCTCTATGTGTGTAAACTGAAAAAAGATCTCCATGACCTTAAGCAAGCTCCCAGGGCATGGTATGAAAGGATAGATAGTTATCTCTCCAAGCTAGGATATTCCAAAAATGAAGCAGATCCTAACATATACTTCAAAATATCGAATGGTGACATTTTAATACTTGTTCTCTATGTTGATGACTTGTTGATAACAAGAGAAGATCATCTTATTGCAAAATGCAAACAAGATCTTGTGGCTGAATTTGATATGAAGGGTCTAGGTCTTCTGCACTATTTTCTGGGTCTAGAAGTATGGCAAAAAGAGAATTATATTTTCCTAAATCAAGGAAAATACACCACTGATATCTTGACCAAATTTGGTATGATGGATTGTAAACCCCTATCCACTCCAATGGAAAAAAAATCTTCATAAGCTCAAAAGTGAAGCAGTAGATTCAAAACCTACATATCCTACATACTATAGACAAATTATTGGATCTCTTATGTACCTGGTAAACACTCGCCCTGATATTTGTTATGCTACTAATATGTTAAGTCATTTCATGTGCGAACCTAAGAAGTTTCACCTAATGGTTGCTAAGCATATTCTAAGATACATGCATGGTACTATTGGACTTGGCCTGAAGTATGAAAATTTTGAGATACAACTCCAAGGGTATTCTGATTCCGACTGGGCAAGCAGTTCCATTGATCGTAAAAGTACAACGGGGTGCTATTTCAATTGTGGATCGGCTATGATATCCTAGTTTAGCAGAAAACAGTTAGTAGTTGCTCAGAGTTCCATTGAAGTTGAATATATGGCTACCTCCATGGAAGCTCATGAAGTAGTGTGGTTAAGGAAATTGCTAGTTGGACTATTTGGGAAGCCCCTAAACCCCACCGTAATTCACTGTGATAATCAAAGTTGCATCAAACTTTCTATAAATCCAGTTTTTCATAATCAATCCAAGCATATAGAAATCCCTTACCATTACATAAGATAAATGGTAGACAAAGATGTTATCAAATTGGCCTACATTAGCACTGGAGAGCAAAGTGCCGACATATTCACCAAACCTCTTGCAAAGTTGAAACTGGAGTACTTTAGAGGTAAACTTGGTATGACTAAATTATAATTTAAATTTTTGATATTGAATCTCAGTCATATGTAATTTGGTATATTCATGAATATTTTGGATGCAATATTGCATTTGTGTGTTATGTCATGAAAGGTGACAATTCATGTGATGTATGTGTAAGATCGCTATTGTAAGGTGATAACCTCAACAATAGCCTGATCTGTTATCAAGATTGACTACATTAAGTAGTTGTCTTGGAATGTGTCAGAAATCTTAATACTGAATTTGTTATATTTGAGTTATTGATTTGTTGTCATTAAGTGTTGTCCCGAAATATGTCAGAGATTATGATAACAATCATATCATGATTGACTACATTAATTTGTTGTCCTAGAATGTGTCGGATGTCATGATATTATTGCTCCTATGATAATGACAAAAATTAATATGTTGAAGAACATAATACCTGTGATAATGACAATCTTACAGTTGTTATCAAGGTTTTTATCTAATAGACTTCATGTAGTTGTTGTCCCAGAGTGCTGGAGATCATATAATCCATATCTCCCTGAGATATGAAGTATTTCACTGGTAAGCATTATTGAGTGAATGTATATGCTCATTCCAAATGAATATATATCTAGAATGTTGTTCCTTAAACATAATTATGAAATTTAATCTTCTTTTTCTAAGAGGGAGTGTTAAGGATGTAGCCTCATTCGGATTGAAGCAAGCAATATATTATAAGTAAACTAATATATTAACATATTGATGACTTCCTTACAGCAGATTAATGACTGTTATCATTGTATCATCCGATGACTATCAAAGACATGTTCGATATTGTTGAATAGTTATGGTTAAGCACGATAAATATATCGATGAATAACTAATATATGGTGAAGTGTTATGGTTATGTAGGGTGATGACCCTACGTGGCATAAATCCAGGTAGAGGTCATGCCCCTACGTACACATAACCCTTCACCAATATATATATGCCCAATGATATCGATGCTTGTTGTCAACATAATCAATAACTATGGTAATTACGTTATACAATAAGCAATCGATAATTAAATTGGTCATTATTTGAGATGAATCAAATATATATATCAGTAATCAATATATACATATCAATGATCACTTTGGAAGTCTGTTCTTACTATATAGCATTATTCTTATTCTTTTTCTCTATCACTGATCTATATTCCTTAACACAAACAATCTTTTATTTTCTTGCAAAGGTTAAAATTCACAATCAATACTTGTTTGCAAGATTAGAAAGAACAATCCACATTTTGTTTTGCAAAGTGATTTCCATCTCAAAGCAACGGGCATTATTTTTAAGTTGACCAGGATTTCATTTCCTAGATTAAACAAACAAATTGCTTTGTGGGATTAAAAATAACACCATGCTTGTTGGAGCAACATCTCCAAATAGGTCTTAGCCAATCATTTCTTTGAAAATGATAAAAAGAACATTGTTTTCCTTGTCTTGAAAGTGGTAGGTATGTGCTTTCCCCTTAATTGGGTGACCAAAAAACCAGACCACTCTTTCATGTTTTCTTTTACTTCAAGCAATTAAATCCTTTAGAAGGCCTACCCTCTTGAGTTTCCCTTCAGGCACCATTAAGGCCGGTGAGAGGGGAACGACCTAAGTGGGAAATGACTTTATCGCCAAGTGTTCCAACCCACTATAATAAAATGTGGAGGCTGATGAAAATCCCCTCCAACGGTTTTGCTCAGTAATTAGTCTTCTCCCAGTATCTTTAAGATACGTAAAGCCTTTGTTCTAAAGGTTGGGAAGCCTCCCGAGGGAGTTTATCACTGAAGACCAAATAAAAGCCTAATTAAAAACCATAAAATTAGAAGCTTTGAGCTGAGTCAGTTACCAAACATTGGCAATATCATAGTGCAAGGGTGGGGAATAATTCACCCCCAATATCACTCACCATATATCTCCCAAGATAGCTACCCAATTGTGAAAAAATTCACTTTGGGTTGATTTCTGGCAAAAGGCAAAAAAACGGGCGCTCCCTAGGGGGTGACAAGGTTGTTTGAGCTGACGGAGTATCGAGACTAGTGGGCTATGATATTGTCAATGAATTTTGAATAAAGAGCCTACTTGATCTTTCTTTTTGTAATCCAAGCCTGTGAAAACATCGGGGATTCGAAAACATCCTCAAAAGAACATACACTATTTGTTTAGCATAGACAAGTTGTTATCACTTCTATCTGTTGTGTTTTCAAGTCATTATTTAGAAAATCATCCATCAAGTCACACAAGTTATTTCTCAACATCACAACAAAATCATCGAAACAAAATTATCAGGACACTTCTCCAAGAATGTCAAGAAAATGCAACTTTCCAAAAACTTGTAGAAAGACTTATAGAAGAAGATAAGAAAAAATATATACTCATGCTAACTAGAAAAGGAGTTAATATTCCTCAAGATTTCAACACAGAAAACTTAAGGAATACATATGAGAGAATTTCAAGAACAAGAGTGAGAAACTATTCTTATCAAGAACAACGGAAAGAAGAAGAGACACATGATCCAGAAAACATATGCAACCAAGATCACACCCATGAACAAGACAACACTCATGAACAAGACCATGCCCACAATCGAGATAATCTTAATGAACGAGGGGAAGATCCCCATTGAAGGACAAACGCACCCATAGCTGCTCTTACACAACAACTCCAAACACTTCAAAGACAAATGCAGGACATGCAACAATGGACCACAGTACGATATTCATTAGACAATATTTGTCCTTATCCTTTTTATAGGAGTTTGAACATGGTACCTTTTCCCCCAAATTCAGATATACCAAGGTATGACAAATACGATGGTAAAAGTGATCCCCGTGATCACGTTCGGGAATTTTGTACCATAAGCTTAGAGTTTGCTCACAACGACACTTACTTAATGAGATTATTCCCAAGAAGTTTGGGAGGGAAAACAATTGAGTGGTTGTCAAAACTCACACCTCCCATCAGATCATTTGATGAGTTGGTGAACAGGTTCATAACATAATACTCCTATAACATCCAACACGCAATCACCATGTTGGATGTGTGTAACATGAAACAAAAAAACAATGAAACAATCATGGTGTTTCTACAACGATGGAGGCACGTGGTCTCAAGATATCCATGAGATGTGCCTGAAAAGGAAAAGATAGAAATCTTCATAGACAATCTAAATAGTGAGATGAGTTATCAACTCAAACTACAATGTATACCTATATACACATAAAAATGGCTATGAGCGATTAAATAAATATTTTTTATTAATTTAATAATTATTATTCTATTAAATAGTTAATTTGAAAAGATTAATTTATTTAATTCATTTCATGTCTTTCTATTAATTAATTTAATTGAAATATTTTATTAATTAATTCATTTATCATTTTCCTCTAATCAATTAATTAAATATTTAATATTTAATTATTCCTCAATCAATTAAATATCTAATATTTAATGGTTATTCTTCTATCCTATAGTCTCAATTATTAAACGATTTCTTAAATTATTTAGTTTCATTTCCAACTCATCCTTTCATCTCCACTTCATCTTTCCTTTGCTAACTCATCCATCATGTGGCTAAATTAATTCAACAAAATTAAAATAAATAAACATTTATTAGCCAGTTATCTCCAAATTCCAAAATAAATAAAATATTGTGTACGTACACATATTTCCTAACCTTCTTCTATATTCTCTCCAACATCCCTACATCTTAGGAAGGACTTGAGTCCACTTGTCCTCTCATGCCTAAATCTTCTCCAACCATCCCTATATTTCCTCAGTCAACAACCCAGTCAAGGTGAGATGAGTGGCACTTCTCTTCTGCTTCCCCCTTTCTCTCAACCTTCACCTTTGCTCACAACCATCCAAATCTGCAGATCTGATCATGACTGTTGATCTAGGCCACATCATCTTATCCTCTCAAAGTCTATAAATGTGAGAGTTTGAGTTGAGAAAGATTTACTCTTCAAGTGAGTTTTTAAGTTAACAACCTGTGAAAACTTATGCATCCGTGAGTTTTAATCTTGAAGCAGATAGCATAATCATTTAGCATTTCTCATTTAGCATAATCATTTAACATTGCATATCATAGTATCAGTTAACTATCAGTTATCGGTCCATTCTTCATATGCCAACTTGGAAGTTATCAGTGCTTGTCTGAGAGCACATCATCTGCAACTAGGAAGAGTGGGGTTAGGACATAATGAGACTTAAATCATGAAGGTAAAAATAGTGTTTTTATTTTAATATTCATTTCATGTAGTTTCATTGGTTGAGTTTGGATTTCCTATAGCATTTCCTTTTTATTTTGTGAAACTAACATGTTGCACGTAGTATTATGATGATGAAATTCAAGTCGACACATTTTGGCGCCCACCGTGGGGTTGGAGCCTCACATATATCTTTCTAATATCATGTCTAGCTCTCGCAAAAACAAATTTAACACATTTTTAATCCAGATTCACGTCTGTGTGAGTTCTGACAATGCTTTTATTTAATAGGTTAGCGCTTTTGTCTTGCAGGTTAGCGCATTTGGCATTTAGGTTAGCGCTTTTGTCTACAAATCAACACATTTAATCCTTAGAGCAACGCTTTTGTCCTACAGGTTACTGCATGTGTCATTTTGGTTAGCTCTTTTGTTAGTGATTTCTCACTTCTTAGTCCGCAGAGCAACGCTTTTGTATCGTAGGTTCACACTTTTGTCCTCTAGGTTAGCACTTTTGAGGTGAAAGACAACACATTTGTTAGGAGAGCGCTTTTATTCACAACTAACAAACTTTTCCTGCAGGTCCGAATGTCCAAGAATTAATTTTTTTTAAACTACTAACATATCTATGTGCAGGTTTATTTTTAAGCAAATTTCATGCATTTCCTCACGTAGTTAATTAAGAGTTTTATTTTGGAAAGTAACACATCATATCTTGCTCATTTAACTTAATTAAGAGGATAAATTGACAGCATGCAACTTGCATTTTGAGTGACTTCTTTAAAGTAGTTGCACATAGATTTTAGAAGGCTAAAATAAACTTGTGTTTTCCATGCTTGATGAAGTAGTAGGTAAGTATGCTCTCACCCTCATACAGTGATCAGAAAACTAGACCCACTTTCTTTTATGTGTAACCTTTAGAGGGCTTGCCTTCCTGAGCTGCCTTGAGGGGGTTAGTGAGAGGGGAATGACCCAAAGTGGAAATGGGCTAATACCGAGTCCTTCCGATCCACTCTAAATAAATCATGTTTGTGACGACAGTCATAGGCAACATGTGCTGATAAGTTCATACCGACACTATGTTTCCCCATAAACCCTATGGAGCATAACCTCTATAGGCTACGAACCTTCTGTATTTACAGAGCTAAAAGTGTAACATGTATGGCCACATGACCAGCAACCTTTACTAAAAACCACTTGTACTAGTTGCCAAAATTCTTCTAATTGTTGGCGCAGGAGGTCGGACCTCTGAAGCGGCTCACACACATACAATTCTTAGTAGAGATAAAGTTTTCCATGGGGAGTTTTCATGGAAATTGGTGTTTGGCTGCCCTAGAGAAGTGAGTGCCGAGGGTGGAGTCAGTGGGGTCAAGCATCTAAATATCCACTTTGAATAGCATAGCCTCGAGGGAAACCCCATGTGAGATTCAACAATTATTATCTCAACCTGCCATAAGATTTGTACTTGCTTGTGCATTTTGTTTTTCAAACATCATGTCTTCTATGTCTATAATATGCTCAGAATGGTCAAAAATTGAAGAAAGCCATTATCTAAAGATGAGCAAAAATCCGACAACTTGCTGGAAAATTTGAAAAGAATCCTTGAAACATAGTCAGAGTAGCGCTTTCAAGCAACAAAACAACACTTTTATCCCATAAGTTAGCACTTTTGACCAAAAACATTAGCACAAAGGCCTTTTCACATCTGAAACAAAGCATATCAAACCAAAATTTTAAAATCAGTATCAAAATACTTCTTGAGTAGAATTGTCTTTGATTTCTCACACATTTTCAAACTAGTTCGATAGCTGGGTCACCAATCCAACAACCTATTTCCAAAAAGGTTTTCATAAGCATAAAACATTCAACAAGATATTGATTCAAACATCTTAAGTGCAAAAATCAACATTATTGTCAGTTTCTCATCAGGATGTATCAAATCCTCTATCACGAAACTTGATCAATCCACCTTGTGTTGATTACCTTGGATATATCTTTCCTATTTTGAACCTAGGTTATATCAAAATCAAAATTGTGCTCACATTGGAATCAAGCAAACATGTAAACTATCATATGCTTATATGACTTTTAAGTATCACCTTAAGAAAAGAAAACCTAGTTATAAAGCTACTCAGAAATGGATAAGATTCTTGTATATCAATCGCAAGATCTTATTAAAATATAGGACATTCCTACACCATTTTTGTCACTATTTATGTGGCTGTGGGACAAAATTTGATAGAATTTTTTTGCAAGGACGTGCTTTTCAACAAAGAGACACTTTATCACAACGAACAAACAATAGTGGTAAAATCAACAAAGTATACCATCCTAAAGTAATAATCACCTATTGAGTTGTCTTTAGAAAACTTCAAAAGTTTTGAAACAATCACATGCCAGTTTTGGACTAGAGCTCAATATGAACAACTCAGAAAATAACAAAAACAAATGGAAGAAGAATAATTCAATGTTCCACACTTTTGGGTATACGACTGTTGATGAAGAAGCAGTTAGTAACACCATTAGAGACCTTGGGAAATATTTCAAATTTGATAGACTAATGGAAAAATTATTAGCAAAGCAAAAAGAAAAATATCTTTTGATGTTGGCAAAATCAGGAGCTAAATTGCCACAAGACTTTAACATAGAAGGCTTGAAACAAGATGCAGAAACAAGTAATACTCAAAACACAGATGATCCAAATAACGAAGATATAAACAAAGAAAGTCGTGAAGAAACAAGAAAACAACATGATGACACAAGAAGAGAGCGTAGTGATAGAAGAACTTACGAAGAGACAAGGAAAAACCATATGGATAATCCATTGTTAAATCTCACTCAACAAATGCAAACTCTACAACAATAGATACAAGATATGCAAAATGGAACAAGCTCCAAGAAGTATTCATTGGAAGATATCTGCCCGTATCCTTTTGATAAAAGTTTAAATATGATACCATTTCCACAACACACACACACACACACACACACACACACACACACACACACACACACACATATATATATATATCTTTGTGTGTAACTGTATACAACATTATATATGTTATGTTTTTATTTGCATTGTTGCTTCTACTCTTTCAAATGTTGTCTTTTACCTTTTTTGTTTTTAGTTGACAGGAGTTTGGTTACCGTGCTAGTATGATGCACATTGCGAGATCCCTAAATATGATAAATACGATGGGAAATCTGACCCTCAAGATCGCATTAGGGAGTTTTGTACTATGAGAATGGAATTTGCACATGACAAAACTTTCCTGATGTGTCTATTCCCTAGGAGTTTAAATGGACAATCAATGGAATGGTTCTCCAGATTACCATCTGGAAACAAATCTTTTGAAGAACTCGTGAATAGGTTTATTTCACAATACTCCTACAATGTAAGAAATAAGATAACAATGCTGGATTTATGCAATGTTAAACAAAAGAATGGTGAATCTTTCATGATCTTCTTGCAGCGATGGAAATGAATGTTTAATAGGTATCCAAGAGATGTACCTGATGAAGAAAAGATGGGTATATTCATTGATAATCTTATCAATGAAATGAGTTATCGTCTAAAAATGCAATGTCCTCCTTCTTTCGCCAAGATGATTGAGAATGGTCTAAAAATAGAAGACGTGATGATAAAGAAAGGAGAGCTAAAACTTTACAATAATTCTTACAACAACACCACCACCAACAACAACAACAATGACAAACCCAAGTTCTGGTCAAAGAATAGGAATGTCATCAATGGAGGAAATGACGACAGTTATGCTACAAAATAACAACTAATCTTTAATCTATCAAGTCAGATCCCAAGCAATAACAATCAAGAAAACAATAAATCCAAGTCTTTCTTCTCCAATCCTCACAGGAAATTCACAAACATTGGAGAACCCTTGGAATCAACTTTAAAAACTCTTCTTATGAACAAACTGATTATTTTACCAGAAGTAAGAAGTAATGAACCACAAATCAAACCAAATTGGTGGAACGACAATCATTTTTGCAATTACCATCGAAATAAAGGACACCAAACTAATGATTGTCAAAGATTGAAACACCTTATCCAAGATTTATTCAATAATGGAACTCTCACAGTGGATAGCCATAAGACAAACGAATCACACCTAGCCTTCAAAACTCTGCTTCCAAACTATGAAAAGGGTGAACAATCTAAATCAAAAGATGACAAAGGCAAAGCCAAAGTGAACTACACTTATACATATGATGATGTGATAAATGTCTTAAAGATAACACACCTTCAGAACCAATCAACGTTATTACGAGAAGCAAAGTGAAGGTCACATTTCTAGGTATAACGAATGAATCAACCTCCACTTCATGACAATATAACTTAGTGGAATAATTGTAAAGAATACCGGCTCAAATATCAATTTTGGAACTTCTCAAAGTTTCACCTATGCATAAGGAAATTTTTAAAAAAGCTCTAATGGAAAGAACAATTTCAAAAGACTTGGATGTAGATCATTTCCAAAACATGGTGGGACATCTTATAGCCCCTCATTGCTTATCATTTTTTGAAAATGATGACATATCCTTGCAACATTCTCACAATGCTCCCTTACATTTTGAGGTCACCATTAATAAAACTCGTGTCAAACGTGTACTCATAGATGGTGGAGATGGCTTAAACATTTGTGCAATAAGTTTAATAAAGGCTGTGGGATATTCAAAACATGCAGTAGATCTAAAGAAGAAAATAACCATTAAGACTTATGATGAAGAGGAGGGTTATTCTAAAGGAACCGTGGTGTTACCAATCAAAATAGGACCCGTGGAAAATAATACATTATGTTAGGTTTTAGATTTGAATCTCTCTTATAACATTCTTTTGGGAAGACCATGGATTCACAACATGTAAGCAGTTCCTTCTACATATCACCAATGTGTAAAGTTTCCTCATGAGGGACAAGAGGTCACTATAATTGCAGACTCAAGCCAATATTGCAATAATCTGAAGCCAACACAAGATATAAGAGTTCCACATAATAGAGAATCAATATATCCTACCAAAGAAATTCAAGAAAAGTTATGGGAAACTTTTGAGAAAAAGCTCAAATTAAATGATGAAGGAATGGGAAAATATTCTTTGCATAATTTTCCACTTTCACCTAAATCATATGGAAATCCTACAAATATCCAACCATAGATTTCATAAAAATCAAAAGAAATATTTAATGGAGCATTTGTTAGAACTAGAACACTTGCAGAAGAAACTGAAGACAAGGACATTCTCGGTTGGTTGTACAAAGATGAAAATGAAACTATAGCAACAACTGCAGAAGTCAATATTCCCATAGAGCAATATGGCAATGGTTATAAGATCATGAAAAAAATGGGATATGAAGGAAAAGGACCAATTGGTAAGCGACATCAAGGTATTTCAAAACCTATTTGTCGTCACTCGTAATCTAAAGAAGATAAATCAAGACTTGGATATTCAAAACCAAATCAAAAGTAACATAATTATCAATAGCCAAAGTGGAGAAAGAAATCGGTCCCTAAAGAAGAACAATGGCAAGAAAAGCTACATCATGTAGCAAAAATAGTAGCCAAAAAACAAAAACAAAAAGAACATGAGAAACAACAAGAACTTGCAATCAAAAGAGAAGAAGAATCTTGTCAACAAGTTCAAGGAATACAAGAAAATGCAAAATCTGAACAAGATATTCCAGAAGTAGTAAAAGCGGAGATGGCAAAAATCAAAGAACTATTTGCACCATACAATATTCCTATATGGTACAGTGGTGTAATCCTAGACAATGGTTCAAATATAGAATCAAATGAATATGAATGGGGTCCAGATGTATCATCTAGTATATCAAGTGAAGAAAAGAATGAAGAGCAAGCAACTATCACAAATGAAGACTTGTCTTTAACAAAACAAAAGATAGAGTTAGGAACCAGACAATACGTCGACTTGGAAAGTGATATCGAAAGTATGGGCGAAACTAGAAAAGGGTTCTCTCACCAGCTTCATGGAGAAGCTCGTGGACTATGACAAAGGTAGGGTAAACCTCACCATTTCCAAGATTTTTGAAAACTGGTCTAATGGCTCCTTTAAAATATATGGAGTTAAGTTTAAGGTGGATGTTGGGCTCATATCTACTGTGACTGGCATGCCCCACACTAGGCTTAATTTATTTTGAGACCTTAAAGCCTCCAACAACGCGGTCAATTTGTTCCTGCAGAAAGAGAAAGAGAGGGTTAAAATCGACAAAGCCACTGGGGGCTACTACGAAGTTGCAAATATCAAGAAACTGTTGGGCTGGGTTTTGAATGCAATTATGGAATACATCATTGTTGAAGGCTATTTCTCCAGGACCCACACCTACCACTTTGTTCTCTTAAACCATTTCAGACACGACAAAAAGGTATCCTTGCCCTACTACCTTTTTAGGTCCCTAAATAAACACAGGAAAAACCCTTCCAGCCCGATTCTCCATTGCGGGCTTTTGCTGCTCATCTATGAGCATTGCAAAACCCTCGCCCTACTAGAAAATAAGAGGATTTCCGTGTCTCTGGGTAAGAGAAAGATGGAAGGAGGAGACTCCAACAAGGAGAAGGTGTCCTCTAGCAAAAAAAGAAAATGTGTCCCTGGGATGGAAACAAAGGAAATTGAAATGGAAAGCAGTGAAATGGAGACAGATGACTCCAACGGTGAAGACAACTGGAATAATGAGGAGCTGGGTAATGAAGAAGAAAGTGGTGATAATTCGCCTGGTCATGAAAGCCCTATCCTCAGTGATTGCCCTAGTAAGGACAATAGCCATCTGATGGAGGAAGTGGATTTCAAGGATAATGAGGAAACTGATGTGAATTCTAAGAGGGAAATAAACAAAGATTTTGAGAAGGACCTAACTAAGGACAGGTTTAGTGAGGATAAGGAAAGTGTGGGTAAAGGGTTAATCTTGGATAAACTCAAGAAACTCTCTGAGGCGAGAATGGATTATGACAGATGGACCTATGAGCTCTTGAAGAACCTGGAAAAAAGGGGAAAAATATGGATGAGAAGAGGGAGGATGAAAATATAGAGAAGATAAACTGGAAGCAGAATATGGAGGATAAGGTTAAATCATTGGAAGATGGGAGAGAGGCGATGAAAAATCTGATGGGCATTATCTTGAGTATCCTTTTTGTTGTCACTAAAAACCTGGAGGATATTGCTAAGGTCTTTGATCATACCTACTCTCCAAAACCGGTTGTGGAACTTGACTTGGATGAAGAGACTATCCAGACTGGTAGCGGTGATGCTACTCCAATTGGTGGCACTGCAAAGAGGACCAGGGCTAGTGTCAAGAAAGCTGTGGCCGCTTCTGCAAAGGATCTCCCTAATCTCAAGGATAACATCAAAGAGCTACATGAAATTAGCAACACCCTGGCAAATGCCCTAGAAAATATCAACTAGTTTCTCTTCTGGAATCTGGATGGCCTGCTGGCATTGTGGGGCTTTTTCTGGTTTTCTTTGGTTTTCTGTCGGCTTTTCGTTGGACTATTCCTTTTTGTATCTCGTCGATTTTGCTATTTAAGTTCTATTTGTAAAGGGTTTCAGGGCCCCTTCAAAACCTAATTTTACCTTAATCAAAAACAAAAGATAGAGTTAGAAAGAAGACAAGAAGAACTCAGGATCTAGAGAAAAGAGGCATATACAAGACAACAAAAGAAAGAGGATGAAAAAGACCAAGAAGTAACGCCACAAGAAGCACAAACAGATATTGATCAAGCATCAAGAAATATCATTTTTCTATCAAATGATGATCAAGATGTACCAAGGTATGGAAGAACCATAGAGGAACTAAGAGATAGTCAAGCAAGATTGGCTATTAGTCCAGAAGAAGTTGAGTTCGAGAGAAGACAAAAGCTAGCAAAAGAATCCTCTATATCATATGCACAAGTATGTCAACTTCAAAATACAAATGAATCTATTGAAATTAATCAAGAAGGAACTTGCAGTACTAAAGATGTGTGTGTTGATATAATCCATTTGTTTAAGGGCCAAACGTCAGCTGAAGAGTCACTTGAGTATGAACCACAAAATACCAATACTAATTTCATTAGAACTGATTGGAGAACACTTGGGAGAGACCAACCTCAAGATCATTCTATCTATGACATCACCTACTCTACACCAAATTATGACTATTATGTCATGAACCTTGAAGCACCTAACAATGACGATGATTATGACTTACCCCTTCTTCATCGAGAACTAATTGATTGGGCTAACTTAGAAAACCCTGAATTGGATGTCTTTTCCAATGACCATGCCTTAGCTATGTATCTTAATGTTGTTGAACCCATAACACCTAAGATATCTTTCATCATGGAATCAAGTAACGTTTCTCGCAGTAAGGAGAATGCCAAACTTTCTAGTTGCAAAATTGAAATAAAACAAGGAAAAAGACCTAGTGTTGAAAACAATTTTATGGTAACACTAGATCAATCAAAAGGAAAAATAAAGGATGTATTTGACGGTGAAAACCTCTTTGAGGCGCTAGAAGATGGAAAATTTGACATCCTCCCTATGTATTTTCAGGAGAGATTCACTATTCTAATAGAACCAACAGAAGCAATAAACATTGGCACACCAAAGGATCCCAAGATACTTCATTCTGTTGCATCATTATCAGATGAAGAGAGGAAAGAATACATAAAAATCTTTAGACAAAGACAAATACATTTTGCTTGGTCTTATGCAAACATGCA
This sequence comes from Cryptomeria japonica, assembly GCF_030272615.1. Lineage (NCBI taxonomy): Eukaryota > Viridiplantae > Streptophyta > Pinopsida > Cupressales > Cupressaceae > Cryptomeria > Cryptomeria japonica. Next base: position 318,371,658 of record NC_081413.1, on the reverse strand, counting down.
AGGACTTAATCTAGATCTTATCATGCATCATCTCAATGTGTATCTAAAAGCAAAACCAGTTAAACAAAAACTAAGGAAGATGCATCCACACATCGCTCTCCTTGTAAAAGCTGAGTTTAAAAAGCTATTAGATGTGGGTTTCATAAGACCTGTTGCCTATCTAGAATGGGTTTCAAGCATTGTGCCAGTATCAAAGCTAGATAAAAGCATAAGAGTCTACACCGATTTCAAAGATTTGAACAAGGCATGTCCCAAAGATGATTTCCCACTACCCAACATTGATATAATTATGGATTTATCAACAGGACATGAGATGTTTTCATTAATGGATGGATTCTTAGGATGCAATCAAATAAGAATCGCCCTGAAGATCAAGAAAAGACAACATTCACCTATGCATGGGGTACTTACTGCTGGAATGTTATGCCATTTGGGCTTAAGAATGCAGGAGTAACTTATCAAAGAGCTATGACAACAATTTTCCATGATATGATGCATACATTTATGGAAGATTATGTAGATGATATACTTGCAAATCTCATACAAGAAAATAACATTTGAACATCTTGGGCAAAATATTCGATAGGCTTGAAATATATCAGTTAAGATTAAATCCAAAGAAATGTGCATTTGGAGTTGTTGATGACTGTTTTTGACACCCCCGCCAACAGTCAGGTAGCTAGTGTGAACACTCACCACCTCTCCTGAAAAGTAACAAGTTTGGAAAACTCACTACTCCAAGGTCTCTATAGTCGAGTCTCGACGATGATGGGCAACCCAATGGTTGATGTGGTTACACCTGTAAAGGGGCCTGTTGGTTGGGACTAAATCTCGCTGGTTATGGATAACTACACTTCCTTTCTTTTTGTATTCTTATGGTTTAAGACTCTTTGGGAAATAAAATACGAAGCATAAAGGGAAACAATAAAGTAACAATAAAAACCAATATAATGACAACTTAATGAACTACTCAATTAGTAATCCGAGCAATTATCAAATATTATCCAAGTTAACATTCAACAACGGACCTCCAGAAAACCTGCAAAATCATCAATTTCACAAATTTATGGAAATAAAATCATCAACAATACATGCAACTTCTTGAACTGGAGGATCTGCTACATGCTTAACTCTAAATTTATACTTCTTCAAAACTTCATCCGCATGCGTTCTCCCCTCCTCTAACTCTTTCACTATGTGTGCCACCTCTTGATACTGAGTAATTAGATATGTGTACCTGTCCATAAGGGTGACATCAAACTGGGCCATGAGTCCTAGGTGTTGTGCCTCATATGCATCCCACTGATTCAAAACTTACTGCTGGTCCATTATTCCTATATCAGCTAATCTGAGGCCAAAAGGTTCTAGCATCTTCTTTACAAAATTCTCGTATGACAAAATTTCCCTAAGGAGGGGGTCCCAAATCTCGATCATATCCTTGATATATTGCTGAAACATTTCAATCTTCAGCTCCAAGATGTATACATAAGACTGTAAGTTTTTATAGTTGTCACCCCCTAAGAGGTCCTCCTTTATCACCGTCTCTTCCCCTAGCTGCAATATCTTCTTTAAAACTTGGAATTGTTTGGTGAAAATGTTCGACTTCTGTTCCCATTGTGTGGAACAAGAAGCCAAATCTCCACCTACCTATACCACCTTACTATACATCCCCATAGTATCTTGCAAAAATAATCTTATTTTGGTCGTATTTACTTGGGCCCATGACTTGGTTGCAGCGGCACCCCGCCTCACCTCCATTAGCGCTTTTACTTCTTCCTCTGGCAGCGATGAGGTAGAAGGTAAGTCATCAGTTCTGCAGGAGTCCAGGGGTTTGCTCATTTCAATTAGCAGCTACTTATATTGTCCTAGTTGTGCTTTGAGGTCCACGTTGGAAGTATGCTCCTTCTCTACACATCCTCTAACGACACTCGTGGCTAACTCCAAAGTATCTAGCTCCCCCCACTTGGTTTTTTTTCCCAAATTTATCCGTGATATTTGGTATTTGGGAGAAGCTTGTCCCTCGGCCTGAGATGGAACTGCCACATCTGCAATCACTTCACTGGAACTAGTTTTTGATAGGTGATGAATAGTTTTCAGCTTCTTAGCCTTTGGTGGCTCCTTAGTTATTACTTGTTGTACAGTGACCTTAGGGAGCTCTGCTTTTCTCTTTTTCTTCCCAAAGGTAAATTCCATCCATTGTGGTATATCTTCATCCTTGTCACCTTGATATGACACTATATCTGTAGTTATAACATGAACCTCTACCTGCTCCTCTGCTCCGCCTCTTACATCTACTTCCGTTTGCCTGGGGTCTTGAGGTGGTATAACTTGACGAGCTAAATTGGTTTAGAGAGCTTGTTTCTTATGCAACTCTCCTAGTTTACCATTGACCTCCTCATTAAATGCCATTTCTTTGTGACCTGCCTCTGTTTCCCCTTGCCCAACTACTATATCCTTAAGAAGGTCTTCTTGATCTTGAGGGGTTAGCACTAGTCTTTCATTCAAGAGGTCTCCTACCTCATCCCCTTCTTGTTCACCTTCTAGCGGTCATTGTTGCTCAAGATCCTCTTCCTCCTGATCCGAATTAGACTCGATGTTTCTAAATTTTATTCCTTCAGTGGTAGACTTGAAGCCTTGCACTTCGGGCTGTCCTGCCAATATATTGACTAGTGGTGGTGCAAGGGAATTGGTACCTAGAGCATTTGTGGCATTTGTTGAAGGTGGTTGAGCGGGTATCTCCCAAGTGATTTCTATATTTTCATCTTGTTCTTGGGTACCCTCTCCTTTAGTGTTCCCTATAGTCATCCTCGATGGGAGAACTTTGGCAAGTGGTACCACTCCCAATCCATCAGTCACTCCCAGGTTCGCAGGCTTCTTTAATAATTCAGACTCCCTCATCTTTTCTTGGAGTTTCTTCAGTAAGTCCTCAGTGCTTTCTTGAGGTTTGTCTTCTTCACCTGGATTGGTGGACGTATTTTGCCTCGAGGTTGACCTTGTCTTTCAAGCATACTCTTTATGGTCCCTCGATTGAGGTACCTGTGAAGTGGATTCCTTCTGTTTCGCCTTTGAGATGCTAGGCCTTACCCTCTGGCGTAACCATTGCTTGGTCCTGTTGATGACCACTTGGGAGACCTTTTCCATATTTGTGTCTTCACTTGCAGACCATTTTATTGGGGAGAGGGGCCTTTTATCTATCCTTGATTCCCTATAAGCTGGATCAAGTAAGTCACTATCATCCCTAAGGTTTTTAGGGAGGTTAGTGTCGATTTCGAAATCTCTTACCTGTGACACAGACAACCTGCTATAGTTCTTCTCCCTAACCTCAAAATTGTCTTGAAGGTTGACCCAAAATTCCTTCAAGCTGGGCCTGTGCCCCTCATATGCCTTAGGCATAGCTTGTTTAAGTTTCCCGTAGGGATCATAGAACTCCTTAACATGATCATACTCTTTCAAGTTCAAATCTTGAAGCTCTTATTCTGCTAATTTTGCTACTTGTATTTTTGAACATGCAAAGTATCCAATAGATACTGAGAAATTGATACCTTCTTTGTGTTTTGATGATAAAAGTGATTGGAGGCTCACAAGCTGCCTCACATACTCTAGCAAAATTATCCTATCATTGCAGTATCGGGGCAACAACATGGGGTTTCCTATGAATCCGCTAACCCTGATGTAAGTAGAGTGTGGGTTTTGGATAAACCAACATGCCCATTCTCGGATGATAGCCATCTCCTCTGGGCTAATCAGATATCCTGCATCTCCTATCAATTTGACTATTATTGGGAAGACGAAGGCATCATTAACTCTTTTAAAATGAGTCTTTGCATTGGCTAGAGTGAGCTGAGCATACTACTCCCATATCTTCTTTTGTCCTTCCTCTTCTCCCAATTGACCTTCTACTTGTAGCCCTGGAAAATTTCCAACTCTAGTGGCTATCCAGATGACATATGATGTGAAAAAGAAGTTTTGAGTATGCTGAACTTCTTTCATCTTCTTATAGATATTGTCAGAGAGGATCTGCGACCAATCAAAATATTATTTTCCTATTAAAATAGTGCTCATGAATTGGAACATCTAACGATGAAAATGTTTGCAATCCGGCTTGCCAAAGGCCCTGCTGAGCATAATGATTAAGTCTCTTTGAGGCTTTCTAAAGTCCGCCCTTAGGATCTCCATTGCCTTGAGTCCTGTCTTTCTTTCCTCTTATAACCAGTTTGTATTCATGTGCCTCTTACTAGCTAATATTTTGTCATTCCATGCCTTTAAGGCCTCTTCTTCGGTTAACAGAAATACCTCCTCCCTGGTTGGGACTCCAAAGACGAACCCAAGCATATCTGGAGACAAGTCTATGACTGTTTTTCCTTGTGCATCTATGCACTTTCTAGTTTCTGAGTTATAAAATGGGGCAATGGTCATTATGAACTTTGGTGCTTGTAATGACTGTGGGAAGACAATAGCTTCAACTAGGCCGGACCTCTTGATTCTCTGGTGGAGGGCCTCCAAAATAGGTTTGTCCAATTGAGCCTTGATATCTTCAATTTTTATATGGCCGATTTCAGTATCCGTGACCCATCTGATTTGATCCTCTAGCTTTGAAACATAGACCTGTCCTTGGTAATGGTATTTCATTGTGGCTAGAAGTCTATCAATTTCTTTGCCTCTTTTGCTGGAGGATGAGTCCATCTAACCACTCGAACCTACAAGCATAACACAAATCCTCAGTTTTTTATAACAAGCATAAAAGTTGATTTACCTCAGGACTTCGGGGTCCCAAGGTCCTGGGATAAGCATAAGTGAAGAAGGCCCGGAACCCCAGGGTTCCAGGCTTAGGTTGGGTGCAAAAGGAATCCTGGGACTCTGGAGGTCCGGGGTTCCGGGCTTATGCCTAAGTGGAAGACACCCAGAACTCCGAGGTTCCAAGATTAAGTGAAGTGAGAGCCACCCTAAACTCTGGGGTTCTGGGCTTAAAAACTAGGGCACACGAAAACAACACAAAAAAAAAAAACCAACAATCACAAAAAAATGAGGAAAGAAAAATCTAAACTAGAAACCACCAACATGAGCAAGAAAAATCACCAACCTAGTGAATTGAAATGCCCGAAAATGCCAAGGAAAAACTCGGAGGTCTGGAGGTTCGCGACTTGGAGCTAGGGAGAAGGAGCTCTGAAGGCACAAATGAACTTTAAAAGTCCATCATATCTATTTATAGCTCCCCCCAAGTCTGTCCATACGAAGGCCTTAAACACGACCTCGGGATTCTGGGTTCCCGAGGTTCTGAGCTCGATAAAAAGGAACACCCCACCCCAGAACTCCGGGGGTCCGGGGTTTCGAAGCAAGGAAAAGGAGGCCCCTACCTTGGGACTTCAGAGTTCTAAGGCAGAAGATGCAAAACCTCGGGGCTCCGGTACTTCGGAGTTCTAAGGTCAAAACTGAAAGGAAAGCAAAGGGACCTTGGGACTCTGGAGTTTAGAGGTCAAAACCGAAAGGAAAGCAAAGGGACCTCGAGACTCTGGGACTTCGGAGTTCCGAGGTAAAAAATGAAAGGAAAGCAAAAGGACCTCGGGACTCCAGGACTCCAGAGTTCCAAGGTCAAAAACGAAAGGGAAGCAAAGGGAAAACAAAGGGGACCCAAATTTTGACGCAAGGAGACTAATGGGGAAATAGATCTACAAGGCATAATAGGAGTAACCTCTGGAAAACTTCTTGGGTACATTATATCAGCTCATGGAATTGAAGTAGATCCAGAAAAGGTCAAAGCTATCATGGAAATGGAGTCACCTAGGAACATAAGTCAATTATGTTCTTTACAAAGAAGATTGCAATCAATCAAAAGATTTGTCTCTCAATTAAAAGATAGATGCCATCCATTCACTCATCTTTTACATAAGAATGTTCCATTCAAATGGGATTAGAAGTGTGAAGAGGCTTTTATGAAAATCAAAGAATATCTCATGAATCCTCCAGTACTTGTATCACCAATCAAAGGGAAACCATTTTTACTTTATATCCCAGCGACAAATGTATCATTAGGAGCTCTCCTAGCACAAAATGATGAAGAAGGAAAAGAAAGAGCAATGTATTACATCAGTAGAACACTTGTTGGCTATGAATTGAATTATACATCAACAGAGAAGACATGCCTAGGAGTTGTATTTGCCACTTAGAAGCTACGACATTATATGCTGACTCATTTTGTGAAACTAATAGCAAAAATAGATCCACTAAAGTATTTGTTGAACAAGTCAACTTTGACAGGGAAACTGGAAAAGTGGGTTATGGTACTAAGTGAGTTTGATATAGAATATGTTGGTCGAAAAGATATCAAAGGACATGTCATTGCTGATCAATTAGCTAATGCACCTTTACAAGATGAGATACCATTACATATTGAATTTCATGATGCAGACATTTTGACAATAAGTAGAAAATTTTGGGAGTTGTACTTTGATGGTTCTTATACACAATATGAATTAGGTGAAGCAATTTTGTTCATCTCACCTCAAGGACACACAATTCCAAAATCATATAAATTGCGGTTTCCATGCACAAATAATACTACAAAATATGAAGCATTGACTATTGGTCTCAAAATGGCTATTGAATGAAATATCAAGGAATTACATGTCTATGGTGATTCACAACTTATCATCAACCAAATAAATGATGATTATCAAACTAAGGATGACAAGCTCATGCCCTACAAATAGTTGGTCGAATAGTTTAAAGAACACTTTGAAGAAGTATCATTCACTTAGATCCCAAGAAATGAGAATAAAGCAGCATATGCAATGGCTACAACAACATCTCTCTTGCAGAATCGGGAGAATCAACAACGTTACGAATTCCTGGTGGAAGATATCTTAAGCTCTACCATTCAATCCTAGCATGCCTACATGATTGCCATATATCGGGAACCAGTCAATCCTTATACGACCAAACTTATCATTACTTAAAAGAGAATATCCTTTCTCCTGACCTATCTCGCAATCACAGAAGAAATTTTATCTGTCAATCATCCCGCTATACTATTATTGCTGATACCTTATATAGGCAAGGTCTAGATAGCACTTTATTGAGATGTCTCGAACAAGAAGAATATGAGAAAGTTCTTAACGAAGTTCACGCAGGTATTTGTGGCACACACTTAAGTAGATTAACACTGGCTAAGAAACTTCTTCATATGGGTTACTATTGGCCTACTAAGGAGAGAGATTCATTCACATATGCCAAGAAATGCAAACAATGCCAGATCCATGGGAATCTCATCTCTGCACCAACACAAGAATTGTATCCTATGGTAGGATCATGGCCATTTTCTCAATGGGGCCTTGATTTGGTAGGTAAGATAAATCCTTCATCCTCTAATGGACATAAGTTCATTCTGATTGCTACTAAATATTTCACTAAATGGATTGAAGTAGTACCTTTGACAAAAGTGATAGGAAAACAAATATCACCATTCATTTTGAATTATATAATCTGTCTCTATGGAGTTCCTATGACCATTATCACTGATAATGGATGACCATTTAAGAATCAAGATGTGAAGGAACTATGTGAGCAATTCCATATCCAACATAGGTTTTCTATTCCATATTATCCACAAGGAAATGGTCAAGCTAGGGCATCAAACAAGACTATCTTGAAAATATTGAAGAAAATAGTCAATGAGGCTAGAAAAGACTAGCACATTCAGCTAAATCTAGCTCTTTGGGCATACCAAACTAGCATCCGCATACCAACGGGGGCAACTCCATGTTGCTTAGTCTATGGATCAGAAGCCATATTACCAATAGATGTAGAGATACCTTCTCTATGAGTTTCCTTGAAAGGTCTTATACTAGAAGAAGAACAACAAGTCTCTAGACTTCAAGAACTTGAGCTAATTCAGAAACGTCACCAAAATGCAACAGATCATTTGGAGGTATATCAACAAAAAATGGTAAGAAGTTATAATCATAAAGTCAAGCCAGACACATTTTAGATTGGAGATATAGTTCTAAGGGAGAATCCGATAAATCAGCAAGACCGAGAAAAGAAGGGTAAATATGAACCAAATTAGCTAGGTCCTTTTGTCATAGTAGCAACATATGGCTTGGGAGCATACAACTTATATACTCCTGAAGGTGATTGGTTTGATAAACCTATCAATTCTATCCATCTCAAGAAATTCTATGCTTGAGATGTAAAGTACTCGAAAAAATCAATAAAAGCATATAAAGCCCTAAAGAAATTAGTAAAAATTAGAAAAGCAGAAAATCCCTAAAAAGCATAAAATAGTGAAAACAGAGAAAAAAATCAAAATATGAAAAAAATGCAATAAATTTAGATAGTGAAAACCTGGTAAACAGACGCTATCTAAAAAGTGAGTTCTTCCATCTATGAGATCGCTTTGCGCACCTATCCATTCCATCCTATCACATCTACCACTTCCATTTAACTAGCCCATCCATTTTTCATCTTTCACATTCATTGTTCTGAACCATTAGCAAAAAATATGCAGCTTACCAACAATTATCAATCTTTGACATACTTAGCATAGTCACTGTCTTAGTTTTTATCAAAATCAATCAATCTACATTTGTATCCCGCCATGGTTTGTATCTTGATCATTATTCCTACATCCATAATAAAGTTTTATTTCTGTTGGGGGCAAAATCCTAATTCCTTTTGCTAAGGTGATCTTTTGAATCTTTGAAAATCCAAAACATTTGAAAAACCAAAAACACCTAGGGTTTTGAAACAGATAACGAGCAACAAAGCAACGAAGATAAAGACCTTTTATAACAACTGAATCGTGAAACTCAGGATACAAAGAATCAACCAACAAGTAATAACAGATTATCAATGATGATTCATCAAGATGATTATATCAGTTAATGACCATGAGAACATGTGAATGACATACAAGATTCAGTGTTTATATTTTGGTTTTATTGCTAATCATGTACTCTATGCGACTCAAGGATGTCCATGACTAGAGAAGCTATGATGGGAAATTATTATTTTCTTTGATTATTGTCTGTGGTTTATCTCTTATTAAGGTATGTACTTGTCTAAGGATATGATCGGCAAAAGATCAAGGGAGACATTCCGAGTCATGCATGAAAGGGGATGATCCTTGTCTGTTCTGCAAGAAATACTCAGGTCATCTTGATTCGTTATATCAAGTTGCTTGTATAAACTTGCTATATCAAAATCCATGTAAGAAATATTCAGGTCTGCTTGAATCATTATGTCAAGTTCCTTGTATTTTCTTACAACATTTTAAAAATCTCAATGATGAAATCAAGCATTGTTACAAGACAACATATGAAGAATGGCAATATCATTTTTAGTTAGATAATTTTAGATTAGCTCATTATTCGTTTGCATTATAAGCATTTATTATCAGTTGCATTATAATAATTTCATTTCATTCATAAATCAACGGTCATAAATAAAGATTGAGTATACTTGGACAAACAAACAATTTGCATTTGATCATTGTAGGTTCATTCATCTTTAGAATCATTTAAATTATTCATTTCATTTAGTTGCATTTCAATTATTGCATTAGTTTACATTTCATTGCGTGCATTCCATTAAAGTCATTTAGTTGCATCTTTGCACTTAGATTCATAATCATTATAAGCATTACATATATAAATTAAAAAACATTTCATGTAGATCATTTGCATTTACATCATCCTACACATTAAAAATAAAATAAAATCACTCAAACATTTGCATTCCCATATAGATCATTGCATTTGCATCATTGAAGTTAGTAATAATTTTCATTTGCATCCAAGGTCATCAAAATAAAAAATAAAAAGCATTCATCATTGCATCATTTAGAACATCATCATCATAAAAAGAAAAGAAAATCATCCATGTAATCAATGCATACATATCATTATCATATAGAGTAACATGCATCATAAAAGATAATCATATAGAGTCCATGTTTGCATATAGATCATCATAAAAACAATAAAAAGTCCAAGTATACAATGATATTAGATAAAAAATACAAGTGCCTCATCAATATAAATCAAGTCAAGGTTGTCCTGAGCCACTACCACCTCTCTATCCATCTCTATGGCCGTGGGCGAGAAGATCCTCTAGATGTCTGTCTCACACGATCACCACTCCTTTGAGGAGGTCCCATGACTCCACCGCTGCTAGTATCCATCCTCACAGTGCTATGATAGCTACCTTCCCTCTGGCTCTCTGTGACTAAATCCTCATATAATCGTCACCAATGTGATGTCTCTTTCCCGACCCAAAATAGTACTCTAACGGTATTAGCTGAGAGAGTGCACGATCCAACCTGCTGAATGTGATCAAGGAGACCCTAAGTATCCTGCTGTCTCCTAACAACCCTGTCTCTCTCTGTCATGAGTGTCTGTACCTGTGCTCTAAGATGCTTTATTTATGCTCTAAGACTCTCCAAGGTATCCTACTCTAGCACATCCTACTAAGGAACATGACCCTCAATCCCCTCATCTCCACCTCCCTATCCACCTGCTGGAATCTTAGCCCAACTAGCTCTCAGACAAATCCAATCAATGTACTCCATATAGAATTTTGCAGTAAGCCCGTTTGCCCTTGGTGACTTCCCATTAGCAAGAGATCTAATGGTGCATTCAATTTTTAGGATAGAGATATCTTTATCTAGATGTTGAGCATCTTCATTAGATACTCTCTTAGGAATCAACTTAAGATAAAATTCCCTAGCTTGTTCATTGTTACTACAGAGCTCAAATGTAAAAAGGTTTTGATAGAATTCATGAAAACCCTTTTTGATGAACCCTAGTTCATTAGAGGTCTCCCCTTTATTAGAAATAGGTCCAATAATTTATCTTTCTTGTTTAAGTTTGATCAAATTGAAAAAAATATTTAGAGCCTTTGTCCCCCTCCTTGAGCCTGTTCATTCTGGCTCTAATATTTTGACCTTGAAACTTGTAATTTAGACTTTTCCTAATGAGGGAATTAGTTCTAATAAGTTTAATCTCAAGGTCCTCACTTGGGCTACCAATTTTAATATGACACTCAATCTCTTACAGTTTCTAATGAAGAAGATTATCAAGTTTATTCATATCTAGAGCTTTCTTCTTACTCATAATTTGGAACAATTTCTTCCATACCTCCACTAAAGAGTCCCAAAGTTGAATATGGCAAATATTATTGAAAAGGGCCTTAGTTAAGATAGTGACAATCTTAATGCCCCCAAGACAATCAGGATCATGAAAAAGAGAGGCATTAAGTTTGAATGAACATGGCCTGTGAGATTTAGGATTTTTAAACAAACCACCCCATATAATCTTAGCAAAGATGGGGGAGTGATCAGACATTGCATGTGAGACCATAGAAACAAGATTATCCCCTACAAGACCCTTAAGGAAAAACATGATTTATTGCTATATACTCTATCTAATCTACAATAGATCCTCTTATTAAGAGACGGATTATTACACCAAGTGCACCAAACTAAGCATGATGAACCCTTAAGATTCTCTAAAGAGTGAACTAAATTCAAAGATCTTTTCATCTTAGACTAGAACACATACTAATCTCCTTTCCATAAATAATCCTTGCCTCCTTTCTTATCCACCTTACTTTCAATCATATTAAAATATCTAATACAAACCCATGGGATTTTAGGGAAATAGATAGCCATCCAGTACCACAACATTGATCTTTCTTTGTATTCATTAGAAGCATAAAGTAAACATATACCAATTTTTTCATTACCAAAGGTCAAAGAGACACACACTAATATATTGCATGGAGATGTACCCTTTTGGTCAATGTTATGTGCCCACTTAAGGTGAATTAGAATAATTGATCCCCCCTTACTCTTCTCATGATCATACAACACATTATGCATTTTTCTAGATGAAATTAAGAACCTTTTTAGCGTGAAAATGCAACACTTTAACTTCTTGTAAGTAGAAAAAATTAAGTTTGGGCCTATTTTTGCAACAAGTTGTCACAACATACTTCCCATCCCTCTATTCTAAACCCCTAACATTCCAATCGTATATGTCAAAATTCATAAGGATTAGGGAGGAGTAGGAACATTTTTTTAATTCTTATATAACCTATCAAAGCACTTGGGGATGTTGCCCTCTTTCCCCTTTTTCTTAACCTTCTTCTCTGACCTTGAGTCAAAGGTAGTTGGTTTGTCCTTAATTTTCCTCTTTTTTTATCATCTTTACTAACAGCCACATGGTTGTTTTTAGGCAACTCGAGTTCATACCAGGTGGCTCAGACAAATTAGTAGCCACAATTTCTTTGCCATAGGCCTCATCACTAGGTTTGAGATTAGAGCTGATGGAAAGAATATCAATTTTCAATTCATGAGGGGGAGCATCTTTATCCATTATAGAGTCCAGAGCCAGTTGTTGTGAAAACTTTTGACCCTGGGGATTCTTTGACCCTTTATTACTAAGATTCAATTTCTGAGGAGTAGGGGGGCCTAAGCATGGATAACCTGTAGCTCTTCTTCAAATAAACAATTACTCAAGGACACACAAGACCTAGGGTTGAGATGGAAGGGATTCATCTCATCACCTTGAAAATTGTCACTGCTATCTGTAGATGTATAAATTTGACCACTTTTTTAAATAAATATTTAATATTTATTTTAGTCTCATTCCTCTTATTAATTAAATTTTATTTAATTAATTTCTTCATTTTCATCTATTTGATTAAATGGGTTACTCAATTTATTTAATTAAATTCACCCAAACCTTTTCTAGCCTTTAATTAAATAAATCACTTTATTTAATTAATTCCCCTTTCTCCTTTTTTAATTAAATTGATCCTTTCAAATAAATAAATCTAATTAATTTATTAAATTGCATCTATTTTAGTTGAAATAAAGTAATTTTATTTTAATTAAAATCCTTTTCGCTCATCCACTTGCATTTTCCTACCTCTCCCACTGGCCTCCTAAACATTCTTTTAGAACCCATTTAATTTTAATCAATTAGCCTTGATCCCTCTAATCATGTCATTTCCCTAAGTTTGAGGTCACTTCTCAAAATTAAAAGAAAGTCTTCTAAATGCATTAAAGACTTTATTTCTTCAACAAGCTAACTTGTTGAGTTCCCCCAAGATTGGAAGGACTCTTACAAATTTTTCCCCAAAGTCTTCTTAACCATTAATGGTTAACTCAACCTTCTTTCATGGTTAGAGACTTTCTCTCTAACTTAACCCTCATCTAACCGAGGGGTCTCATCAAGCACTCATGGCTTTGACCCTAGTTATCCCTTTAACCCTTTCACAAGAGTTTACCCCTTGGATAAAAGATTTATTCATTGGATAACCCTAACCTAACCTTAACCCTTACCTCCTAGGGTAACCTTCATGTCTTCTCAGACATTTAATGCTTCTTGCATCTCCTCTCAAGCAACCTCTTGTTGATCGCAATTGTCACCATTTCATTGGTGAGAATTGTAAACATGGATTGATTAACTTTCAATCCTAGCCCTCGTTAATATTACTCAATCCTAACCATCCATTGCCCTATTTTCCCTATAAATAGAGCTCTCATTCTTCATTATCAATATATCTCCAAGTTTTTATGCATCTACATTATAGCCTAATTTACTAAGCATTTTAGCCTCTCTTTGTTAAAACATCCTCATAGCATTTAGAAGCATTTTCCATATCGTAGAATATTCATGCTAGGCTAGTATATCATGTTAGGATAATTTGTTAATCTTTTATCATATCACTATCTTCATCTTAAGCTTAATCATCATAGTTTTAACACATCATATAGATCTTATAATGCATTCATGCATGTAGATCAAATATCACTCATTCTTGGAGTTGTCATTCCTAAGTCATTTGCTCAATGATCCGAGAGAAAAACATTGGCTTTAGGGATCCTGCGAGATAGAGAACAATGAGACTCCCCTTGGGAAGTTAAAATAATTCAATTAGTTCATATACTTGCACCAAGAGTCTCATCGGTATGTGGGTCTTTTGATCTCGATTTATTCATTTTGGTCATCGCATTTTCCCGCATACACTATCTATCCTCCCAAATTCATTGGTGTTATAGGGCTTAGGGCCTTGAACCTCATCACCATTTTAATGTTATTAGGCTCTATATTCTCTTCCAATTTTGATTCAATATTTGGATCATTAGCATTACGATTATTTTTAGTTTTCTTAAAAGCTCTAGTAGGTCTAGGCTTTAAATTAGGGAAATCCTTTCTCAAGTGCCCATTTCTTTTATAGTGAAAACAAGCATTTATTGAGCCCAATTTCTCAATACCACATGCAATAATCTTGTTTCCAATTCGCAAAGTAACCATGTCCAGAATTTTAGCTGTTGTGACTAGAGAAATTAAAACACTAGCATTAAGATGAGCTAGGGTAACCCTAGATTCTTCCATTTGCATCTCATTTCCAATTGGTTTTAGTATTTGGGGAATAAATTTCCAAACTTGTGGGGGAATATTTTTAATTTCAAGTTAGTTGGGTGAACAACTAGCCACAATTCCTCTAGGTTATCTTTCAGGGTCTTGGATAAAGCCCTAAGCAAAGTTTGTCCTATGTTGCAATATTCCTTCTTAATCACTCTATCATGCATTCCATGTTTTCTGAAGAACACCACAGACAATCCCTTTTGTATCATTTTGTAAAATGTAACATGGATGCTAAGTTTCTTACCCCAAATCGACTCTATTGAATTATCAAAAAAATTTCATGCTGGTAAAGCATTTGAATCAAGACAAAAAATATAAATAGCAACACTTTTAAGCTTCAATTCTTTAGCCTTAAGGGCTTTAACCATATCTTCATTAGGGTTTATGAAGAGAACCTTCAGTGGAGGTGAAGTAACCTTACCAGATTCTATGTTAGTACTTCCCCTTTCAACCTTAATCCTCTATGCCCATTACCATCTCCTTCAAATTCCATAACACTAGTGTCTTCCACTCCTGTGTGGGTGACCACATGAATACCTCCATCAGAGCAAATTGAGGGAGGGAAAACTTCGTCTCCACTGTCACTTGGAAAAAAAATCCTTAAGTGATTGTCTCTGAGCATATCAAGTTTCTTGAGCCTTATCACAATCCTACATAACTAAATCTTTGGGGGTATTATTAATTGATTTTTTTAATGCATCCTCACCATCTCTCATGGGCCAGTTGGCTTAGGAGAACCAACTTGGCTAGGGTCAGGTACACCAAATTAAAAGTAAGATTGCACATAAACCAAGGAGGCCAAGGCAAGGACCAAGTTAGCTATAGAATGGGTGGGAGAAAGATTCAAACCAAGTCAAAACAAACACAAAAAATAAAACTATTCAAAACCACATAAGAGTACACAATCCAAACAAAGAGGAAAAGAGGAAGAAGAGTCTCAATATGACAAAGAACATTAATTAGAGTTCACTAAAGTAAAAGAAACTCTTTGAGGGCGTCGATAAAAGATGACCCTTTATCTCCCAAAGCTTTGTTGTCACCTTCCCAAAATTCCTTTGTTTGGAAAATTAGAAAGGATAGGGTTAGGTTTAGTAGAGGCATCTTCCATGGTAGGGGTAGCAGATGATGCATTGGAAAGTAGGTGGGGCTTAACTAGATGAATTAGATGCTAGGGTTTGTATGTACAAGTTGTATAGCTTAAGGGCACAAGAATATTTGATTTGTACAAGAAATGTGAGCTAAGAGATGAAAAGTAAAACATGTAGAGTGGTCATGTAACTTTTTTATGTGTGTTTTGAGTGGTCATATTAAGGTTTGTAGTTGTGATCTATTTTCCCTTGCTATTTTCTACTTGTTAGCTATTGCGACTAGTCTTTTATGATTGTCATCACCTATCACTTACTAGCATTTAATGTACAATATTATTAAAATATGTTACAAGTATGGTATATTATTTTTGTCCTATTCTTTTATGGCATGCTAAACCTTTCTAGGGTTTCAATCCATAGTGATGTTAAGTGTTTCTTGTTCTACCTTTAGACAAACTTTGACTTCCTTGTGGTTCCTAATATATTGTCGAAGGTATATCTTAGTAGCCACCCAAAACTACCATGGTTTGGTGTGTTGGTGCCTAACCAATTTACACTTGGGTTTGCGTGTAATTCTACTATGGTTTGATTTTTGTATTAATTCCAGTTTATTGTATACAAGAAATACTCTCTACAAACCATAGAATCTTTAGGATGTAATCTCAAGTTCTCTCTACATCTATGCATTCAATACTATTGGCATTGTGTTGTCATTGATGTCAACCAGTATGGGATGACCACCGGTAGAAAAGATGTATGTGCAACATTGCTATGGAGGAGTAGAGGATGTGATATCTTGGATATCACCTTGTGTTGCAGAACATCGGTAAAGGTAAGGAAGATGACCTCAAGAGTCACCAGTACACAAGTTATTGTCTGACTTGTGTGATAAGATAGAGAGGTGTTTGAGCGGTTGTTTTTGATGAAAAGACATGTTGAGATGCCAGTATAGGAGAAGTTTGAAGTGTTTGTCACCTTGACAAATTGACAGAGGAATGATCATAATTGATCAGGGAGAAAGGAAAGGCTAAGCAGATGCAGTCAGAATTAGAAAGACCTGATTGAAGATGGAGTCTTGTGAAGGTTGATGACATGGTATCATCAAGAGTGGTAATCGATATGTAAGTCCACCGGTTATATAAGCAAGGTGCAGATGCAGAAGACTTCCCACTCGTGGGAATGAGCATACTTTGGATTTACCTATCTGGAGACTAGTTTGGGAGTTCCATCGACAGTTCAAGATGAGGGAAGATATGGTGAGGTAATCGGTACAGTGAGTGAGACCAACATGGTTAGCAAACCGACAGAGAAAAGGAACCGGTATGGTGGTTGGTTGGTGATCCTATCTGGACGGACTGAAAAAGTCAAGTTAACAGTTGGTTGATGTGGATGCCACAAGGAGTCAAGGTGGCAAGCTCGCAGAGGTTGGTGAAGTGCCGTGTGGAGTTAGGTATCTCGATAGGTGTGCACTGAATGTGAATCCCATGATTTGTGGATCGGGTCAGAAGCGTGTGGCTCGAGGAAGAATGAACAACAAAGAAGAACCAGGGAGTTGTTGGTGCCTGAATCAAAGCAAAAAGATCAGACTGTTAGAAGACCTCAAGAAGGAAACACCAGAGTTATTAATGGTGGTTTGACAAATGCAAGTCGATGTAGAGGATCGTGTTTCCTATATTTGGAAAATGTGTTTTAGAAGGCACGTTAATGATGAACTTGTGCAGATGGATGTTAGGAAGATCAAATCGAGCAAAGATCTGATTGGATTTTGTTTGCCTCAAGGATTGTGAGGAAACCCTAACTGCCTGGTTTTTGAATTGGGCTTTGGCGGGAAAACTTAGCTACAAATATGAAGGCCAAAGAGATTATCAGGTGCTTCTGAATAGAAGAATATTGTGCGATTGCAAAGTTGAAGACTTCTGCAAGTAAGAGCAAATCAACCAAGTTCTCACTGAGCATCTGAGAAGAGAGTGAGAGTGAGAGAGAACTTGGTTGAATCATTCAACCGATCGGAGAGAAGAACCAGTAGTATTCATACCAGCAGAACAGAGGTGAAGGAAACTGCAGATAAGATAGATAGAGAATCGACAGAGAGTTGAATCGGTGAAGATTAGAGCAGTGAGATAAATTGGTAGGGCTTACCAGCAGAGAAGAAGTAGGTGAATAGCAACAGAGAAGTGAGTTGGTGAAGCAAAGAAGGTATCTCACCAACAGAGTAAGATATGTATAATGGTTGCAATATTCACTTGTAACAAGATATCTACTTATGTATTTGATGTTTACATTGTGAACATTGAGTTGTAGCTCGGTGCAAGGGTTGTAGCTCCTTGGGTTGGTGCCCTAAAGTCAGGGGCTGGTGCTCCTTTGGGTTGTAGCCCATAAATCAGGTAGGGGTTGGTGCTCCTTGGGTTGGTGCCCTAAACTTTTTAACTGTGTTCTATTGTGAGGTTGGATTGGAGTGGTAGACTCGAGCAACATTGCTCACCGAGGTTTTTCCCATTGTGGGTTTTCCTCATATATGCTGGTGTTATGTGATGTCCCCTTGTGAGTGTGTTTGCATTTAAGTTAGTCTCCTCCATAACTGGCAAGTTTGCATTGAGTTAAATTTATCAACCGGTATGCTCACATAGGATTGCAAAAGGAAAAGAGATTTGAGAACCATTGATTCACCCCCTCCCCCTCTCAGTGGTGCATTATGTCTAACAAATACTTCATCACTTTCTGTACTCTTGATTTCAATTTCAAGTTTTAGTTCCCCTTTAGCATTCAAATTATCTTTTTCTTGTCTATCCAGAAGGTTATAGATGACATGCATATAATTCATATCCTCCCTAGTATGTTCTTCTGCAATTTTTTCAATTTAGCATGTATACTCCAAGTCAACCAAAGGAATTCTAATAGTTCCGGTGGCATCAACAAATAAAATTTCTCCTCTTTGGCAATCCAGAATACCATTTGCATTCATAAACCATCTAAGTCTAGGTATTGCCTAAAATGTATAAAAAGGTTCTTTCATCTAGACCACTTCAAAGTCAACACATTGCTTTATGCCTTTTACATTCACCTCTACATTCTTCCAAGCCCTTTAAGTGTTCATCTCGAATCCATCTACTAATCATATGTTCATAGATATTTTAACTAGATTTGGTCTCCCATGTTTCTCCCATGTGCTAACATGTATGATATTTAGGTCTAGACCAAGAGAACCCATCACACATGTCACCTTATGATCATTAAGTTGAGCATCAATTAGTAAAGGCCCACTCTTCCAATTTTGTGTTACAAATGTGTGCTTTATTGTTATTGATGTCAAACAATATGGTTTAGGTATGATCTGGTATAGACATCTACTATGGGATTTAGTGTTGAAGAATTTATTGAAGTATCCGCAGTTATACTATTGTTTCAGAGGTTGTTATGATTGGTCTCTCTAAATCAAGCTGCGTTGGTAGTTGTTCAAGTTGATATCAACTTGTTATATTGGTAAGGATAGTTGAAAGCTTTATCTTTATGGTCCAAATATTGTATGTTTGTGTTTGGGATCTTTCATTTGTGTAATAGCATGATTGGTATATGTGTTCGGGTTTAGAAGTGACATATATTTGTTGGTTTAGTGATTTTGTGCGATGTATTCTTTTGTTTTGGTGTTGCTTGTTGGATGTTGGTTTAGGTCTAGTTTATGTTCCATGTTTATATTTTTGATCCACTTGTATTTCTTGGGTTGAAAATGTGTGTACACGTTACAATCTATCTTTTGGCCAACTTGGTAAAGATGTTTTTATTCCAGTTTAGTATATATACATGATGATTTGTTGAAAATAATATATATGACTAAGATACAAGTAAGTTGGATGATGATGAATATGCAAGATGTGTGTGGAATCTTGAAGTAAGCATGTGCAACTTGATATAAGGATGTCGATTTGAGTTGTTGTGTTAGATGGTATTGTAGTATAGGAGTGATAGTGGATGTAGATGCAGTGATCTAGAAGGTCTGGTGGTTAGGATATTTTAGTAAGGTCAGAGATTGTTCTTTAACAGTAACTATAATCACCATATCGAGATGTTTTTATTTATATAGTTATTTTCTTGAAAGTTGTAAAACTATATCTTTCCCTCTTGCAGTTAGCTTTAGGTTTGCAATTCCTCTTTTGTATCTTGCCCCAAGAGAAGTTAGCCTTGGTCTGCAAGTCGGGAGCAATGAGCTCTCTCTTTTGTAAAATATTTTTATATAGTGGATTGATTTTGTGAGTTTGCGGTCACCGTGGTTTTTCCCAATTTGGGTTTTCCACATATAAATTTTGGTGTTCATGTGTGATTGATATGAATGTTATATGATGTCTTAATTTATCTAGAATGATTTGATTAATGCAAGTTTGAAGTTCAAAATTTTAGTTTATGCTAATTCACCCCCCCCTCTCAGCATCCGGTGTGTGCTCAACAATTGGTATCGGAGCAAGGTTCCTCTTGAGTAAGCTTAACCGCTTGAGGTAGATTCAAAGTTTTGAGCATTATGTTTGAAGAAGAGTTGACTGATATGGATGATTTAGATCAAGGTGATTGGGATGATGTTGAAGGATTTGTTGATAGGGAAGGAGAACTAAGATCTACATTGGCTGATCTAGATGAGTGCAGAGATAAGTATAAGAAGGCAGTTGAGAAGATTACTTTCTTAAGAGGTTTATTGGACAAAGGAAAGAAAAAAATTAATGAATATGAAATAAATATTGATGAGAAGACTAAAGAATGTTTAAAATTAGAAGACATGACAAATCTGAAAAAGGAACTTAAAAATGCTAAAGATCATATTAGTAATGGCTTAAGTCTGAAAGTGGAAGAGAGATATAGGAATTCATCTTGCAGTTTTAGAATTGTAGAGAATTGAGTGAACTCTCAAAGATCAATTAAGGAAAAGACAAAGGAATGAAGAATGCTACTAAGGATAAGAAGATTTTCATGCCTAATCAGAATTTTGGGAAGTTTGTGTTGGACCAAAGACCTCCTCCCGATTCTTTCAAGTATTTATCTTTCAAAGGAATTTTTTTTTCATGTAATCAAGTAGGACACAAAGTGAGTGAATGCAAAAATCAAATAAGGAACTACTCTTTCAATAGAAATTATCATTATTGCAATAAGTTTGGACACAAGGCTAGTGAATGTAGAAGCAAAATGAATATGAACAATAGTGTCAAGTCTTTCAATGGATGTTGTTATGTTTGCAATGGATATGGGCACAAAGCTATTCAATGTAGGATGATTAGGAAATTCAGAAGAAATGTGAGTGATAGTATAATGCAGGGTGGTCTAATAAGCTATAATTATAATGTTGTTAGGCATATTGCAAAATTTTGGAAAAGCATTGAAGGAAAGAATGCTAGTCCAAAGAATGTGGTAGACTCTAATGGAAAAGGAAATTTTTAGTGGGTAAAGAAATCAAAAGAGAAGACTGAAGGAAATGTTGAAGGTGGTTCAACATCCGTTGTAGGTGCAGTTCCCTTTTTCGATAATTGACTTAGACAATAGGGTCTGAGGGGTCCGAGTTTCAATGAAAACATCTTTTGACCCCTCTTGGTTTGATGCTGGGTATTCTCTTAGCATGGTAGAGGTGTGCGATATTTTTTCTAGAGGTTTTGAGATTATCTTGTGGTCGAGATGTAATTTTTAGAGGTTCGACAAAAAATGTATCAACTTTTTGAAAACTTAATTTGTGAGTATTTATTTCGGCGATTACAATTATTTGTGCACTTATGATTTGGAAAGCGAAGGAGAGTGAAGAAGTGAATTCAAGTGAAAGTGTGTGAAAAGGGATTGCAAAGCAGTGATTTGGTGAAATGACAAAAAATGTAAGTATCAATGATGAACCCAGACTTGAGTATGAGTTGAAACCTTTCATTTCGTTGGATGCATATTCGATTGGAGCTTTTTTTGGAGTTGATGATCGTGTTATTCATAAAGAATATGTTTGTTAATATATTCATGTTGTTTTAGAAGAGTATGATCATGGGAAGATTAAGGATTTCAGGCATAATAATTTGGTTGATAGTTCGCAAAGGTTGAAAAATGAATTCGGTAGCCTAGGGCACAAGAGTTTGGATACGTGGAATTGTTTTTCTATGTTTGAAGATGAAGACATTATCAGAATTGTTCTTATTAGAATTCATGAATATATTTGGCTTGATAAACCATACTTGATTTTGAAGGAAGTGTTGTAGGTTGTGATAGGGTTATGTGCGATCGAAGAAGTGCCGATGTTAAAATTTGTAAAGAATGTTGAAGTAAATCGATTGATTGGAGTGATTTAGGATGTAAGAGCATTACGAATTGATTCTATTAGAGATGTGGATGTTAGGTATGCAACAATGGAGATATCATACAAAGTTTATTATTGGAAAAGAGAAGGTTCATGTGCGTCTATCAAAGTATAGGTGGCTTACAAGATGGTTAATGAAAATGCTAACTATGATATGTGTGATATTCTAAGGTGATAGTTGTTTGACAATATCAAGATGATAAAGAGTGATATGTATCCATTTCAGTATGGTTATTTGATTGTTTGTTTAGCTTTCTATTTTCTAAATGCTTTTCCTGGTGTGGAGAATGGTGCATAGAGAGGCGATATGACTATTGGATGCTAAATTAAGAGTTAGACGAATCGGATGACATCTTGAAAATATGCAAAAATTTCTTTGAAATCTTAGAGGTGTGTTGATTTTATGTTTTTGGTAGATAAAGATAATTGCTTTTAGAAGCTATGGTTCTAAGAGTTTCTTGGATAATTCTGTTACCCTATGAAGTTTCAGAAGATGAATGTATGAGGCTAGTAGAAAAAATTTTGAAGATGCCAAGGGATCATAAATTCTTGGAAGGTCCGAAATGATGAAGCTAGAGGAGAAAATAAAGAAATCTAGAAGAATATATGTAGAGGGATCTGCCTCCTGTTCTAAGTTTCAGAAGAAAGGAAAAATAGTTTCAAAGAAGAAGGATATTGAACTAGTGACTATAGGCAGTGATGATGAGGAAGAAGAGATGAAGGCAAAATAGAAAGTTACTCAGAGTGAGAAAGTTGAAATGGTGCAGAAAGAAGATGTTGAGGAAGTTGATGATGATGAATTTACAAAGGAAAAGGTACTAGAAATGATCAAGAAGGCTGGCAGAGTGAAGTCTGTTGGAATTTCATATCACAATTATGTATCTTATGAGAAGGATGTTATTGAGAAAGCATTTGTAAATTATTTGGTTCAAAATAATTTGGTTGTTGCTAATGTTGTTGATTGTCTTCTAGAGGAGCTTGTTGAGTTACTTATAGAGAGAATGATTGAAGAAGATGGCAATAATGCTAAGGAACAATTTACAAAAGCAAATTTGCATGAGATGATAACATATAAATGTAGGAAGGCACATCAAGTGCCAATTCTTAATTTATTGAATTTCAAGAAATCTATAGAAGCGATTGCAAATTTGTATAAATTATGTTTGAGGTGGCATGTTGCCACACAAAATTTCAAAGATGAAATTTATTGAATTGAGTTTTAGTTGGTTGAAATGGATGAAGATTATAAAGTGTCTATAAATATTTATGGCAAGGAAAGGGATAAGGATCAAGAATTGCATGACCAGTTAGCTCTAAGGAGACAAAGATACGAGTTTATGAGAATGTTTGGAGAGCTGAGAGATGACATGGAATTAAAACTTTCTTCTTATTTGAGATTGTTGGTTGAAGTAGAGAATGTCGAGAAGGTTTTTAAAAACATAAATTCTTTTGATGATGCAGTAAATAAATATATTGACTGTGAGAATCGAAGTAGGATTTTGGATGCTACTACTCATACTTAGAAGGCCTCAGTGATCAAGTTGAAGAACAATTCAAAGATATCTTGCTAAGTGATTTTGAATGGTTTCAATGCTACATGTTTTGGGCCTTGTCCTTTATTGCAAAGGGGGAGAAAGGTACTAAAAAATGCTTATATCTATTTAAGAGATGTTGTTGTTAGGGGGAGTTGTTATTAGTTGGTGTGTTGAGTGAGAAAACATTTTTTTGGTTGTTTGCCATCAATGAAAAAGGGGGAGATTGTTATAAATGTGTGCTTTGTTGTCATTAATGTCAAACAATGTGGTCTGAATATGATTTGGTCTAGACATCTACTGTGGGATTCAATGTTGAAGTATTTATTGAAGTATCTATAGCTATACTTTTATAAAGGAGGTTGATATGATTGGTCTTTTTGGATCAGGTTGCGTTGGTAGTTGTTCCAATTGACATCAACTTGTTTTTCTTGTGAGGACAGTTGGAAGCTTTATCTATAGGGTCCATATGTTGCCTATTTTGGTCTCAAATCTTTAATTTATGTAATAACATGATTGTTAAATGTGTTCGGGTTTAGAAGTGACATGTATTTGTTGGTCTGGTGATTCTGTGTGATGTATTCTTTTGGTTCGGTGTTTCTTGTTGGACGTTGGTTTAGGTCTAGTTTATATTCCATGTTTATATTTTTGATCCAATTGTATATCTTGGGTTAGAAATGTGTGTACACGTTACAATCTATCTTTTGGCTGACTTGGTGAAGATGTTTTTGTTCTGGTTTAGTATATATATATATTATGATTTGTTGAAAAAAATATAGATGAGTGAGATGTGAGTAAGTTGGATATTGATGAATATGCGAGATATGTGTGTGTAATTTTGAAGTGAGTATGTGCAGCTTGATGTAAGGATGTTGATTTGAGTTGTTGAGTCAGATGGTATTATAATGTAGGAGTGATAGTGTATGTAGATGCAGTGATCTGGAAGGTTTGGTGGTTTGGATATTTCAGTAAGGTCAAATATTGTGCTTTTATAGTGACTGCAATCATCATATCTAAATGCTTTCATTCATACAGTTCTTTTCTTGAAAGTTGTAAATCTGTATCTCTCACTATTACAGTTACCTTTGGGTTTGCAAGTTTGATTTTGTATCTTGCCCCAAGAGCAGTTAGCCTTGGTTTGGAAGTTTAGAGTGTGTGATCTCTCTTTTGTAAAAAATTTCTATATAGTGGATTGATTCTGTGAGTTTGCACTCACCATGGTTTTTCCTAGTTTGGGTTTTCCACGTATAAATTTTGGTGTTCATGTGTGATTGATATGAATATTCTATGATGTATTAATTTATATAGAATGATTGGTTGATGCATTTGAAGTCCAGAATTTTAGTTTATGTTGATTCACCTCCCCTCTCAATATTTGGTGTGTGTTCAACAATTTGTTCTTCCAATAAGTGGTTGTTCAGGGCTTCTTATTCTAGTATTTACCCAATTATTTTAGTTTGACCAATAAATCATTATTCATCGTCACCGGTATTAATTCCTTTAGTGTTCGGACATCCTGCTCTATAAAGCATGCTACTTCCTTCTGTAGCTACTTCTTAATTGACTTCTTGGATTTATCCACAACTTTATCATGTTTTCTCTTATCTAGTTTAAATAATGCAAACTCTTCTTCTTCTTCTTCTTCTTGCTCTATATTGTAGTAGTCTTCAAAGAATTCTTCTACTAATAATTTATTTTTACCTTTTTTGGTATTTATACCTTGTTGATTGACTACATTTACATTCTTTTTATTTACACTTTTATTTTTCTTGTTCTCCATTACAAGTTATTCTCTAGAATTATATTCTTGTGAGGTGTTTGAGGTGCATATGTCTATCCTATGGCAACTTCTATTTCTCTGTGGTGGTACTCTCCATATCACTCTAGCCCCTCTTTGTAATTCATCAATTTGGGAAGGTTTATCAACATCTCTCTAAAAATATTTAGTTTTGTCACAATTGAACATAGTATGATCTTCTCCTCCACAAAATGTGCATTTAAGCCTCTTTTTAGCCTAACATTCAAATTCATAGTGTCCCATCTTCCCACAATCAAAGCATGTGACATCATTTCATCTTCTATTTCCTTGGCCTCTACCTCAACTTCCACTATAATTATAATTCCTATTATCATCTGGATATCCCCGATTATTTTGTGTTGTACGCATATTTTGGTTATCCCACTGAGGGTGGATCCGATATCTTGCATCATCTCTTTCCTCCTAGGTATAGGTATGATTTGAGAAACATCCATTTTCATTTTGGACTAGAGGTCTGTGCTTAGAGTAATCCTTAGTGAGGTTTAAATCCCAATCTTGACAATAAGCACAATACATCAAGTTAGGTTTCACTACTCTAGTGGTATCTAGGATTTTCTCTACTTTGTCCATAGGACAATCATTTCAGATGTGTCCTTCTCTATCGTAGTATGTACACCATGTCTGTTGAGGTTTTGATGATCTTATTTCTTGTTGTATGGCCAATTTCTTGATTTGTTCCTATAAAATCTCAAATAATTTAATATTTCTCTTGTTTTAGAGTTCTCTATCTTTGTTCTTCTATCCGATGGGTCATATAGATTAGATCTATATATTTTTTAAAGTCTCTGCTATCCAAATGGATTTTGATATCCAATTTCAATTTGGAGATGAAACATTTTGTCTTCTACTTCTCTATAAAAGGCTCCTCTAGTTTCTGACATGCCTCTTTGAATTTGTTGTAATCCTCCTTGATAGAGGCTATGCCTTGGTTTAAATTCCTCATTCTCATGATGCTCCCTGTAGGGACCTTTGGTGTCCCAAAATTCAATAAGAATTTAGTTTTTATCACATTCCATGTGGCTAAGTGCCATGGATAGTTTTTCACATACCGCTCTATTTTTCATTTCTTACCAATCCTACAAAATCGTATAGTCTTCCCTTGTCAAGAAATTTGCTAATCTTTTCCCAAATAGATTCTAAGATGAAGTAGTGTTACTCAACGTTGGCAGTGTCAAGTCCAAAGACATGAATATTGATGGTAGTGTTATATTAACAAAATTGATTCTAAGATTTCTTGATAACTATAAGTTTACTATTGGTTTCTTCTCCTGCTTAGTATTACTATTTTGGGGCTTATTCTCTTTGCCCTTATCTCTCTCCAATCTAATCTCAAAATAGTCTCCACCAAGTATCTTGCTCCACAATATTTCTTGCTCACTATTTGATTTTATTTTCTTCCACTCTTCTTATTTCTTTTCTTCTTTCTTCTATTTTTGTTGTGTTATCTTATATATTTCAATTCTCATGTTTTTATTCTAGGATAAGGATGGGTCTTGGTCCAGGGCTAGTGTCATTTTAAGACCTCTCTTCATCTCTTGGTTTTCAAAAGACATCTCATTTTCCCATACCTCTTTATTAATATCACAATTATTTACTTCTCTATTTCTATTATTTTCTCTTAATCTTCTTACACCTAAGTTAATTAATTCCTCCAAATGTTCAGTAGTCCGGAAAGGGGTTCTTTTTGGATTCTATAAGAGAACCTTTAACCTATCATCCAATCTGACTATGACATTGATAAATATTTTGAGGGGTGTGGCAGGGAAGGAGCCATGTCACCACTGCTTGACCCTTTCAACAACCTCCTTTTATCGTACCCTTCAAATGTTGACCAAATCCCAGTTACCATTCTTTGTAACTTATCAAAGTGCATGTTCACATTTCTTAGGACTTCTTCTTCCGGTCTACTTCTCTTCTCTCTCTTTTTGGTAGCACCCACATTGACACACTCGAAAACACCCTTATTGTCATACTCTTCTCTTCTCTTTTGTCTTTCCTCTCTCTCTCTCTCTCTCTCTATAGTGTGTCTCAATCTCCTTTCTTCTTTATTAGGGTTGGGCACTATGTCTGCTTTCCCAGTCTTAATTTTCTCTTTGATCTGTCTTGAATTCTTGTTATCGCCATTTCCCATGGATGTTCATGATTTGGTCTTGCACTAATACTATATTGCATCTCATCGTGGTTATTTGTTTGGTTTTCTGAATAATCACATCTCTTCATGATTTTTCAAACTCTTTCCCCCTTTCCATTCCCCATCTCCCTAGTGCATAACCTCATCTCATAGGGTAGAGATCAAGAAGATAGTTTTTGTTAGTCTTGTATTTATTGTTCTTTTCTTGGTCTGATATTAATTAAATTTTAAAAAAATGTTATCACAAAAATCCCAACTAAACCTAACCAAGGTTCTAGAAACAAAACCAGTAGTTCAATTCCCAAAGGATTTCTGCTCGTTATAGTCTATAACCCTAGACTCAATCTTATTGATATAGAAATTAGATGTATTCTAGAATTGGCCTAAGTACTTAATCAGAAAGAAAGTTACATTATAGACAATATTAGGATAGTAACACAAATCTCTTTATATTGATATCTTAGTATGTAATGTACATTCCTTATGCTTTATGTCTTCTATCTCTATTCTATCATTCTCTTCTATCCCTTATTTGGTTACTTAGTGATTAGATATCCTATCTATACTTATGTCTCCTATTAGGGACACAACCCTTAAATGTTATCTTTATCAACTAATCTATCTCCCAGTTTATCTATTTTGGAACTCTATTACCAGATTACACAATTATCTCTCTAAATTGTTGTCTGTAGCGTATTTTTCGATCAACAAGTACTAGTACGTTCACCTAATTTTAGTTGGTGTATGGCATAGATGCAACAATTTTGATTAACTTAATTATACCTAAAATGTGTAACATACTCACTTTACAGTTTGAGGATGATTAGTCTTTAGCAAAGAGAATGGAATATTTGGATAAATTAGATAATTTAGATAGATTGTAATGTATAATCATCAGTTGGAGCGATAGAGACACAAATCATGGCATGGATAGAACCTTAGATTGAAGACATTCAAAATATGGGACTTTGTAAATTGATGTATTACAAAAGTTCAAAACTCAAGGGAAGCTAAAGGTGTGATGGCTAGGAGCATTCTACATTCATGAGATCAATGAATCTAGAGCAGTACATTTAAGGTAGCCGGATGGAGATTTGATATTGCGACACATTAATGGTGTGTGTCTCAAGCACTATCATTTGCCACCACCTCAAAAGTAAGTCAAAAAACACAATCAAATCTTATATATTATGTACTATAGTAGAAAATGATCCAAAAATATTTAAAAATCTAACAAAATTATTGAAGAAGTTGAGAAATACAACTTCAGAGATCCCATGAACACCTGCAAGCAAAATACCTATCACAAGAGAAGAATGGAGGCAAAAAGAAATAATGGCTTTGAAGAAGAAGATTATCATTCAGAGAGGGAAAATAAATACAAAAGTACAATACACTCCTTATAAAAGGAGATTAGCAATCCTAAAGGTGTGCAACCCTAAAGAAACCCTAAATGGATAAAGTGTATTTAATAATTAGAATAATTATTAAATACCTACCATATTATTAAATGCCTAAGTTTAGCTTAAGCATAGAGGATAAAAGACTAATAATTAAATAAATAATTATTAGCTAATGCATGATAACTCTAACACCCCCCCTTAAGATGAACTTAGGGAGTAGCTAAAAAACTAAATGCATGAAGCAAAAATGTAAATACATGATGAAGGCAAATTTGGGTCCTGACAACAAAGCCTGATGAGGTACCCAAGTATAGAAGATCTCTCACAACTGGAGAAAAAGAGAAAACCTCATGGGAAAAACTCCTCTCCTAAAGAGATAAATACAAGTGAAGGACTGAAGAAGCCTCCAAATAAGAGAATTTTCTAGAAAATAGGAACAAAGGATGAACATGAAGAACACCATTGAAGCATGAAGCTGCAAACACTATCGAAGAATAACTGTCGATCTGAAGAACCTCCACTGAAGTCAAAGATAATTAGGTAGAGAAGATAGTGATCTGCATGAGTGCCCTCAAATAACACTACTCGAATCAGATGGCAAACAAAGACAAACAAGTGAACTCGAAGATACAGATGGAAAAAAAACCAAAGTCTAAAGAGTTGATCAATCGAAGATGGAAGGTTGCCTCCAAGAATAGAAATGAAAGAGTTTCCATATGGTAAATGATCCATCTCACCAAAATGCATAGGTAACCAGCCACTACATCTACCTATTACATAGGAACAAATACTTAATACATAGCTCACTCCAACGCACCAACAACCAATAGGTGAAACCCCACCATAATGCTAAGAAGGGAGAGGTGACAGGTACACTAAAACTGAATGCCAAGAAAAATTGCAGGACGAAGAACCAAGAACAACGAGAGTACAATAGAAAGAACAAACACATACAAAAGCTAGTGTCGTGGAAGGAACACTCACTTGACACACATCATGAGGCTAATATCGTGGAAGGAACACTCACATGACAAATATAGATGGAAAACAAAGGCAAACATCAAACCTCCCTATGACACTTTATAATGGAGTGCGAGTACAATTAGGCACAAGATGTGCAAGATACCAAGCATGCAAGGCATAGTGCACTTTATCTCAGTGTGTTTGCAAAAGAGAAAATGCTTACAAAATGATGTATACAATGCTCAAAGAAGACAAAAGGATGGAAATACATGAAGAACAACCAACAATAAGTCATTCCACCCAAACAAGAAGTTTCTAGGAGCTCAAATGTCCAAGTAATTCACAATGTGAAAACACAAAAAACTGAATAAAATGTACTTGGATTAAAATCTGAAAAAAGTGCATAGACGGCTATGAAGAGCACTAAAACACCATCCCAACGCCGTTGGATTTACAAAAAATAGAGAAACTGGTGAAAAGTTATGAGCTCGGGATTGAAAACAATACCTTTGACTTCAAATGGCTATAGAATGTACCAACAAAAAACCAGGTGATAAAAACCACAAAACTAGAAAGTAGACAAAACCAGCTTTCCAACGATATCTCGTTTACCCAAAAATGATATCGTATTCTCAAAAAATGATATCATATGCCCAAGTTATGGCTAAAAGAAAAAAACCCCTCTTTTAGGGCACAAAGAGGGTCATAGGGGTTGGTATGTTGTTCGTACTGCTGATGTCAATAGAATATTCCTAGAATACTCCCTGTCTGGTGGAAAAAATGGGTCACCTAAAAAACGCGCCGAAAAAAATTTCGGGCGCTCCATGTTGTTGGAAAAATCCCAATCGCTAGGAAAAAGAGGATGTGCCAGAAAATAGTACCCTAGCCAGAAAACAACGGTAAGGGGGGGTGGCGGCGCCTGGACGCAACAGAGAAGGGATTGGAAGGTGGCAGACAAGAGGCGATAGTTGCATGGCGGCTGCTGATTGGAGGGCGGTAGGCGGCGACCGGGAGGGCGATCATGGATGACGGCGGTGATGGTCAGAGGGCGGCAGTGGGCAGTACGGGGGCTGAAGACAAACTAGTGGCAAGGAACTATTGGGATCCAAGAACACTGAGAGAGGGGTGAATCATTGTTCTGCCGGTATAATCAATTTTAACCTTATTAACATTGCAATTTAGTAACCGATAAACATGAAAGAATATAACAACAAAAAGAAATGAAGCAACCACAAGAGCATACACCATAACACAAAAAATTATATGTGGAAAACCTCAAAGAGGAATAACCACAGTGGGATTGGAGACCCAAAATATCTATCCACTGGCCAAATGAATAGATATTACAATAGGGGCCTGCACATGTAGGAAGGCCAATAGCCTAGAGCACACTGCTCATCACAAAAGGAGCCTCACTGACTATAAACACCACATATAGAGTTACAAACAAAAATTTGAACTCTGAGAGTGCATCTGCTATGCTGGATGAGTTTCGGTTAAAGCACATTCTGCACCAGTTTATAATGTGTCCTTCCTTATTGGTATCTTGCTTTGCTTCCCAAAGCTCTAAACCAAAATCCAAAACCGACTACAGAATATTATATTCGCATTCTGTCGACCAAGATTTTTCACACAACATCACATTACTATATTCCATTACCTTCTTTTTTCATCACCAAAATAACCTAATTGGACTAACTTAAATACCCTTCCCAAACACAAAAATAAATGCCTTATGTCGGCTAACAATGATATTAAAATTTATTTACATGTTGGCCTAAGCAAAAATAAACTCATTAAACTTCAAGGCTGATGCCTTTGATCATTGTCGTGGAGACCTGTCGGATCAATCTCCTGTGTCGGCCTCATATACGGGTTCCTAGTTTGTCGGTTTCCCTTGTCTACCGGTGCCAATTCCTTGTGTTCCGGATGACTAAATGCCAGTTGCCAAACAATGAATACCAGTGAGTACCAGTTAAGTGACCAACCCAAAATGGTGTGTGTTTCCATCAATGACAGCACAACTAATCCGCATGAGTGTCAATTACTAACAATCTCCCACTTTGGTATTGATGGCAACACTCATGTGAAAAATGGATTGTTGAAGTGTTGTTTTGGTTCCTTGCCAAAAACTCCAAAACTGAGCTCAAAAACTATTGGAAGACTGCTCCCCCTGAGCTATACATTACTTCTTATGTACCAATTATTTTTCACATCAACCTCTCCCCCTTTGACAACAATGTCAAAGCCGGGGCAAATGAATGAAAGAATGAGAGAAAAACTGTGATTATCGGACCTAAATGAACTTAAAAATATCCGAGTAAGCATTATTCAAAAATGCTAAGTATGCATCCCATCCTATCTTCAATGTGTTCAAAATGGATACAAAACCATTAAGACTATATTCATGAAGCTCTTCTTCTGATAGGTCTGCCAGAGTAGGTTTATTCATTAACTCTATGCTTTCCCTCTTGTGAAGTAACAGTGTTCAACTGGGGACTCACCAAACCTCTTAATTCCATTGCACGCCAGATTAGCCTATCCATGTCCTTCTCTAATCCATAAATCTCAGACTCTATAATCAAAATCTGACCATCAATGGTACTGGTCAATGTCCGAGTACCATCAAAACTGTTAGCCAAAAGATCTAACCGGGCCTTTGTTGCCTTCAATTTCACTTCAAGGTCCATTGTTAGTTTGTCGATGTTAGTACAGGACCTATATATTGCTACACTCATTTAGAGTCACATCAATCTTTGTTATTTCATCTATCAGCTTAGCCTTGTTAGATGAAATCATGTTGTCACAAGTGATGTTCTGGGCTGCATTATACCACTCAATCAAGTTTGCTACATGTTGAAGAGTTTTAAACTCTTTGGAAATATGCTCAATCAAACCTTTCAATTTACCGGATGGACTTCCAATCTGATCTACCTTATATTCCAGTGCAAGTTGTTGCAAAACCGGAATGGCCTGCTCAATAACCTATTTATTTTAGTTCCTTCCTTCCTTAACCTTTGAGCTGCAAAATACATCAACTCAAAACTACTCAGATGCTCAATATTCTTCTGTGCAAAATCAACTTGACCGGATGAGTCAAGTGCTAACAATGAATGACTATCCAAAATCTTCCAGGAAGATTAAGCCTCAAGACTTGCACTGGTGGCTTCACCACTTGGTGTAGTATCCTTTAACCTTAACCTCTTTAGTATGTACATTTGGTGCCAAAGGTTCAATATCCTTAACTTTCTTATTTTCTTTTTCCACATCAATAACCTCTATATCTGGAATGACCTATTTCGGTGTATCCTGCTTATCCTATACAGTTTCAAAGTTATCTACCAGTATCTCTATATTAGGTGCAAGTGGTTCTACCAGAGGAATATACTCAATTATTTTTTATATAAAAAACCGGTGTATTGTTTCCCAATATGCCTTTCCCCTTATCATCTACCGGGATATCTGGAGTGTTAGACATTTGAGAGACTTCTGGTGATGTAAAGAATCCTGGTTTATCTACAAAGAATTTTACCCAAGCCTCATATGTCTCCTTAACTATCTCACTCACTCTACCTACCATGAGACTCATAAGCCGATGTTTGCTTTAAAAAATTGATTTATTAGAAAACTCTAAACATTGTTGCATCTCTTCATCAGTTATAGCACCACAAACAGTTAACAATTCCTGTACCTTTATATGTCTATCCTCTTCAATCACAGATAACCTTCTAGCATCTAGTTTACTATACAAATCTGTCAGTATCTATTTTTCAATCTCTAGAAGTGCTTTCTTATATATATATATATATATATATATATATATATAAGTACAACAAAACTGATTCCTCTATCTCCATTTGCTCCTTATCATCCATATGCACATAGTAATGTTGTATACTATCCAAAATTCCA
Source organism: Cryptomeria japonica (assembly GCF_030272615.1). Taxonomy (NCBI): domain Eukaryota; kingdom Viridiplantae; phylum Streptophyta; class Pinopsida; order Cupressales; family Cupressaceae; genus Cryptomeria; species Cryptomeria japonica. The sequence goes on along the minus strand of NC_081413.1, from coordinate 318,338,071 downwards.
TCTTTAGTGATTTGATCAATCAACTCAGCAACTAAAAGAGGAGGAGTGACTTCAATACTCTTACCGGATTCAAGAGCAATATCTACATTTGATTTCTTCTTCTTTTCAGGAGTAGAAGTAGACTCCTTAACTAATTTCCTCTTCTCTGTGGGCTTCCTCTCCTTTGAAATTTTCTTTGGTGTTACCGGAGGGGTAACCTTCACTTTCTGCTTCTTTACTTCCTCAACCTTCTTCCTTGGTATCTTGATAAAAGTTTTGGGAATCTGTGAGGGCACAACATCAGTGTCAGAACCAGATGTAATAGGGGCAATATAAGTCTCTGGTTTCTTCCTCTTTACTACACCCTTTCCGGTTGCTGCTGCCAGTGGAGCCTACACTGCTGCTGGAGATGACTCTTCAGCTAGTCCAATAATCTGCTTTATCTCAATGGACATCTTCTGCACAACTTCCCCAACCTTCTTGATCTTTCCTTCCCTTTTCTTCTTATTGAATCCAATTTCAACTTCAGTTTCTTTTTGCTTTGCAGTCCCAAAGGCTTTCTCTGCTTCATCTATCGGGGCATCAATAAGAGTCTTGGGATACAAGTACAAGATCTCAGCATCTACCTCATAGCCCATTTTTGTTATCCAGATCTTCCTTGGTTGTACTACCTCAATTAGTGTTTCATCCTTCTTTACCATAAAATAGATTTGAGTTGATTACTTATTTACAATATGTTTTGGAACTCTTTCTCTCTTCTTCATTGCCTTCTGGAATGATTTGAAATAACCCCAAAGAATGGAGTCCCTATCCTTTTCTAGTCCCATATTCCTTATAGCATCTTTGATTTGTTTTTCTACCGATATATCAAATGCCCATTGAGTCTTACCGATTCTGGGTAACTCATTCAGAAAGAAAAGAATTAAACAAACAACAAGGTTGCCATACCAGGAAGTACCCTTTTTCTCACCCTTAATCTTCCCTAGGTTTATAATCAACTCATCACACATCCAATGACATAGATCTAGCTTTTCATTCTCCTTAATCATTTTGTGAGCATAGAAAATGCATGAACTGGAAACAAAGTTCAACCGATTTGATTGGGTTACCTTGTAACCGATGATCATGATTGCAAATTGAGCTGCTTTGTTTCTGATAGTACTGATTCTCATGGACCGGTGGTCAGATGTTGTACTAGTTAAAGTTTCCACCTCATTGCTAGATATCTTCTTCCTTCCATGGGTTGGACCGATCTAGGGTAAACTGGTGATTGCATGAATATCCTCCTTGGTGATCTTGTGGTGCCAGTCTAGCCATATGAATTCACCATGGACTTGGCTCAGTGCATACCAGATCAATTCATCCTCAAATTCTCGCATCTCCAAAATGTCGGTAAAACCCTGATCCATTAGAATTTGAAATTCCGGTTTCATCGATCCATGTTCACCAAAGTGCCAATATACATGTTCTTTATTTCAGCAGAACCCAAATTATCCAAAGTACAGTAAATGTATGCATGAACATTTTCAACATACAAAACTCCTTCAGGAACCCTAGAAAATGCACCAATCGAATCATTAACCTTCACAATCTGAGGGCATTGCTTGCAAATAGAGTGTGGATGATCCTTGATGTTGACAACAATAGGGGTAACCACACTTGTTGGAGTGGAAGATGATCCAGAAGCCATTGCAAAAAAAGGATAGCTCGAAAAATTGATAAAATACCTCACAACCTTCGCCGGTGAAAGCTCTTAAAAATCTGCTGTGAATGTACTGGAATTTGCTTGAAATGATTTTGATCACCTTGAACTTGCTTTGTTTTTCTCTGAATGCAGTGTGATCGAAAATGAACCAACATTTCCCTTTTATTCTACGAAAACCCTAATTTCTCATTGATATTAATGCATGCCGACATATCATACTGGATACAAAATTCATTATCTCATCGCCGGTGACTCTCCAGAATGTCTTTACCAAGATTTGAAATAGGATTTCAAACCTCTATCAGGTGCAATGCAAGTTTTGTCAATAATTTGCTTCCCCCTAATGCTAATGCCTTAGTTACCGAATAAGTTTTTTGTCGGTACAGGAACATTCTTCTTTGCCAGTTGAGTAACTGGGTTGATTGTCTCTATCGGTTGATCTTCAGATTTCCTAACCCATTTCCTCTCATGCTCATTCTGGATGTCTTCAAACTTTTGTTTTTCTTTCTCATCATTTCCTACCGGATTGTTCTTGCTTCTGCAATATTTGGCAATATGTCCTATTTTGTTGCATGCATAGCAAGTGACATTATTTTTCTAAATTGCCTGATTGAGTCCTTGACCATTCTTTGACCTATATTGATTAGCCATATGTCCAAACTTTCCACATGCATGACATCTGATATTCATTCTACAATCTTCTGTCCTATGACCATTCTTATTACATTTTGACCATTGACCGGGAACTGCATTGTTATTCTGATTTGCTCTATTTCTACATTGACTTTCTCTATGACCAAACTTATTACAAACAAAGCATCTACCATTAAATTTGTGTGCATTGGTTTGCCTTGCCAGTGATTTCTGATTCCGGTTGTCTGGTGGATTTCCTTGATTTGCAATGCCAAAGATTTCTCCATGCTCAAATCCAAGACCTCTAGTGTCTCCAATGTGTCTTTGATCCTTCAATAATTCATCAAGCCTTGCATAACTGACCCTGAACATTTCTTTGTATTCATTTGCAGCATCTATATCACTTCTTAGGATTAACATCATTCTTTCCAGCTCTTTCTCATTGTTATGTAATTGTACCAACACCGTTCTCAACACATCATTTTCATGTGCCAACCTAATGCATTCCTCAGATCTGTCTTTCAGAGATCTACTAAGATTTTCTTTATTCTTCTTCCGGTCTTCAATCTCCTTGGAAATCCTCATAGTCATGGCTTGCATTTCATTCTTCATCACACCATTCTCCTGACTCAGTTTCTGACATTGTTCCTTAAGGGCATTCTTCTCTTAATCATCTGGATTTTGCAAAAGTTCCTTCCTTTTAGCTTGAACATACGACAACCATTCCTACAGGATAAAAATGAATTCCTTTGCAGAGTTCAATTCATCTTGCAACTTCAAGTTCTTCATCCTTTCAGCATCATAGTCCTCAAGTACTACTTTAAGTTGTTTCTGTAGACTCATCTCCATGGATTCCGGATTCAAGATCTTCCTCAAGCTGTTAGACTTACTCCAAGGCACTAAGCTCTGATACCAATTGTTGGAATCCAAGAACACTGAGAGGGGGGGGGGGGTGAATCAGTCTTCTGTCAGTAAAATCAATTTTAACCTTATTAACAATGCAATTCAGTAATCGGTAAACATGAAAGAATATAACAACAAATAGAAATGAAGCAACCACAAGAGCATACACCATAACACAAAGATTTATACGTGGAAAACCTCAAAGAGGAAAACCCACAGTGGGATTGGAGACCCACAATATCTATCCACTGGCCAAATAAATAAATATTACAATAGGGGCCTGCACATGCAGGAAGGCCAACAACCTAGAGCACACTGCTCATCACAAAAGGAGCCTCATTGACTACAAACACCACATATGGAGTTACAAACAACACTCTGAAATTTGAGAGTGCATCTGCTATGCTGGATGAGTTCTGGTTAAAGCACAATCTATACTAGTTTACATTGGGTCCTTCCTTACCGGTATTTTTGCTTCGCTTCCCAAACCTCTAAACCAAAATCCAAGACTGACTACAAAATATTACATTCACATTCTATCAATCAAGATTTCTCACACAACATCACATTACTATATTCCATTACCCTCATTTTTCATCACCAAAATAACCTAACCAGACTAACTTAAATACCCTTCCCAAATACAAACATAAATGCCTTATGTCGGCTTACAATGATATTACAATTTATTTACATGTTGGCCTAAGAAAAAATAAATTCATTAAACTGCCTTTGATCATTGCCGTGGAGACCTGCCAGATCAATCTCTTGTGTCGGCCTCATATATCAGTTCCTAGTTTTCCAGTTTCCCTTGTCTACCGATGTCGGTTCCTTGTGTGTCGGATGACTGAATGTCGGTTGGCAAACAATGAAAACCGGTGAGTACCAGTTAAGTGACCACCCCAAAATGGTGTGTGTTGCCATCAATGACAACACAACTAAGCTGGATGAGTGTCAATTGGCAACAGGAACCACGACCTACACAGGCGGTAGGGCATCGACTTAAGGCACGGGGGCCGGAGGGCAGGGACCACGACATGTTGCGGGTTGTACGGACTTGCAGAGGCCGCCGACCCCCCCTTTTATGTGCTTTTTTTTATAAAACAAAACCTTTGTTATTTTTAAAAAAAAAATTTCACAAATTTTTGTGCATTCGGCCTGGGTATTGCCGTAAAACTACCTTAAAAAAAAATTTAATAATTTAAAAAAAAAAATTTTTGATGAAAATTGGGCAAAAATAAAAAAAATTCTGTAGAGGCTAAAGTTGTCCAAAATAGACAAAATTTATGTGAAAATGGTCTGAGATCAACGGTGAGGTCCGTTTGAGCCCAAAATACCCAGAAACAAAAAAGATCCTCAAATGCAAATAAAAAAACTCTAAAAAACTTGAAACCCTCCTCCAAAAAATCTTCTGAAAAATCAAGAACAAGTAGCAACAGATGTAGGCTTCGATACCATGAAGAAGTTGAGAAATACAACTTCAGAGATCTCAAGAACATCTGCAAGAAAAAAACCTGTCACAAGAGAAGAATGGAGGCAAAAAGCAATAATGGCTCTGAAGAAGGAGATTGTCATTCAGAGGGAAAATAAATACAAAAGTACAATAAAATCCTTATAAATGGAGATTAGCAACCCTAAAGGTGTGCAACCCTAAAGAAACCCTAAAGGGATAAAGTGTATTTAATAATTAGAATAATTATTAAATACCTACCATATTATTAAATGCCTAATTTTAGCTTAAGCGTAGAGGATAATATACTAATAATTAAATAAATAATTATTAGCTAATTCATGATAACTCTAACAATTATAAACCACAAAAAGAACTTAGGATTTAATGGCTAGACTTAACCCACCAATAGACACTATATTTATTAGCTACCTACTTTCTATCCATTTAACTACTCATACCCACTCATTTTTACTCACTTATTCTCACATTTACTTTGCATTCCAAGTTACCTCATAATCTTAGAGCCCTATAAAGCATTAACAAGCCCTCACAAGCCCTAGAATGCCTTAGCTACTATTGATGACCCATAAATCCTTCCACCCACTACAAATTATACCATGGCCACACCACAAGTTATCAACATTGATGACAAACCTTGAACTGTATACCAGAAATATACATACAAAGACATGCTTACAGATAAATAAGGCACATTCTCTCATATCCCCATCAATGTAGTCTACTTGGATGATGTTTGCAAGTACATTCATGAGCCCTTTTTAGAGATTGATCGTACATGATTTTAGGAGCTCTGACATAAGTTATTGAAGGAGGACGACATCACTTGTAAAAAAAGGTATGCACAAATTTCTCAAAAAAAGATCAACTGCTAGAAAGATATCCTATATTTTTGTGATGAGCATGAGTGGGTGAAGATAGTTTTGAGTAGAGTACAAGGTCAATTTATCTAACTAGACAAGCCCTACAAAACCACAAAAGGGGTCAGTTCATGTGGTTATAGGGCTACCCATGATAGGAAGCATTCCAATAAAGAAAGTGGTGACAAATAACAAAATGAAATATCTAATTGGTGCCATGTTTTATGGAAGGAGCATGAACATGAGAACTATAATGAATGATTGGTGGAGTCAAGGTAAGGAGATCCAATGAAGGACATCCCTGCCTTGCAACTCATAACATAAAAATCCATGAAAGATACCGACTTAACACAAAACACAATGCAGGATACCGACAAATAGTAATACAACACAAGGTCTAATCGATAAGCAACCTTAACCAGTAGATGCAACACACAATATAACTGGTAACAAATAAATCCATCATTACAACCATTCAAAGATTTACATAAGCCTTATGCGGCTACACATGTTGGACCGTAGCCCAGGGTTACAAAATATTCCATCAACATACAAATCTAAGATCCACAGATCTTCTTGACAAATAGGTCTCCGATAAAAGTCTGCACTGTTCTGCACTAATCCAGACTCCAGTCCCCCCCGGACCAGAATCTCTTTGGAAACTACATCTTGCTCGATCTCTATTTTCTCTGATCTCTGTCCTCTATCTTCTCTCTTGAAATTAATCTCTAAACTTTCCCTTTATACTATCTATAAGTATTAACAACTCGATCAAATCGACCAAAGACCAACTGGTTCATGATGAAACATATAAACAATAACATGTCGACCCAAGCCACCAAGAACAACTTCCAATCACGCAGTCCTTCTGGGAACATCGGACAAGACTTAAAGCAATATCGATCTGTAAGTCATGGAAATCACCCACAACCCAAATCCATTCATAGCCAAAACCAACCAGTAAAAGCACACCAATACCGAGCCAATATCGGGAATGATGTCTCACCGGGATCAGATCAAGGTGCCGGTTTGAACTACTTCGGTGCTCCTGCATCAGAATCTCGAGGTTAATTGAAAAGTGAGTCCCATCGCTTGATCTGGTTCGATGATCTATTCAAGTCTCCACTCACTAACTGCCTCACACTCAAGCTCTAGGTTTGGTGGTCTACTTGCAAGCCTTGTACTGCCTCACATTCGATGATCAGAATAAGTCTACAAGTTGCCTCAACTTCCTTTCCAACCAAATGGTACATAACCGAGTCTTCCTCGATCAACAGGTTCACAAACCAAATCTGATACCACTTGGTGCAGTCAAGGTAGGGAGATCCAATGAATGACATCCCCTCCTTGCAGCTCATAACATATAACTCCATGAAAGATATCAGCTTAACACAAAACACAATGTAAGATACCGACAACTGGTAACAAAACACAAGGTCTAATCGGTAAGCAACCTTAACCGGTAGAAGCAACACATAATATAACTGGTAACAAATAAATCCATTATTACAACCATTCAAAGATTCACATAAGCCTTATGTGGCTACACATGTTGGACCACAATTGAGGGTTACAAAATATTCCATCAACATACAAATCTAAGATCCGCAGATCTTTTTCTCGACAAATAGGTCTTCAATAATAGCCTCCATTGTTTTGCATTGATCTAGACTTCAATCCCCCTAGACCAGAATCTCTCTGGAAACTTGTTGGGTGAATATTTTGTCACTAGTGTACCAATGACAAAATATATGATTCAAACACAACTATGTTGAGAAATTAATCTCTCCTCTCATCAACGGGAGGTTCCCTTTGAAATCTCTTCTCTAATTAATAAGAAATTAAAATCTGTGGGTTAGCGTTGGGCATATAACTCTTTTTTTTAGAGTTAATGTATTCTCCCTCCACTTTGTTACAATTTCCCTATCACTTCGATACTTAAGGAAATTAACGAATTTATCCAACAAACTATAGCAATATTTTATAAGCAAGAAGCACAAAGTCTTTCTTGAATATAACACTAACTAAACTAATTATCACAATGGTAAGGAATTCAACTTGCAGCTTAAAGTCTTCAATTATAATTCCTTAATCCTAAAAACTACAAGCAATAGTAGCAATATAAAGCCTACTACTAATCACTTAACAATAGAAAATTTCTCAAATATTCAAGGAGCACAAAGTCTACTTTCACAATTCAAGAGCTCTTTAATCCACTTAACAATACTTCCTATATCAAGAAATTCAAGAACATATATAAGTCATGAAGGTAAGAACATCAACTCATATAAGCAACTTTTTTTTTAAACACAACACAAAGTTTGGGATCAAATAAAATCACTTTCTTTATTTGCTTGATCAAATTTTCACAACAAAAGCTCAAAGTCTTAGTTGAGGCAAAAATTTGGCAGAGTTTTGCTTACCATAATCCAATATAAATATTTATAAATGAGGGTCCTCCTTATATAGGAAAAGAGTGGAGAAAAATGTGGGCATAGTTGACTATTCAACTGCATAGTCCCACTTGACTACAACTACAACAGAAAGAAAATATGCAGCTGCGAGAAAACTTGCTACATGTAACAATGCAACTACATGGAAAGAAAGTGTCAAAAAAGGGGACACTTTATTCATCTTTCTCCTCCTCGTTGGATTTCTGAAATTCTTCAAACCGAGCCAAAACAACTTGCATCTTAGCTTTGTCTGCCATCATATCAACAATCTCATTAGTGCATCTTCTTTTCTCTGTTGATTTTCTAGGAGAGGGCTCAAACATTTCAACATGGATCATTAGTGCTTTGAAAATGATCACCATCGGATGAGCAAATTTCATCAATCAGAACAAGAAACAAGAGTCAGAAATGACTTAGGAGACAAAATGGGAAAAATCTGCAGGGCGGACTTTAAAGTCCGATTTGCAAGTTCAAACAACATCATATACAGGCCGGACTTTAAAGTCCGATCTACAAGGGAAAAACTCAAAATTTGTACATTGGACTTTAAAGTCGGATGTGCAAGGAAAATCAATCAAGGATTGCATATTGGACTTTAAAGTCCAATATGCAAGAAGGGAAAAACCTAGGTTATAGGTCAGGAAATTTTTTTTGACCTGCACATGGACTTGTAGGTCAAGAAAAATTCCCTGACCTATAGGTCAGGAAAAATTCCCTGACCTGCACATAAAGGCAGACCTGCATTACTTGGAAAACCAAAACTACACTTCAGGTTTTAAAACCCGACGTGCAGGAAAACACAAGAAACACTGCATTTCGGGTTTTAAAACCTGAAGTGCAGACAAAAGATAAAATAAAAGATGAAGGCAAAAACATGAAAATAACAAAAACAAAGATAGTTGTTGTCCTCGACTTCGGCATGGCCAAAATCATGGTCCAACCCCTACGAAACTTGTCCATTTCATAGCCTACATCCTCCAAGGTCGGTTGACTTCCCTCATAAGTCATGTCGGTTTGCATATTCATTTTTTTTATTTTCATGTTTTTGCCTTCATCTTTTCTTTTTATCTTTTGTCTGCACTTCGGGTTTTAAAACATGAAATGCAGTGTTTCTTGTGTTTTCCTGCACGTCGGGTTTTAAAACCCGAAGTGCAGTTTTGGTCTGCCAAGTAACACAGGTCGGGTTTTAAAAGTTGACTTGCAAGTCTGCCTTTATGTGTAGGTCGGGGAATTTTACCTATCCTGCAGGTTGGGGAATTCTTCCTGACTTGCAAGTCTGCTCATATGTAGGTTGGGGAATTTTTCCCGACCCGCAAGTCTTCTCATATGCAGGTCGGGGAATTTCTCCCAACCTGCAAGTCCATGTGCAGGTCGAAATTTTTTTCTTGACCTGCAACCTAGGTTTTTCCCTTCTTGCATATTGGACTTTAAAGTCCGATATGCAATCTTTGATTGATTTTCCTTGCACATCGGACTTTAAAGTCTGATGTGCAAATTTTGAGTTTTTCCCTTGCAGATCGGACTGCATATGATGTTCTTTGAACTTGCAGATCAAACTTTAAAGTTTGACCTGCAAATTTTTCCCATTTTGTCTTCTAAGTCATTTCTGACTCTTGTTTCTTGCTCCGATTGATGAAATTTTCTCGTCCGATGGTGATCGTTTTCAAAGCACTAATGATCCATGTTGAAATGTTCGAGCCCTCTCCTAGCAAATTGATAGAGAAAAGAAGATGCACTGATGAGATTGTTGATATGACGCTAGACAAAGCTAAGATGCAAGTTGTTTTGGCTCGGTTTGAAGAATTTCAGAAATCCAATGAGGAGGAGAAAGATGAATAAAGTGTCCCCTTTTTTGACACTTTCTTTTCATGTAGTTGCATTGTTACATGTTGCAAGTTTTCTCCCAGCTGCATATTTTCTTTTTGCTATAGTTGTAGTCAAGTGGGACCGTGCAGTTGAATTAGTCAACTATGCCCACATTTTTCTCCACTCTTTTCCTATATAAGGAGGACCCTCATTTATAAATATTTATCTTGGATTATGGTAAGCAAAACTCTGCCAAATTTTTGCCTCAACTAAGACTTTGAGCTTTTGTTGTGAAAATTTGATCAAGCAAATAAAGAAAGTGATTTTATTTGATCCCAAACTTTTTGTTGTGTTTTAAAAAAAAAAGTTGCTTATATGAGTTGATGTTCTTACGTTCATGACTTATATATGTTCTTGAATTTCTTGATATAGGAAGTATTGTTAAGTGAATTAAAGAGCTCTTGAATTGTGAAAGTAGACTTTGTGCTCCTTGAATATTTGAGAAATTTTCTATTGTTAAGTGATTAGTAGAAGGCTTTATATTGCTACTATGGCTTGTAGTTTTTAGGATTAAGGAATTATACTTGAAGACTTTGAGCTGCAAGTTGAATTCCTTACCATTGTGATAATTAGTTTAGTTAGTGTTATATTCAAGAAAGACTTTGTGCTTCTTGCTTATAAAATCTTGGTATAGTTTGTTGGATAAATTCGTTAATTTCCTTAAGTATCAAAGTGATAGGGACATTGTAACAAAGTGGAGGGAGAATACATTAACTCTGAAAAAAGAGAGTTATATGCCCAACACTAACCCATGAATTTTAATTTCTTATTAATTAGAGCATATATTTCAAAGGGAACCTCCCCTTGATGAGAGGAGAGATTAATTTCTCAACATAGTTGTGTTTGAATCATATATTTTGTCATTGGTAGACTAGTGACAAAATATTCACCCAACAAAACTACATCTTGCTCGATCTCTATTTTCTCTGATCTTTGTCCTCTGTCTTCTATCCTGAAATGAATCTCTAAACTTTCCCTTTATACCATCTGCAAGCATTAACAACTCGATCAAGTCGACCAAAGACCAATCAGTTCATGATGAAACATATAAACAATAACACGTCGGCCCAAGTCACCAAGAACAACTTCCAATCATGTGGTCCTTCCGGGAACATTGGACAAGGCTCAAAGCAATATCGATCTGCAAGTCATGGAAATCAGTTGCAACCCGATTCCATTGACAGCTAAAACCAACCAGTAAAAGCACACCAATACCAAGCCAATATCGGGAATGATGTCTCACCAGGATCAAATCAAGGTGTCGGTTTGAACTACTCCGATGCTCCTACATCATAATATCGGGGTTAATTGAAAAGTGAGTCCCATCACTTGATCTAGTTTGATGATCTGTTCAAGTCTCCACCCACTAACTGCCTCACGCTCAAGCTGTAATTTCGACAATCTACTTGCAATCCTTGTACTGCCTCACATTCAACGATCTAAACAAGTCTACAAGCTGCCTCAACTTCCTTTCCAACCAACCGATACATAATCGGGTCTTCCTCGATCAACAGGTTCACAAACCAGCTCTAATACCACTTGGTACAATCAAGGTAGGGAGATCCAATGAAGCAAATCCCCGCCTTGTAGCTCATAACACAAAACTCCATGAAAGATACCGACTTAACACAAAACACAATGAAAGATATCAAAAATTGGTAATAGAACACAAGGTCTAACTGGTAAGCAACCTTAACCGGTAAAGGCAACACACAATATAACCGATAACAAATAAATCCATCATTACAACCATTCAAATATTTACATAAGCCTTTCGGGGCTACACATGTTGGATTGCAACCGAGGGTTACAAAATATTCCATCAACATACAAATCTAAGATCCGCAAATCTTTTGCTCGACAAATAGGTCTCTGGTAACAGTCTGCACTATTCTGCACTGATCTAGACTCCAGTCCCTCCAGAATTCAGTCCCCCCTAAACTAGAATCTCTCCGGAAACTACATCTTGCTCGATCTCTATTTTCTCTGATATATTTCCTCTGTCTTCTGTCTTGAAAAGAATCTCTAAACTTTCCCTTTATACCATCCGCAAGCATTAATAAATCGATCAAGTCGGTCAAAGACCAACTAGTTCATGATGAAACGTATAAATTGTGTCGACTTGAATTTCATCCTCATAATGCTACCTGCAACAAGTTAGTTTCACAAAATACAAATGGAAATGCTACAGGAAATCCAAACTCAACCAATGAAACTACATGAAATACATATGAAATAAAAATACTATTATTACCTTCATGGTTTATGTCTCATTGTGTCCTAACTCCACTATTCCTTGTTGCAGATGGTGTGCTCTCAGACAATGCATTGATGGCTTACAAGATAGCATATGAAGAATGGACTCATAACAAGTAGTTAACTGATGCTATGATATGATATGATATACTACATGATTGTGTTAAAATGATTATGCTATATGATAATTGCTATTTGCTTCAAGATTAAAACTCACAGATACAAATGATTAGCTTGCAAATTCACTTGGAAACTAACTTGAAGATTATTGAAGTCTAAATCTCTCTCAACTGAAACTCTTGATTTTATAGACCTTGAGAGGATGAGATGATGTGGCTCAGATCAATGATCATGATCAGATTTGTAGATTTGGATGGTTGTGAGCAAAGGTGAAGGTTTAGAGAAAGGGGGAAGGAGAAGACAAGTGTCACTCATCTCACCTTGACTGGGTTGCTGACTGAGAGAATCTAGGGATGGTTGGAGAAGATTTAGGCATGAGAGGACAAGTGGACTCAAGTCCTTCCTAAGATGTAGGGGTGTTGGAGAGAATATAGGAAATGGTTATGAAATATGTGTACGTACACAATATTCATTAAGTTTGGAGGTTGAAGATAAATGATGAATTAATATTTAAGAAATATTAATTTCCTTAGCCACATGATGGATGAGTTGGCAAAGGGAAGATGAAGTGGAGATGGAGGGTTAGTTGGAAAAGGGATATAAATAATTTAGGAAATTATTTAATATTTGAGACTATAGGATAGGAGAATAACTATTAAATATTGGATATTTAATTGTTTGGAGGAGATAATTAAATATTGGATATTTAATTAACTTGGAGGAGATAATTAAATATTAGATATTTAATTAATTAGAGGAATGGAATAGATGAATTAATTAATAGAAAGACACGAAAAATGAATTAAATAAATTAATCTTTTCAAATTAACTATTTAATAGAAGAATAATTATTAAATAAATATAACATATTTGTTTAATTGCTCATAGCCATTTTTATGTGTATACATAAACAATAACACGTCGACCCAAGTCACCAAGAACAACTTCCAATCACACGGTCCTTCCGAGAACATCAGACAAGGCTCAAATCAATATCGATCTGCAAGTCACGAAAATAACCCGCAACCCGATTTCATTCACAGCGAAAACCAACTGGTAAAAGCACACCAATACTAGGCCAATATCGGGAATGATGTCTCACCAGGATCAAATCAAGGTGGTTTGAACTACTATGGTGCTCCTGCATCAATGATGGAGTCCGGTATGCCACCATGGGCATCACATATACAAGGTATAATACACAAAATAGGAGGATTCAACAATGGCTAGAACAATTCATACTACATACTAGATGGTATTCAAAGGGAAGGACTATGGCCTTTGCGAGCTGATGTGGGAGCAGTTTATGGGGAACTAGGCAAAAATCAAAAGTGACAAGTATCTTTTCTAGTATGACACACTAACCATTTATTTAATGTTCTAGTTTCTTCAAGAATTGCTAAATTTTAGAGGTATACCATGGTAAAATGACTAGATAGTGGCCCAACAAATTAGTTATCACATCCAACAATTTCTCGATTCCTCGACCTACAAATTAGCATAATGGGGTTTATTCAAGACCTTTCAAGAGAAAATATAGAAGAGAGAAAGGGTCCCCTATGAGTTAGCCACATTATATAAAAAACACTTTCACATTCATGGTTGATAAGGATTTCACCTACATGGATGTTGTGGACCGTTGCACGATATGGGTACCATAGTTTCCCTTTGAGGTTTCCAAACAAGATATAAATGCCTACACCACCACTCTCCTAAGCAACCCGAAGGATCCATATGCAGATAGTTTCAATACACACCAAGAGATAATGGATACGAAAGTAAAAAAGGAGGTACAAGAGAAAGCATATAAGAATAAGGACAAGTTATTTGAGTAATTGGGGATTCCAAAGGGTGGATATCCAAAATATTTTTCACAATCCAAACTCAGGCTAGCTAGACTACAACCCACTAGAGCACAACTACCACCACCACCACAAAGACATCTTCCACCACAACTTCCACCACAACCACTATTGCAAGGAGGCCAGGAAGGTTGCACATAGCCTCACCAATGAAATTAGAAGGTGCAACCTCTTTTGGACAACCATCATAGACACCAAGGAAGGGAAAAACACCACAAAAGTCTTGAGGCCCCAAACCAAAGAAAATGGGTAAAGATCACCATCACAAACCACCACAGAGACACAATAAGAGGTGGAAATTCTCAATGTAAATGAAGAAGAAAAAGAAGAATTAGAGACACCACTGCAAAAGAGATCAAAGAAGGGGAAAACTATGGAGAAACTTGTCACAACAATAGAAGAAATATTGGATCCAACAGAGGATCCAATCAATATAATGGTGACTTTCGATGCCATTGTGAGCCATGAGATACTATTGTAACTAATCTTGATGTATAGGGATATGGATAAAGTGAATAAGGATCAATCAATCTAATGCCTAGTCAAATTTGTGAACTACCTCAATAAATTATTGGATAAGGCAATAAAAGACTTTTTGAAAGACATCAAAGTAGCCATTAAAATCAAAAGGGCCAAGGAATCAAAGACACAGGAAGAAATCAGAGATGAGGCCATTGTAGAGGTCAATTCAAACATAATTGAGGATAAAAATAAGCAGTTAGCATGAGATTAAGCACAAGAGCTTCACACCAAGCAAAGGGTTGATAAATTAATGGAGGGGACTCCACAAAATAAAGCCAAGATTTGGGAAGAGGCTCTTAAGGTGACCAAATAGCTCTACGAAGACATGTTGAGAGTCGAAGAAGAGGGGAAGGTTGAAGGTCCACTATTGTAAGAAGAAAATTTGACCAAAAATTCCAGATGAAAACATTGATGATGAGGTTAGTGACAACATAGGGATGCAAGTAGAAGACATTGTTGGAGCTAAAACACAATATTATAAAGAAGAGGCAGAGAATAAAATAGAGGACAAGTTTGTAGAGAAAGGAGAAGGAGATGTGGAGGACAAAGAAAGGGAAGAGAAGGCAACGAAGAAAGAAGGAAAGGGTAAGGAGGAATGTCGTGACAATACAAATGAATCATCCATGGACAAGGAGCAAGTAAATGCAATAAGAAACTTTTTGGTACTAAAGAAACAATTACAATTATTTTTGCAACTATTGCAATTACCGATGGTAGGCTAGCAAGTGGACATGTCAAGCATATGTCCCCTCTAGAAGATTCAATTGGGGGACTTCTTTCATGCTACCACCAGAGAAGAGATCCTTAATAAGCACGTGTAGAACATTGAACAAGTTGAGGACATGATCACTACACTACAAGATTCCATACCACATATCCAAAGAGATATATCATTGCCATTGTCGTATCAACTCAAGTTTTTGGTTGATAACTTACAAGGGGATATACCCTCCAAGAAACAAAATATAAGGAAATAAGAACAAGAAGAAATAATTAAGTAGAAAATAGAGGAATGTACATGAATAAGTTGTTAGGAATCCCACAAATACTGAGAGGGGGGGTGAATAAGTATTTAACCAGTGAGTAGAATTTCTTGAATTAAAACATGCAGAACATATTATAATAGTGTACCGGTATGCAAGAAATAATGCAATAAATAGAATTAAGAACATCCAAATGAAAAGCACACCATAACACAAGGTTTTAACGAGGAGACCCGGTGTGGGAAAAACCTCGGTGGGATTTGTGACCCACAATAATCACTCACTGGCCAATAAGAGAATATTACTTACAATAGGGGCTTGCACATGCAACACATGCAGGAAGGCCAACTGCCTAGAGCTCATTGCTCAATGGGAAGTCTCACTGACTTACAATGAGGATTATACAAATCCAATATCTTGTATTGCTTTACAATAGCATCTATAATGCCTGATCCAGTATCAGTTGCTGCTCTGCTTCTTACATAAACCCTTGGCCTATATTTCGCATAATAGGTCTGCCTAATCATTTTCCTTAATGCTCTCTCACTCATTTCCAAATGTCTACAATGATCTCTTTTATATATAAGAGTTAGTTTACAATTTGCCAAGTCGGCTTACAAAGTTTTTACAATAATAAACAAAATATAATATAACAAAATCCTGTCAGCTTTTGTGCCGGTATACTTCTTTTCTTTGTGTCGGTGCTGGTGTCCTGAGTGCCGGTGTAAAGTGTGATCTGCTGATGTCGGTATAATGCCTTTGCCGGTGCCATTGGATTGCAAGGTTGCCATCAATGGCAAAACCTTCAATCACATACAATGTCTCATTGGAGTGTGCATATGCCAACATAAGTATGCCACCGCAAAAGCCTAGTTGGATACAAAAATAAAGAATTTGATTGATAGTGTTAGTGAGGCTGAACTAATGTATCAATTTTTCTTACAGTGACCAAACACAACAAATAAATTGAAGGATCAAATACTATAGTTAGAAAATAAGATCATGCAAAAAACTCAAACATATGATGCACTAATGGATATGGATGGGACAATAAGGACACGAATGGAAATAATCAATGGACAACTACAACAAGCACACATTTATTAAAGAGAGAAATTGAAGAGCCAAATCAAATAGCTTTGTGAGGCACTTGTAGACACCTAAATTTGTTCACACTTAATTACCTTATTCCATTCTATCCAACTAAATTAATATTTATTATTTATTTAATTAAACCTTCACCTTTAAACCTCACCCTTAATTATATAAATTTACATTTATTTAATTAAAATTAACCCTCCACTTTTATCCCTCACCTTTAATTAAATAAATTTACATTTATTTAATTATGCCTAACCTTATCCTACAAACTCTCCTGCTAAATCAATTAATTAATACATAATTAATTGATTATTCCTCATTACCATTTTCCCTATTATATAATTCCACATCACCCTCAATCCTTGTCCAAATCCTAGCCCTTGAATCTATTTACATGGATGAAGATCTAAACTTGCCATCATGTGACAAGCGTCCCTACTCTTCTCTTGCTCACACATGTGTGAGCATGAAAGGTCACCTCATAGCCACCCTACCTCTTACACATGTCACTTTCAAAGTCAACCTATATATTACACATTCCATAGATATGTCACTTTCAAAAGCCACCATATCTCTTACACATGTCATAGACATGGCTCATTCATGTTATTCCCAATGTGTGCTTACACATGTGTGAGCACACTTGGTTCTTACACCACCATCCTCCTTGTGACACTTATCACAAGGATAAGCCTTCAATCCAACTCATCTCTTCTCCTTCAATCTTAGATCTCCATCAACTTTTGATCTCAATAGTCCATTTACATTTCAAAATCTATAAATTGGTGCCTCCTCCCTCATATCCATAACATAATCTTGAGCTAAACTTATGCTGCCATTTTCATTCCAAAACACTTCATTTGTTGTGCAATTTGGAGAATAATTCACATTCTAAAGCATTAAAGAGAAAATCAAGTGTAGCTCTATCTATGGAGTAATTAAGCTATAAGTTTTAGTTTTATATTGGATTTGGATGTTTAACTATTGTTTAGACTTAGCTTTTATTTTCCTTCAACACCGAATGCTCATCTTTCACACCTCCAAGGGATTTTGGGTGCCACAAAAGGAATACAACAACAACTCTAGGTCCCCACTACATTATTAGAAGCAAAGATAACTCTTATCTAGATAGAAGGCCAAGTAATTATGCTACAATAGGACATGGCCTTGGACTAGGAGAATACTTTGAAGTAGCTTAAGGTGGCTTATCCAAGACTCCTACCTTGAGTTTCATGTCTTGAGGACAAGACTTCACTTTTAAAGGGGGGATGATGTTGGCAGGGAAAATGACCAACAACAAAACTGACTAAGGTGTTGGAGTTGAGAAAATACAACACCATAGGAGCCCAAATGATCTTTGCAAGCTGAAAAACCTGTTACAAGGAGAAGCAAGGAAGCAAATCACAGAAGAAAGAAATACATAGAAAATATGCTAAAAAAGAGAGA
This sequence comes from Cryptomeria japonica, assembly GCF_030272615.1. Lineage (NCBI taxonomy): Eukaryota > Viridiplantae > Streptophyta > Pinopsida > Cupressales > Cupressaceae > Cryptomeria > Cryptomeria japonica. The sequence continues at coordinate 318,319,911 of NC_081413.1, read as the reverse complement.
GCTCAATATTCACAAAATGTGTAATATAATAATCCTCCTTCTTACAAAGAAAAGAAAGAACTCAACCTTTAATAGGTCAAGAAACCCTAAAAGGGAAAACCTAGGTTTGCACATAATAATTAATAAAAGAATTAATTATTATGCACCTACAGTTAGCTTAAGTGTAAAAGAGATAAAGGGAACTTAAATAATTAAACAAATATTGTTTAATTAATTAATTAAATACCTGAATACTATAACACCCCCCCTTAAGCTAGACTTAGGGAGAAGCTAAAACCTAGAACAACTACTGAAAGCAAGAAAGATGGGTCCCGACAACAAGGTCTGATCAGGTACCCAAATATAATGAAATCTCTATGAACTAGAGAAATAGAGAAAACCACATGGGAAAAAAACTCTACTCCAAAAAGAGATGGAAAAGAACACCATTGAAGCATGAAGAACCTGCAAACACTATTGAAGAATAATTGTTGATCCGAAGAACATCCATTGAAATAGAACATGACTAGGTAGAGAAGACTATTATTTGTATGAGTGCCCTCAAATGACACTACTCAAATCAGAAGGCAAACAAGGCAAACAACTAAAATCGAAGATACAGATGGCATGAAAACACCAAAGCCTGAAAAGATGATCAATCAAACCATGGAAGCATTAGAACCAACATGACAAACCTCCCCATAATGTTGAAGAGGGAGAGGGACAGGAACACTGGAAAGAACAACCAAGAAGAACTGCAGGACGAAGAACCAGGAACATCAAAGGTGCTGAGAAAAGTACATGGTGTCATGGAAGGGACACTCACTTGACACACAACATGAGACAAATGTTGTGGAAGGAACACTCACTTGACAAAGGTGGATGGCAAACAAGGCAAACATCAACCCCCTCATGGCACTTTATAAGTAGTGCATGTACAATAAGGCACAAGATGTGCAAGATCCCAAGTAAACAATGCATGATGGCACTTTATCTCAGTGCGTTTGCATAAATACAATGCTACAATGATAAGAATACTAGAAAGAGAAAGGAGAACCAAAATAGAGACATCCTAGCTAGAGAAGAGATCCCGAGACCTGAGACAACCAAGATATCTGCTAGAGTGCTGAAAAGAAAAAATTTGAATAAAATATGCATGGAGTAGAATCTGGAAATAAAAATCATATGGCTGAAAATTAAACAACACACACTTTCCAAAAATATAAACTTTTCAAAAAATGGAGGTCAGATGCTCATTCTACGGCTCCCAGAGTGCAAAAAAGAGACCTCACTTTGACTAGAAAAAAATACAATCAAATAGAAAAATGGGAAAAAAATACCAACATCATGAGTCCGGCTCGGAACCAGCTTTTCGATGCCTATTCGTTTTTGAAAAAATGACTTCGTATGCCCAAGATATGACCAAAAAACCAAACCCCCCTTCAAAACAAGAGGAAGGGGTAGTCTGGTGGCTAAGGCGGGCGGAGGTGGCCAGTGGGTGGCGCTCTTGTGGTGGCCGGGTGGAGCTCTGGTGGTGGTTGAGTGGAGGTCAGGTGGTGGAGCCAGGGAGGCTGACAAGCTGGGTGACAGTTTCCGGTGGCGGCGGCGGGGGGAGCCAGGCACTGCAGGCAGCGGTGGGGCTAGAGGATGATGTTGCAAGCGGCGACAGGGCCAGAGGGCACTGTAGGCGGTGGGGCTGAGCAGAAGCCGACAAGTGGAGGAGGCCGCAGGGGTGGCGGTGGCCACAAAGAGGTCCCAGCCGGGGCCGGGGGCCGAAGGTTAATGCCGACGGGAGTTGGAGGGCCGACGAGAGCCGGAAGTCAAGGCCGACAGGGGGGCCGGATTGATAGGTCCAGTCACTGTACGATGACCAGAATGTTAGTGCCGGTACCCTACGAAACAAACCCTGAAACAAACTTTTTGCCAAAAAAAAAATATTTTTTTTCAAAACCCTTGTGCTCTTTATGATTTTTTTTTGAGATTTTTTGTTTTTTTTTCTCAAAAAATCAAATTTCGGCCTACATGCCGTAAAAAGGCATTTTTTTTTTGAATTTTTTCTCAAACTACGTGCCAGGGTCGTACGACCTGGATCTGGAGAAAAAATACTATGAGAGGCTTAGGAACCAAAACAGGTCAAATTTTATATGACCATAGGGGTTTTCGGGCCTTCTGAGCACGATGGGGAGGTCCGTTTAGGCCCAAAGTGACCAGAAGAAAAAACTATCCTTAGGTGCATAAAACAAACTTTCTGAAACCCCAGATCTGCTTCCAATGCAAAAATTCTCAAAACAAGAACAAATAGTTGCAGATCTGAAGCTCTGATACCATGTTGGAGTTGAGAATACAAATAGACCTCTAGTTTACTATAGGAGATAGACCCCATCTTTGGAATCATATATATTTGTATTATAAAATTGATATCCAAGATATATATGATAGAGATCAAATGATATAGAGAATAGAAGAGATACATGTTGTGAATTGTAAAGCAGAGGCTAAGACCTACATTTTGGAGATTGAAGATATAATATAATGATGATGTTTCTAGTGTTATAATGCTTTGATATAATATGATGATGATGAACCAGAGGAAAATTGAGAGGGGGGTGAATCAATTTTCCACAAGTTAAACAATTATTGCAAATTATAAACCTTCTACCGAAGCACAATGAAAACAACACAGTGAAAGACAAAGCATGAAAGTGCAAAACACACAACACCAATATTTTTGACATGGAAAACCTGGTTAAGGGAAAAACCACGGTGTGAAACCCTACCCATAGTCAGATAATACTTCTGCAATAGTATGCAAAATATTACAATGGGGATTGCACTTGCAATCAGGCCAACCACCTAGAGTACATTGCTCAACACAAAAGGGAAGTCTCATTGACTTACATAAACATCAGACTACAATCTGGAGGAAATAAACTGTGGAAATAACATCTCCTAATGCTTGATTACAATTCTGGTTAAACACAGATGTCTGCCTTGCAATACCAAATTCTCCTCAAACCTTTGCTGAATGATATAACCTTGTTCACACATAAACCACTCTTTGATAATGCAGAAATAACCATACCATCATACCCAAATTGCATGAATATATCACCTATATATACAGATCATCAACCTTGATAAACAAGGTCGGCTAAACCCTAAACCCATAACTTATAATTACATAAATTACATCACACAATACCACCGGACCAATATTATGATTTACATTACATAGCATGGCCCTAATTCAAATTCCAAAACAATTATAACCACCATAAATTCTGCTAAGACCAAATGCAACATGTTGCACCAACTGGTAGAAACCCTCAGTGTCAATAACACAAAATAACCAACTGGAACCAAATAGGATCACCAAATCATCACGCCAGCCAATGCGAAGCCACAAAATAGTTAGGACATGATCAAGAACACCTTCAACCCGTTATGAACCATTTCTAGAAGCCAGACCAAAAGAAATTAACCATTTCATCAAATATCACCAATCGGTACCAAGAATATCAATCGGCAAACCAAAACATAAACGATAGCTTCTGGAGCACCAAATCATGAACCAACTGAATATGACAAGCATATAAACATCCCGAATAACCATCCAAAACTGAATCTAACAATCTGATCATACTGGATTAGAATCTCTGATAAACCTCAACCAAAACCATGTCAAACTGGAACATGTCAACAACTAATCGAGATAGGTCAATAACCAACCAGACCAGTGTTGACATCAATGACAACACATAATCAATTCCTGCATAATTCCAACAACTAGTCCATTTATGTGTGTTATGATTGTTTCTGTTGGAGTTATCTTTTATTAGCTAATAATTATTTATTTAATTATTAGTCTATTATACTCTATGCTTAAGCTAAACTTAGGAATCTTATAATTCTTTAGGGCTATCACCTTTAGGGTTTCAAGTATCCTTTTTATAAGGATTCTCTCTTTGTATTTTCATAACAATTGTAATTATTGAATCGCATTTCTTGTTGCATAATCAATATGACTCCTCTTTTCTGGATCTCTGAATTTTGGCCTCCATAGCTTTCTTGCTTCTCTCCTTCTGTGACAGGTTTGCATGCATGTGATCTTTGGGAGCTGTAGAGTTGATTTTTCCTCAACTCCAATATGGTAGCAAAGCTCCAGATATGCATGCCCTTGTTCTCTTCATGAGAGATGTTGGGCCTTGTTCTTCATATCTGTGTATTTGGGGGTTTGTGCAGCTGGTTTTTTCTATTTATGAGGGTAGCTGATTTTTTGGTACATTTTGGTGCCAAAAGGACCTCATAGATGGATTCAAAAGGCTGATTCCATGAATTTTGATATATAATTTGCCTATTTTCAGTGATAAGGGCATCTAGGACATGATTTTTTATGGGCACATTTTTCGAGCCACGAAAATCCGTATGACTGTACCTGCAAATGCATCAGAAATTTTTTGTCCAAAAAAAAAAAGTTTTTTACCCTTTTTATGCCCTAAAAGATGGGTTTTTTCTTCTTCTTTTGGTCATAACTTGGTCATATGGAGACGCTTTTTCAAAAACCTTATATCGTCGGAAATCTCTTACTGAGATCTATCCAGATCTGGAGGTTTGAATTTTTTATTTTGTTTTTTTGGTGGTGTTTTTTATTGTCAAAGCCAAAGATTCATTTTTGCACTCCAGGAGACATAACTTGAGCATCCAAACTCCATTTTTTGAAAGCTTTATATCGTTGGAAATCTTATTCTATGTTCTTTCCATTCATATGAGTTTTATTTCTAGATTCTTCTCTAGTTATATTTTATTCAGCTTTTTGCTTTTCAGCACTCTGGTGAATATCTTGGATGTTTCAAGTCTCGGGATCTCTTTCTTTGAGTAGGATGTCTCATCTTTAGCTTTTCTTTCCGTTTCCAGTCTTTTGTCTCTTCTTATCATTGTAGCATTTTATTTATGCAAACACACTGAGATAAAGTGCCACCATGCATTGTATACTTGGGATCTTGCACATCTTGTGTCTTATTGTACATGCACTACTTATAAAGTGCCATGGGGGGGTTGATGTTTGCCTTTTGTTTTCCATCTACCTTTGTCAAGTGAATGTTCCTTCCATGCCATTAACCTCAGGATGTGTGTCAAGTGAGTGTTCCTTCCACGACACTTTATACTTTCTCTGCACCTTCAATATTCCTGGTTCTTCATCATGCAACTCTTGTTGGCTGTTCTTTTCAGTGTACCTATCCCTCTCCCTTTTCAGCATTATGGGGAGATTTGTCTTGTTGTTCTAATGCTTCCTTGGTTCGATTGATCAACTCTTCAGGCTTTGGTGTTTCATGCCATCTGTATCTTTGAGTTCAGTTGTTTGCCTTTGTTTGCCATCTGATTCGAGTAGTGTCATTTGAGGGCACTCATGTAGATTATAGTATTCTCTACCTAGTCATTTTCTATTTCAGTGGAGGTTCTTCAGATCAACAGTTACTCTTTGACAGTGTTTGCAACTATTTCATGCTTTAGTGGTGTTCTTCATTCTCTTCTTTTTATTCCTATCTTCTGGAACACTCTTGTTTGGAGGCTTCTTAGTCCTTCACTTGAGCTTTCATCTCTTCTTGGAGAGGAGTTTTGTTCCCACAAGTTTTTCTCCTTTTTCTCCACTTTACAGAGATTTTATTGTACTTGGGTACCTCATTAGGCCTAGTTGCCGAGACCCATTGTTGCTTTCTTGCATTTTTTACATGCTTTTTTAGTCTTTAGTTTTTTTTTAGCTACTCCCTAAGTTCATCTTAAGGGGGGGTGTTGGAGTTTTCTTTTATTAGCTAATAATTATTTATTTAATTATTAATCTATCATACTCTATGCTTAAGCTAAACTTAGGAATCTTATAATTCTTTAGGGTTTTCACCTTTAGGGTTTTGAGTATCCTTTTATAAAGATTATCTCTTTGTATTTTCATAATAATTGTAATTATTGAATTGCATTTCTTGTTTCACAATCAATATGACTCCTCTTTTCTGGATCTCTGAATTCTAGCCTCCATAGCTTTCTTGCTTCTCTCCTTCTGTGATAGGTTTGCATGCAGGTGATCTTTGAGAGCTGTAGAGTTGATTTTTCCTCAACTCCAATAGTTTCTTTATGGATGTTGATAAGTGAATGGTTTATTGTCTTTAGTTGCTTTCACATTTGATAACTTCCATTACTGTGTCCTCTAGGGTATAAAGACTACAATAATATATATTGGGGTACAAATCTTTGGATTGTAGTTTCCCCATTCCTCTTGCTAACACTAAAATTCTATCAACTAATCATAGTGTATATTAAATTAGAAAGTAGGTTCATAAACTTGAGATGGAATCAGTACTATGTGTGCACTATGAGATGCCTTGGTTGTATTGTAGTCTAAGAACTAAATAACATAACTTTTACCAGAAGAAAATATAGTCCTACTATATTGTGAAATTATAGTCATGAATTAAAGACTAATCACAACTAAAAGCAATTATCAACTACAATTGAAGAGTAAATTAAAAGTCACTATTAAACTATCCCTATGATTCAATTTAACCAGTTGTTGTAAGAATTAGAAAACATGAAACTATATAAACTAAGTTATAAAAATATTAAAAAATAAATTACTAAGTAGCACCTTACCTAAAGGGGGCCTTGACCTAGCTAGGTGTACTCACTACACTAATAGTAGAATGAAGACACTATGCCAAGAATTCTCTCATATACTTCTTCACGAAGATAATCAAATAGACAAATTGTATATTATTATAAATGAAGAATCATTACAAAAAATGTCAACCTTTGGATCATCTTCTACATTGTATTTATAGACTTCACTCTAGCAAACTGATTTTCACCTGTCACTCATTCTTCTTTTTTTGGTCGGTAATATAGTTTTTTCTTTATTAATATATGAAAGTATGCGATTACAATTCAAAAGGGGCCTATCATATGCCCAGAGTATAACATGTAAACTATAAATTGAATTGCCTATCCCTATACATTACAACAATACTGCAAACAAGGCTAAAATTTAAACCCCTATGAGGGCTTGGGTCATACAAATAAACATGGGTCCCCATCCAAAGCTACAAAAACCGGCAAAAACTGGTTCACTTCATTGAAAACTGGAAATTGCAAAAAATAGTTCACTTCATAAAGAGTTCAAACTGGCAAAAACCGGTTCACTTCGTAGACACAAAAACTTGCAGGTGGATTAAAATTGGTTCACTTCATAGACACAAAAAACTTGCAGGTGGGATTCCTCCTATGCAAGCCGTAGTAGAAAAAAGCCTTCCCTGCTCAACATTCAAGCCTAGGTTGGTAATTGTCTTGCACTTCATTGTTTCCTCAGGATGAAACTCAAAAACCATGGCCTTCACCTCTCCTGCACATCTTGATAAATTCAGATCGCTCCCATTAAATAATTCCACTCCACCCTTATATGACTTAGATAGAGTCTCTAGTTCACTATATTCGGCCAGCGGACAAATGACACGAACCCCAACTCTTCCACTATGATTTGAATCTCGAAGCACTCACTAAAATTAAAGCCATATCTCGAGTGCATCCATTCAAGAACAAAATCCATCCTAGTTATTAGTTCTTGTTCAAAAAGAGAGTTCATGACCCAACAGATATCCTCCTCGACAATCTCCAATTCCAGGCCCTAGGCCAAAATCATGGCAGCTATATCAACATTGCATTTCCACCGTGTGTGGCTTGCTGGAAGAAAAAGCTCAACGTCCCCTTCACCTCTTTTATAACTTCCTCTAAAGGGCATTTGAGCAGTAGTCTCAGTCTTCTATTTTCCATCGGTTCGTAAAGAGCTTTATGTTGCTTCTTTGTTTGGAAGGTGAATGTAGCCTCCATCCTGTCGCCAAACAACACCTGCACAAAAAAGAGCACATACAACAGCTAACAGAAGAAATATGAAATGCAATAAGTTTGGCTTCTTTAAAAAGGAAGCCGACTCGTGCGAGTAGTTAATCACATTGTTTCCATGACCTTTGATAGTTATTACTTGAAGCTATGAATATCACGTCATCACTCGCTCACATAGATGGAAACATTATAAACTGGAGCTTGTTGTAAGGAAGCACATGTAACAGTTCACATCACTGCCTTCATTGCTATCATTCACATGCACAAAAATAAAAGAGTCGAAGAGTAACACACTTGAGCTGCCAATCATTACAAAGCAAGAGTTAATGACCATCTAAGTTGTGATTCACACACATCATATATGTACTTCGGTAGATAGAAATAATCATATGTTGTCTGAGCGCATGATATGACCCTGTCATGTCATCATTTAGAGTTCGAGATTTATCCCATTTTATTCTAAATCCAACTTGCCGTCAAAGACTTCAAAAATGGAATCCTCAATCTGATTAAAGGACAATACCCATTTAGACAATTTATCTGCATCTGTGTTGCCCTCCCATTTGATGTGGCTAACCATGACTTCTTCAAAATGACTCAAATCCTCTAAAATTAGTGAGATAAAATTTTGTAGGTGCCATGCTTTTATTTGGCCATTTTTTATGGCCTGGATTATGATCAACGAGTCCCCTTCCAGATATAGTTTTTTAATCCCCATTTTCCTAGCACGTCTAATTGCTAGCCACGCTGCATAAACTTCCGCCTCATTGTTGGTGCCCTCTTTGATACATTGTGCTCCCAATTTTATAATGCTGCCACTGTGAGCTCGAAAAACCACTCCCACCCAATATAGACCCCCTCCACGCTGAGCTGCTCTATCAAAATTGGCTTTGATCCACCCCGACTGAGGTGGAGTCCATACTGTGGGTGAGTTATATTTCTTACTTATCTGCCTAGAATGTCGGACCCCATGCCTTATTTTGATGTTAGGCCATGCTTTTTGTATTTTCATCTCCTCTATTGTGAAAGGGTTTTTCGTTGAATCTATCTGAGAAGCTGTAGCCCCTAAAGTTTCCTCCACCGTCTGATCAATTCTGCTACATATCCTTCTATCATCCTCAGCCTTGTCTTGGAAAACCCTACAATTTCTTTCCTTCCATATTTCCTATCTCACAAGTGATGGGCATATGTTCCATATGCTTGAGAAATTTGATTTCTTGTTTTGTCTTGGCCAACTATCAAACACACCTTTGAGAAAATTTGGCAATGGGCTTTGCCATTGCAATTTACCTTTCACCAAGTACCAACATTTTTGTGCTATCTTGTATTGTAGCAGGAGGTGGTCAAGATCCTCTTCAGCTTCCCCACACATAAAGCACTTGGTCGGTCCTGCCAATCCAAGCCTTTTCCTCCTCTCACCAGTTAGAATTCTCCCTTTTAGGGCCAACCATGCAAACACCCTTGCTTTGGGTAGACAATGCTTATGACAAATTAAGTCATTAGCTGTCTTGAAGTCCCTTATCATGCCTTCCAAAAGCCTATAACCTAATTTAATTGAGTAGTTCCCATCTTTTGAACCACACCAAATTACTTTGTCCTGGCCCTTTGTGAGGTAAATATTTCTCTGGTCCAAGACTTTTTTTAACAACATTTGTTGTTGATCTGATAGCCCTATGTCTGAAAGGTCTTTCCAGCACCAAACTTCTCCTAGGTGGCTTTGTTTGCACACCAAATAGTCATTGACCTTGTCACCCCAAATCCTACATAAAAGAGATTTTGCTTCAAAAAAATCGGCCATGTGTTTTATGATAGGGTATGCCACCCAAGAATCATCCCAAAATTTAGCTGACTTTCCGTTACCAATATGCCATGAAATATGTTCTGTGAGTACTTTCCTGCCGCTCACTATGAAGTTCCAAATTGCAGATCCCATGGGTGGGTTTTTGATTGTGAAAATTATGTGATTATCCATTGTGTCCAGGTATTTAGCCCTCATTACCTTTACCCATAATTGATTTGGTTTATTATAAATGCTCCAAGAAATTTTAGCTCCTAGAGCTTCATTCATAATTTGCCATTCCTAAGCCTAGTACCACCCTTCACTTTCAAATTGCAAACTTTTTCCCAAGCCAATAGAGGGATCTTATCTTGTTCATTAGCTCCATTCCAAAAGAATTTTCTCATTTTCTGTTTGATCACATTGCTGATTTTGCTAGGAATTTTTAGACATGTCATTGAGAAGATGGGGATGACTGAGACAATTGTTTTTAACATCAGAATCCTTCCTGCCAAAGTCAGCCATTTACTTTTCCATCCCTCCAATCTGTTGAAGCAACTTTCTACCAAATTTTTCCAAATTGCTAACTTATTAGCGCCTCCAAATAAGGGAACACCTAAAAACTTACTTGGTAAAGTTCCCAACTTCATGCCAAGAATGTTGCTAATTTCCCTCTGTTTAGGAGGTGAAGTGTTGAAGAAAAAAATCTCAGATTTGAGCCAGTTCACTTTGTGACCTGATACTTGTTCATATTTATCTATCACCTATTTTATAGTCTGAGATTCCCTCACCGAGGCCTCTCCAGCAAGGAAAGTATCATCAATGAATTGCAGATGAGTTAGAGGATCTACCCCTGCAACAATCCTTATACCCTTCCACCGGCTAGCTCTACACTCTTTCGAAATCAAACACCCCAACACTTCTACCATAATAATGAAAAGAAAAGGGGACAGTGAGTCCCCCTATCTTTAACCCTTGTTGGAAGAGAAGAAACCCTGAGGGCTCCCATTGATAAGGATTGAGAACCTAGGGGATTCAATACAACTTTCTATCTAAGCTATCCAAACTAGGTCAAAACCAAATTTTGCAAGAACTTTTAAAAGGAAATCTCTATTAACCTCATCATAGGCTTTCCTGATATCCACTTTTATCATCATATTCTCCTTTTTAGAAAGACAGATGGAATGAATTGCCTCATGTGCCAAGATAATACCTTCATAAATTGATCTACCGGGGGGGCAAAACCACTTTGTTTTGGGGAAATAAATTCTTCCATAATACATTTTAGCCTGTTGGCTATCACTTTAGAGATCACTTTATAGATTGTGTTGCACAAAGAAATGGGTTTGAAGTCATGGAAGGTAGATATGTTTTCCTTTTTTGGGATCAATGCTATGAAAGTATTGTTAAAGTCCTTAAGGATGGAACCACTTGTTCTAGACTCCTCCACTACTTCCCATAAATCATTTGCCAGAATGCCCCAGAAATGTTGAAAGAAAAGAGGTGGGAACCCATCCAGTCTCGGAGCTTTGTCAACTCCCATGTCAAAAACTGTAGCCTTTACTTCCTCCATCGACACAACCCTGAGTAACATCTTGTTATTTTGCTCCTTCACACAGGAGGGTAAGATATCCATAATAGAATGCAATTCTTGGTCTGCCCTTGCCTCCCCATTGAAAGCACTTGAGAAGAAGTTCATCACCTCGCTGCTAATGGAATCTTGATAGGTTAACAACTCCCTCACCATATTGTGTATTGAGAAAATTTTGTTATAATTCCTCCTGACCTTTGTAGAGGTGTGGAAGAATTTGGTAGTCCTGTCACCTTCCTTCAGCCATGTCTCACGAGATTTCTGTCGCCAAAAGGTTTCTTCTCTTGCTAGGACTTTAGAGTACACTTTATTAAGTCGTTTCTCTCTCAAGAAGGCCGATTCATCCATGCCTTGTAGAATAATTTGTTCATACATAGTGTTTTTAAATCTTCCTCTAGACTCAATTTCTCAATAAAGATGTTTTTGAAAGACTCTCTGTTCCACTTTTTGAGTTGTTTGTTTACAAATTGAAGTTTTTTGAAGAACATAAAAGCCTTATTACTTGGCTTTTCAGGGGGCAAATTCCACCATGTCTCCACCAAAGATCTTAAATTGTTATCCCTTTGCCACATAGCTTCAAATTTGAAAGAGCATCTATTAGGGGCTCTTTCATCCTAAATTCGGATGCCAATGGGGTAATGGTCTGAACCCATGAATGGTAAAACATCAACACTACATGTCCATGGATGAGAGGACCAGTCACCAGCTACAAAGAATTTGTCTAGTCTTTCTGCTATGTTTAAAAATCCACTTCTTCTGTTTGTCCAAATGAATTCCCCAATTTTGAAGGGGATTTCAATTAATCCTGACTCTGTGATGAAAGAGCCAAAATCTAAGTTACTCTGCCTCATCCAACCATTGCCTCCCATTTTGTCTGATGGTCAAATCAAAGCATTGAAGTCACCCGGTATAAGAAAAGGTGTTACACTGTCCTGTCTAAGACACCCTGAGATATCACTCCACATCTGTTTTTTAAAATAAGGACTAATTGGGCCATATAAATTGATTAAGAACAGTTGCAATTGAAGTTGCTTTGAGTGAATTCACACCCATTGCCACCAATGTCCCTCGTTAATAGTGTTGACATCCACTAGAGACTCATTACATAAAATGGCTAAGCCACCTGAGGCTCCTTGAGCCTCAACTAAGACACATTTCCACTTTTTAAATCTACTATAAAAGGTTTCAAAATCTTCAGACTTAATTTTGGTTTCCTGTAAGCAAACGAGATTCGGGCAAAACTGATCAAGGCATCTCTTAATCAGTCTAACCTTGTAAGGGGAATTGCAACCCCTGACATTCCACAAAAGGAACCTCATTGCTTCCGGGAAGAGACCACGTCCCTTCCCGATCTAAGTCTGAGTTTGCTTTGACTAGCAACATTACCTGCAATCTCCAATCTAACTCTATTGGATTTAGGTCATCTTTTCTTACTCTCGCTTGTCTTTACCTTAGCATTTTGAGCCAAAGTAATTTCCAGAGTTCTCCTATCCGAAACCCCTCCTATATCAAGAAGTCCCATGTCATCCTCTCCCTCTGGATTATCACATAGTTCTCCCTCGGATTTTGACAAAATCAGGTTACCTCCACTATCTTTCACCCCTTCAAAGGATGCATCTAGGTTTCGAATGGGAGAGATTTGGATATCCTTAAAGATCGTTTCCTCCACAATCTGATCAATTCTTAGAGGTGTAGAGGGGAGTTTTTTCTCTTGTAAGTGTGTCCTTTCTTGAGGCACCTCATTATGTTCTTTAGGCATATCCACCATCTGAGTCTCAGGGACTAAAGTCTCTACCTCATCTGCCATGTAAAGAACTTGAAAAAATTGTGGGGACACATTGCTTTCCTCTTCAATATGATCAACATTTTTCTTATGATTCTCTGAAGAGATTAGATCCATAGCACTTAAACCAGTGATAGGGACCCAGATGTTTCCCACTGCATCCATCACCTTACTCTGCAATTGAGGATCACTATATTGGTTTTGGATCGTTACTGAATATGATCCAACGATTTTTGTTAGTGTTACCCGATCCTTTGCAGATGCCTCTGATGCAAATAGATCGTTAATCGGTCCTTTTATAGAACACATAGATGCTATTGTGTTCAGATCCGGCTCATAACACATCCTAGAATGTTGCAAAACATCCCAATCCAATGTTTCCCATTGATGTTCCCAGTCCTTGAGTTTTGAAAGTTTGATTATATCCTCTGCCAGTTCATCTTGGACTTTAGACTTTCCTTTGTCTCCGATTTTACAGTCCCCTTTAGCATGGGCAAAAGAGTTGCAATCCAAGCATGTTGCCATCCTTTCTTCCAGGACCGCCTTCTGCACCCAAATCCCTGAACCAGTTTTGATTTCTATTGTGTTCGGTAAGTTATGCACCAGATCCCAATCAATGCATATCTGCGAGACCATACTGAAATCCGTAGGGTTATGAATTCCTCAGATTTTCTAAAAAGGCCTAGTTTTTCTCCTATTTTTTTAAGGGTTTATGTGTTCTTGTATTCCCGGGGTAATCCTGGAAATTTAATCCATATTGGCACCCTATTGATGGTTTTTGCATTTGGATTGAAATTTGGCTTCCATTTGAGAATGCTAAAGCCTTTTCCATCCATAAAGAAAGCTCCATTGTCAAGAATCCAATCCCTATCCATATTAGTAGGGCATATAACCAGGAAAAAGCCATTTTCTAATGTTTTTAGTTCTACACCCTCCCCCCAAATAGCGTCACACCATGCCCTGATTTTTGACAGAGACGACCACGAGCCCCCCCATTTCAGGAAGAGAGCATGTGCATTGAGAAAACTGATATTATCACCCCATTCAACATTTCAATGTTCATGACTCTATTATAGATAGAGTTAGGGCATAACTCTAACACTTTCACAGCTTCCCTCGAAGGCTTTTGCTTCCAAAATTTCTCTTGCAATGTCTTGAGATCCACCTTCTGACGGTTGCTTAGGGCCTCATATCCTCCGAAACTGTCATTGATCTTACGCTTGTCGTTATGCTTAAAACCACCCGTTGCCATCCTCCTTCGTTGCACATTCTCTGGACCCTTCCATGGTCAGGACTAGTCTTGGAAAACTGCACGGGTATCTCTGAAATGGCCACGATTTCCATTGCTATTCCTTGACCATTTTCCATTGAAGCCTTCATTGTATCTAAAACCCTCATGGCGTTTGAAGCCCTTTCAGGGTCGATTCACCATTTTTTCAAAAGGGTTTATGGTAACACTAGTGAGAATCGAACTGGAGTTGATGTGTAGCACCGGGATCATTCAACACCTGTCACTCATTCTTGATAATATGGGAAGAGGATTATTTAACTAGGAAACACAAAATTAAACAAAGTCCTAATAATCAAATAGCTCTTAATACTTAGAAAAGTATTGTGGTTTCAATGTAAAAGTTTGCATTTCATAGAAAATAGAGGTTTATTAGACTAGTAAAAGAGATAGTAAAATAAGCCCATAATTTGCAACCTAGTGATAATCATTGTATCACTACATTTAGAGCTATACAATATGAAAGATAACATTTTTTAATATGAGAAGATGTCTTTATGTCTCTAGACCTGAGTAAGAAATCGTACAAACTACACACGTGCATGCGCACACACACGTGCATGCGCACACACACGCACATACATATGAAAATAACAATGCAATATGTATTTGTATGCGAATGTATATATAAATACATAAAATTAAATGCATTACATCTATAGTAACCTTTATACTTTTGGATGAAAATAACAATGCAATATGTATTATTATTATTATTATTATTATTATTACTATTATTATTATTATTATTGTTGTTGTTGTTATTTATCGATGACCAAGATTGGGTGTGATCCATTGAGCTATTTAATCCATTCGACTGAAAGAAATTTGCATGTATGCACAAATTCCTAGAATGAAAAACCTCTTAGGTATGTAAATTATATCATTAAGAATCTTGTGTATTGTTTCTTATGAAAGTATTGATTAGATGAGTTACATTATGGCTTTGTGTTTATTGCTTGATTAGGGGATCACATTAGGAACCACTATACCCTTGTTCAAAACAATGTATTGTGTATCATATGTAAAGTAACCAGTAAAGCTACCTGGTCTATTTATAAATGCACTTGTATACTTAATTGATGCAGGAGCATCCCCGGTTCACAACAATCTTGCATCAACCCAAAATATTTTCCTTTATGTTTTGTTTGCAATTTCAATTTTCCTTTCCGCGTGTCCTAGTTTTTGGCTCACCGGATCCTGTGGAGTTGGACTCTACTTGAAGACTTGATCATCTTTCTTTCTTTCAAACCGCATCTCATTTGGATCACTTACCAACAAGATATCGCTACCGGTTTCCGTGACAATTTCTTGTTACCTGTTGTTCCTTTGTTACCAGTTGCCTGAGACCTATTCTAGTGATCTACCAGAACCCATTCCAAAGCTTGCGGAGCCTTGAGCATTGATCTCGATGTTTCTTGGCGTGTGGCCGACCTTCTTCGTTTCATCCTTTGGATTTTACAGAGGAATCTCTTGGCGGAGGCCGACCTTATTCTTTTGCACGTTAGGTCTTGTTCTTCGAGTTTTGATTCCTTTTGGGCTGACTAGATCTTTTGGATCGATATATATATATATATATATATATATATATATATATATATATATATATATATATATATATATATATATATATATATATATATATATATATATATATATATGTTTGTAATCATGCTTTAGAATGTAATCAATCAAAATCAAATTGGAATCAATTAGAGTATCAGATAGATAGATTGTGCCTAGAAGATAGATCTTTCGATTCAAGGCCCTGGTTGTGACCTATTCTACTAGGCCTGTGTGTCGGTATGTTGTAACCCGATTATTACCGGTTGGATGCAATAAAATTTCATGCAATAAAACTACCTGTTTTGCATTACCTCCATCATATTTGTGTGTTTCTGTTGTGTTTACTCTTGCTGACCAGTCCGGATTGATCTCCTTGAGGTCTCTCCTCACCGGTGACTGCTTCATTAATGTTTATATCTATTGTTGAACATGGTTTTATTTTTATTGTTTATGCCTATTATACACATGGGCTTGCATATTTAATAATTGTGTATATTAATTGAACATGTTTATGTATCATATACCATTATGAAATGGTTTGGTTGAGTTTGCAATTCAAACCATTGTGATAATGTTTGATTGGGCTTGCATTATAGGTTTGTGATTAGTGTGGTTGTTCCTAATAAGGGTTTTTGTTCAAGGTTCAAATAGCTAGGTACATGAAGGGTTTGAGATAATACTTGAATGAGCTTTGTCATGAAGAACATGATTCATATTTAAATAATTTTTATTAGTTTTCATAGTATTATAAAGATAGGCACTCTGAAGGGAAGTCTAATATTTTGAGTCAATGCTTTAGATGAGCATCGTTGAGCTATGCTAATTGGTGGTATAAGTTGCTTTATTAGAAGGATGATTTTGTATAAACCCCATCAATGAGTTATTGAAACCCTTAACTATGTTACCTGAACTGCTAAATAATTACAAGGCTCTTAGCTTTCAAAGTGGTCTAAAGCATCGACAGAGTCAAGTTGGTAACTCTATAATGTTGTTCAAATACTCCATTAAATGCTATGTATTGAACTCAATAGCCTATTATAGGATGAGACTGATAATTACTTTGTTTCTTAATTCCTCAAGTTATTCAAGTTCAACCATCGTTCTGCATTGAGTACTAGGATGAATCTTGTTTATTAATGGTTTATTATGAAATAAAAACTATCATAAACATAACAATATGTACTTTTTGAGGATGTGTGTGTGTGTGTGTGCGCGTGCGCATACATGTATATACATACATAATGTACACACATAAATGTGATAATGCTCTTGTCTCTATGATCACACTAGTAGACAATAGCTTCAATTATTAAATCTATAAGATGTTTTGTAAAGATTCTTGACATGTGTAGGGATGCACAAACACAATATGTGCACCCTTACCCATTTGACCTGAAGGATTATCTTATAAATTCTTATTCTAGATTTCTCTATCAGATTCATTATGCTTTTGCGCATGAGATGGTATTTATGAGTATAAAATAGTTGTGTGAAATCAATTATCAATATCTAGTTTGAGAAAGAGCAATGTGAACATCATGACCACATAAGTTTATGTGAAATATCAATTATAAAAAAATGGCCAAAATATACAAAAGCACTGGTTACATTATCACTTTATCGTGTCCAAAGCTGCAAATAAATCAAATGTATCATGCATAACAAGAAGGTATCTAGAAGTTGTATGTTGAATTATTTGCATTAGTACAAAACACCAGTTCTTAGATGGCTTGATGACATTAATGTTAGGAAGTGTTTTTCACATCTTTGCCTCCTTTAAATATTGATTATAGTTTAATCTAACATTATCTTGCATCTATTATTGCAAATTTATACTCTTACTTTTCTCTCTGTTGCAAGTGATCCCAAGTGCTTGAGTTGTTGAGTGACTCACATCTTTTAATGCAAATTTATGCTCTTACTTTTCTATCTTGTAGAAGGAAGTTTATGTTGCAAGTGATCTCATATGCTTTAGTCTTTAAGTCACTCTTAACAATTTTGAGAAACACAAGTTATAGTGTTCAACTACTAGATCCTTTCCCATAAAATTATCTTCACAAATTCAAACTCTAATAAAATAAATTTAAACATGAATGACATTATAAATTTGAAAATTCAAATATTAATATAAATTTCAACTTGCTCTCATAAAATTGGGCTCTTTCATTTGTTCAATCCAAAATTACATAACATTTATACTTAAGCGAAACATCAGTAATCCATCTGCATTTTTGGTGTTGATGAGATTCAATATACACCTAACCCCTCACCCTCTTATAAACCAGCATCTTACCTACAAGGAAGCGATTGCTGCTTAGTTGAGTAACGATAGAAAAGAGGATAGTAAAATTCTGGCTTACTTGTGAGTAGGTTGACAAGAAGGGGGGAAAAAGGCACTCTGATGAATCTCAAACAATTACTCTAACCATTTCAAACCAAACTTTCAAGCTCATAAACTTACAGACTCACCTAACCTATAAGACATTTTGACTCTGTTTAGATGAGAGCGATAATCTGGTGGGTACAGCAGAAGGGATGAAGGCAGAAGATTGAGGATTCCCGTGTTGCACCTTCTCACTCTGCTCAACATGTACTGCATTCAACACGACCTCTGATAACATGGGCAATCCCTGGCCCATATCTTCCCTCTTGTATCTAACCACAAACCCAACATCATGTCTTTCTCCTCCTCCAGATTTACCGTTCCAGCTCAAATCACCCTGTTCCAGTTCAAATCTGCTCTGTGTTTGTGATCTTTCCCGTTGGTCATAAAAATGGCTGCTCGAAGAAGTGGGTCTGCTTGTCCCGGCAGACTTCAGTGCTGGTAACTCAAACCCTGAATTCTGTGGCCAAAAACAGACAAAAGAATCAAGAATTCAGTGCACAGAGCAGAGCTCTAATTCAGGAATGTAAAAAATGAACATGTTTTCAACCTTTCTATATGTGGTTCCGTCCTGTTCGACATGCCAGCCGGCTTCGTTGCAGAGAGCTTTGAGCACTTCATTATGATCGGCATGTTTAGGAAGGCAATAGTTGCCATGGGCACGGAGACCCGCAAATATTTTAGCTGCAACAGCCCGGCGGAGCCTCTCCCGTTGTCTGTTCTTATCTCTTTCCTTTGCAGAGGGAATTCTCCACCCAGTCGTCTCATGCCCTCCCTTCGCCGATGCCCGCCTCACAATCCAGGGCCCTGCCGTCTTCTTTATGCAGCCGCGAGCAACATGTTTCAATTCCATCTCTTCTCCTTGCGTTTGCCCTCTATCTTCTGCTCTGCATTTAGCTCTTTTCTGTTTTCGAGAAGGATGCCCAGGTGCCTAATTAACAGAGCAATGGTGATAAGGATCAGCATTCACTGCAACTGCACGCCCAACACGCCAAGAATGTTTTCCTGCATGTACGGGCGATACTTCCCTTTCATGGTCCCCAAATCCCCAATGCCCATTCAATTTTTATTCGAGGGCAGAGGCAGGGATTGCATGAACAAGAGGCAGAGTGCGTGAATAGAATGTAATTGGACCCAGGGCAATGAATGCAGTTATAATTGCAGAGAACATACCGTAGTCCTTGGATTCCCAGCATTCCGAAGCTGCTTTCTGGTGTGGTTGTTCCGTTTCTATTTGCAGAAATGGCTGAACAGGGCCTGGTCAAACTGCTCATTGTAACTGCTAATTCTGAGGCTCACACCCAACACACAAGTACTTGTTTTGGGTGGCAAATACAGATTCATTTAGCTATCTTTAAAGATAGGGCATTAGTTATAAGTTAAAGGATTGAGGGGTATATTTTAATAAAAAAATTTCTTATGTTTATGTTCATTTTAAGCATATCAAATAAAGATTAGAGTTTTTTGTGGTTTTCAATTTTGAATCTTATGGAATCATACATTTATTCTATATTGCTTGTATTTATTCATCTATATATTTATGATGTGGGAGCCTTGCACTCAACAAGACTTGATCCCATTGACTTATCTTATTATTTTTGTGTTATAGTCTTTCTTAAATATGTGTTGTGATGTTTAGAGATTCCCATGCATTAATCATATGTTATGGATCTATACACTTATTAATACTCTATTCTTATTTATGTTGCATTCTTTTAAATACATGTTGTGATGTTTAGACATTCCCATGGATTAATTTTATGCTATAGATCTAAGCTTACTTTATTCTTATCAATGTTATGTTCTCTTAAATGCCTACTCTATTACATTGTGATGCTTAGACATTTTCATGAATTAATTTTATCTATCTTAATCACATTTATCTATGCCCACTTTTTCCATACACATGATTCCTTCTGTACTTTGGTCTCCTTTTTGTTTCTCCACTAGTTTGTGGTCACAAACTTGTCTCACCCAATTCAAATTTAAGTCATCTCCTATCTTAACTCTTATTTGTGTTGCTCTCATAAATACCTATCCCAATTACATTGTGATGTTTAGAGATTCCCATGCATTAATTTTATGTTATGGATCTATACATTTATTCTTACTCTCCTTATTTATGTTGCATTCTCTTAAATACCCATTCTATTACGTTGTGATGCTTAGACATTTCCATGCATTAATTTTATCTATCCTAATCACATTTTTCTATGTCCACTTTTCCATACACATGATTCCTACTATACTCTAGTCTCTCTTTTTTCTTCTCGACTAGTTTATGTTTACAAACTTGTCTCGACCAATTCAAATTTAAGTCAACTCCCATCTTAACTCTTATTTATGTTAAATTCTCTTAAATACCTATCCCTATTACATTGTGATGTTTGGACATTCCCATGCATTAATTTTATCTATCCTAATCACATTTTTCTATGTCCATTTTTTCCATACACATGATTCCTATTATACTTTAGTCTCTTTCTTGTTTCTTGGCTACTTTGTGGTTACAAACTTGTCTCACCCAAATTCAAATTTAAATCAATTATCATCTTAACTTTTCTTTATGTTGCATTCTCTTAAACACATACCCTTATTATATTTTAATGTTTAGACATTCTCATGCAATAAATTTATCTATCCTAATCACATTTATCTATGCCCACGTTTTCTATACACATGATTCCTATAATAGTTTAGTCTCTTTCTTGTTTCTTGACTAGTTTGTGGTTACAAAATTGTCTCACCCAAATTCAAATTTAAGTCAACTCCCATCTCAACTCTTTCTACCTACAACCAACTAAATATAATTTTGTACAATTTTTTGCCATGTCCTTGTATTTAAATATATTTAATACATTTATTTTATCTAGATTATAAGATTAGATAGCTCATTTGCAATATCGTACTCATGTTTGTGCACTTTAATTGGTGCACTAAAAGGAATCTAGTTTTGTGCATACATCCTCAGTAGTGTTTGCATGACTAAAGAGTGCCAATCTTAATCATTTCTCTCTTGTTTTCTAGGGGTTGACCTTAGAGAATGTGTTCCCATGCGACATAATGAAAACTCATTCTAGGTACAACAAGCCTGTAGATATCAAAAAGGAAGAAGAAGCAAAGTCACATAAATGAAGTATAGATCTAAGTTTTGTAGATGATATAATAAAAGTTCACAATTTTGTGACATAATCATGGTAAGGATTCACCTCTACTAGGGTAGCAACATAATAACCTAGTCATTATAGTCTACACGCTTATGGGGCAATAATAGTTTTCAATCATTCCTTATTTCTAAGGATTCACTTTCCCTTTGTTGAGTTGTATTTTTCATAACTTGATGTCCTTTCTAGCATAGAATTGTTTTTCCATCATACGAATTATATCCTTGCTTGGACATGTGTGTTCCTTAACTTGGACCTCTTCCTTGCTTGAAACGATACACATTTTACGAATGATCCCTCCTTAGAAGGTGTGCAATATTTCACTTAGAATCCATTTTTCGTAGCAATAGGGAAGGTGTGTATTCTTAATCTCCTACCCCTTTCAAAGATACCATCTTTATTAAATATCTCTCTTCTTTTGGGAGGTAGATATCTTTAGCCAAAAATTTCTTCATCCTCTAACTGGATGCATCCCTCAAAAGACCCCTTTACACTTGCTGCAAGATATCTCTTTTACAACCTTCTCTTCCTTGCTTAAAAGAGTTGAGGACTTTGTAGCTTGGAGTGTATGAACATTGTTACTTAAAGGATACCTCCTTGGTGCTAAAGGTGTTTATTCTTGTTGTAATCTCTTTCTACCTTAAGATATCAACATAGGAATAGGTTGACATCTTAAGGGGGCATATATGTTGCCTCCTTGTTGCTTATTTTGTAGTTGCAGGATTTCCTTACAAACAATGGGTTTTGTTTGGTTATCCTTGTTCAATTTGTGGACCCTTGTCCTGGTGTCACTGCAACACTCATTTTGCAGTAGGATTTCCTTACAAACAATGGGCTTTTTTGGTAATCCTTGTTGATCTTTTTCTTGTTGCAGATTATTTAGCAAAATAAGCATTTGCTTTGTAATCTTTTTAGGATGAGTCAACTAGCATAACACACCTTTCTATACCTTTTGACTCTCCTTGCTTTTTCACACATATCACACAATATAATACAACTTGTTGTCCTATGGAATTTGTGCTTTCATGGATCACCTAGCACAACACAACTTGCTAGCCTATGGAATCCATGTTTCCTTTCTCTCTTTGCCATAAAACCATAACATAATGCACCTTGTTAGTTTTTGGATCACGGTTTCTTCTTCTCCTCTCAATTGGTGTACATCCTTTCTCTTTCTATAAGACTACTTTTTCTCTTGCAATAACATATCAAGAATGATATTAGTGGTTGGGACATTTTGGCGTCGAGGTCTTTTCAACTAGTTGATTTCGAACCTTTTGTTTTAGTACTAAAGTTGTTTATGTATATATTTGAAGGTTACTTGAATGGATCCTATGCTTGGGGGCTTTGTGCATCCATCAAACTTAGTGATATCCTACCCCTAGCTTGTCTTGCTCTCAAATGCTCTATCTCTTCACTTTTACTTTACCATGAGTATGAGCCTAGGTCATACTCCACTAAAGTGAGGGCTAATGTAGCATCGTAAATTCTACTCCTTTCATTATGGAGTCCAATTTCACAATCTCTTAACACTTATTATAATTTTTCCATTCCTATATGCATTATGGGACCCTTTATTGCATTAAACTAATATTTGATTAAATATTATGAGTCTTATATTACTTTAGTACATCAACACTTTATTACTTGGACGCTCATTTTAAGTGCACCCTTTATCTTATTTCATTTTATGCTTGTATGGGTCCTATGCCATTTTAGAGTTTGAAACAACTTTTTCTCTGCTTAAATATTATAACTTTGTATATAAATTATAGCTCTAAATTTGGGATTCTATTATCTTGCAACTCTAAAATTTCAAGCCTATTAAATT
The DNA here is from genome assembly GCF_030272615.1 of Cryptomeria japonica. Taxonomy (NCBI): domain Eukaryota; kingdom Viridiplantae; phylum Streptophyta; class Pinopsida; order Cupressales; family Cupressaceae; genus Cryptomeria; species Cryptomeria japonica. The sequence goes on along the minus strand of NC_081413.1, from coordinate 318,296,665 downwards.
GTCAAGACAATGTTGCTTAGCATCTTTGTCTGATGCTTTTTGGCCAAAATTTTGGGAGGTTAAAGAGTTGGTCTTGCCATTTCTAGAACCATCCCTAATGTGAAAAAATGATTATTTTAAGTCAACCAAAAGGTCATTTTACTTTGAGATCCCTATATAAGACATTACTCCTAATTCATTTCATAACCTCATCTCATCTCATCATTATGTTGTCATTCCAATTCAAGAGCAACTATTCTTCTCCAAGAGCATATCTAAGTTCAAGGAGCAATAAGCTACACCAAGGCATCTTCCAATATGTTCTCATTATGATTCATGATGGATTTTATGATGATTTATCATGTTATTGTCTCAACACATGAAGGACTTATCCAAAGAGCATTGCATCATCAATTGAAGGTATAATCATTTCAATCAAGCATTTCAATTTAAACTTTTATTTCCTATCCATCGTTGTTTTAGGGTTGAGTCCCAACTCAGGGTTTGACTAAGGAAAACCCCTATATAGCCCCAAACACCATTTTTCTCCTCTTATGTGTAGATCCAAGCTTGAAAATTGTTTATAGGTTTAGCCATAGTACATAGAAGTGCAGTTTAGACTGAGACAAGATCAGTGGGACCTAATTTAGCAAAAAAAGGTAGGACAATGGTGCCTAGAACCACTGTCCCCTAGGAAAAAGGTGCCTAGTGGCACTGTCTAGGTGATTCAGCCTGAAATTTGACCAGGCGGTAGGTTAGGAAGGACTGATATTAGTTTGGTACCTATTCTACATTCGAACACCTTTTTGGACAAGGGTGCCTAGCATCAGTTTCCACCCAATTTCAACTCAAATTTCAGACTTATGTTCCTCTCTGTATCCCCATTTTAGATTTGGGTTTGTTCTTCGATTATCAATTTTGCATTTGTTTGTTTATGTTGTTCTTTGTCAATTTTGCACCTTCAAGCCTAGTTCTTCAAAGCATTTCTTATTCAATCAAATTCAATTCAATTAATAAGAGAATCAATAAAGTGTCCAACTCTCACAAGTAGGTTTGAAGTTGAGGCCTAATTGGTTGTTTTGTAATGTAATTGATGGGATTGGGTTTGATTACTAGTTTGCATGTTTAGACTAGTGAAACCCTATTGCCACACATTACACTAATAAAAGAAGATACTATTAAAATATATTCTTATTAAAACAAGATAATAATAAAAGGTAGATTTTTCCTTTTATGTGCGTTCTTTTTTCTAATTAGCAATATTAAAATATATATTTTTTATTTTTATCATAATTTTTTTTTTTAAAATGTTAATATAAATGTAAGGAGATTAATTCTATCGTCTTGCACCATTTTTCTCAATTCTAAACCATTAATTTCAAAAAGTAGGTTGTCCATCTCATATAGAGATTGCCTTCAACATAATTAAGTATTGTGCAATAAAACAAATTGTCTTCTTGACAAGAAAATTTAAAAGATTAAATGGAATTTACAAAGGCTATGCACTATGCAATCAAATAAAAATGTATATTAGTCATTTGGAAAACCAAAATATCTATGTGCAACATATTTAACTATGGAAATTAACTAATTTAAATGTAGAAGGAGGTAAAAGGTTAAATAGAGGTTTGTGAATTTTGAGATAAAAGGAAAAGAAAAGTCATTTTTAAAGGGAGATGTTCTCTTTTCTTGTTGTCTCTCTTTCCTTTCCTCCATGATGGTACCTTTAGGTTGGATGTTGAAGAGGTTTAGCAAAGGGTTATTCATATTGTATTCAACAAGGTAAACCTCTATTCTTCAAGTTTTTCTTTATGAAGGTATTTGTATCTTTTGATTTATAGGCACATGCTTAAACAATTTTTATATTTTTAATGCTATAGTTTAGGATATTTCATATGGATTTCCTCACGGAGGGATAAATTTGAATTAATATCTATAAATTTTCTTGTTGTGCACTTGATAGTTGTGAGTTTTTATTTTTAGAAAATTACAAAATTGTACTAGAATTATAGTAAATTTTTCTTAAAATCATTATGTGTATTTTTTTGATACGCAAGAGGTTGTTTCTATTAAAAATTGGTAAAAGTAAGCACATCAATGCACACCCTTAACAAAGGGGTGCAACAAAAAAATACAGTCTAAAGATGGGCCATCAACATATCCTACTAACATTGCCATAATAAATTGCAACCATTTAACTGTTCTATTCTCTTTGAACTCCTTCATAGAAAGACTTCCACCCAGCCCTTGCGAACCCCTTTTCAAGGCTGATCTTAAGAGAATTTGGTATTTTTTGGAAGGGGATTTCTTTCTTTTGACCTCAATCCAACCTTACTCAAAGTAAGGAGAGACCATAGTATTTTGATCTATGTTCGTAAGGGGACTCTTCTCCTCCACAATTATGGATTTGTTTAGTCGTGCATTCTTTGTTGGCTACATCACCCTCTATGCCAATATTCATAGGTTGAGATTTAGAAGGTCCATAAATTTTGTTGTCTTTCTTGGAATAAGCTTCCTTTTGTGAAGATTTTGGAGTTGCAAAAGGTTGCTAAGAAGCGTCCTTTGATGAAGAATGTAAATTGCACCCAAACTTCCCCAAAGATTCCTACAAGGAGGCAACTATCTTGGCCTTACGAGAATTAGATTCCTTCCTATGACTATTAGAAGGAGCATCCACTATATAATGTTGTGGAAGAACATCGATCCACCAAGATTGATGCTCAACCTTGGTGTTAGATCTGGAACTTTTGTTGGCCATGCGAACAATATCAAATCATCCTTTTCATTTGAAGGGCAATCCTTTGTATTCCCAAGGCTAAGTCTAGTAGTGATTATCAGCCTTGAAATTCATATTTGCTAGAAGATCTTTTGAGATGTCCATGTCCATAAGGATGCAGTAAGATTTAGTATGAGTGAAGCAAGATGTATCTGAATCAATCACTAGAAAGTCACTAAAAGAGTCCCCAATAGCTTCAAAGTAATCCACAAACCAAAACTGAAGTAATAGGTTTGGGAGGTGAACCCAAATAGGTTTCAATGTGATAGATTCCTTTAGAAAGTTAAAATCTAGATACTAGGATTTGAGGAGAAGTAAAATTTGCCCCTCATTCCTAGAGGATGGAATCCCAGTCTTACTTGCTATCAAACACCACAATGAAAAAAACCTATGCATGAGGTAAACCTCCACATTTTCCCTAAGCACAATACCAACGCCAATGAGCCATCTATGCATATCTACTAACCTAGGCCATAATCCATTGAATTGGCTAATCAAGCCATTAGAAGTGTAGAATTGTTCTCCATTACAAACCCCTTTAGTAAGATCCTAAAAAAACAAAAATAAGAGAAATGGAAGCCCTTTGATGATGGTTTTTGAGCAAATAGGAAACCCCTACAAGTTAAAAAAAGGAACCCCCTTAACAAGTCAGGCACCCCAGGCTGTAGGTCCAACCTTAGAACACTTAGCCCCTTGTGTCATGACATATCAGGAAGAAGACTCTCAAAGTAGCAGTGATTGTTTCCACCCTCGAAGAAGAAATAGGCACCTATGTTGAAGCCTGTATTCCACTAGATATCCTCTTGGAAGGAGAAGGCAAGGCACAGTCAAAGGGACAAAATGCTGAAGGCACCCTCGCAAGAAAAGGGTGCAACTCGATCCAGAATGAAGAAGCACATTGCATACCATCTAGACAAAAAATGGCATGTCCACTACCATTAGGACTAAATCCATGTTGATATGTCAAGCCACATGCCATCAAAGAGCGAACAAGGTGCATGGAAGAGGATGCACAGATGTGTGGAGAAGCAGAAGTCTTCGACATTGCAGTGCCCTCAAAATGCACCTTATTACTACCATTTGTTAGAGTAAAGTAATTAATTAACTTTGCTCTCCTCTTAAGATTTCTCTTTATGCATACATTAGTCATTTAATAATTAATATTTAATTATTAAATGCTCACACCTTAGGGTTAGGTTTTCCTTTTGGTGTTGATCTCCTTTATAAGGATTGATCTCTTGTATTATTCATATTCTTGATTTATTTTTCTCTGATAATACATCTTTTCTCTTTGTCAGAGCCAAAACCCTTGTATTCGTTCTCTCTCTTTCTCTGTGACAGGTTTCTTGCATGCAGGTTTCTTTTGGGTTCTGTGGATTTGTATTTCTCAAATCCTACATGGTATCAGAGCTGGATCTGCTGCAGCTTGTTCAGAATTTTGAAAGATTTTGAGATCCAGGTTTTGGTTGCATCAGATCTGTGTTTGTCTTCTGTTTTTTTATTTTGGAATAGGGGGTATTTTTTTTCGGTGCACTTTGAGCCCAAACGGACCTCACCGTTGAGCTCGTAGCGCCCAAAAACCCCTATTTCCATATAAAATTCGTCCGATTTGGACACAGTTGCACTAGGAGGCAAATTTTTTTTGGCCCCAAGGCCGTACGGCCCTAGGGCACGAAAACCGAGGCGGATTTTCAAAAAAAAATCAAAAAAACAATTAAAAAACGCAATTTTTTTGTTTGAAAAAAGCGCAGCCAGTTTTATTAAAAAGGGCGCAGCCCTTTGGAGTCCAGCGCCGCCGGTGCGCAGCCCGGCGGCCACCGCCGCCGACGGTAACCCCCGCCGCGCCGCATGCGCGCCGCCAGCCGCCTGCCGCCAGCCTGCGCGCCGCCCGCGCCCAGCCAGTGCGCCGCCCGCCACCACAGCGCCGCCCCCGCGCCGCCGCCCCCTGCGCCAGCCCCTGGTCGCCCAGAGGACCAGGGGCTTATTTTTTTTAAGCCCTTGAGGGCTTAAAGGGCCTATTTGGGCTTTTTTGGAGCAGTTTTACTAAATCGGGTATAACTCGGGCATTTTAGCTCGGATTTTCAAATGAAAATAGGCGTTGGAAAGCTGGTTCCGAGCCCGATCTAAAAGATGGATACTTTTTTTCTGATTTTTTCGTTTTGTAGTGTTTTTTGCCAGTCGAAGTCAGAACAAGTTTTTTGCACTCCAGGAGCCATATCTTTTGCATACGGACTCCGTTTTTCGAAAGCGAATAGGCGTCGGAAAGGTGGTTCTGTGCTCTTTTCAGATCTACAGTCTATTTCATCAGAAAAATCTTCAGGTGCTCCAAATTTTGTCTCAACCCGTTATTGCTTTCTATCATTTTCTGGCTTTCAGTTTGTACTGGGGATTAGTTTTTTGCATTGTGGGGGGGTGTTTTCTCTTGCTTTCTGTTATTTACATCAGAAAACTAGAATTTACAAACACCAATACAAAAAAATCAAACCCCCTTCTGCATCTTCTGTCTAGTTCTGAAAGACCACTTAATAATAATTAAAAATTCAGAGCAGTTGAGGCACAGTTTACAGGATGGCAGACAGACCTATTGAATCTCTCACACCGCATAATTACCACACTTGGAAGGGTCGCATGATGACTCTTCTCCAGTCAAAAGGGTTATGGTCCTGTTTGGATGAGGTTCAGCCTCAGTTGACACGTCCTTTTGAGATTATGCAGCACAGGAACAATATGGATCAGGCTATGGGATTGATGGCTTTACACATTTCCGAAAGTCTCCAGTTTCATCTTGAGGGTTGTATCACTCCTCGAGCCATTTGGACCAAGTTTGAGGGACTTTTTGGTACTGTCAACGAGTTCAGAGCTTTGCAGCTTGAGGCAGAGTTAACTTCCTTGGTACCTGATTCATTTCCTTCTATTGAGGACTTTCTGATGAAGTTCAAACAACAAAGATCTATCTTGCAGGGTTGTGGTAAGACTAAGACTGATACAGAGTGCATTTTCCTGATTCTCTCCAAGCTTCGGGGTCCATTTCAGATCTTCTCTTCGACCTTCTATTCCACCATGGATGCCTTGGGTGCTCGACATGTCATGCCTTCTTTTGAGTTCTTTTGTGATCGTCTGACTCGTGAGCAAGCTAAGCTTAAGCAGTTGGATTCACTTTCAGGTTCACAGAACCAAGCATTGGTAGCCCAGTCCTCCAAAGGAAAATAGAAGCAGAAACCGAAGCCTAAGAAAGATTCAGAGGCTAGTGAGAATCCCTCCAAGCCACCACCTAAGTCTGATTCAAAAACACAATTCAATTCTAAACAGGGCAAATCTTCAAAGTCTGGTGAGTCTTCCTCCAAGACTAAGAAGAAATCAGGTGATCCTTGCAGTTTTTGTGGCAAGGAAGGACATCCCGTTTCCAGGTGTTGGAAACGTTTAGAGGCTTTGGAGGAAGCCATGCAACAGCATAATATCAGTGCACCACAGCCTCCTTCACAGCCCACAGGGAAAGGTCATGCTCTTTCTGCACGAGCATTGTCCTCAGCGTCCATTTATGCATACATTAGTCATTTAATAATTAATATTTAATTATTAAATGCTCACACCTTAGGGTTAGGTTTTCCTTTTGGTGTTGATCTCCTTTATAAGGATTGATCTCTTGTATTATTCATATTCTTGATTTATTTTTCTCTGATAATACATCTTTTCTCTTTGTCAGAGCCAAAACCCTTGTATTCGTTCTCTCTCTTTCTCTGTGACAGGTTTCTTGCATGCAGGTTTCTTTTGGGTTCTGTGGATTTGTATTTCTCAAATCCTACACCATTATCCTTTAATTTTTAGGACATCTTGTTCCTTGAAATAAAGTCATTGTGTGATTGGAAAATAGCAATCTATTCGTTTTTTTCTTTAAAGGGTATCCTTCATTTTGATAAATTTTATAATTTTAGTATAAATAAATTCTTAATAGTATAAATAAATTCTTAAGTTTATCAATGGTGTTATGAGAAAATTTAATAATAGACTAGAAGAAAAGGATTTAATTAAATAATTAAAATTATTTGATTGATGTGCTTGATGGAAGAAAAAGAAAATTACAATAATTAAATAATATATATTATTTAATTATTATGAAAGAAAGAATTAATTAAATAATAAAAATTATTTAATTAATGTTGGAGGAGACTAAGATAATAAAATAAATAAAAATTATTTAATTTATGATAAAGGAAGGAAATTTGAATTGTGAAACTAATTTAGAAGAATAATGCTATATTAATTAAATAATAAAATTATTTAATCAATTTGGAAGAAAAATAGTTAAAATGTTGTTCATGGGCATTCAGACAATTTTTAATGTCTACATCATGTTTCTTCCCCTTTTCATGTTCTAGTTAGTTTCCCAATTGGAAAACTCAAAATTTGGCTAAGTATTAAAGTTGTCAAAGTTTGGGCAGGTTCTAAAATTTGTGTCAACTCTTGACAATGTTGTCACAACCTCGTCATAGCTCAACATAGGTTTTCTAACTCCTTTTGGAAGCAATTATTATGTCCATCGATGATTTCATATAGTTTGAGACCCCCCCAAATAAATAAATAAATAAATAAAAATTATAAAAATTAGTTAATATGTTTTGCCCACATCCAAGAGAGGAAGAGGAAAGATGCAAGCATGAGTTGTTTCAACAAGTTTTGAAATCTTTGTCAAAAGTTGATGAGGTTGACAAAACCAATTCAACGGTAGGTAAATGCCATTAAATTTGATTGGGTTAAAAGTGCTTTAGACGCTTTTAAGATTTTGAAACCTCTATCAACTTCTGACAAGGTTATCAAAAGTGGTTCAATCTCTGATGCCAAGTGTTGAAATGATCAAGGATGCAAGGTTTTAGAAGGGGTTGGCGTTGAATGACAAAAAGAAACAAAGAAGTCTAAGTTTTTTCACCAATTTTAAGTGGTTCTAAAACTATTGTCGACTCTTGACAAGGTTCTCACAACCCCATCAGATCCTAATAAGGTTCTCAGAATCAATTTGTCCATCGACAACATTTGTCAAAATACACATAAGCTACTCCATATGATGTGATTCTCATGACAAAGCTTCTTTCTTCCACCTACTACTCTACAATGCCATCAATGCTCATGTATTTTTACCAAATTTGTCAAACGCCCAAAAACCAATGTTTTATGATTAGTCATGCTTTATTCAGTGTTGTGAACATCCCTTTATGATAACTCCATTCCCTGGGATGTATTTTGTAGTGAATTTCCTAGGAAAATATAATCAAATGACAAGCCATTGATAGAAGAATGTTCTTTCACACCTCAACCAATCAAATCGTATGGAATACATGCCATATTCTCATTGGTTTGTGGTGATGACTAGGTTTTCCTCTCCTACCATGTGTTCTAACAGTTTTTGGTGTCTCTTCAGAAGAATAAAAGGGTTGCAATATTAATTTTTCAAGAGGTTCCTTCTTAGTTTCTATTCAAAGACTTGCATCTCCTACATCTCTACTACTATAAATAGGTTCAATGCCTTTCAATTAATGAAGCTCACCTTATTTTAACTTCCTCTCACTTTTTGTATGTTGTGTAATTTCTTTATAGATTCACATGTGAATGAATTTACTACTTTTATGGATATGTATACTATGTAATAATGATTTGCAAGAACTATCTATGGATTAGTGATTGCTTGAATCCCATTCCTCCATATTCATCTACGAGGATTGCTCAATGAGATCTATGTAAGTTTAGGTGGTTTTGTTGATTTTATATGCTATTATGGGCAATGATGGAACTCGCTTAAATCTTGGTGTATCACCTTTTTCTTTTCTACATTCCTTCTATCCTATTTCCCTAACAAATTAATAGAATAAGATAAGATTTTAGGTTTAAACTATCTTGAGTTGGACCAACATGTTGCATCTATATTTAGAAAGGGTACATCCTTCTCTAGAGGTTTGATCTCATCTGCAAAGGTCCCACACCTTGAGATCATTCACATTTCGTCACTAGAATGTTGAATCGTGTTAAGAATGGGTGCAAATTCAAGTGATAACAAGTACCTTAATGCCATCATGATACAAAAAAGGGCTTTCTAATGATGAAATCTTTAGTTGATATAGGATGTTTCAAACTTTCATCTTTCTTGGTTGATTATCCCTTGTTCTATCTTACCTCTTTTTGCTTTTGCAAACCATGTTTTCTTCTCCCTGTAATAAATATTTGTTCTTGGCCTTCTTTATGCAACAAACATTCAAATACCTTCCATTTATGTGATCATCATCCATGTCCATGTCCTTTTAATATGTGTTTTATCATTTATTTTCATATTGATTGCTCGTTTACGTTGACAATCATATTTCATAGCAATTCCCATGACAATCAAGTGGGGGTAAAATGTAAAAGTGAAAAGTGTATCCTCAATAGTTTCCTCTATTCATTTTAGATTTGTTTTGACTATTTGTCCCAAATGTAATAAACTAGTGTCCAAGTGGCATATATCCATGCAACAATTGGCAAATAACCTACAAATTATTCTAAGTACCCATCTTCCAATGATCCAAACCCATCCTCCATATTATTAAAGTCACAATCCCTTAGTGGTTCACACCCATCCTTCACATTTGTTATTTTGTATCTTAGTCAAACCCTATAACTACAATTTCTTGCTTCCAAATTTCCATAAAAAAATTATTAGGGCCCAACCTAACTTATTTCCAACTAAACATTGGCCATTGTCTCAAGCACATAATATACATTTTGTGGCACTAGGATGGTGTATAAAAGGATAAACTCAATTTATTTTTATTCATTAATCTTTTATCCATCAAAAGCATCACAATATCATATCATCTAATAGTAGGAGCATTATATCAACATCTAAGATCATATGGATGATATAGGCATTTGCATTTATGCTTTGTATATTTTCTAGGTTGTTCAAAATTGCTAAATTGATTTAAGGGTTTAGTTAAAGAAAATGAGGAGAGTAAGTCATTTATCATGCCTAGCGTAGCAAGCTCTAACAATATCTTAGACACCACCAATTCTAGATGCTAGGATGACAGGGTTTTAGATATTAGATTAAATTCATAAACATTTGGACAAAGCATAGGTGAGAGGATTAGTTTTGCACTTGTGAAATTCAATCAAAACATAAAATGAATCATCTCTTAATTTGTTAGAGTTTCGTTGTCTTATATATGATATTAAGAATCAAATTGAATTATTGAACATAAATTACAATAAGACATCACTTTTATCATATCTAAAACTAAAACTTAATCCTTTCGATCGTACAACATTTCTTATTTAATATTATATCATGAAAATCATTTACCTTGTTTATTAGGGATGGAATCAAATACCAACACATCTGATGCAGACTAAAAGTTTAAACATAAAAAATATTTGAGCATGTCCTTATCGTCTACAAGTTTCATGCTGGCATCAATTCTACTTCCTCGTATAATCCAGAGAAAGGGGAAGAGCCCTAGGCCTAATATATGGTAGTTAACACTTGAAGACTTTTTCAAACGCGCATAAAGGACAAGAGGAGCTCAGAAAAAAGGAGTAACTAGTTTTTATCTTTTTTCGTTCTTCCATAACATGTTATTGTTACACTAGCATGATGTGAACGAGTTTGTGATTATAATGTTTTTCAACTCAAATCCCAATATCATGTTGTTATATATTATATATGGTAAGTTTATACTTTTCATAGGCTGAAAACTTTTTAAAAGAACCATGACGTAAACTTACATATCCACAAAACCAACACTTTTCATGGCCTTACTGATACATGGCCCAAGACTGCTAGAAGAGATTCATATATTTGACATTCACACATTGGACACGTACGTGAAATTGAAAATGAGATGAATCTAGGGACCGGGCAGAAAAAATCATGATCCTCACACCATACAGGAAATTCATTGGGTTCCAACAATATAACTAAAAAACGCCAAAGCTACAAAGGAAAGTTCAGCATATGGTTTGTGTCGAGGCTGCTACAGAGGAAAGTTCTTTAAAAAAAAAGTTTGGTTTGTGTTGAGACTACAGACAGGATCAACAGCCCCATTTTTAGTATCAATTTCCTTGTAGTGTCGCTTCCAATTTGTTGTAAAATGAGTCTTACTTGAACTAGAGATGGATCGGTCATCAAGAGGCTTGGTAGCTTAGCAGTAGAGGAGCCCAACAGTAATGGAAGGTCTTAGATTTGACTTTTAGTTGGTCCATGAAAAATGTATCATGATATTAAAGTTTGAACCAGTAGAGTCAGGCTAAGCTAGGATCTCCAAGTACCTGCAATGTGACTCAAAAAGAATGTTAGAAAATGAGTCACACCTGAATCAAAGATGGACCATGTCATCAAGAGGGCCAGCAGTTCGATGGTAAACTCCATAACAACAATGTGAGGTCTTAAATTTGACTCTAACTTATCCATAAAAAGTTTAACACTAATCAAATGACACATTTTGGAAGCTTTGCCTTTTATAACTTGCACTTCATACCATGCATATTAGAGAAAACCAATGACCACTTGCACTCTTGTTAGCTAATATCAATTATAATGCACACTCATCGCTCCTATAGACTTCTTTATGTCATTGAAGCATTTTGTATCATTTATTTCTTCTACAAACTCAATTCATTTAAAACTATGAAATTTCCACAATCCATGATGTTGTAGCTTGCTTTTTTGGATAAAACTGTGGAATTTTGATGCCCAATTTTTTGGATCAAACTCTATGATCAATCATCAGGAGAAATCTCATGCTTTTTTCTCTTAATGATGAATTTGATCTAAAACATTAGGCATCAAAATTCTACACAGTTTTATCCAGAAAAACAAGCTAACAAACTCAATTCATTTCAATTGAGTGATAATAGTTTGCCATTTATAACAGAAAAATATCACAGTTAAGCCTATGCAGGCCCTATGATTATTAGGAACATTGCATACATGAGCGTTAGATCTCCTTACTCCTTGAATAAATCCATTTCCCCTTTTAGATGTAATTTGGAAAGACAGCCTCGTTGGATCTCCTTACTCCTTGAATAAATCCATTTCCCCTTTTAGATCAAATAGATATGAAACAATGTCTCGAATGCGACAAAAAATTCTTTAATATAAAAAGTTCCGATATCAATGTAAAGGCAGCCTGAATCTCAAAACAGTTCCTGCTACCTCTGGTCGCTACAAAAGAACAGACAGAAATATTTTACAATAAAATCATTTAACACTCTTCATGAGTAGATTTGATTTATAATTGTATCCTTAAGATTACATTTGTTTGCCTTCCCAAAGAAATAAACTTTATTACCATTGGTAGGCGCTTCCCAAACTAAAGGGAAGGAAAGAATCAGGTCAGACAAGATGTACAAATTGTGCACAAAATTGGTCATCTCAAGTTAATAGATAAATCTTTACAAGGAGCCATGTTTGCAGAAATAACTACAATATTGGAGGATGCTCCAGTGTGATAAACTACATAGCATCCATGATGGGAGAAATAATCAAAAAATGTAATCTATTGCACTATGCAAATACCCCTCTGAAAATTGCCCTGATCAATTCAACAAAATCTGGAAAAATCTTAAGATTGCTCAATCAAGAAATCAACTCATTGGCCTTGTCATCAAATTTTCATTTTGCTAAAGCTCCAGAGGCATGCAGAACAGGTGAATCATGCCTGCAATTTAACCAACAGACTCAAATAATGTTGATTCAAACAGAACATCAAACATAGCTGCTATCTTGTTGATCACAAGGCATAACAGATATCCCAAGGACTTTATTCTTAGTTTCTTCCAATTTGCAGCACTGCCTTCTTGGCACCTGAAACACAGACAATATCAATTCGTGATGTTAGATTTTTTTTTCATGCATGTACTTTCTGCCAAATTTAGTCAAACTGCAACACCAGAACAAACATGGTGAATATGTAGAAACAGTCTAATAAAGCATAGTAATCATTTATTTCAACTGAGGAAATGATGAAGAAAGCAGTGACAGAAAAGTCAATACCAAATGCCAATTTTCATTCATGGGCTTGCTGATGACTTGAATCTGTTGTACTTTATGGGGCGGGAGAGCCCATGAAAAGCAAAAAGCCCTTCTCTTCATATCATCTGTGGCTTCATCTCGCCTATAAGTGCTGACAACCATGTTTGCTTCATTTCTGTGTACATCTTCTAAGAAGAAGAGGAATGGCTTCCTGCAAGATGACTTGTATGGACGTCTAGTGTCAAAGTCAAATTCTGAAGCGTACTCCTTCTTGTTCCATGCCTTGAATGTAAGTTCAGGACGATCCAGCACTCGAGGATATACTATCTTGGGGAAAACTTGTACCACATAACCCATGGACACTGAAAAAGAAAGCTTCCTCTTTTGATCATAACAAAAAGATCGCTGCAAAAAACTAGTGGGCTCAATCTTCATGGCATTTGTGAGGTGCCTGAGTCCATCGAGTGAATTTTGCTGTGGAAAAACTGGATTTACAGCCTCCACATGATGCAACGAAACAAAAGGTGCAGTTGGATGAGCAGCTAGAAGCCCAAATGCATTTCCTCGGATGTCCCACTGCAATAACAGTTACAATGATATGAATTCACTAATCATGAAGCATGGGCACGATCCCCTTTGGATCGCATTTAAAGATTAAATGAAAACTAAACATGGACCACAAGGAAAAAAGAACTACAAATTGCACCAACATCAATGAAATTATAACATGGAAGATCTGTATCTATAAAGTAGTTGTTGTTTGAAGCTAGGAAATTTTATTGTTTGAAACCTTGCAGAAACGTTTATTAAGTAATCCAACAGGAGCAACCTTGCAGTAAACGTTTATTAAGTAGTCCAACAGGAGCACTAATGAAAATGTGGAATCCACCAGAAACAGAAAAGTTTGGTGACACGCGACACTGTTGATAGATATCAATATGCCAAAGAAATCAACCTCATGGTTCAAGAATCTAAAATGAAAGCTAAACTCCTCATAGAGATTATACATAACGCTATATATTATTTACAACCAAGGAATAGCGTGCATAACAAGCACTTCAGTTCATCAATACGAAATAACAACACTCAGAAATTTCAATTTCACCTGGACCTTGATTCTTGAAAGAAAAAGAAAAATATAAGAGAAGGTTTTTTCTCACCAGACTAAACTAAGATTTATACCATGAAATAATTTGATTATTACATAGTTATATACGCACCTGAAGTGACTCAGATTTATGCCATGAAAGAGATTTATCATTACATAGCCTATAATTTCTGCGTCAGTATGCAGTTGAATCATTATGAGAGCCTGACATGCTGCCTAGGAAAGGGGAAACAAAAGAGGTGATTTATGCAATATATCAGCATAGTTCCAGAGTTTCTCAGCGGGGTTGTGTTTCAAAGATGGGATCAAGGGCTTAAGTTTGGGGATGGCAGGGGCCTGGTGTAAATACGTATAGAATTTGAAAAATTAATTATAAAAAGATTGTGTAAAAATTACATTTAGGAATTGTAAATGAAATTTTGGTATATTATGTAACATTGAAATTTGAACATTAACAATGAAGAAAAAGCTTTGGAACTTTAGGAGCAAAACAAAAATAAGTACAAGATTGTAAATGAAACTTTACATATTCAATGAAGTTTAAACAAATAAACATAAAAAACATGACGATGATTGCTTAAAATTAATTATATAAAAAGATTGTGCAAAAATTACATTTAAGAATTGTAAATGAAACTTTGGTATATTATGTAAAATTTAAATTAATAAATATAAAAACATGATAATGATTGCATTGAAATTTGAACATTAACAATGAAAGACAAAGCTTTGGAACTTTAGGAACAAACCAAAAATAAATATAAGATTGTAAATGAAACTTTGACATACTCAATGGAGTTTAAACAAATAAACATAAAAAACATAACAATGATTATATTAACAATAATTATAGTAGGTGGAGATTTGGGGTTAAGGGCCCCTTGTGGGGATTTGGGTTAGAGCCCACAATGGGATCAAGGGCAGCACCCCTTGTCAGGATCTGGAAGCAGAGCCACCGCCAGAAAGCACAAATAAGGTCTCCAAAACCTTGCAAACCTTCATTACAAATGTCTTTTTTATTATTTTATCACATTTTTTTTTGCTTTCGGCTGAAATTTCTATTTATTATAAATAATATGCAGTAGACCAATAACCGGATGCAATGGGAAGATTTGCAACACACACTCTTCCAACGATCAGCTTCCCCTAACATTTACGAGAACAAAAAAATACAGAACAGAAAAAGTATGTTATTACAGCAGCTACGCGCAATAAATAACGTTATCGATTTGAGGAAATAATATGAAATCTTTGATAACTATTTGCCATTTTGTTTTTTAGGTTACATTGTTTGCGTACTTTTTCAACTCAGCACAATTGTTATACTGTTAGGGCCGGCTAGTTACAGGTCTGGTAGCATGTTGTATGGTCTGTGGGTTCTCACATAGTTTTGATTGTTGACTGTGTAGATGTTGATAGGATGGTGATATGCAGTCTTGAGCTTCAGTTCATTTATTTAGCTGTAATTGATTTATACGTTTGCTTTATATAGTCTGTTGTTAAATACTTACTTTTCTATTAGGTTGTTTTTCTTGTTTATAGAGTTCTATGGCATAGGCACAGAAATGCATCTTCTGGTGAAACACAAATTATAGTGCTTTTGAAGGAGATCATAGATGAAACAGTGACAGTGTTACAAAAATGGTGCAGTTTCCAATTTGATCAATATAATCTGAGTGGATGTCAGTTGGGCTCTGGTGTAGGGTTAAAATGGAGCACCGATGTCCAGGAAGAGCTTTGTTGAAAATCCACTAGGCACAATCACAGTAAGTACATTCGCTACCCTACCGAAGGCTTATCTACGAAAATAATAAAAATAAATAAAACATGCTAATGATGGCTCATGGAGTGTATCCGAAACACTGACGTAGAAACCTTCAACACAAATTTACCAAAGAAATTAGAAATTTGTTTTCAACGAACCGTGAGAACATAATGCAAACTAATCAAAGATGCAGCAAATGCTACACTTTGTGAATGGGAAATTGACCGTGCAAAACATTCAGCAAAGTACATAATGTAGAGACAAGAAACGAAATGAGTGATAATAGGCATTCATCATTTAATAATCTACATAGGGTTTTCATAGTCCATAAGATTGAATAGCAGTTTCAGGAAAGAAACTGTGAATTTGGTTTACATGAGTGTTCGGGACATTCATCACCGGAAAAACAGAGCAAGAAACATTAGTTTAAAGATTTGAGAATAGGTGTTGGAAAAAATTGGAAAGATTTGAGGAAAAAAAACGTGAAGAGCATACCTGATGGAAACCAGGCTCTGTGGTAAGAGGAACACCAATCTCGGAAATGCAAGCATGGAGGCGATCATCACTGCCGAAGAGCTGAGGATAGCGCTCCAGACATTCATCCATGATTTGGGTCAACTCCTCTGCCAACGGATAGCTGATTGCAATCCCTCCTCCTCCAAATGCCATGGAATGACTGAAATATGTGTTGGCAGAATGGCTCTCGGAAGGGCCTCCAATATAGTGCATCTCCGAAGGGTCATACTTTTTAAGCACGCTGACCAGATTATGAATATTAAAAATGGTATCATCATCCCCTAACACGAACCATTTCACATTGGGCAAACCAATCTGAAAGGTCTCCTGAACAATCCTGGCTATTCGGAGGCCAGAGGGATGGCCCTTCGGGTTTGTGTAGCGGAACCTTGATATATCAGCCGATATCCTCACATCCGGCAACGATGAAGATGATGATTGATAACTGTCCTTCACAGCCTCCTCCAACCACAGAAACCCCCGCATCTCCTCTGCTTTCCACCAAAGCTTTACGAATTCCTGCCGCTTCCGCCACAATTTTGCCGAGCCCGCTATGCCAAATACGATGTCCTTCACCGAAAGCTCCTTGGTGATATTGCGCAAGGGCAACTCCACAGTGTCATTGTGATCATGGACCAGGAAGGGCAGAGACTCTCTGGCTTGCCAGCGAGAAAGGGCATGCCAGCAGGGATTATTAGAGGGGGAAAAGACAAGCGCCAGCCATGCAAGAGAGGCAAGAGCCACCCCTATCATGACCAACATGACTGTTCCCTCCTGCCCTTGCCGCCATCTCCTGCTTCGAGATCTCCCCAATGAACGCCTCTGTTCTGTGCCCAACATCTCTTCTTCCCACGCCTCATGTTTTGTGTACCTATTTATGTCTGAGGGTGAGATCCATCCTTTATTCATTACCTACGTTCTCTTTCCCTTCCCTCCCCCGCGTAGGCACGGAGACTCGACCTGGTCTATTCAATTCGACTGGACTCTGCTTGCTGTATTTGGGAATTGCACAGGAAACTGCTTAACGGGAATTCCGACAACTGACGGAGTCTTCTTCTCTGCCTTGTGTTTAATAGTCGTTGGCGGCTTCTATTTTTTTGTTTGACGTTTTCTTCTCGTTCGTTTATCGGGAGGATGTCGATACGTTACGTTTTGGTATCAGCTTTGTCGCATTTTAAAAAAGAACTAGTGGTGACACGTGGCAATGAATTTAGATTCTCTCCTCTGTTTTCTTAGTGGCTGCGTGTGGTAACTCCTCATCTCGTTGGGGTAGTATATTCTTTCTCTATTTTGCCTCTTAAAATGAGAGTTTGGTCAACTGCTAAACGAAAATTACAACGCCACCCAAACGTGACCGTTTGCACAATCATTCCATGCTCTAATTATTTCTATTTGGTTAGAATGAATAAATTACGTCTATGCGGTCAAACAATTTATGGGATCTACCAAAAGCATTCGAAACCTAAGATAAAGTCTCTTTAAACCTTTTTTTTGCTTCTATATATTGGATCTTCTGTTGTGTATCTTGATTAGGAGGTTTGCAATTCTTGTTATCTTTTCTTTTTCAAATAGAGCATTCAAGGTGTTCACATTTAGTGTCTGTATATAGTTGATTTGAATACCCTTGTAGGTTGGACACTCCATGATGTAATGACATTTTGTCTCCACCACTCTTTGAGTGCAATATCTACATCTTCTATCTTCCCACTCCTCTTTAGGTATCATCCATCTTTTGGTTTCGCATCTAAGTTGATGTGAGCTAGATCTTATTGAGTAATTAGCATTTTTGCTTTCCATTTTATTTCCATTTCTATATAGTTCTTTTGCATATGGTCATGTGATGGATTGAAAATTTTGATATAGAATTATTTTTTCTACCCTAATCTATCCACATGCTTTTTTATAAGTCCATTGTCATTTGGGCAATCTCTTATGCTAATATCCCACTTATTCATCCATGTGCTCTTCCTTCTGTCTAGTCTCTCTTCCATTGCCATTTTTGGCCAACAATGTATTTCCATGTTTTCTAATCTTCTTAGATAACTTAGCAACTCGAACATAGTCGACGCCTCAATAGGAATAGCCCCCGCCTTTGCTAGGACAATCTTCAATGGGATAGATAATTTAATCTTGAGGCTATTTGTGATTAAATGTTTTTGTAATCCCTCTATTTGTCTCCATTTCATTGTTGAAGTGTTGCTACCTCATACCTCACATTCGTATAGTACTACTGGAACCACAATAAGCCCAAAAATAATTTTCTTAGTTTTCTAGTCCCATAGTCCATCTTTTCTACATCTATTTTGTAATGAGTATAAGGCTTTCCATCCCCCTTGAATCCTTTTTGTGCTACATGTTTCCCAGTTGAATTTATTGTGGAAGTCAAGGCCAAGGTACTTGTTGGTCTCTCCATTTGTTTCCTCAAATTTGCCTAAGAATTTGGCTTCTCCTATCAACAAGAATTTGGGACAAATGGCCAATTGACAAGATCTAGCCAAAAGATTGCAATCTTCTTCTCTTCAAGCTCTACAAAACCTAGGTGTGTAGACCTTGTAATATTCATGAGTTTTAACACATTTTGGTAGAATATTACACTTAGCAGATGGCTTTCAGTATAATAGACCAGAACATTTGTAAATCTATTCCAGAACTGGCTTTATTCTGGGTGTATATCATCAATGCATATTTGAGAGTAAAAATAATTAAAAACCTACACCTAAAAATGAGAAAGTAAAGATGATTTGATAATTTGAATGTTTTTTGAAAATGCATCAACTCCTAGGATAGATTAGTGCCTATTCTTGGGCCATAAAGTCAGCTACTGAGTTGTACAAGATTCCTACGAGCAATTCCATGCATACTAATGGATCTCAAATTTTTTAATATCTCATATTAACAAGTCCACTTATGTGATCACAAAACTCTACATACATATCCAAATTATATACTCAATGTTACTATCATATGATCATAGCAATTTAATTTCCTCCTTGAGAAAAAGCAAAAATCACACGACACAAGTTCAAGAAAATAGAATTGACAAATTCATATCTGCCTTATATATTGAATTCATAATAGCATTGAACACACAACTATGGAGACAATTTTGTGATTCTATTATTTATACTACAAACTAGTATCATCTACCCATAAGAAAAGCTTTCAAAATTCTAAAACCTTCATCCTTAACCTGGATTAAGCCCTTTTCTATTCTACCCAGTTGATTACAAAGTTTAATAATACCCTTCTATAGCCATGGTATTTCTTTTATAACAACAAGAAATGCAACAAGTTTCCGACCTTTTACATATGGCAATTTTTTACTTGCTATTCATCCACTCCTACAAAGAATATTCCCTTAGTAAAAAACTCATAGCCTTTACTTTGTCCTCAAGAATCATCAAACCATGATGGAAAGGTGCATGAAATTGTTGCTGCAGAAACCAAAATGCTACCAGGGAAAAAAACTACCCTTTTGAGCCATGCCACCATCACACGTTTGTAGTGCCAAGTGCAGAGAGTCTCTAGGATGCAAGATTCTCATTGCACCCTTTGGTAGGGGAGAACTTTGAGAGTTGCGACTAGGCAAACATGCCTCACTCAAAACTCATATTATTTGTGTACTCACCCAATACTCTCCCCACAACCCAACCTTCATGGGGGAAGACGATTGTTGGCAGTGACATTGAAATTATTTGCAATTGCAGTAAAAGCCTGCAACTGCACTTTAGCCTTTTGATATCCCTCTGGCTACCTTTGGTAATTTTGATACCCCTTTGGCTACAAGGTAAATTGTCTGTCTACTTCACATGAAGGCTTCTGCCAATCTTCTACGACCTAATTCCTCGAACATCATCAAGCCACCTTGCCTTACACAAAAAATTAGTTTCATTCTTTATGCACTTCATCTCACAACCTCTGCAGGCAAAATCAAGAAAACTTCCTATCGGAAATAATATGTCTCTGCAGATACACTCATCTCTCAAGACTTGGTGATGCAACTTATGCATAATATAACCACCCTGTTGAGGAATAATGACTGGAGATAATTGATTTTCCATCTCATTTAATTGTCTTCCTTCTCAAACTTTGAAGTCACTACAATTGAATATCAAATTTGCACACTTATATAATTTTGATTCATCCATATACTGCATCAATTTGTGTGATCTATACCTTTTTGTTGTTTTAAGATATAGAATACTTCAAAAAACATGTTTCCATTCTCAAATGGTGGCCATAATTCTGACATTTGTACATGACTCACCAATTCTGAAATCTCTCATGCTAATATTCTTGGGATTTTGAAGATTTATTAAGATACTATTGGATCTTTGGCGGCAGGGCTAATGATCTTCGCTTGTCACCGATCACCGAGACCCTATGCAAGATGATAACTCCTCATTAATTGCCAATTATACATTGCCCTATACATTCTCATTGAGCTTGCTAGTTGAGACAAGACCCCTTAACGAGTCCTGAGTTGGCATGCTGGACTCTTTACCAACTGAGCTCCCTCCTAATACTTACTCGAGAAATCACTCAGGAGAGGGGAAACCTCTCAGCAAGTGTCGTGTTACTCCATGTGTCATTCTATGGTTACCTTCCTCGGACATTTGCTCGAACACAAGAAAAATTGTATTGAGTTCTAAGTGCTTTGACTTTTGTGCTTCATCCATAAGACTCGTGACTCAGTGAGAGCTTTGAAACATCTCATCAAGTATCCAAGTTGGTGTTGTCTCTGTCCCTACAAAAACCAACACCGCTCGGAGCTCAGTGAGATACTTCTCTTTGTCTCACCAAGTCCCGAGTTACACCTTGGAACACCACCCCACCACCACATTGGATGGATCCCAGACACTCGACAAGGGATAAAAAACATTTCAATGCATGCTGAGTAGCATTATAACCAAGGCCATCTCAAAAATAACTTGGAGCACGTGCATATTGTGTGAGGTGAAAAATGATGATGACAAACTATTGCAAAACCACATAGATCTGACCACAAACAATCCTAGTTCTATAATAAAACATTCACCATACACCAATGAAGAAACCTAAGAGCATGCAAATTAGGAAATTGAAACAATAATACCATTCACATGTCAATTAGGGTTTGATCTCCATTGTCTCCTATCTCCATTGATCTTGTTTGATATATTTGCTCTCAGATTTTGTATGTGCACAAGAGCTCAACGAAGAACAGATTGTGGTTGTGAAGTCACTTGATCGCAAGAAGGCTTGATAGATGCATAAACTATTAGGGTTTTGAAAGGATGAAAAAATCCTCTTATATAGAAGACACCTTAGAAAATGGAGGGATAAGATTAAGAGGTGAAAGAAATAAATGGTCGTCTAAGATTAAAGGGTAGGTAGAAAAAATAATAAGATAATGAAGGGGGTAGTGTTATGCCCAACATACCTAACCCCACTAGTTTCCTTGTCTTGAGAATATGGGTCCCTCTTTTTGCTTTATGTGGCTTTGTTTTTGTTTTTTTAACCTTGGAACCCTGGAACCCCGGAGTTCTGGGGAGTCCTTTGTTTGTTTTTGAAGTCCTACCTCGGAACCCTAGAGTCCTGAAATAGGTGTTTGTTTTTGTCATGTTTTGACCTCGAAACCCCGGATCTCTAGAGTCTCGAAGTCTTGCCTTGTCTCTTTTCTATTGTTGAAGCCTCGAGACTTCAGAGTCCTGAAATCTCGAGTTCTTCATGTTTTGTTGTTAGCAACTTCAGAACCCCGGGCCCCCGAAGTCCCGAAGTTGTGTTGTTTTGCTTTCTTTCCTTACCTCGGAATCCTGGATCCCCGGAGTCCCGAGGTTTGTTGGTGTTTTTAGCTTTCACCCCGAAACCCCGGAGTCCCAAGGTGAGTTTTGCTTTCTTTTTGTCTTTTGACCCGGGAACTCCGAAGTCCCGAGGTGTCTTGTCTTCTTTTTTTGTTTGCCATCGAGGTCTTGTTTAAGATGATTGTAAGGACAAAGTTCAAGGGTATAAATAGGAGGAATGAACTTTTCTAGGTTCATTTGTGCACTCAACTTTTTCGAACCTTCTAGTTGTGACCTCCCGACTTCGTGCCTCTATGTTGCTGAGCTTTCATGTGTTTTCTCCCACTAGGTTGGTAGATTTTTTCTCCTTCCTTGTGTTTTCATGTTTAGGTATTTTAGTTTAGATTTTGCTTTTTTTGTGTTCCTCATTTTGCGTGTCTTGTTCTTCCCGCGTGCGCTAGTTTTCTTCACCTCGAAACCCCGGAGTCCCAAGGTTGATTCCTTTTGGTCGTGTGTCCAACTCAGAACCCCGGATCCCCGGAGTTCTAGATCATCTCAAAACCTACGAGTGAACTACCCCTAACTCCGGAACCTCGAAATCTCGAGGTCCTTTCCTATTTGGCCATTGTTTTAACCTCAGAACCCCAGAGTCCCAGAGTTCCAAAGCATCTTCTTAGTGCCCTATTGAACTACCCTGAGACTTTGGAACCCCGAAGTCCCAAAGTTGGCTATTCCTATTTACCCGAGAACCCCAGAGTTCCGGACTCCATTTGTTTTATCTACCCTGGAGCCCCAGATTTTTGGACTTGGTTTTTCAAGCCTATGCTAACCTCGGAACCCCGGAGTCCCGAGGTGGATGATATTATTGATATTTTAAAGTATGCAACAGACTGATTTATGATTCTTTCTTGCAGATTAGAGCATTTAGATGGACTCAACCTCCAGCAAGAGAGGCAAGGAGTTGGACAAGCTCCCTATAACCATGAAATATCAATATCAAGGGCAGGTCTATGTTTCGAAGTTGGATGACCAAATTAAATGCGTGACAGATACAGAGGTGGGGCATATAGAGTTAGAAGATATCAAAACACAATTGGACCGACCAAGGCTAGAGGCCCCTCTGAGGAGAATTAAGAGATCGGGTCTAGTGGAGGCAACCATTTTCCCGCAATCAGTCCAAGCCCCTGAACTCATTATGATTGTTGCACAGTTCTACAATGCAGATACAAGAAAGTGCATAGATGGTCAAGGTAGAAATGTAATTGATTTATCAGTGGATATGTTAGGATTTGTGTTTGGCATCCCTGTGAGGGATGAAGAACTCCTGACAACAGAGGAAGAGGCCATCGAAATATGGAGTAACAATATTGCTTCAAACAAGAGGCATATGAATGAGAACTGGTTGGAAGAGGAGAGGAAGACAGGGCTAAAGGCCACATATATTTTGAGGGCAGACTTCAAGGAGTCACAACAAGACTTAATTATCATGCTGAGAAAGGTCTTTGGCAAGCCAAATTGTCAGCACTTCCACCCTTGGATGTTCCATTTTATGACCACCATACTAATAGGGAAACAATACTTTGACTGGGCTCAAATTCCTTCTAACAACATACATAAGTAGATGAAGGAGGTGCATCAAATGAAGAAATTCATCTTTACCTCCTATGTTATCTGGGTGGTTGCCCAAGCAGGTAAGTTCCCAAGATTGCAGATAGAGGTTCAGCTAGGCGATGAGGAAGGACAAAAAAAGGTGTGGGAGTATTACTCACAACTCCCTCTAAACAACGCAAAGGCACATTTTAAAAGAATAAACGATGCCTTCCTTTTCCCTATTATCATTAAACTCACAAGTGATATAGGTTACAGGATAAGCCCAGAAGCAATGGGAATCATCAGAGAATGGGCATGTTGGTTCATTCAGAACCAACTCTCTACATATATCAGGGTTAGTGGGTTCACAGGGAACCCTATGTTGTTGCCGCGATACTGTAATGATCGCATTATTTTGTTAGAATATGTCAAGCAGATGCTCGGCCTTCAATTTCTTTTGTCTTCAAAACACAAGGCGGGTATAGATTTCTCAGTTTCTATTGGTTATTTCTCTTGTTCAAAGATTCAGGTAGCAAAGACAACAAATTAGGAGCTTCAGGAGTTGAATCTTAAGGAATTTAATTATGCAAGGGAGTACTATGATCCATACGACAAGCTAAAACAAACCATGCAAAAAGCATATGAGGGGCATAAGGCTAGATTGGAGGATTTTTGGGAAAACCTCCAAGATAGTTTTAAGGTTAGAGAAAATAATTATTGTAGGTTGTCAGTACCTCAGATTAGAAGTTTTGAAATAGCGACCAATCTCCCCAAAGAACTAAAGGATGATGGTGAATTATTGGATTCTGTATATAAAGAGCAAGAAATTGACAAGAAGCCTCTCTCCCCTATAAGGTGGTTGGCACAAGAAGATAAATATATAGACAAAATAACTCAAACTATTGTAGATAGAACTAGACAATGGCTAAGCTTGAGGGTTAGGCCAAGCGCTTCAAAAGGGAAGCAAAAAGAATCCACTTTAGGTGTTCCCTAGTCAAGGGGTTATAAGGAATACACCCATAAGACGAGGTCTAGCTCTCGAAAGAACACATCAACTGACCCAAATGAAGCTACTGAACCCGAGGAGAGTACTAAGGAATTGTTGAAGAAAGTCAAAGAACAAGTGAGGAAATCTGAACTTTTAAAAAAGGCTATAAATTTTGGAGTAAGAGAAGGGCTGGGAGTCGTGCCACTAGCAAAGGTACTTCCTGTGAGGATGACAATTGGACAAATGCCAGGAGAGGGGACTCAAGAGGACGATGATCAAGGGGAAGCAGATGAAAGTGCACAACCTCCTCCTCCTCCTGATACGACAAGTCCACCCACTCAGCCTCCGTTTACCGCCGCAACACAAGCTCCAATTTTGACATCAGTTGCTACTGCCCCTATGCCACCACCAACTGATACAACAACAGTGCCTCCCATGACACAAGTGTTAAGACCTACCACATAAATAGTTAATGTCCATAACATCGAATCAAACTCTGACCAAGAGGATGAATAACTTATAAAACAACATCCACTCGGAGGAGAGAAGGAATGAAATGAAGCTGAAGATTCGTAGGACGAAAGGTTAATCTTAACTCCACAAGACCAAGATGATTTGCTGAAAGAGATAGCTGCCGAGAAAGGTATGGATAAAGATGGCAGGACATTTGAAGAAGACGTCAGTGATAAGTTAGGAGAGTTACATAAGCATCAATAGGTGAATGTTGATAATGCTCTCCAAGCTAGTCTCGCCCATCAAATTGCTTCACCTCAAGGTCCTAAGAATGTAGAAGAAGAGGAGAAAGATGACATAGAAGAGCAGTCAGACGTGCACATAGTGACCGCTGACATTGTGCTTCATGAAGGTGATAAAGATAAGGATGTGCTGCAATGGTTAGAATTCACCTTCAAGAAAAAGAAAAGGAAAGTAGTGCTACCAAAAGTTACACTACAACATGCAATCACTGAAGAACCAAGGAAAACTAAGAAGGCCAAGACTGTACATCATTTGTCAAGAACAGGTTCTGGTGAGGCGATTGCAGATATAGCAACTCTTGTGCAAGCAAAAGATCAGAGCTCTCCAAAGTACCAAGTGTTGCAAGTGAAACTAGGTAAGCAGACTAAGTGGGGGGAATTAGATACCTTGGAATTGGCTACTAGCATCGTCAGGGGGCGAATGGAAAAAGAGTACACCTCCCATGCAGAGGTCAAAGCATAACTGGAGCAATACAAGTAGTCGTTGGTAGAGATGGGCAAGCCTTTGGATACTTGTATAAATGATAATTTACCTTACACCCTGTCACTCCTAGAGGGAGATGTAAAAGCATTGGTTGAGGTAAGACTGGTGGCCGCCACAACAAAGTCATGGGCACAAATAAATGCATCTAAAATTAGACTATTTTTGCATAATACCATGAGGGAATATAAGAAGGCTATGCAAGTGGGAGGAGTGTTGGCTTTTTGCTCTCAACAGTGGGAGCGGAAGCTCAACATTTTAGCAAGCAGTTCCGGGTCTTGAATAAAGTTTTGTGTCTGGGAGAAGAAGAGATAATAAAGGAGGACCTCTTGGGTGGAGACAATTGTAAAAATTTGCAATCTCACACATACATTTTGGAGTTGAAGATGGAAATGCTTCAACAGTATGTGAAAGATATAACAGATA
Organism: Cryptomeria japonica; assembly: GCF_030272615.1. NCBI lineage: Eukaryota > Viridiplantae > Streptophyta > Pinopsida > Cupressales > Cupressaceae > Cryptomeria > Cryptomeria japonica. Next base: position 318,270,522 of record NC_081413.1, on the reverse strand, counting down.
TCGAGTCTCTCTTCCTTAGAATAGTGGAAAAGTATGAGAACTTTGTAGGACAATTACTAGGAGTTTTTGGGTTTGGAATAACCAATGCAGGAGCTATGGAGGAATATCAAGTACTCCTCCAGTGGGATACGTATGAGGTACAATATTTTGCACCTCCGGCTTAGTTTAGTGTTGTATTGATGGACTGATATACATATTTGATAACCCAGTGCCAACAGGATGCAAAGACAATAGAGGAGTTAGAGAGGGAAATAATGAATGTGGAGGAAGTTTTGAAAAAGTATAAATTCAGAATCAAGCATGTTGTTGATCCTCCTGCCGAGGTGGTTGCATGTATCATCAACAATTATAAATCCTATAAAAAAAGTAAAAGATAAACGTGTAGTTGCTAATGATAGCATCACTTTTAAAAGGAGTTTTTGCATGATCAAACCACTGGGACTTCAACTGCGCCTCCAACTCACGTTTCAATTTTGAGGAAAATTCTGCATGACTATGAAAGCCTAGCTCATACAACATGGTCTTTGTAGTGCTCACCCAACCTCTGTTTCATAGTATTTAACTGAAGTATAGAGGCAGAGACTTTCAATTCAACTGCGACTCCTAGCTTTTCAGTTCTTAATTTAGATTAGGTTTATTTCCTAGAAAGTAGGACAAAAAACTCTATAAATTGAGGAGTTTGATTCATTTGTAAGGGTCCACAAATTGATGATTTGAGGCCCACTTAGAAATTTTAGATTATTTTTGCAGATTATTATGAACTTGAGTTATTTTTGTGACACATTCTTTAAAATTAATACAAGAAGCAACTTATAGATTTCCCAATCTATGCATATGTTCTACGAGTTCATTCTTTGTAATCTAGTAATGTCTATTGTTTGAAATCAGCAACTTGTTATGATCTTCTGTTTATTGCTTTATAAAATATATTGCACACGCAAGTGGTGTATGGGAATTAATGGGATAGACAATATTGTGGTGATATTCTTTCCATGAGTCTGTGAGGTTTCTCACTTTGCAAGTGTACTAATTAAGTAGTTCATTAAGTTGTTATTGAATTGGTTTCATTGTAGTTTTCTTGTTTCCCTATCACTTGCAATTTATTTCCAGAAGAGTCTTAAATCATAAAATACAAAAAAGAAGTTAAGTTATTAAAAATTATTGGGATTTAGTTTCAACCAGTAGGCCCCTTAACAGGTACAACCACATCAAACATTGAGCTACCCATCACCATAGAGACCTAACTACAAAGACCTTGGAGTGATCAGTTCCTAGAACTTATTGCTTTTCAGGAGAGGTGGTGAGTGTTCACATTGACTACCTGACTGTTGGTGAGTGTGTCAAAACAACCGTCAACAAGTAGGTAGAGTAAAATTAAGAGACAAATGACATGCGTCATAAAAGGGAAAAAGCTAATGAATTAATTAAATAGATAAATAATCATTTAATTAATAGAGGAAGTGGGACCAATTAAATAAATAAAATATTTATTTAATTTAGGGAAAAGTTAATTTAAATAAATAAATAAATTTATTTAAATGAGGAAAGGCCTAGAAGATGATAAATGAATTAATTAAATAAATAAGAATTTATTTAATTAATAGAATACTTATGATAAAATAATTAATTAAATAAAATATTTATTTAATTAAACAAGACAATTTTAGGTGTCTACATTTTGCCCCTCTTTGAGACAATGCAACTTGTCGCATTGTTTCAAAGAAGATAAGATAAACTAATACAAAGTTGCCTCAAGATGGGAATGATATGCCCCATCGAGGTATTGGATGATTTTTTTTTGAAGAAGATTGCAGACAAGATCTTGATAAGAAAGAAAGGCTAGAAATGACTGATAAGATAGGGTGACAAGGTCATGCAGGAAAAAGACTGACTCAAGAGGAATCAACAAAATCATATCTATATCTTAAAAGGCCAAAATTGACAGTTTTGTGATGAACATACGCTATCAATTGGATAAGCTGTTGAGAGGATTCACTCAAACAGATGCCCTAGGGAAGACAAAATGAAAACAAGACTAGAATTGGTAATCATGTGATAGACATGCATCACCAATTGGATAAGTTGTTGAGAGGATTCACTCAACAGGTGCCCTAAACTAGGTAGGTTTGCTAAGATGATTATAGGATAAGTTGTTGAATTGATAAAATCCGGTGAGTTCTCTAGAAATATAGGTTGCAAAGCCGATAGCGGATAAGTCATCAAATTGATAGATTCCGACGAGTGCTATACCAAGACAAGATCAAGTGCAATGTGATATGCATATACACTGATAGGATGCAGCACCATGTGATAAACATAGGCACTAGGAGAGGGCCTAATGAACAACACCATAGGATAGACATAGGTACCACTACGCCTACAAGAGGGGGCTGACAAAATGATCCAGGGACTGGTCTTTCTAGTTCACAGATTCCTCTAAGGCCTGCTGACTCCAAGGGAGGGTCTTCATCGTAGCTCTCTTGGATCCTATTTTCTATTAGTTTTTTGTATGATGATGTAGACACCTTTGGGTGATTTTGTGGCCATGTGATATTTTGACATCATTGTATCATGACACTAATATTTTTGATATATATATGAGATGACCTATCCTTGTGATGATTATATGCATGTGTTCTTATGTGATGTGATGTTATGATGTTTTGATATGATTTGTGATGAGTTTTCTATGTGATGATTTATGATATGGATGCATATATATATGACTTTAGGATGCTTATATGAACCATGTGATGCTTTTGATTATGCTATGCAATCTATGTGGATGATGAAATGCCATATATTTTTATACTTTTTGTGTTATGTATATGCACTAATGCTAATGGATGGATGAATATAATACTTATATTGTGTACTAACAAGTGATGTGTGCAAGATGTGATATTATTATGATTTGTATATGCATGTAATGATGCAAATTAACACTACATGAGATGCAGATATTTTTGGTGTGTCATTATACTTAGTCATGTTATAGCAAGCTACATGGACTTAGGAAGGGACAATGGAGAACAAATGGAAAAAAGTAGGATGGAAGGTAGAAGACATGGAGGTGAAAAGAGATTCTTGTACTTTATCATCATTGAGATTTATTATGGAAAATAGGTTATGACCATCCAGATATGTGTTCAACCTAGAAAGTCATTGTACCTGTTTGCATGGAGACCAGACAGTCACAAACAAGGAATGCCTCAGTTCACACTAGACTCACAGTGTCCTCATATCCTTGGACAAGCCATAGTCAACAAAAATAGGTGAACATACCCCATCCTCACCTTTCTAGTCAAAGACATCCTAGAGATAGAATATCTAGTCAGAGACATCCTGTAAAAGCTAAAAGATATGTCACCAAAAGATAAATTCAAAAGAAAACCAAGACTTGACACCAACATAAGCTGTAACCCTCAAGTTATTTGTGTTTCTTGCCACATATGTTAACATGTTTGATCTGGTCACAATGCTGTTTTCCTGATAAAGGACAAATAATGCTGAAAAACCATGTTGTTGCCAAAGTCTGCTGAAAATTTTGATTTGTTGAAAGCCCACTGAAGAGGGGAAAACAAATTAGAAGGTCAAATGATCAAAAATAATAAAATAAGAATGAAAACCATAAAACATCAAAAGATCATTTTACCTTCTCCTTTGGATTGAGCTTGATGAAGTGAAGGTGCCCTTTGATGATGCTCCACTTGATGTGCTCCTTTGATTGATTTGGATGTGGATTGATCTCCTTTGTGCTCAACAAGATAGATTGATGGATTTGATAGGATTGGATTTGAGTGATGGATTATGAATTTGATATATTTTGAGAGAGGATTAGAAGAGGATGAGAGAAGAGACAGGCAACATGACAATGCATGAGAAGTGGATGATTTGTGAGGAGAATAGGCTCCAATTTATAGATTGGAGAAGGCCAATGGAGGGCCAAGATTGATTTGATCATGAAGGGTTGAGATTGATTTTAGATAGAAGGCATGGATCAAGGGTGCCTTGGGAAAATAAATAGGAATATAAAATTCCTTTGGAAAAAGGGGGGAGAAATTTGAATTTCAAACTTGAGGATTAAAAATTCCAAAATAAGGATGCATTGAGGGATTCAAAGAAATTTGAATTTCTTTGAGTGACTCAATGTTGATGTGACATGAGTGGGAATTAAAAATTGAGGGATAATGATAAGCATGATTATGAGAGATTCTAGAAAGGATTAATTAGGCTAAGTGGGATTAGGAAAAGTGATTTGTAGGAATCACATGACTAGGTTAATTAATTAAAATTAATTAACTGAGTGGGTTTAGAGGAAATAATTATTGGAGGGGACTTTAAAAGAATAAGGGAATAATTAATTTATTTGATAAATTAATCATTGGACAATAGTGATGGGATTAATTAAATTAGATTTAATTGATTTTGAGAGGAATAAGGATAACACAATTAAATTAATTAATAATGTTGATAGGCTTAAATTAATTAAATATTGATTTAATTAATTTTAGGTGTCTACACCCACTGTTGATTGTGTCTCATATAAAATTGATTGAATACATGAAACTGATACTTTTATTACAGAGAAGAACGAAACTTTATTGCGGATTGATAATGCAAGTTACCTTTTATTGCAGATTGTGTGCGAAAAGGAGGATTGAAAAGATGATGCTCCTCAAAACCTGTGATGCTCGGGGTGCCACTTCCATCACTAGATTTAAGATTTTTCCCTAGAAGGAAAGGGTGAAAAGGGGTTTATTATGAATGACAAAACAATCTTAGGTAGATCAATAACAAGCCATGATGAGAATAGGTAAATTTATTATGGGATGGTAGGCTGGGAGTGCGTGCAAACTGAAAAGATGAGATTGAATCTTGAAGGAGGGAGGAGCAAAGTCTCTAAACATGACGCTGGTAACCCGGTTTTAACCATGGTACTTGCCTAGGGCCACCGAAGTGGTTTTAACCATTGGACGAATTTATTTCTCTTTACTTTTTCCAATTTTTTATTTTTTGTATCACAAGGCGCCTCTTTGCTAGGTTTTCACCATGGTGACGGTTTTTTATTTTTATTTTTATTTTTGATATTTTTTTTGATTTTTTTTTTTGTATTTTTGATGTTGGGATACTCTAAAAAACTGTGTAAAACCTTGTGAAGGTGCATGCTGTCAATAGGATCCTCCAAAGGTTCTCCATCTGGTGTTGAGAGCTGATATGCACATGATCCATGTACTGTTGTGATGACATAAGGGCCAAGACAATTTAGCTCAAACTTACGCTTCTTTTCTCTATCTTGTCGATTCTTAGGATTTTCTCATAGCACTAAATCACCCACCTCAAATGTGCGAGGCTTCACCTTGTGGTTATAACTATGACTCATATGATGTTGATATGCCTTGACTAAACGATGTGTTTCTCCCTTGATTGTCTTCCTTGATGAAGAAACTAAGGTAGAATTACTAATGTGTGAACTACTTAGGTCCATATGCGTGTCACCTAAAGAAGTTTGGGCATCCCTGATAACAAAGTCCCTCAAGGAAGTTCCATTAATGGTCCATTGATATGATGCATCGCCAAAAGGGGATGGATATGTGGAACAATTAGATGAAGGATGAAGGCTTATGATTGCAAAAAGAAGTGAAAGTAGTATGGAATGATGGAGACTTAGGATCAACAAGTATACCTTTTGACTTGAAATTTTAGAACTTTTTCCCCTAGTTATTTTGGTATTAGGGGAGATCAACTCTTGTTCTTTTTCCTTCATAGGATTTTTATCCTTGACTTTGATTTTTGCAAAGTCCAATAGCTTTTGATTTTGATTTGGACTAAAGGACTTCTCTTTATTTTTGACTTTTATATTTTTGTTATCAAAGCTTGATTTTTGATCCCCAATAAGTAAGGGCTTTTGTAATTCTTGTTGATCCAAGTTTAGGAGATGAGTGGAAATGGAATGAGCAGATGATATGGGTTCTCAAGAGGGCTGACGATATGTTCAATAAATTCTTTGTTGGAACCACTCTTAGGACTATTGATATCAAGAGTTGGTTGTACCACTAGAGGAGATTTGCATTCAGACTTAGTAGCCACAACACTAGGTGGTTCAGACCCAATTCCTTGACATTACAGATTGTTTCTAGGCCATTCTTGTTGACTAAATCTCTTAAGAGATAGTGGGAGTTGATCAACTTGAAAGATATACTCACCACATCCCATGTCTTTAACCTTGAATTTTTCTTTGAGCTCACCTTGTTTTGATGTAGAAGCTGTCAATATTCTGGGTCAACCTATTTTGATGAAGGAATAGCCTCCCAATTGACTGGAACTATTATTTCTAGTCTTGGTCATAGGTTGTTGCAATATATAAATGGATTTGGATCACCTTTGACTGTCACTTCATCTCCATTTTGAGGAAATTTGATACATTGATGATATGTTGATGGTGCTGCTCTCATTTCATGTATCCATGGATGGCCCAAGAGTATGTTATATGTGAGATCTAGATCAAGGACTTGACAAATCACATCCTTTGTAACTGGCACAACACTTAAAGGTAGAGTTATTGTTCCTTTGGATGAGCGTTCTTCGTCATCATATGCTTTGATGGTGATTTTATTTCTTTAATGCACAGTTTATTCAGAGTATGCTAATTGTTTAATAGTATTTAATGTACAAATGTTTAGACCTTCTCCTCCATCTATCAAGACTCATTTGATGTGGCTTTTATGGATAAAGGCTTCAAAATGGAGAGGTGCATTGTATAGTTGGCATATGGATGCGTCATTGGCTTCTGTAATGTAAGGCAATGTGGAGTTGAAAGATATCCCACCACGGCTTGAAACTGGTCCACGTTCACATCTATGGGTATGGAGGTTTCTCTCAGTGATTTGTCAAGGATATCCTTATGTGAAGGGGATATATGAAAAAGCTAAAGAATGGACATGAGGGCGGGTGTCTTCCCTAATTGATCTACAAGGTCATACTCATTCTTAGTAGATGATGATGCTGTGGTCTTGGATGGAACACCTTGGAAGGTGACTTTACCTCGACGGGTCATGACATTACATTCAGAGGTTTCATCATTAGATGATGAAGAGGATGGTCCAATGCCTTTCAAAACAACTTTACTCCTTTGGATAGAACCTTCAGGAGTTTTGTCCTTTATGATAATGGTAGAAACATTATTGTCCATTGAAATGTGGTTAATGGTAGAATCATAATTATTGTGTATCTGTGAAGTGTGTACCTGTTATACTTGCAACTGCAACACAAAACACTCAATAAATCATTACAAGCAATGGTTAGAAAATTAATCAACGAAAGATAAAACCATAGCTAATCGATCTATTGCCTCCTAGTAAATGCGAGTATGAATTTTTCTCTCAGATCTGGTTATGCAAATTCCAGTGACTTGACTACACTTAAATGGAGGATTTAAATGATGAAGATGCATAAGCTAGCAATGATAGCATGTTTAAGCTGCACAATTTCATGATTATTCTAGAAAATATGCTAGAATGAAGATGCAATTAAGCTAACATTAAACATGATAACAATGCTAAGAATGATTTGCTAAGAGATATATGCTTATAATAACAATGCTTGAATGCAAATGAGATGGGATCAAATTAGGGGCCTATTTATAGGATCCGAGATGATCTCCCGCTGAAATAATTTGTATTGATTGGACAGAACAGGACAGGAGAATTGGATGGATGGATGGACGGAAGGATGGGGGATAATGAAGACAGGTCGGGTTGGACTCCTAAAAATAGGATTTCGGGGTAACCGTGGTAAAGAGTCTTTCCAAGGCTAGGGGTGAGGTGGCAGGAATCAATGGTCAAGATTAAGTCTGAAGATATCAATGGTGAAATTGGAGGAGGTTGGCAAAGAGGTTGGATTAAAGGGAACATCTGTCATCTCTATGGTGACAAGTGTCAAGAGGCCTCTAGAAGAGGTTGGATGAAAGGGAACACTTAGTGACAAGTGTCACAAAGATTCTAGAAGAGGTTAGATGAAAGGGAAAACTTAGTGACAAGTGTCACAAAGCTTCTAGAAGAGGTTGGATGAAAGGGAACACTTAGTGACAAGTGTCACAAAGCTTTGCTCATGAGAGGGTAAAGTGTTCAAGGAAAGGGGACATGTGGTTATATGAAATGGGTTAGATTTAGAAGGGGTTAGGTTAGGTGGTTAAAAGTTAGGAGAATTTGTGGGTAATTTGAATTTAGAAATTCAAATAATGGAAAAAGGCTAATTAATTTCAACAACTCATAATTGATTTGTTTTAATTAATTAGAAGATTGGAAGAAATGATTTTGATGGGGAAGAATTAATTAATCAAAGGGGATTATTGAAATGAACCTATTAAATAAACCCTTAGATTATTAATAAGTAGATGAAAGGGGGTATTTTAATCAAATTGTTGAGGAATTTAATTAAATTGGGGAGGGAGATTAATTAAATAATTGCTTATTCAATTAATTATCTTCAGGCCATTTTTAGGTGTATACATTTTGCCCCCTCTTTGAAGCAAGGTGTGATGATGCGTTGATTCAAAGAATAATCTCATTTTGATGATGATATTGGTTTGATAGGATGCCCCAGCTCTTGATTGCTAAATTCCAGTATGATGATGCCCCCTCGGGAGATCAATTGAGATAATTGATCTTGGAGTTTTGCTAATTTTTGCGAAATTGATATCTTGATAGATTTGATTTGATTTCTACAATTGTGTTTGATGAAAATGTGAGTTCTTTGATTAGCTTGATTGATTAGATTGATAAGATTGATAAATCATGATTGATTAGATTGATAAGATCGAGATTCAGTCTGGCTTTAGGAATGACACCTCCCGTATAAGTCAAAGATGATCAAAGCGTTTGGTTTCAGGAAGGATTCATCCTATATAAGACATGATCATAACGTCTGGTTTCAAGAAGGATACATCCTATATAATACATGAATTAGATCATCTGGTTTCAGGAAGGATACATCCTATATAAGACATGATAGAGTCGATTGGGCTTGATTGATTTGATAATGTTGATTAGATAAAGAATTGATTGTTTGTTGATATCAAGTTGTAGAAAGATTCAGATATGCTGATGTTGATTTTGTTGAGAGTGATAGTATAAGATTTTTGTTGGGTCGACAATATCTGAAGAGATATGAGTCATTCGTTTGATTGCGTATACACTTGTGATGATACTTTTATGATTCCTGTGACATATTTAACCTTGGATAAAAGGAGCCTGTGGGATCCCATGCAATAATGAAATGCAAGCTAAAATGCAAAGCTACAACCAGACCAGTCACTAGATTATTTTGCGTTTTTGTCATCATTAGGCTTTTGAAATGTGGGAAGTCAGTGCAAACATCGATGGTATAATTAAACCATGATGACCTGAGCACTTCTTTCCTGGATTTTGATATAGCAAGTTAGCACAAGTATAGAGGTATAATTGAACCAAGATGACTTGAGTGTTGCTTGCGTAAAATAGGCAGTATTAATCATTTCAATACGCAAATCAGAAATTTCTTCCATGATACTTCGATGATCATGTCCCAAGACAAATTTGCACATATTAATAATTATTTTTCAGACAACAGACAATAAAAATATCATGTTCCTTCCTTGTTCCTCTAGTCAAAGACATCCTAGAGTCACTCAGAAATCATGATAGCGAAAATCAATATAGAAAAGTTAAACAATCATGTTACAATCATTATCCAAAAATATATTATCCACTGAAAAGTGTGTGATGTGCTTAGATTGACTTCGTGATAGCTTGATAGTTGATAGTTTGATCTTGTGTTCAACGTTGGATGTGTCTCAGTTTTCACTTGATAAGAGTTGTCTAACTGTTGTTCTACTTGTTTGGTTAAGCTCAAAATGATCAAGAGTTTTGCCCCAAGCTAGGTGTAGGATTTTGCCCCAAGCCTAGAAACAAAGTCGTTATGATATATCCAATGATCCAAACTATGGCAAGAAGCCACCTAGAATGTTTGCGTATGTACAAAGGCTTTATGATGGTTAGCGCTAATGGAAAATGAATGGATGCAAGCGGAAAAATGCATGAACTAATAGATGGAAGAGCTAGCGGACAGACAATGCCTATTTGCCAGGTTTTCATCGTTTGTTTTTATTGCACTTTTTCTGATTTTTTATTTTATTTTTTTGCACGTTTTTTATTTTTCACTGTTTTTTGAGTTTTCTGCTTTTTCACTATTTTTGAATTTTCTGATTTTTCACTGTTTTTGAATTTTTCTAATTTTTCAAACATAAAACTTTTTCAGATGCATGCTATTGATAGGTTCCTCGAGCTGATCTCCATCCTGTGTTGATAGCTAATATGCTCTTGATCCAAATACTGCTGTGACCACAAATGGACCTAACCAGTTTGTTTCAAACTTTCCTTTCTTTTCTCGATCTGCCTGGTTGCATGGATTTTCCTCTAGTACTAGTTCTCTAACTTGAAAGACTCATGGTTTAACCTTATGATTATAACTTCGACACATTCTTTGCTGATATACCTTTAAATGATCAAAGGCATTTTGTCTTCGTTCATGAATCAATTCTAACTCTTGTAGTCTAGATACTCATTGTTCTTCATCTGGGATGAGACCTTTTAGTGATACACGTAGAGAGGGTATCTCTACTTCAATTGGAAATATTGCTTTTGATCCGTATACCAGAGAGAAAGGTGTGGCACATGTTGGTGTACGGATATTGGTACGATAGGCCCATAGAGAAGGGTTCAGTTGAATATGCCAATCTCTTCTAGCATCATTCACTATCTTTTTGAGGATTTTTCAGAATAGTTTTGTTAGATGCTTCTGCCTACCCATTCCCCTGTGGATAATAGGGTGTGGAGAATCTGTGCTGGATTTTGAACTTCTCACATAGCTCTTGTACATCCTGATTTTTGAATGGTCGCCCATTATCAGTGATAATGGTTATTGATATTCCATAGCGACAGATGATGTAGTTCAAGATAAATGCAACAATTTATTTTCCTGTGATGTTTGTGAAAGGTACTACCTCAATCCATTTTGTAAAATATTCTGTAGCTACAAGGATGAATTTGTGACCATTAGATGAAGAAGGGTTTATCTTTCCTACCAAATCCAGACCCCATTGACAAAAAGGCCAAGATGTTGCTAAAGCATGAAGTTCTTGTGCTAGTGCATGGATCAAATTCCCATGGATCTGACATTGTTTGCATGTTCTAGCTATCTGAAAAGAATCTCATTCCATAGTCAACCAATAAAAGCCCAAGCATATGAGTGTTTTCGAAAGGGTGAGACCACTTGAATGAGTGCCAAAAATGCCGTTATGGACTTCATGTAAGGCCTTCTTAGATTCTTCTTGTTCGAGACATCTTAAGAGAGTACCATCTAGACCTCATTTAAATAGGGTATCCGCTACAATAGTAAAATGGGAGGATTGGCGAATAAAGTTTCTCTTTTGGTTCTTTGATAAATCAGGAGGTAGGGTGTTATCTTTCAAGTATGTGTAAGTTTGGCCATAGTGGGAGGACTCATGTCCAACAAGGTGATAGATAGTTTAGGAATCCGGACAATTATGAGTAGGGTAAAACAATTCTTCCACCAGGAATTCATAACATTGTTGATTTTCCTGTGTCTGAAGGAGAGAAGTAAGTGTAGCCATGGCATCTGCTGCTTTGTTATCATTTCTTGGAATCTGTTGAAAAGTTATTTCTACAAAGTACTTCTTGATATCATAAACCATATTTTTATAAGGCATCAATTTTTCATCTTTTGTTTGATAATCATCATTAATCTGATTGATGACGAGTTGAGAGTCTCCCAAGACTTGAAGTTGTGTAATGTTCCATTCTATAGCCATTTTGATACCTATAACCAAAGCTTCATATTCTATTGTATTGTTGGTGCATGGAAAACTTAATTTGTATGCTTTTGGGATTGTATGACCTTATGGTGTGATGAATAGAATACCTGCTCCTGATCTGTGCTGTGTATAAACCATCAAAGTATAATTGTCATGTTTTTGTGGTGATTGTTAGGATATCAGCATCGAGAAACACAATCTGTAAAGGATGATCATCTTGAAGTGGTGTCTCTACTAGTTGGTCTGCAATGACTTGTCCTTTGATAGCTTTTCTGTCAACATACTCAATATCAAACTCGCTTAGAATCATGATCCATTTCACTAGTCATCCTGTCAATGTGGCCTTGTTGAGAAAATACTTCAGAGGATCGATTTTAGCTATTAACTTGATGGAGTGAGATAGTAGATAGTGGCATAGTTTTTGAGAAGCAAAAACTATTGCCAAGCATGCTTTTTCTATTGGTGAATAGTTGATCTCGTATCCTACTAGTGTTTTGTTGATGTAGTAGATAGCTCGTTCTTTTCTTTCATTATCCTGTTGTGTGAGCAAAACTCCTAATGATGTTTTGGTAGTTGATACATAGAGTAATAATGGTTTTCCTGGAATTGGTGACATTAGAACAGGTGGTTGCATGAGATAAAACCATAGCTAATCGATCTATTGCCTCCTAGTAAATGCGAGTATGAATTTTGCTCTCAGATCTGGTTATGCAAATTCCAGTGACTTGACTACACTTAAATAAAGAATTTAAATGATGTAGATGCATAAGCTAGCAATGATAGAATGATTAAGCTACATGATTTCATGATTATTCTAGAAAATAAGCTAGAATGAAGATGCAATTAAGCTAAATTTGAACATGATAACAATGCTAAGAATGATTTGCTAAGAGCTATATGCCTATAATAACAATGCTTGAATGCAAATGAGATGGGATCAAATTAGGGGCCTATTTATAATATTTCCAAGGCTAGGGGTGAGGTGGCAGGAATCAATGGTCAAGATTAAGTCTGAAGATATCAATGGTGAAATTGGAGGAGGTTGGAAAAGAGGTTGGATTAAAGGGAACATCTATCATCTCTATGGTGACAAGTGTCAATAGGCTTCTAGAAGAGGTTGGATGAAAGGGAACACTTAGTGACAAGTGTCACAAAGATTCTAGAAGAGGTTAGATGAAAGGGAACACTTAGTGACAAGTGTCACAAAGATTCTAGAAGAGGTTATATGAAAGGGAACACTTAGTGACAAGTGTCACAAAGCTTCTAGAAGAGGTTGGATGAAAGGGAACACTTAGTGACAAGTGTCACAAAGATTTTCTCATGAGAGGGTAAAGTGTTCAGGGAAAGGGGACACGTGGTTAGATGAAATGGGTTAGGTTTAGAATGGGTTAGGTTAGGCGGTTAAAAGTTAGGAGAATTTGTGGGTAATTTGAATTTAGAAATTCAAATAATAGGAAAAGGTTAATTAATTTCAATGACTCATAATTAATTTGTTTTAATTAATTAGAAGATTGGAAGAAGTGATTTTGATGGGGAAGAATTAATTAATGAAAGGGGATTATTGAAATGAACCTATTAAATAAATCCTTAGATTTATTAATAAGTAGATGAAAAGGGGTATTTTAATCAAAATTTTGATGAATTTAATTAAATTGGGGAGGGAGATTAATTAAATAATTGCTTATTCAATTAATTATCTTCCGACCATTTTTAGGTGTATATAATAATCATAGGACATGTTAGCATAATTAGCTTGATTACCTGCTTTGGCTTTTCCTTTATTATGTTTAGGGAATGGTTCCTTAAACATTGCATGTTCCTCATTGGAAATGTGACCATCAACTTCTATGTTGCTCTTGTCAATAAGATCTTGTATGATGTTCTTCAATCTATGACAATTGCTAGTCTTATGCCCTTTGCTCTTGTGTAACTCATAATACTCCTCTTCATTCCACCATGCAGGTTTCACTTTTGGTTCATAAGGTGGATTGTCTGGTATTTTTATAAGCTTTTTTGCAACCAATTTCTTAAATGTTGTCTCAATTGGCTCTCCCAATGGAGTGTATTTTCTTGGAGGCTTTGATGGCCTTTAGGCACTCACTTGATTATTCGAATGGGATAAGCTTGTACCTAAGAAATGTATCTTTGGTTTCACCATATTTGCATCTACTACCCCATCATTGACTATGTTCTTGTTCTTGTTCCAAAAACAAGGTTTATCTTTCCCATTTGATTCCTCTTTTCTATCCTTGAATAGCTTAATGGTGCCTTGTTCAATAAGGACTTTCTCAACTATCAATCCCTTTTCAATTACTTCCTTAAAAGTGGACAAACAAGCTTTTCTTAGTTCATATCCAATATCCTTGTTGACATTTTGAGTGAACATTTCCACCATTTGTTTTTGGGGGATATCTGAAGAACATCGACTAGCAAGACCTCTCCATCGCTGTAAGAATGAAACAAAGGACTCTCCATTTTTATGTTTGGTATTGCACAAAGTAGTCACTAACACATCTATTTCAATATTGTATGAGAAGTGTTGTATGAAAGTTTCTTCTAGATCACCCTATGACTTAATTCCCGGTGGATATTGGGAGAACCATTCCATAGCTTGTCTACCTAAACTTTGTGGGAACAATCTCATTAGGTATGTTTCTTCTCTTGCTACGTCAATGCAAGTTGTGAAAAATTCTCTTATGTGTGCCTAGGATCTCCCTTGCCTCTATACTTATCAAAATTTGGTGTCACAAAATATGGAGGAAATGGAGGATTGGAATACTTTTGTCAAATGGATAAGGACATATGTATTTCATTGTGTATTCTTGCTTTGGTGCATTCATGTCTGCTATTTGTTTTTGCAAATCCTTGATTTGTTGTTTCAAGTCATTATTAGGTGGTGTCTTTTCTCTTTGAGTTAGTCCCATAGCGGAGGAGGAGGGATATAATGCATGCATGGATGGTATCAATCATAAATGTGCTCATATGGAGGAGGAATATAGTTGTAACTAGCATATGGACCACTTGGTATGGTATTATAGTGAGGAGCACTAGGTCGAGGTCGATTATACATGCCATGACTATGAGGATAGGAGGCACCACAAGAACGATCTTGGATATTTCTCCCAAATCTGACACGGGGTCTCCTTGTGTCATGATTTTGAATGTTCCCTTGAGTACAATTATATGCATTGGTATGATCTTGGTTGTTATCATGTGTGTGAGCATTTCTTCTCCATGGAAAAGGATGACTGCAGGGTTGTTCGTGAGAGCTTCTAGCAAAGTTGGCTTGTGCATGAGTGTTGGTAACTTCTGGTTTTTGAAATAAGGATGAGGGTGACTCAAGCATGAAACGTTCTCTTCTATTAACACCATTATGTCCTCTAGGATTTTCATTAGCTTGATTCGCTTGGTTAGGATCCTCCTCTAAAATTTATGACACATCAAAATCATGAGGTAGCTTTGTTTCACTTTGTGCCATGAATTGAAAGAAGTATTGTTTCTCTTCTCATGATTTATTCAACCATTCTATTGAACCTTGGATCTATGATAGTCTCTTCAATGTTTGTGGAAGTGATGGACGCATTGTCATTGTCATTGTCATTGTCATTGTCTGGTATATTACTGCGATTCTCAAATGGGTTGTAAAATTCATCTCCTTCAAACTCATTGTTGTCATGGAGGATTGCACCCTAATTCTAAGATGAGAGATCAACAATCCTGTGAAACATGGAAACACCTTCGAGCCTATGTGTTACTTAAATTGAAGGTGAATCTCCAGAGAGGGCTGGTTTCCTAATGTATCTCCTACAAATTAACTTTCTGTTGGGAAAAAAAGATAAAAGGAAACTTTGAATTTGGAACCTATCGTAGGAGGTGATGCACCAAATGATTAAGAAGACTAATCAGTTGCACTAACTCACAATACATTTCAACAAAGAGAAACCTTGTTTATCACAACTCAATTCAAATCCAAGTAATACACAAATATTTCACAAGAAGGTACTGAATCCTATGATTGTTTGAAGGAAAACATGAATCTTCACAACTTCAACCTATTGAGATTCAGCAAAACACAGCTTGTAACCTATACTAACCATTAAATTTCATGCCCTAACTTTGCTTGAATGAGACAAAATTAAGGATTTGACAAGAAACCACAAAATTGGTTCAACTATCATTCATTCATTGTAAAAGACAAGAAATATTTGAGAAGGAAAATTATTGTTCTTTATTGAAAAGAAAATGAATCATTGTTACAACTAAAAATACTTCTAAATAGTTGAGTTACAATGCTTCCTTCAACTTGAAAGAGCTGCCAAAGCTACAATACATGCCCAAAGAAAGAAAAGAACTACTTAGAAAGATAGAAGAGAAAAGATTTATAGAAAAGGAGCTTCAAGAATAACTAAAGATGAACTGATATTGAAATGATTCTCTTCTTCTTTGATCTCAGGTCCAGCTGATGGTCTTCTTCTTAGAATTATCAACTTTGCATGACTTTATCTTCATTGGTCAAATTTGCTTGAATGAAATGCAAAAAGGCATGCAAAATTGTTTGAAATTGTGAGTTTGTGTGCCCAAACTGCTCCTTGAAAGGTGGTATATGCATGTGGAATCTCATATCAATCTTGAACTGTTGCCTTTGACCCTTAAATAACTCCTCTTTTATATTTATCTTGCTTGATTTTGATCCCTTAGGTCGAATTTGATGAGATATCATGCAAAATAGGTCTTGAAACTCATGCAAATTTATTAAAAAGGGCTTGAAAGTTGCCTTTGATGGATAAGACACCTATGAGAAGTTAAAATCAATGCATAATTGGTGTATTTGCTCATAAAAATACACCTTTGTAAGCATGAACTGCTGTAGAAGTTAGTAATTGAGTTCTTCAAAACTCAAATTATGTTAATTATAAATCTTAATTATCACCTCAAACAGTTTAACATAGAAAAACTTGTCCTTCAATAGGCTTTGTGACCTGGGTCTACTCATGCATACAATAGCTTGCAACACACTCGTTCACTACTCTCTTATTTATACAAACTTATCTCTTTAAACCCTTTCATACATTTGAAAAGCTTACCAGCTTGATAGTCTATAATAATTTATTTGCTCATTGTATTTGACATTATTGACACAAGGATTGGAGCTGTGTCCATGAATTCCTAATGTCTACCATTGTGATAGCTATGTTATCTGCTACTTTTACTACCCTTTTAACAATAAGTCTCTCTTTGGTGCTATGACTGATTGTAGAATCAATATTTACTGTTCTTTATGCTTCAAATAAGCTCTATGGCTCTCTGTGACTACTACAACAAAGCATTGTCAATGTGTATGAAGGATGTCTTCTCATGGTCTTGACAGTCCTTTGGCTCTTACTAGTGTCCTTAATCTATCCTAATATGCTTCAGGACTGCACCGATAAAATGATTGTATCTACTCTTTGGCTATGTGTAAATATTCCTTATATCCTCTGCTCATATGATATGGTTTCTATCTCTTTAACCCTTCCCTTGAACATTATGCTTCATATGCATTTCTATAGGACCCTATTGTCTTCACTATCAGGTAGCTGATCTTGAAGGATTATGAATGTTCCCTAATCATGTACCCAACAAGAATATTTTCTTTTCTTGTATTATGAATTTGATAGCATATCACAACTATCATCCTCATATGGTATGTATTGTACAAACCTTGAATTCCAGCTGCTCTAACCTGAGACTATTCTATGAAAACTGTATCCATTTATCATGGCTATGAATTTTTTTGTCATTGGCTGCTCATTGTGTTCACAATAGATTAGGTAGTTGCTCCATTTGTTACCATATTTGCTTCTATCATTTCCACTGCATTTTAGGCCTTGAGGATTGTGAACTCTATCCCTATGTCATTTCTCCTTAACATGACTGCATTATACCCTTCAATACTTTCTTGACTCTTGACTGTGATAGTGAAGTCAAAATTTGTATTGACTGTTCTTTATACCGATATCCTCTTACTTCTGTGACATGTTTGTGATAAGGCTTGTTCCTTCATAAATTTCTTTCGTATTTGCCTTTGACAATGGCTTCTCTTTGTGATCTTGACAAAATCCTTGTGATTTAAGATGTGCTTCTTCAATATGCTTTGTGGCTTGATAGCTATCCAAAATTTCTCATGGATTATGTACTGCTCTGGCTAACTTTTCTTGTAGACCCCTACTGTCATTTGTATCTTCATTATGTTGTCCTTGAATCATTAGTACACTTTTCTTTGATGATCTAAGGTTATATATGATTGACAAAGTATTTATGCTAGTAATATCATTATGGACCACTATCACTGTGTAATTGTGCTTCTGATAGGACTTAACCTTATCATTCTTTGTATATATTTCACTTAGTTTCTATGTAAAAGGTTTGAGATCTTTCTACTGGCTGCTACTTTGATGGATTTGTCCATGTTTCTTTGGTGACTAGGAGACCTGTTCTTATCTCTATCAATTTATGGCTTTATGGTTGTGTATATAGACTTTGCAAACTCACTTTGTTCTTTCATTGGTTGTTATGCCTTTTCTATCATTAAAAGCTTTCTTGTTTGACTAGTTTTTTGACCAGGCCTTTGATCATCTTATTCTATAAAGAATTGACTATTCTCTTATGTCAAAACTACTATATATTGTCCTATTAGTCCCTTGATCAGTGATGACTACCTTTCTAGGGGCTCTATCCCTTAGTTACTGTAAATTTTTTTTTGACATGAGCTTTATATTGTTCTTTGTGGAGCTTTGTCTTAGGGGAATTGCTCAACTTTAGCATTGTGTTAAATATTTTGAAAACCCTAACCCTTGAATCCTTATTCATGCTTGAACTCTATCATTTTGATCTTGATATCAACAAATTCTCATTCCTATGACTTTAATGTTATGATGATCAAGTCACTGTTACTTTTGGTATCTTTCTCTTGTCTTGTGTCATATATTCCCTTTGTAGTTTTCAAAACTTTGCCTTATCAATTTGAAGCTTCTCTTTATGGTGTTCCATTAACTATTTTAATAGTCATTTGATAATGAAAATCTCTCCATACCTTGTACCTTCTTGTGACTATTATTTGTCAAAACAATCAAAGACTATGAGGACCCGTGATTGTATATGCTCATGGCTATCCTACTGGCCCTTTTGATAGTGATTTTCTCTTCTCTTATGAAGGATTCCATTGATATATGCATGCCTTACTTTCTAATGTTCATTGTAAGTATTAGTAGAAAATCTAATTTTAGATTTGTATCAAAATCTTTATCTTTTTTGGTCTTTGACTTGATGGCTTGATTCAATCTCTTTGGTGTTTTATGAATGTCTTCTCAATGAATTATCTACCTTGAGATCATCTTAACAGTCATGTCCTTTTGAACACTATCTCAAGCCTTTGGATGCAATGACTAGATTTTTTAGTTGTCTGATATTTATTGTAGGTGTGTACTGTTATGGTCTCAATCTATCCTCTCACCATTTTATATACAAATTTTGATGATATCTTTGGCTATATCTTAGACCCTTGTAGAATCTTTATTCTCTAACCCTTGTGACTGCGGTTGCTCATGAATGCAAACACTCTTTTGCTATCTTTGCTACACATGAAAGTCAGAAATATATGAATTCAGTACTGCTCTAACTTCTGGACATGGCTAATCCTTTTGCATTGAAATAACTATTCATCGCCCTTTTGCTTTGTCATGACTGTAGCACTGTATCTTCATGTCAAGATGGTTCATTGTCATTTGGTTGTTCTCATAGTGATTGGACCCTAGAATGATGCCTACAAGATCACTATAACACACAAAAAGACAAACTTTTGATCTTCTAATCTTATTGGGCATTGAGGATCTCTATGACCTAAGGCTATGCAAATGTCCTCTATGACTGTGATCAATCTCTATAATGGATGTATCTTTGTCCCAAACTTTATTCTCTTGGAATCTCATCTTTATAACACTAGGTTTTTCATTTATTCTTCTACATTACCCTTGTTGACTGTATTTGGCCTTTCTCAAACATCTATGATAATTTTGAAACTATGATTTTTTTGATATATTTCATTGAATACTCTAAACCTATGATTGTTTATATGGCTTTTGTTTTCAAATATTTTAAGAATCAATGATCTAAAGTTGACTTATGATTAATCTATGAGAGATTACATAAATTCTTCTTCTTGATGATGTCTTGCTTTGGTGGCTATATCCTTGACAATGGAATCCTTTCTATCATGAATATTGATTAACCTTGAAGGGTTTTGAAGAAAAATCACAAAGAAATATTAATAACAAAATCCTCCTATCATGCTATGATAGCTTAACAAATTTGATATTGTTATTGTTTCCTTTTCATGCTATGACTTGTCTCAAGAACTGAATAAAAGAAGCTTTTCATGATGCATGCACATAGCTTTATTTTCTTACAAATAACAATAAGAGGATTATAATAATAGGGAAGACCTGAACTAAGCGTGCATGAGCTTTGCATGATCCACTTTGTCTTTATCTATATAGGGTTTTAATATTAAAACCCTACCTCATTATGGAGTGTTGGCCATTTGGAGGAATTGATTATGTGTTGCATTGATGTTTTGTCATTCATGTCAACACTAGCTGTTTTGGATGCTTTACTGGCACCCTTCTGGTCTCGGTAGGTTGAGTGGTTTCTGGTTGGTTTGGATCTAGCATGATCTGGTATGCTCTGATATAGTTTGGTTATGGAAATGGCTTATTCATGATACTCATGTTCATATTCAGTTAGTTGGTTTTGGTCTGGTGATCGGATGCTATCCTGCTTTCTTGGAAGCTTGGTTTGTTGTTTTGGTGAGGGTTTCATCAGCAGAGCTTTGATGAAGATCTGTGATAATATGCATAAGTGGTGTTGGTGCAGCTTCTGGTATGGATTCGAGATGTTGTTGGTGATCATGTTTGAGACTTGGTGAATGGAGATCATTGCTTTAGCGTGTGGACCTATATTGGGTCCCGGTTGATCTAGGTTATGGACCGACTTAATGAAATGTGTGGATTGGACCTCTCGATGTGTTTCCGGGATGTCTTATAGGTTGAATATTGTTTGTTTGGTCTAAGATCGATATGTTTTGTAATTATGTAATTGGTTTATTGTCAAGTGGCCGACCTGATTGTTTATGGTCAAGGGTATGTATATATATGATGTAAGATCTCATTATAGATCATCATAGGCATATAGTCAGGGAATGGGAAATGGATATGTAATGTACGAATAATGTAATATCATTCAGGCAGAGGATTTGGTCGATCATTGGAGATCGAGTTGCGTTTATGTAAGAGGATTTAGTCCTCATGTATTGAGCTTAACCAGAACTGTACTCAGGCATAGAAGATGCTATCTTTGCAGTTCATTCATTCTTCCGGATTGTAGTATGGATTTCTATGTAGTAAGTGAGACTCCTTTTGTGATGAGAAGTGTGCTATAGGTTGTTGGCCTTCCTGCAAGTGCAGGCCCCTCAATTGTAATTCACATACTTACTGCAGAAGTATTATCTAACTGTGGGTAGGCTTCCCACCATGGTTTTTCCCTTTATCGGGTTTTCCACGTATAAATATTGATGTCATGTGGATGGTATTTATTCTCAGACTATTGTTTATGCTTAATTTATATAACTGCTATTCTAGTATTTGGTTTAAGCATTCCGGTATTAATGTTTTGGGTTCCGGTATTAAAGTTTTAATTGCTAAATGTTCTGGTAATCTGTGACAACTGATTCGCCCCCCCTCTCAGTTGTCTTTTGGTTATTTGAATTGTCTAACAATTGGTATCAAAGCTTTGGTCCTCTCTGCAAAAAGCTCAAACTCTTGAGGAAGATCTTATGGTGACTAACAATTCAAGTTCATCTAGTTCATCTAGAGTTATCTTTTAGAGAGATATTCCTAGGCTTGATGGAACAAATTACACAGTATGGAAGATTCAGATGGAGACTCATCTGAGATGTCTTGGCAAGGAGATTTGGGAGATCACATAGAATGGTGTTACACCTCATAATCCGACATTTGTAAATCCTCCTCCGACAAACTTGGATAAGGAGATTGAGAATGATTGTAGAGAAAGAGAAGCCCTCTTGTGTGCACTTTTTGATCAACAAATAATGAGATTAACTGACAAATCATCTTGAAAGGCTATATGGGATAAGTTGGAGACTCTTAATGAAGGTGACCCTACTGTGAAGATTGCTAAACTTGATGGTTACCGGGTGAGATATGAAAACTTGATGATGGAAGAAGATGAAAGGATTACTGCATTCACGAAAAGGGTAAATGAGATTGCTATGGGAATTCAATGTTGTGGTGGAACTCTAGGTGAAGATGAAATTGTTTCTAAAGTCCTGAGAGGCCTACCACCAACTTACAAGATGAAGGCTACTACTATTAATGAGTTGAGAACAATGGCTAATACTTCTGTCAACATAGATTCCTTGGTTGGGAAATTATATGCTTTTGAGCTTGAAGAATTTGGACCTTCTGGAGCTATGAAGTCTGAACCTGCTTTTCATGCATCTGCATTAGCAACCGGTAAGCAAGATTGGAAAACTTTATATGCAAAGGAATTAGATGATATGAAGAGAGAAGATGATGAGTTTGAGCAACTTGAAGCACTATTTTCTAGAAGAGTACCTAAAGGACCGGTAGGAAGTAAGTATGAAGGAAACACACCTTTTAAATGTTTTGCATGTAATAAGATTGGTCATTTTGCATCTAGATGTCCTGAAAGGAATTGTAGATTTGAAGAAAGAGTTAGAATATCTTTTAAGCCTAACCCTGGATATCAGAATAAGTACAAGTATAGGAAAAACAAAGACAAATCATGCTACATAGTGGACGAGGAAGGTATTACTGACTGTGATGATGAATCGTCAGAAGACTCTGCTAGTGGTTTCGACAATGGAAAGGAATGGGTGTTCCTGGATATCAAGGAAGATGTTCTAGAACAAGAAGAGAATGTACCTGAAGAGAAGGCACTTGTTACTAAATTTGAAGACAAGGATGAATGGGTAATTGACAGTAGATGTTCACATCATATGACTGGAAATAAAGGGAAGTTTCTATCTTTGCAAGAATTTGATGGCTATCTAGTTAGATTTGGAGATGATAAAGCATGTATGATCAAAGGAAAAGGAACTATATCATTTGATGGTAAGAACAATACTGACAATATTTATTTTGTTGAAGGTTTGAAGCATAATCTTTTGAGTGTAGGATAATTGGTGGATAAGGGATTTCAATTACAGTTCAAGGATGGAAAATGCAAAATAATTAACAAATCTGGTTTGGATATTGCAACCGGTACACAGACAAAAGGTAATATATTTCATTTGAATTCTGGTGAGAAGACATGTTTGATTGCACAAATTGATGAGAGTTGGCTATGGTATACGAGGCTATGTCATGTGAATTTTGATTGCATTGTAAAGATTAGTTCAACTAAGGCAGTTGGAGATATACCTAAGATTGTAAAGCCCTATAATCCGATATGTAAAGAATGTAAAATGGGAAAATAGGTTAGAACCTCTTTTAGGAGTATACAAGATAAATCTAATGATGTTCTTGATCTTATTCATATTGATTTGTGTGGCCCTACTAGAGTTAAAAGTTTTCAAGGTGATAGATATTTCATGCTAATCATTGATGATTATTCTAGAATGATGTGGGTTACTTTTCTAAGGGAGAAATCTGAGCCCTTTGAAAAGTTTAAAATATTTAAAGCTAAAGTGGAAACTGAGACAAGATTGAAGAATAAATATTTGAGGTCAGATCATGGTGGAGAATTCACATCCGATGAGTTCAATAACTTTTGTGAGAAGCATGGTATAATGAGACAATTTTCTGCTCCCCGGACACCTCATCAGAATGGAGTTTTGGAAAGGAAGAACAATACTATCTTGGATGTTGCTAGAACAATGATGATGGAAGCTAGTCTACCTCATAGCTACTGGAGAGAAGTAGTGAGCACATTGGTTTATACATTCAACAAAGTACATATCAAAGGAGAAACCGGTAAGACACCTTATGAATTATGGTTTGGCAATACACCTATAGTTAAGTATTTTAGAATCTTTGGTAGTAAATGTTATATTAGGAGAGATGATATCATTGGCAAATTTGATCCTAGATGTGATGAAGGCATATTTATTGGTCATTCTAATGAAAGAAAAGCATATAGATGTTATAACAAGAGATTACAGATAATTGTGGAGAGTGCTAATGTCAAGGTGGATGAGCTGAATGGAGGTCAAATCAGAGTTTATGAGAAGGAGTGGAAATGATTATATTTGAACCGGTAGCACCTTTACTGGAATAGTGTTGAACCAGTTACTCCAACAGAATTAGAAAATTCAATAATAACTAAAGAACTGAGAAGAGGAACATAGAGTCAGAGGACTCCTAGGTATGTGAGATTGAATCATTCAGAAGATCAGATCATTGAGGATAAGAACAATGGAGTGATGACAAGAAGAAGACTGGCAACTAATGAGGTATGTTTAATTTCTCAAGTTGAACCGATATCAATAATTGAAGCATGTAAAGACGAATATTGGTTGAAATCTGTGGAACAAGAATTAGATCAGATTGAGAAGAATAACACATGGACTTTAGTTCCTTGACCTAAAAATAAGAATGTTATTGGAACTAAATGGGTTTTTAGGAATAAATTGAATGAGGATGGTCAAGTTGTAAGGATAAGGCTAGATTGGTTTGTAAAGGATATTCTTAGAAGGAAGGAATTGAATATGGAGAGACTTTTGCACCTGTAGCTAAAATTGAAGCTCTAAGATTATTTCTTGCCTATGCTGCCCATAAGAACTACAAGGTTTATCAGATGGATGTTAAGTGTGCATTTTTGAATGGGGATCTTGATGAGGAAGTTTATATTGAGAAACTTGATGGTTTTTCACTTTCAGATGATACAACCATGGTTTGCAGGTTAAGGAAAGATTTATATGGATTGAAACAGGCACCTAGAGCTTGGTATGCAAGGTTGGATAAATATCTTTTGAAGCTCGGTTTTACTAAGGGTAATGCGGACACTAATTTATATTATAAGATCACTGATGATGATATATTGATTATTGAAGTATTTGCTGATGACATTATTTTTGGAGGTGAAGATAAGTTGTGTATGGAATTTTCTAAGAATATGGAGAAAGAATTTGAAATGTCTATGATTGGGGAAATGAAATTTTTCTTAGGTTTGCAAATTACTCAGACTGACAAAGGTATTTTCATCTGTCAAATTAAGTATGCTAGGGAATTGGTGTAGAAATTTGGTATGGGAGATTGTAATCCGGTAAGTACTCCTTTGGTTACAAGTGAGAAATTGACAAGGAATGATGTTTCTGCATCGGTAAATCCTACAAGATACAAATCTATGATTGGAGGTCTGCTTTATTTGACTCAGACTAGGCCTGCCATAATGAATTTTGTTTATATTGCATCTAGATTTCAGAGTGATCCTAGAGAAAATAATGAGAGTGAAATGAAAAGGATTTTTAGATACTTGAAAGGTACATCTGAATATGGTTTGTGGTACCCTAAGGATGATGACTTTACTTTATGTGCATATACAGATGTTGATTGGGCTGGAGATATTGATGACCGGAAAAGTACTTTCGATGGAGCTTTCTTTCTTGGAAAGAAGTTGGTTTCATGGATCAACAAGAAACAATCATGTACTTCTTTATCTATTGTTGAAGTTGAGTATGTTGTTGCTGCTACTAACTGTAGACAGGTTCTATGGATGAAGCAAATATTGAGGATATCAAAGTGCATTTCACTGGACCGATAGTTATTCACTATGATAACTCTGCTGCTATTGACATACCAAAGAATCTGGTATTTCACTATAAGAAAAAGCACATATCTATCAAGTATAACTTTTTGAAGGAGAAGGTGTAAGAAAATGAAGTCAGATTTGTTTATGTGAACACTAAAGAGAAGATTGCATATATTTTCATGAAACCTTTGCCTAAAGAACCATTTGAGTACTTGAGAGACAGGTTAGGGGTTTCTGCCCCTCCGACAAAGAACTGATTGATTCTTTTTGGCATCAGTCTGGTATGCATTATCAGAGATATTATTCATTTTGACACTGATGTGGGGATGCTACTTCTCAAGGGGAGTAGTCAACTTTGTTTTTTAGTGGTTTATGTTTTTGCTTTGATATTTTTGTCATATTTCTGGGATTGATGTCAAAGGGGGAGAGATATTGATGTGAAAAAGAAAAAAGGGAGTTGTCTACATTAGGGGGAGTTTGGTCTTTGTTTCAAAACTTCATTGCTATATCTTTGAGTGGGATATTGTTGGTTGTCTTCCATTGGGGGAGACTTGTTTAGTATTTCTTGGTACTTAGATGCTTTTCACATCTAGTGTTTCGATCAATGCCAAAGGGGGAGATTGTTGGCCATTTGGAGGAATTGATTATGTGTTGCATTTATGTTTTGTCATTGATGTCAACACTAGCTATTTTGGATGCTCTACTAACACCCTTTGGTCCCAGTAGGTTGAGTGGTTTCTAGGTTGTTTGGATTCGGCATGATCTGGTATAGTTTGGTTATGGAAATATCTTATTCATGATACACATGTTCATATTTAGTTAGTTGGTTTTGGTCTGGTGATCGGATGCTATCCTGCTTGCTTGGAAGCTTGGTTTGTTTTTCCGGCGAGGGTTTCATCGGTAGAGCTTTGATGAAGATCTGTGATGATATGCATAAGTGGTGTTGGTGCAGCTTCTGGTATGGATTCAAAATGCTATTGGTGATCATGTTCGAGACTTGGCGAATGGAGATCATTGCTTTAGCGTGTGGACCTATATTGGGTCTCGGTTGATCTAGGTTATGGACCGACTTAATGAAATGTGTGGATTGGACCTCTCGATGTGTTTACGAGATGTCTTATGGGTTGAATATTGTTTGTTTGGTCTAAGGATGACATGTTTTGTAATGATGTAATTGGTTTATTGTCTGGTGGCCAACCTGATTGTTTATGGTTGAGGGTTTGTATATATATGATGTAAGATCTCATTGTAGATCATCATAGGCATATGGTCAGAGAATGGGAAATGGATATGTAATGTGTGAATAATATAATATCATTCAGGTAGAGAATTTGGTCAATCATTGGAGATCGAGTTGGGTTTATGTAAGAGGATTTAGTCCTCCGGTATTGAGCTTAACTGGAACTATACTTAGGCATAGAAGATGCTATCTTTGCAGTTCATTCATTCTTCCTGATTGTAGTCTGGATTTCTATGTAGTCAGTGAGACTCCTTTTGTGATGAGCAATGCGCTCTAGGATATTGGCCTTCCTGCAAGTGCAAGCCCCTCAATTGTAATTCACATACTTACTGCAGAAGTAATATCTAATTGTGGGTAGGATTCCCACCGTGGTTTTTACCTTTACCGGGTTTTCCACGTACAAATCTTGATGTCATGTGGATGGTATTTATTCTCTGACTATTGTTTATGCTTAATTGATTTAACTGCTATTCTATTATTTGGTTTAAGCATTCCGGTATTAATGTTTTGGGTTCTAGTATTAAAGTTTTAATTGCTAAATATTCTGGTAATCTGTGACAACTGATTCACCCCTCCTCTCAGTTGTCTTCCGGTTATTTGAACTGTCTAACATGGAGAACTCTGATACCTTTTGCCCTTAAAATGGTTGTTGAAGCTCTAAAGAATGAATTATTTTGAGGAAAACTTTGCATGATTCTTGCATGTGCATCTAGTAATCATCATCAACATTGAAATAAAATTCCCCACATGCTTTTCTATTAAAAGATGCTCTCTTTAAGCAAAAAATTTGCATGAAAACTCTATAATATTTGTGCTATCTTCTTGAAAGACTTGAAGGAAAACCATTTCTTTATTAAATGACTGAAACAAAAGATTGCATAACTAAAAGTTGAGCACCAAAATGGAGTTCTAGAAAATAGCCCTTGCCACCATTGAAAGCATGCAAACAAGGTTTGGAGGAGTAACCCAAAGTGAAGAAACCTAAAAAATGAAACCAATTCCATGTAAAGGCTTAACACATAACATTCTCTTTGAACATGCAACGTAGAAATAGCTATTTGACCACTTCACTTTCCTCCAAACTACGTATAAAAAATGATTTTGGCTTTTCAACGTGGGAAGGCTATTTTGCTTGAAAACTTTTTTTTTAAAAACCATTTGAATAAAATATAAAATTTATCTATTATTCATCTTGACCATGTAATAGTAAGGGCTTTAGAAGTAATTTTTTCCCTTTAATCATTTAAAACCCATCAAATCTAAGCAAAAAGAAAAAATACCCTATGTAAGGTAATTTTGACCTTGAAAGGTAAAAAATTGGTAACACTCATAGGTACTCATGTTGAGAGATCTTAGAGCTTCCTTGGCTTATCTTCTAGACCTTTGTGAATGGGTTTCAACTATGAACTAAATCTTGGCTGAAATGAGAGATGGAAGAAAATATAAAGACTATGGAAGACCAAGAAGGAATATGAGATGGAAAGAATCTAGGGTTGTCTTGCAATGTCCAAAAATATAATTCCAAGATATATGTGATCAAATGGGTTCCCTTGATGAGATAAGTTGACCTTGACTAAAGAGGACCAAATGGGACCCGAAGATGTTAGATCTGATATGGGCACCATTTAGTGATATGTTGTAGTATGTTTGCAAGATATGATTAGGAAAACAAAGAAACCTTTTGACTCTAGCCTAGAATGTGGATTTGAAGGATTGACAATGAGTGAAGATGATTGACAAAGTGTGACAAGGTTGTGATGAGTACCGATTTACTAAAATGAAGCCCTAAAGGAAGCTGCCTTGGAAGCTCTTTTGATCCCAAAACTTAAGCACTTTTCCTTGTTGATAATGACAATTTTCCAGTTTATAAATAACACAGATGTGGTGTTGTCCTACTCAAACACATTTTCTAATGGTTGACAATTTTTTCTTTCACAAACATGATTCTGCTCAACACAAACGTGATTTTAGAACACAGATATACTTTTAGATAACATAGATGCATTTTCTATTATTTTGACAGTTTCTTATCCTCTGAGATACAAATGCACTTTTGTTTTGCACAAACACACTTTCCTAACACAAACGTATTTTTAAACAACACAGACGCATTTTTAGCAAAGTTTTACTAGTCTGTCCAAAATTTATGGTTGTTGATTGTGACCAGATCTTGTTGTTCAATGTCTTGTGGCAAGAAAACATAGCAAACAAAGAAGACATAATATGGTGTTTTTTGTTGAAAATGTTATGTGTATGTTCAAAATATTTCCTCTAGTATATCACAAATTGAAGACACTTGGAAACATGCACAACCTAGGCTGGAAAGATAAACCATTCAATGGGGCCCCACGACATAGAAATACCTTAAACAAGAAGACAACTAGAGATTATGGTAGCACTGGATCCCCCACCATGACACTCACTTCTCAGGCATACTAGATTCTTTTGCCTCGAAAGAACAAAGATCAAATGAGGAATTCCTATCTCAACATGAAAGGGTACATGAGGGGTATCTACGGGGTACGATCCACACTCTCTGAACCATCAAATGTAAGGATTTTTGGCCTCTAAAATAAAAAGATATCTAGTGGGGGAACTTCTGCGATTCTTGGTGTCTACCCATGCGACAATGACTCATTTAAGAACCCACTCCTAATCCCCAAAGAGGATTTTTAACGCATCCAACACATGTGGATATTAGGGAGAACTGTCAGTATAGATACACGTCAGCAAGTAATAGTTGCTTTTGCCTAACATAATAATTTATATAGCGGATAGAAGAAAGTAACGCTTGGATCATGGTCTCTCACTTGGCCTTATGGGCTACCTGAGAGACAAGCCCTCCTACCTAAAAAAGAAGAAGATGATAACAATTTCTCTTACACCCAAGGTCTAATGGAAGGCGAGGGGAGAGGATACTTTTGTTATCACCTCTAGGGTTATAAACATAAAGTGTGCAAAGCGCACCAAACACTTCAAACTAATTATTTAATCCCCAAAATGAAAAAGATGTGACCCTAATTAGACTAGAAATGCAAAGACACACACCTAGATTACCCCTGCAATAAAATGATTAGTATTTTTGATAAATTACCCCCACCTACAATCACACTCATTAGGTTAATTTTATAAAATCCAAATCCAAATATGAAAAGGGGCCTTTTGACAATACATTTTTTTCTTCTTTTTGGACAGCTGCACCTCTTTGTTAGTCCAAGCATGGGGTTAGGACAAAAACTAGATTTGAATCAAATCTAAACAAAAAAGATGAAAAAGACTAAATGTAGAAACCAAAACACAATTATATCTAATGCAGACGTGAATAGACCTGGATATGAAACCTGCAATGCAACACAACAAATAGACACAGAAATAAATATTGCATACGTAGAATCCTAATAGAAATGCAAGAATATTGGTTGTAGATGTGAAATCAGAAGCTAAACTTGCAAAATAGTCCGAAACAGAAAACACAAATATGCAAATATATAGCGTAGATGCGATAATCGAACAAAGACATGATAAGAACAGTTGCAAGTGCGAAAAGATGATGACCTAGATGCAAAAAACAAAATATAGACACAAAAATAACCTCCACAGACGTAGAAATAAAACCCAGATGCAGAAAGATAGGCCATAAACATGAAACCGGAATCAAAACCTGCAAAACAAATAAAAAACACAAATGCGATAATATATGTCATAGACACAAATTCACTTGTAATCGTCATTGATCCGACCTACAACTTGACAAAAAAAGGCTAAAAGGATAAATAAATGTTAGAAACTAAGTGACAAGGGTCCCACCAGGTGTGCCAAAATGTTTGAGGTAAAAAATGATGATGACAACTATTGCAAAACCACAAAGATCCAACCACAAACAATCCTAGTTCGACAATAAAACATTCACCATACAACAATGAAGAAACCTAAGAGCATGCAAATTAACAAATTGAAATAATAATACCATTCACATATGCAAAGTAGGGTTTGATCTCCATTGATCTTGTTTGATATATTTGCTCTCAGATTTTGTATGTGCACAAGAGCTCAACAAAGAATGGATTGTGGTTGTGAAGTCAATCGCAAGAAGGCTTGCTAGATGCATAAAGTGTTAGGGTTTTGAAAGGATGAAAGAATCCTATTATATAGAAGACACTTTAGAAAATGGAGGGATAAGATTAAGAGGTGAAATAAATAAATGGTCAGCTAGGATTAAGGGTAGGTAGAAGAAATAATAAAATAATGAAGGGGGTAGGTAGAGGAAAATTAAGAGACAAATGACATGTGTCATAGAAGGGAAAAAGATAATTAATTAATTAAATATATACAAATTCATTTAATTAATAGAGGAAAAGGGACCAATTAAATAAATAAAATATTTATTTAATTTAGGGAAAATATAATTTAAATAAATAAAAATATATATTTAAATGAGGAAAGACTTAGAAGATGATAAATGAATATTAAATAAATAAAAATTTATTTAATTAATAGAATACTTAAGATAAAATAATTAAATAAATAAAATATTTATTTAATTAAACATGATAATTTTAGGTTTCCACACATATAAGTCATGTCCCAAGGGTATTGTGTGGTAGGGGCCAAGTGCTAGGTACCTGATATTAAAACATTAGGGGCACAATAAACCTAAGGTTATTGTGGGTGATAAATACTGACTAAGATGAAAGTGCCATGGATGGGGTTGGTCATGAACAATAAGAAACCATCAAGAAAAGAACTTAAACTAAAGGTGACCGGAGGAAATCACTAAGCAAAAACAACACCCGCCA
The DNA here is from genome assembly GCF_030272615.1 of Cryptomeria japonica. NCBI lineage: Eukaryota > Viridiplantae > Streptophyta > Pinopsida > Cupressales > Cupressaceae > Cryptomeria > Cryptomeria japonica. The sequence continues at coordinate 318,238,787 of NC_081413.1, read as the reverse complement.
ACAGAAGAAATTTAAAACATTTAAAGCTAGGGAAAGTTTCAAAAATCAATCCCTAAGGCATTTGCAAAATATTTTGCACGGGCACATTTACATGCTTTATTCAGATTTTCCCATGTGCATTGAAAAATTGCACTGAATTTTGAAAGTGCTAATAGTGTTATATTCATTGACCATTCATAAGGGGTGGTCTTCAAAACAAATTCTCTATGAATCTATTTTCTCTTCAAGGTAAATATCATGACCTTGGTTTTGCTAACGTTCATCTGCATCCCCACCTCATGGAAAAAAAAATCTAGAGCCTTCAAGTATTCCTTCAAATCTTGTGTTGTTTTTGCCATTAAAATAAGATCATCAATATATAGAAGTAACTTTATTACATAATTGGTCAAATGAACTCCCTCACCACCAAACTTGTTTATCCATTTCTCTAATTTGTCAATGTATATCTCAAATAGAGTAGGAGATAATGGGCAACCTTGCTTGACCCCAATGTCACTTCTGAAGAATTCTAATAACCCCTATTTGGTTCAAATTTTGGCCTAGAGTTGGTCATACAAGCTATGAATAGCAGTCCTACATTGTTTTGGAATTTCCAATTCTTCCATTCTACTCCACAATTTGCTTCTAGGTATTGTGTCAAAAGCTTTCTTGAAATCAACAAAGCAATAAAATACCTCCCCTTTCTGTTTGACCTACACCTTTTCAATCAATTGTCTAAATGTAATGCAATGATTGATGGTAGAATGCTTTGGCCAAAAGCTCGCTTTCCATTTCACCCTCTTTCCCTCCTTTTTAACCCAAATACTGATTCATCTTTCTATCATGCTCCCAAAATGTTTACCAAAAAGAGGATGTTGATGTTGTTGCTTTTAAGCAAGGCGATAACAACACTAGTTGTCCAATTTATCAGAAACCCATTTTGAATGACTTCATTGAATATCCTTTTGATTTGAGGCATGAGGATTTCCAAGCCCCATCTTAAGTATTCTTCTTGTAGGTCATCTATGTCTCAAGAGTTTAATTCTTGAATTGATTACCAGAGGGATACCTTTATCTTGAGCTTTCTCATATATCTTCACATATTCTAGCCATTGAAGATCTGTGAAATTATTCTTTTTGATTGTGTCTCTTTGTTGCAACTCTTTCCAAAAGCCTCTTGGATTGTGCCTCCTAAGCTAAATCAACTCTTTCCTTCTTGTTTTCATATAATCCTCTTTTTTCATTCTCACTAGCTTTGCATATTCCTTGTTATTACCCCATATTTTGACCATTTTCTTTGTTGCCTTACAATCTTCACAATACCACAGGTTTGCGGGGAAGCTATTCTTGTTGCTTCTTTTGGGCCTAGACCTTTTGCATGAGTTGAGAGCCCTAAGGATTATTGAGGTCAACTTGACACTGCCTATTGTTTCCTTGTTTGAATTGGCTAGCCCATTGGTTCTCATTTCATTAGCTATTTTTTTAGCATTGTTCAAAAGGTTTCTTGGTTTTCATGCGTCAAAAAGATTTTCCTTTGATTGACCTCTTTGTTTTATATTTTTTGCATATTCTCTTGGTGTTGATGATCTTTTTATATGCTAATCTTTACATATATTGGGTTGTGATTTGATTTCATTTCTATCAGACAATCCTTCACCTCTACACCAATTAGACTTGTCATAAGTTCCTGTGAGCTTATAACATAATCCACCACACTTTGACCATTGTAGGTATGTACATTATGTTTCTTGATCTTGGCCAAGCTTTTAAAGTGTTGCATGTAATCAGATTAAATAAGTTACAAACTCCCAACAATTTTGCCACATATTGTGTGATAGTTCCTTTTTTTTATCTTGAGATACTCTTTCCCATTTTTGGCTTTCTTCCTCCTCTAACCATACATGATTGTCTCCTATTCCCTCTTCATTACTAAGCAAAAGAGACTGGTTATTTGTTGTTCTAGCATTAAAGTCTCCAATTAAGATGATTTCAACTTTGTGGTTGTATGCTAATATATCATTTTTTAAGGCTACATAAGGGTCCTCTTTGTCTAATTTCTTCTTCTTATAGAATTTTGAACCATGAGGAACAAAGTAATATGTTGCACGATAGATTATGAGCTTTTTAACCTCTATTTATATCTATATGTACTAGTTATTTGGGCCTTCCTTTTCTACTTGTATAATTCTTTCCCAAGCTTCTCTTAGTAAGATTGTTACCCCTCTATGACCCTTTCTACTTTCAATTATCTCATTCCATAATGATATCTTCAAGTGGACCTCAAAATTCAGAACCTTACAACCTTTATGCTTGTGGGTTTCAAGAAGGACAATTATGTCCATCCCCTTTGTTATGGGCCCTAAACCAAGCCCTCTCCTCCAAGGGTAACCTCTACAATTCCAGCTTAGCATTTAGAGGTGTGCCTAGGGGGGCATGCCTTCTTATTTACTATGTAATGTTTTGTTGTTGAACTGGACTTTCCTTCTATACATCCATGCTTCATCACTTGTACTTCTTACTGCTACTACTTTTTACCATTTCTTCCTACTCTCTTCTAATTATAAAGGGCTTAAATATTCATCTACAAAGAATTGTGTACCTTTAAGAAACCTTTTGTTTCTCAAAAAACAATTCTTGTCCTCTATGTTTTTCTATGTTACTCTTACATTCCTATTCTACCATCTTGTGACACTATACAATTCTTCTTGCCTGATAGATATGCCGTATCCACTCCAACTTGTCTGCTAGAAATTCTTTTATTAACCTATCAGTCTACTCACCTTCTTTGTAATCCTTCAAACCTTTATTATTATATTTATTGCCCTATCTATTTGTTGTCGTTCTTCCCTTATTTGTACTTTAATTTTCTTCTCCATGAGTTCCTTTTGACTCTTTATTGACCTTTCATTACTTGTGCCCATGATTTTGCCTCTTCTAATTGCTCCTTTAGCTTAGCTTCTTTGATTTCTATGTTTTCTATTGTTGATTGGAGTTATTGTAGATGTGAAGTGTCTCTTTCCTTTGTTGCTTTAAGAAAGATTCCATTTTTTATCTGTTTTATTTCCTCCTTCATGGTCAGGATTTCTTGTTGCCCTGTCTTCAAACTGACTTGCATTTTGATGATTTCCCATTTAAGGAAATTTTTTTCTTGAGTTATTTTATGATTGGTGTCTATGATCTCTTTCCATTTGTTCTGATTGATTGAAAAACAGGTTTTAAGGACCCAAAACCATTACAACATAGTTAAATAGAAAGCTGAGAAAATAGAGTCCACATACAAAGCGACTGGTCAAAAAACCAGCGAACAGAAAAAAACAACAAAGAACCCAAGGAGACACTACATAGTAATTTTCTTCAGCAGATCCTCTGCCTTAGTCACCAGCTCTTTCCATTTGTTATACTTCAACCATTCTGATGATTTCAGACCTTCAAGTCTCCTCTTTAAACCCATTAGTTCCTTAACATACAAATCTATGGACCAAGAAGTTAAAGGATTTGAATTAGGATTGTATTGGTCTAACTTACTTTCACCTTCCAGTTACTCCTTTTTTTCTACCTCTTGTTTCTTCATTCACTCAATGTATTTGAGTTGATGGTTCTATTGGCATACCCTTTTAACTTGATTTTCAAAATTTTCATGTTTCACTTGCATTTCCATCTTTGTCTTTACTTTCTCTTGTTGCATCTCATGAATAACTATTGTTTGGCTGAAGATTACTAACCTTGGCAGTATTGTGATAAACTTAGTGTGCCCTAGCCACCTTAACCTTTTGGTTATTTTGGCTTGCCTTCGCTATAAAATCCTCTTTTATTGTTTGGCAATAACAAATGTAAGTTCTTCTCTTATATGTAGAGCTTTGAATTGTGTGCAAGCGTGGGGTTCCAAATTCGTTACTAAATTTTTTTATGGTGTATGATGTTGGCTTGTCTATTTGAGACATAATCTCATGTTCCTTTATGATCCTCCTCTCACATCTTTCCTCAATTTCTTCCAATGAGACAATGTGCTCATCCTCTTTGAATTTTGAGAATTCTATTAGTAAATTCACACCTTGCCTTGTGATGTTTTCCACCATATTGTCTGAACCTTGATATTTTTGGGTTTAGTGTTATCACTGTAAAACCCACACACTACAAGTACCAGAGTTTGTTTATTATTATCAAGTTTGTTTTGTGTTGTGGTTGCCAAAGTTTGAAATATTTTTAAAATAATACGTATAAAAAAGAACTTAGATATTAGCCAAGTTCACAACTAAGGGGTAGAGATGTTGGGGACTTACTTATTGCTCTTATGCACTATTTGGTCCACCAAATATCCATTATTTCCTATTGGAGCCCACCTAGCGTAACCCACAAGAAACCCTCAGATCTTTTGGGACTAAAGCCCTCTGTCGGTCCTAGCCCCACTTTCACCCTCTATTTTGGAAAGTAATTAGACAAAAAAATCCTTGTTTTTTTTCAAAGTCCATGAGGCCCAAGCAATCTATGGGACCCAAGGAATAGCATAAAAATCCTTAGCAATAGGGAAATTTATCCTTAAGTATTTGTAACTCCTTTCAATATCTATTGTTCGATGTTGGATCTTGATCAACAAATTGGTTATTTTTCTCAACCTTGCATCTTCAAATAATGTGCTTAGATTGTCTGTTTTCAAGATATCCTCATAGATTATGTGAATAAAATAGATCTTTTTATAATCTATCATATCAAGAGTTGAGAGGGGATAAGTAAGGAATATGGTCTAGGATCAATATTAGTCATGAGAAGTGGATTAGCAACATACAAGAAGGTCGTGACATAATTGAAGTGGAGGAGGTCAAATTTTCATTGTAGAAAGTGAGTTTTGTCAGGTTGCAACCAACGTAGTGGATTCTAGAGTAGTGGGACTAGGGTTTGTGGGTCAAGAGATAATTTTTGTCAATTCAAACTTTTTAATAGAGGATTTTATCAGCTTTGTGGACCCTAATCAGCCATATGTAGAAACATGTTTGCCATAGTCTTCCCTCTTTGTCTTTTTGACACAGTTATTTAATCTTCCCCATTTTTATCTTTTTAAAAATTATAAACTAGGGTTTTGGAACTATGGGTTATCAAAACACCGATAAATCATGCCTTGCCATCATATACTAGGTAAAGACAATCTTAAACTAGGGGGCCTAAGGGTCTTCTATTAAAAAAACCTCTTCTCATATGAAAACATGTGTTCAAAAACACTAGGAGTGGTTAAATGGACCCTAAATAGCTATGAACCAACAAAATGGTTTACAAAATCATATCTAGGTTTACAATGGGGAGACTTTGTTAGACTTTGCAAATCCTTTTTACTAGACTTGTATCAAATAAATGAGGACAACATAAGTGATAAACTTATAAATGTGAATGAAAATTAATATCTGGGGATAGTAAGCATATGCAAGTTCGAAAGAGGAGACAACTAAAAAAAAAGAGGCTTATTATGATCTTACCAAAGACAACTAAAACCAACTCTATTGTAGTTTTTGAGATGTGTGATTTAGCAGTTGATCAAATATGTCAGAGATGTGACAATGACAAAAAGGAAGAGGTTTTCTCTTTCAAGGAAGCATATGAGGAAGAATAAGACAAAACAGAAAATTTTGCATTAAATAAAGAGATAAGGGAGGAGATATATCAAGGAAACAAATACTTATATAGACCAACAACCTCTCCTTTGTTGTGGTCTTCAGAACTTTATGTAAGCGAGCTCATGAACATGAAAAAGAGGATTGAAGTTATAGAAGCAAAGGTGCAACAAGAGGACAAAAAAAGTAAGGGAAATTATAGAAGCTAGATGAAACCTTGAAAAGAAGAACAAGTTTTTTAAAAAAGTAGGTAATAACTTTGTAAAAATATATAGAGAGGGCAACAAGAATAAAACAATTTAAAACAAGAAATATAACAAAGAAGAGTAGCAAAGAAAGACAATTCAAAATCATTGAAATTAAATAACATGACACAACTGAAGGATTTTTAATTAATAATAGAAGACATGGTAATAAGAGAAAACAAATCAAAGGAGCAAGTAAAAAATCTAATTCTTGGGCTAAAGTCATAATTGAACCGACAATTGAACAAAAGGAAATCATAGAAAAATTAATCAAGAGACAAATAAGAGAAGAAAAAGACAAACAAGACAAGGAAGTAAATATCATCATAGAAGGTTTAAAGGACTTTGGAGAGAAGGAAAAATAAATATTCTAGCAAGAGGTTCTCTCAAGGACAAGTTGAAGTTGATAGGCTGTATTCGACAAGCAAATAAGATGAGAAAGAAAATAAGAGAAGGAAGGGATAGGCATGTGAGAGTTACTTTAAGAAAAATTTAGGACAAATCTATGATCCTAAAAAATATGGGGGTGCTTAGAGGTACTCATATTTACTTAGATAAATATTTGACTTTTGCACAATAACAAGAACAAAGGAAAGAATGGGAGAAGGTGAAATTAGCATGAGATGCAGGAATATGGGCATGGTTGAAAAATAGGAAAGCTCAAATCAATGATCGATGGACACACAAGAAATAGGGATTTGGGGCCCCACATGAGTAAATAAACATGGTAAGTTAGAATTGTAGAGGTTACCCATGGAGAAGAAGATTGGGGTTGGGGCCCATGACAGAGATGAAAGACATTATTTTTCTTTATGGAAATGAAAAAACATCATGGATGCACAATTCCAAACATTGGAGGATATAATAAAATCTATGTGTGGAATAAAGAGACTGTTGGCCCCTATTTGAAACTTGGCCAAATTTAAACTCTTCCATGCTCAATGGAGCTACCATATACACCCTCTGAAATCCACACCCATATTCAAATCTACATCTCACTAATACCTTGTTGCACTTAATTATTTTATGTGTCTCCTCATGACAAAGTTTGTGGACAATATTGTCATGGAGAAATCAAATATTAAAGGCATGTCTACTTATACAAAGCTAGAATCAAGATTAATTCAAATGGGATTTGTTATTGGTATATCAAACATGGAAATTTTCAGAAGTGAAGTCTAAACATGGTTTGTACATATGTTTAAAAGAGAGTATTGAAAGTCTTATCATTATGTATTGCCAGTTGGTGCTAAATCACAACATGCTACTTTATCTATGCTCACTTGTTGTCAAGAATGTTCTCATAGACATAGATGCAAATGTGGAACCATAGATAATACACTTGAATTATTTGATAGATTGCCTCTAAAATATGTCATCTCAAGGAATGAGATGTAAAGATCGCAAATTTTTCAAAGACTATAAAAAATTCTTAAAGTTCTTGAACTACTATCGGGCTTCAGTAAGGTGCATGGAACCTTATTCAGACCTGACACTCAATTTATAGCAATTTATTAAAGCAACGAGAGACTTTAATTTGGTGATTTTATTTTCCCAAGGAGGCATTGGGCTCACAAAGGGAAAACAAATGTTTTGCAAGGCAATCAACTTTTATTTTAGTTCCAGAACCTCGCTCTACCAGTGACCGACTTCTAGTGTAGCTCGAAGTATTGTAGCAATTAAGAAATTTGTTAAAGGTCTAATTGACATGCTATTTCTGTGTCTTAAAGATGAGAAGAATACCACTAAATTAAATACAAGCACTACAAGGATTGTATAAAAATCGAATGACATAAGCAATGTCTGGCCTCATTGAAGGAGTAATTGTAGCAACATTTTAAAGAAAGTTCTGAAATGATTGGCAAAACCCATTGCTTTTCGAGTGTCTATTAGCATTAACCTGTGATGATTGGGAAAGTGTTTCTTTGAGAATCCATAATTTTCTATTCTCATTGAATGAGAAATTTATACAAGAAAATGAACTAGATATGGTCTTTTGTAGATTGATAGAAATATTACCTAGAGCAATACTTGGAGGAGATGAAATTACTGCATTGATACATGCTCGTAGGTTGCTTGCAACCATGTATTTTGTAGGTCCCAAATTTGTGAGCTGTTTGATTCCCCAGGTGTGATAGGTAGGTTTTTGGTTGTAATAAGGCTATCCTCGAGCCATGCTTCCACATTTATCGGTCCAATTAAAGAGTTGGTGCATCATTAGACACAATCATCAATGCATCTACATGTGATTTCAAAGATAAAATTTAACATTACTGTAGAGGAAAATGCTATATCTGATGAACTTATAAGGCATTGAGAGGGGGGGGGGGTGAATCAGTGATAGTAAAAACAATACAAAACTGAATATCAATTTCACGAATTTAAAACTCAATAGACATGTAAGAAATAACACCAAGTATGCAATCACCACACAAAGCATAAACCACATGACACAAGAGTTTATACGTGGAAAACCCAAATGGGAAAAACCACGGTGGGAGTTAGTACCCACAAGATCCACTATCTGCAGTATAGAGATATGACTGGTTGAGGTCTACAACACCCGGTTAGGGGTACACCCTGTTAAAAGTGTCTAAGCCCGATTAAGAGCTTTACAAAAAGGCTTGTGAGGACCAACCCTTTTAGGAGCTACCCAAGTTACTGGGATTTGCAAACACAAGTTAATGCGTCACCTAGTTAGAGGATTTAATGATCAGAATTGTTAGGATCTGACTGCACCCTATTAGAAGTGACCTTGTAAGAGGATTTTCTTGCTGCAACTGTTACAAAGACAACAAGTAAAAATGATCTCAGTATAGCACCTTTTGTGTCTGATAAGATCCGCTTCATAACATTACAACATCACAAAGACTTCATCTCTCAACTTCTTTGATCTTCGCACTATCAGAAATACATAATTCACTAATCACATATCACACTATCAAGCTCATGTATATATATCTTCTCATACCTCATCACACAATTAAAATTATCATAAGATCGACTTAGAACCTTATTACAATTCCCTAGGTTCAATGCATCTAGACAATATTGTATTGTACACTTTAGTTATGTCGGTCTCTGACATAACAAATCCAATTATTTGTCATTTTACCGATTTGAGTGATTTTCATCACTATCGGTTAAGTCTCCATTCACTAATCTATTTTGTCAAACAAATCTCATTCACCTGATTGATTCAGCACATGCGGTCATGAACATATCTTCGCCTAATATTCTTCAATGCTGCTACAAAACCACATCATCTCAATCTTCATGATTTTCATGTACCGATTGTCAGAATCTAACACTGTCTTCCATTTACCGGTTGAAGTCCTAATTACCGGTTTTGATAAAAACTGTCTCTTCTATATCGGTTAAGTTTAGCGGGTTGAACTGTAGGACTTAGATGATTTAAAGAAACATAGTTGCCATCAATGACAACATACAAAATAGTCATCATACATAAATCTAATCTCTATACACAACAAACATATACCGGTTGCATCAAGCAAACACACATTATTGGTATAGTACAAATGATCAAATGCCAACAATCTCCCCCTTTGGCATTGATGGCAACACTTAGGAAAATTTTGTCAAACAAGTGTGCAAAACAAAAATTGACTTTATGACATACATTCCCCATTAGCAATTGCATGCCATTGCAAAAATGAAATCACTACTCCCCCTTAACAGTACATACAAAATTTTGACTCTTAACTATTTCTACTCCCCCTTTTACAACAATGCCAAATAAAGAAGTAAAATACATACATTACATCAAAATTTGTCATCAAAAATTGCATGTATATATAAAAATAAAAGTGTTAAGGTCTTTACAATACAATTCTCAAGAAAACATCACTGTAATGAAATTTCAACTGCTTAAGATCAGTGTCCCATGTTTCCAACAATGTCTAGGTAATCTCAACATGTGTCAAGATCTGAACTGCAAAATCCTCCATAGCATCAACTGTACTCATCTCAGGAGTAGCCAAAATTTCCTCTGAGTCATTGAATTCTCTCTGAAGAATATCTACTTTCGGAAGTAGTTGAATCTGGAGTTCTTCCAGTGATCTAACCCGTTTCACTTGCTCATGATCACAAAGTTCTAACTGGTGTTGCATATTAACCACCTTTTTACCAAAAGTGATCACCGAGTCCTGTATTGGTATGAAAGTTTCACTTAACTTTTGTATTTCCTTCTCAGTATCAACTCTCTTCTTTCTCAAGTCTACACAAAATAGTGAAAATTGGGAAATATTAGCCAAAATCTTACAGCTAGTTTCCAATCCAGTCTTCAAAAAATCTTTATTCATTGTTAGGGCTACTTTGCCTTTATCTATCTCAACCATTAATTGTTCTCCCCTTTCTTCTTGTAATCCTTTACAACATAAATGTATGCAGCTTCGTCAAGGGATTTAAGTTGTTCACTGATACTAACAACTAACTGTCCAAGTTTGGCAATAGGGGTAGCCAAATGTTTTGTGTCAGTCTCCGATTGGAGACTTGACAAAATATCAACAACGGTCCTTATAGTCTCTACTTCCTTTTGTTGTCCCCTTAATATTTTCTATTGTGAGAGGGATTGCATTGCAGTTGCAATATTCATTAACTCAGTAGCACTCAAATTATCCATGTCTATTGGACCTTTTATGTTGATTGAGTCATCATCATCATCCTCAACTATTGTTTTCTTCTTCTTCTCTTGATCCTTATTATCCGTCTTCTCCTTTTTCTCTATCTTTTCTTCTTCTGTCTTTTTTTCTCTTCCACCTTTTCTTTTTGTCTCCTCACCCTTAGTGGTGTCTTTTACCGGTTGCGGATTTTAAACAGTTTGTTCCTTTACCAGTACTTCGTCTACCTTATTTTCTTCACCCTTATCATTCTGATTGTCATCAATAGAAAACACTAATATTTACATATGCATTTATAGTTACTGGTTCAGTCTGAGTTTCAGTAAATTGTGTATGTACACCGGTTTCTCAGTTGAGCTTTTGTCTGCTTCTTTCTCTTCACCTTTGTTCTCAACTTGTTCTTGTTGAGTATCCATCATCTGTACATCAACTTAAAAAACTTCTACATTATCAGCAGTATTAGCAACATTATCTACATCATTGGTATCATCATCTATTATATCTACTTGTTCAGTATCAATAGGATCATCTTGCAGATACTTATTGTCTAGTTCAAAGTCTGTGATCTTTACACCTTCAGGAAGTTCTTCTGACTTTGGATTATCAGAACTAATATCCTGAATTACTTCATCTTTCTCCTCTTCTTCATTGGGAGTGAGACCTAAAGCCTTTTTCACCAAAATATTAGTCTCCTTTTGAACTGATTCGGTCTCACCAACAAGCATTCTTGTTAATCTCTTCTTTGAGTTGAACAAAGCTTTTGTATTCATCTTTATTTGTTCAATTTCCTCTTTAGTTGTTTCCGGTTGCAAGTGTTTAAGTGTATAATCAATAAATTCTTTATCAAGGCTAATTGCCCCTTGCCACATAGGATCAATCAAATTATATAAGGAATCTAGAATTTGTGCTTGTAATTCAATGAGGGCTCTACTAAACTTGTTAATATTGAAGATGACTGCATCTTCAATCTCCCTTCATTGACTTTTAGGCAAATGAGTAAACAATATGTTTAAACCTTTGTAAATACCATACTCCTTAATAATTCTAATCATTCTATTGAAAGAATCTTCAAGTGTCAATATTTTTGTAGCTGATTTACCTTTTCGAGTAGTCTTCTTCTTCTTAGCATTTTCCCTTAGTACTCTCTTATCTTATTCTAATTCTATTTCCTCAATATCAGTCACCAGTTTGTGAGCTTTCTCCTTCTTTCTTTTTCTGGTTTGGGCAAGAACAATAGGAGGTTCAACAGTTTTACCTTTCCTTCGGAATTGAATTTTAGAGGGTTTCCCTCTTTGATATTCAGCAGGCTTCACCTTAGGTTCTTCTGCTTTCTTCTTCTTGGTTGTTTTGGTTGCTCTGGTCTTACCAGTGGGGGTACCGGTTGGTACACTAGAAGTTCCACCTTGTTGAGCCTCATATTTAGCTCTTGCTACATCTATCTATTCTTTTATGAATCCGACCTGCTCAACAAAGGCCTGTACCTCCTTTCTTACTTTCTTTTCTATCACCAGTTTTTGTAATTCAGAGTGCACTTTTAGTAGTTCCTCCTTGTAAGTTCCAAACCTCTCAGCGGTGGTATTGACTGGTTGAGCTAACAAATTATCAACATAAGCAACAAGTAGATCTTTATCTACTTCATAACCCATGGGCATTACCCATGTGGTCCTGGGAATAACAACTTCCATCAAGTATGTATCTGTGTCAACCATAAAACAAATATAATCCTCATACCGATTGACTAACTCTGCCAGTATGTGTTCCCTTCCATGCATTTCCTTCTGAAATTTCTTAAAATATCCCCATCAAATATCATCAAAATTTTTTTTTTAGAATCCTAATGTTGTTCTTCATCTGCAATAGGGCAGGTGTCTCGGTTATCCATTGTACATCACCAATACCAAGGAAAAAGTTTTGGAAATAAAAGAATAAGGCCATGATAAGCTGTCCAAACTTAAATCTCAGCCTTTTCTCCTTCTTGACTACTTCAAGATTCACCATTAATTGACTCCTTAGAGCTTCAGTCAAGTCATAGTCCACATTTTCCTTAATCATCCAAAACACAATGTGAATAGTTGCTGCCGATATACTGTTCATTCTGCTTGAATAGAAAATTCTATAGCCAATCACCATAGATGCAAATTTAACAGCGAGATCATTAATATCATTCATGGTCATGGCTCTTTTATCCCATCTAGATCTAGTTAACTTCTCAACATCATTCTTAGATATAGACCTAAGCAATGGTACTTCACCGGTTGAGCAGAAGTCAGTTACAACATGGATTGCTTCCTTAGTGATTTTGTGAGGTTTGTCCAACCACATGAACTAATCATGAATGCGGCCCAAAAAAATCTCACCAACTCGTCATCAAAATCATCAATAAAATTGATTGCATGATGAAAACCTTTATCGGATATGCTTCCGAACTGTTCTTTCAATCTACCATGTTCATTGCACAAAGATCTGTATTGCTCATAAATAACTGAAACTCCCAGATCTTCAAGTTTGTAGTGATAAAAGGATCTTACATCCTCTACATGCAAAACACCATTCGATACATCAGATAGGGCACCAACAACGTCAATTTCCTCTAACTTGTATGGATGTCATTTGTATTTAGGTCTTGCCCTCTCAGTCACATCAACTCGATACAGAGTAACCATACTACAATATGCAAAATTTCAAAGCAAAGAGTAAGATTCACTGATAAATACCTCTTCTGCTTTGGTGCTAGGGTTTCCAACTATAAATAACTTTCCATACTCGATCACCGACTCAAACTTCACTTCGATCGCCTTGGATGTTGGTAAATGATCTAAATGCTGCTTGCACAAACTTATCTCTTCTCTGCTCGCTTTGCCAAAAGTTCTCAAGACACAAAGTGACAAATGAAATTCAAAAAGTTTTATTTATTTGCATTCTGACTACTGCAATAAATGCATTTACTGACAAAACCCTAAAACACCTTAACAAACTCTAAAGCATATTACCGGTAGCAAAAACTCAAAGATATTTACTGGTTTTGATCCAGAAACACATTAAAACATCAAAGTGCATCAGAATATGCAGATTTAACTTAAAGTACATCATCCAGGGGTTCAACTCAAGATTTTGTTAGAGTATTCGGGTATTTACTTGATTAATTAAACAATATTTGTTTAATTATTTAAGTTCCCTTTATCTCTTTTACACTTAAGCTCACTTTAGGTTTATTAATTATTATGTGCAAACCTAGGTTTTCCCTTTTAGGGTTTCTTGACCTATTAAAGGTTGAGTTCTTTCTTTTCATTGTAAGAAGAAGGATTTTTTTTTTTTGGAGATTATTGAGCTCTCATCTTTTGGAGCATATTTTTCCCGTGTTTTTGTTCCTTCTGTGATTTGCTTCCTTGCTTCTCCTTATAATAGGTTTTTTAGCTTGCAGAGATCATTTGGGCTCCTGTGGTGTTGTATTTTCTCAACTCCAACATGGTATTAGAGCTTCAGATCTGCAGCTGCCTGTTCTTGTTTTGAGAATTTTTGCATTGGAAGCAGATCTGGGGTTTCAGAATTTTTTTTTATGCACCTAGGGATAGGCCTTTTTTCAGAGAACTTTGTGCCTAAACAGACCTCACCATCATGCTCAGAAGGCCCGAAAACCCCTATGGTCATATAAAATTCGACCTATTTTGGTTCTTGAGCCCGTGGGAGTATTTTTTTCTCAAATTCAGGTCGTATGACCTTGACACGTAGTTCGAGAAAAAAATTTTCAATTTTTTTTTGCCTTTTTACGGCATGCAGGCCGAATTTTGATTTTTTCAAAAAAAAAATCAAAAAAATATTCGAAAAATCAAAAAGCAAAAAAAGGGTTTCAAAAAAAAAAAGTTTTTTTTGGCATTTGCGTAGGGTACCGAGTTGACAGTTCGGCCATCGTATGGCAACCGGACCTATCAGTCCGGCCCCCTGCTAGCCTCGGCCTCTGGCCCCCTATCGGCCTCAGCTTCTGCTCCCGCCGGCCACCCAGCAGCTCCACCCAGCACCGCCACTGCTCCCCTGACATCGCCGCCGCTGCGCTCACCCCCGCTGTCCCTACCCTCCGCCGTCGACCTCCCTGCGGCTTCCGGCCCCCGCCGGCCCTGCGGCCACCTATTGCGCCTCCCCGCCACTGCTCCCTCTGGTGTTGTTGCTTGCAGTGCTTCCCGACCTCCGCCTCCCTATGGCCTTGCTACTCCATCGCCACAGCCCGCTGCCTGAGCTCAGCCGCTGGCCTCCTTGCAGCTCGCCACCCATAGTCAGCCCGCCGCCGACCTCCCTGCAGCCCGCCACCCGCAGTCAACTCACCGTCGGAACCTGCTGTCGGCCTCCCTATAGAGTCCTTACCGTCGGTTGCCCTGGCTCTGCCGCCATCGAAAAACCTCCGCCCAACCCGCCGGCCACCCTGGCTCCGCCACCCTGCCACCGGGAAACCGCTAGCCACCGGAACTCAGCCCGACCACCACTGGAGCGCCACCCACTGGCCACCAAAGCACTGCCCAGCCACCAGACTACCTTTTTTGCCTCTTTTGGGGGGGCGGGGGGGCGGGTTTGGTTTTTTGGCCATATCTTGGGCATAAGGAGTCATTTTTTCAGAAACAAATAGGTGTCAGAAAGCTGGTTCCGAGCTGGACCTCGTCATATTGGTAATTTTTTCCAGTTTTTTTTTTTTTGACTATGTTTTTTCCAATCAAAGTGGGGTCTTTTTATTTGTACTCTGGGAGCCATAAAATGAGCATTCGACCTCCGTTTTTTGAAAAATTTATATTTTCAGAAAGCATGTGCTGTGTACTTTCCAGCCACATGAGTTTTATTTCTAGATTTTTTTCCATACATATTTTATTCAATTTTTTGCTTTTCAACACTTTGGTGGATATCATGGTTGTTTTAGGTCCTGCGATCTCTTCTCTGAGTAGGATGTCTCTATTTTGGTTCATGTTTCTATTTCTAGTCTTCTTATCATTGTAGTTTGTATTTATGCAAACGCACTGAGATAAAGTGCCATCATGCATTGTTTACTTGGGATCTTGCACATCTTGTGCCTTATTGTACATGCACTATTGATAAAGTGCCATGAGGGGGTTGATGTTTGCCTTTTGTTTTCCATCTTCCTTTGTCAAGTGAGTGTTTTCCTTCCACGACATTCACCTCATGATGTGTGTCGAGTGTTCCTTCCACGACACCATGTATTTTTCTCCGCACCTTTGATGTTCCTGGTTCTTCATCATGCAGTTCTTCTTGGTGGTTCTTTTCAGTGTTTCTGTCCCTCTCCCTCTTTAGCATTATGGGGAGGTTTGTCTTGTTGGTTCTAATGCTTCTGTGGTTCGATTGATCAACTCTTCAGGCTTTGGTTTCTCATGTCATTTGTATCTTCGAGATCAGTGTTTGCCTTGTTTTCCATCTGATTCGAGTAGTGTCATTTGAGGGCACTCATACAGATTACAGTCTTCTCTACCTGGTCATGTTCTATTTTAGTGGAGGTTCTTCAGATCAGTAGTTATTGTTCGACAGAGTTTGCAGATTCTTCATGCTTCAGTGGTATTCTTTTCCATCTCTTTTTGGAGTAGAGTTTTGTTCCCATGTGGTTTTCTCTATTTCTCCAGTTCATAGAGATTTTATTGTATTTGGGTACCTGATTAGGCCTTGTTGTCGGGACCCGTCTTTATTGCTTTTAGTAGCTGTTCTAGGTTTTAGCTTCTCCCTAATTCTAGCTTAAGGGGGGGTGTTAGAGTATTCAGGTATTTACTTGATTAATTAAATAATATTTGTTTAATTATTTAAGTTCCCTTTATCTCTTTTACACTTAAGCTAACTTTAGGTGCATAATAATTAATTCTTTTATTAATTATTATGTGCAAACCTAGGTTTTCCCTTTTAGGGTTTCTTGACCTATTAAAGGTTGAGTTTTTTCTTTTCATTGTAAGAAGAAGGATTATTATTATTATTTTTTTTTGGAGATTATTGAGCTCTCATCTTTTGGAGCATATTTTTCCTGTTTTTTTGTTCCTTCTATGATTTGCTTCCTTGCTTCTCCTTGTAACAGGTTTTTAAGCTTGCAAAGATCATTTGGGCTCCTGTGGTGTTGTATTTTCTCAACTCCAATAGATTTGACAATAAGCTCACCCCAAGTTGTAGAAACAACTTAGTTTGTCGGAGATATATTCTCCACATTAGGTGAAGAATCCATTTCCTCAGATGGTTTGTCATCACTCTTCTTCTTCTAGATCTTATTCATCTCAGCTCTGGTTTCTTCAATATCAACCTTCTTCTTTCCTTTCCGATCTGCAGGATGATTCACCGGTTGGTTCTTCTGTGTTTTGCAAAACTTGGCAATGTGTCCCGGTTTGTTGCAATGATAGCATGCCATTCCAGATGCTCTCCAAGGTCCTGAGTTACCTCTACCTGTTCTTCTTTTGCAGTTCATTGTCACATGTCCAAAATTGTTGTAGACTGAACAAGTCACATTGACTCTCTTTTCCGTCTCATAAGGACTAGATTGGTTAACATGGGGTCTTTGTCAATTTATGATCCTTTGGTTAGTGAATTTCCTTCTCTAGTCCCCAATAGGTCTTGGGTTCATGTGAGGTGCTCGATTGTTTGCTCCATATCTACATTCAACTAATCTATGCCCATACATGTTGCATGTATAACAATAACCTTCAAATCTCCTAGGCACATATCTAGTATTAGGTCTATAAACAGTATTAGCATTAGATCTACTTCTACAAACATTAGCAGTATGTTCTGGTTTATGACAGTTAAAGCAAACAGGTTTGTGAGCTTTCTTATCGGTAGACTTCTGAGCCTTAGGAGAGGTTTTACCTTCATGCATGTCGCTCCTGGTACCAGAATGTTCTCCCTTCTTAGATGTATTATATCCTAACCCAGATGTATCACCTTTCATCCTCTGAGATTGGATCTGTTCATCCAGCATAGAGGAGCTCTTGTTGAATTTATCAAGCTTCTTATTGGCCTCAACAAGTTCCTTTGTAAGATCTTCATTTGTTTTCATGAGGGTCTCTCTAAGAGACATTGACATTTCAAGATCTGACTGTAATGCTTCTTTTTCTTCCTTCTCCTCATGCTAATGTTCATAGAAAGTTGCATTCTCCTACTTGATCTTAAATATTTCATGTTCTTTATCTTGGATCTGATCCTCAACCTTTCTTCTAGCTTCAAGTTCCTCACTCATCCGAATTGTAAGTGCTTCAAGTTCTCTCCTTAGGTTAGTCTTTTCACCATTCAGCTTCTCCACTTTCAATTTTTGCTTCACATGAGGAGCTGCTTTCAGAGATCTCCAACAATTGTTCAGTCAGTTCCTTCCTTTTAGCTATTGATGTCTTATACTTGCCTCTTAGGGTTTGTAGCTCATCCTTGGTTTCTGTAGACACCTAGAAATGGTCAACGCTTGCGGAGTCATACTTTAACATTTGCGCATTGCCTCATTTTAGGTTTTTGCATTGCATTAACATTTCTCCTATGATTTGTACTTGGTTTTTATCATTTGCGAACATCGAGTCATTCTTCTACATTCTTCATTTCACTCGCTCTCGAATTTGGTCTTGTCAACAACACTATCCAGTCATGATTTTAATTGATCTTATCCTATTGCATCAATGTGCGTGCTTATTTGTCATCATTTTGGACATCGTCAATCCTAATTAGGGTTTTGTCCTCTTGTCAATCTTGCGATCGATTTGTCATCGATCATTGTCCTCTTGTCAATCCTGTCAATCTTGCGATCGATTTATCATCAATCCTTATCATTTTCAATCTTGTCGTTTAAACGATCGATTTGTCATCGGTCATTGTCATGTTCGATCTTGTCATTTTGCGATCGATTTGTCATCAATCGTGGTCATTTTCAAACCTATCGTCTTGCAATCTATTTTGTCATCAATCCTTGTCCTCTTGTCAATTTTGTCATTTGGCGATTAATTTGCCATCGATCATTGTCTGTCTCAATTATGTCAATTTGGATCAATTAGTCATTGTTCCTCGTCAATTGGTGCTTTTATCAATCAAATCATTTATCACATTGGTCATTTATCAATTCAAAATCATGATCGATATCAATTATCTTCAATCAAGACCTAATTGTCATTGCTAATTCATCTTCTAGGGTTTCATGATTTAATCATTTAACCTTGTGTGTCATTTCTTCCTTTAGGATTAATAAATGATTTATTATCCTAAGTCTTCTCATCACAATTAAATGTTCATTTAATTGGCTAATTATTCCTCTTTGTGAATTAATTAATAAATGACAAATTATTAATTAATTTACCTAATTTCTAATTTCTATCAATTTCTTAATTCCTAAATTCTTAATTCTCTAATTTCCTAATTTTCTAATTCCTAATTTCAAATTCCTCCTATTTCTCTCCTAAATTCATGGAAATGACATGGCAATTTGTCATAATTGACAATCAATCAATTTTGACATAGAAGTTGTCATAATTTGTCATAAATCATCAATCAACAAATTTTGCATAGAAAGTGCATAATTTGTCATAATTGACATAATTGATTTGCAATTTCCATTTGAATTGAATCATGCTAATCTTGTCATCTCTCCAATTCTTCTATAAATTGGATGATCTTCATCAATCAAAGCTAATTTGGTAATCAGGCTATCGAATTTCTAGTCAATCACATTTCTAGTACTCTTGATCAATAATCTTGTCTACTTGCTTTCAATCATGTATGTGCACTTGTAGGTGAGATCCACAACCAAACCATTTGAAGAGGAAAGAAGAACAATGGAGCCGCATGAAGGAGCATTCAAATCATACCTTTGGTTTGCTTAATTTCTAGTTTTGAATGTTTTTATTTCATGTCTCTATTGAGTGTTGTTTAGGATAGATCATTGCAATGAGTGCTTTTGTGATTGAGCTAATGGTTAATATTCCTAGCTTGTTTGTGATGATTTCCTATTTCCTAACGTATAGTTTCAATGAGTTCTTTAGCCATCTCTCTATAGCTCATTCTTTCACCCATATTTTCCTTAGGATTAGAGATCCCTTCCAAGCGGTTAAGCCTTAAGAAAGTTAGGCTTTGATACCAATTGATGAACTTATAAGGCATCAAGAGAGGTGGGTGTGAATTAGTGATAGTAAAAATAATACAAAACCGAATATCAATTTCAGCAATTTAAAACTCAATAGACATGTAAAAAATAACACCAAGTATGCAATCGCCAAACAAAGCATAAACCAAATGACACAAGAGTTTATACGTGGAAAACCCAAATTGGAAAAACCACAGTGAGAGTTAGTACCCACAAGATCCATTGTCTGCAGTATAGAGATATGACTAGTTAAGGACTACAACACCCAGTTAGGGGCACACCTTGTTAAAAGTGTCTAAGCCCAGTTAAGAGCTTTACAAAAAGTCCTATGAGGACCACCCTTGTTAGGAGATACCCAAGTTACTAGGATTTGCAAACATAATTTAATGTGTCAGCTGGTTAGAGGATTTAATGATCAGAACTATTAGGATCTGAATGCACCCTGTTAGGAGTGACCTTGTAAGAGGATTTTCTTGTTGCAACTGTTAGGAACACAACAAGTACAAATGATCTCAGTATAACACCTTTTGTGTCTGATAAGATTTTCTTCAAAACATTACAACATTAAAAATACTTCATCTCTCAAAAATACACAATTCGCTCATCACATATCACACTATCAAGCTCATGTATATATATCTTCTCATACCTCATCACACAATTAAAATTATCATACGGTCGGCTTAGAACCTTATTACAATTCCCTAGGTTCAATGCATCTAGACAATCTTGCATTGTATGCTTTAGTTATGTTGACCTCCGACATAACAAATTGAATTCTGTGTCGTTTTCCCGATCTGAGTGATTTCCATCACTACTGGTTAAGTCTCCATCCACTAATATGTTCTGTCAAAAAAATCTCGTTCACCTAATTGATTTAGCACGTGCGGTCATGAACTTATCTTCATTTGATAGTCTTCAGTGCTATTGCAAAACCACATCATCTCAATCTTCATGATTTTCATGTACTGGTTGTCAAAATGTAACACTGTCTGTCATTTACCGGGTGAAGTCCTAATGACAAATTCTGATAAAAAATGTCTCTACTTTACCAGTTAAGTTTAGCTGGTTGAACTGTAGGACTTAGATGAATAAAGAAACATAGTTGGCATCAATGACAACATACAAAATAGTCATCATACATAAATCCAATCTCTATGCACAACATACATATACCAGTTGCATCAAGCAAGCACACATTACCGATATAGTACAATTGATCAAATGCTAACAATATCTCTATCACAAGCTTCAAGAAGGAAGTTGGATTCTCAAGATTTGCAATGAGAGGACTCAGAGTGCTTTCTACACTTTCTGGTTATTCATTAGTAAATGATATGGTGGTGGCGAACATAGATTATATTATTAACCCTTTATGTCATCAACTACACCATTTGACACTCAATCCTCGTGCACCAAACATACTTGCAACTATACTTCTCTTTATTGGTGTTGTTCATGACATCTTATCATTACTAGAGGAGCCAGTGCATTCTATTTCATTAGAGCTTGAGATACTTGCACAACATCAACACCCATATTTGATTTGGATGAAGTTGTTAAATCTTTAAGGTGGGAAAAAAATTCAGTTATTCAAAATTTATCATATTATTAAAGTTGAATGCCTCAAAGAGACGAAAAAAAAAATTTAGTCAAGCTATTCTAAATTATCTTTGGGAAACCCTTCTAGCTATTGCAACAAAGATGCAGGTACTACCCTTGAAATGGACTGTAGTGAGGGCACAAATGTTAGTGAAGATGATTTATCTTTGGAGCATTGGGAAAAGGCTTTGTTCACATTGGATAACATATATATATATATATATATATATATATATATATATATATATATATATATATATATATATATATATATATATATATATATATAGTCATTCACTAGGAGAAGTTGTGTTCGACAACTTTTATTCTAGTTCTAAGTTGAAAGGGACAAGTGTCTTCTCTAAAATCACTACGAGTTGTTGAGAACAGGAATTCATTGAGGGTTTTATTTTATTATAAAACTTTATGATATAAAAAGTGGTTACATCTTGGAGGGGCAGTTACAAAAACTGTAAAGAATTCTAGAGAAAATATTTAAGTATGTAAGGAAAAGACACCGAAGGGCCCGAATTCAGAAGATTATGCTTTGCCATATTAATTAGAAGGAGGAATTATATTAAGAGTTTAACAAGAGGGAAGGAGTAGATATCTTCGATTTTCAGACATGATTCTTGTTGTACAGGAGTAGAGTGGTATTTGAATCATTTGTTTTTTATCAAGGAGAAAGAAGGAAATATATTTCAAAAATTTGTGTTTGCATGTATTCCCGTTGATTGCAATTTTACCTTTGAGTTATTGCAATTATTTATTTAATGTTCTCTTGTCCAATCTGATCATGCATATAATTTCTATGGATAATTTGAATTCAAGGCCATTCATATATCTGAAAATAAATTACTAAATCTTTCCCTTGTCTCTTTGTTGTGGGTATTAAGGAAATGAACTTTGTGTCATTTTTCCCTGTTGACCTTTGTTTATAAATCCATAATCACATCTACAACATAGATATGTGTAGATGTTAGTTTACCTTTACTACTTTCTGGTTAAAATCATACCCCCAAAATCAAATTACATCACAAAAGGGAGTTGTACCTAAAAAATTTAGAGGAAAATTGCTAATTCAATAATAATTTCTCCACCTATTAGTTTCTTTTTGTCTTTTATACTGAGCATATGGAGTCATTCTTAGGATTGTTTTGGGAAGACAAATCTATAAACTAATAGAGATTGAAATAGGTCAAGGGCATGGAGGGATAACAATCCTAATAAAATATATGTGGAGTGGTATTGTAAAATTGAAGAAATAGGACCTAAATCAACAGTTATATGGTTGAAAATAACAAAAAATGAAGATACAATTTGGGTGGTTGCTTGCTATTTTTAAAAAGATCAAAATTTTACAAAAATATAAATTTAGATAATGAATACCCTTATGTTGCATCAAAAAAAAGATATCTCACCTTTCAATAGTATAGGAGAAATTATCCTAATTGGTGACTTCAATTCTAGGATACCTAACAAATAATCTATTTAGTTGAGAAGTGATGTAGGAGTGGAAAAAATCCCCTTATGGCTAGGGGAAAATGAGGATCATCTTTGGAAAATGACTTCACAAGATGGGAATGGGAGTGTATCATACTTTGGGGCAGATTTGTTAAGCCTTTGTAGCTTATATAGAATGGTTATATGTAATGGCCTGCACAATTGACCAAGATGCAATAGTATCACTTGCAAGGCTTACAATGGGCAAAGCATGGTACACTATGTAATACACTCTCAAAGCTCTATTTCTAATTTGTTGAACTTCAATATTGAGAAATTTCCCATGGAGTTGAATTATGATTATATGCCTCCTTCTATTAAATTTGGCATAAATACTAAAGGCTTGCAAGAAGAGTAGAATCAACACTTTCACAAGAAGGTCTATATGCAAGGTAAAATTCTTATAAATAAAAAAAACCATGAGGTTTTCAATAATGCTCTTGAAAAGAACCTACAGTTGGATAAAACCAACACAGAGTGCAAGGAAAACAAGGGATAAAAAGAGAATATTTGAAGTAGTAGGTTGATCCCTTTAATACACAAGACCTTGAAGGTGTGTAAGAGATCTAAATCTTTGAATAAAGTTTCAAATACCTTTCCAGCTAATTATTGATATGATGAAGAATGCAAGGTTGCTAAAAAATCCCTTAAAGAGTAGGATTCAAACAAAGAAAACAATATAATATACAAGAAAATGATAAAATCAAAAAAAGATATGTAATTTCAAGAAGGAAGGAATTAATTACTTTGAAGAAACACAATCCCAGAGGTTTTTGGAGGGAGATACAACAAAAGAGAAAACAAATAGAAAATAATATCATAGATACCTAGTGGTTAAGAGTATGTGAAGCTCCCATATGAACGAACAAATGAGAAAAGCAATCCACCCATATTTGACACTTCGGTTGAGATTTTTTAGTGGTAGAAATCAAAAAAGGTATAAAGAATCTAGCAAGTGGTAAAGCACAAGATATTAATGGTCTCTAGCTTGTATAAATTTTTAACATATCCCAAGATCAATCAATGCTCAATGATGATATATCTATCGAAAGCAAATAACATGTGGCTATATCGGATGACAAATGCAGAATGAAGATGCTCAAAAACAATTAGTTGCATATCATTTTACAATTAGTTGCATATCATTTTACAAATAGTTGCATATCAAGATACATCTCACAACATATCATATCATACATCTCATTTTCAAGATACATCTCATAACATCATGCATTCACATCACATCCATCTATCTAAGCATTGCATCATCATAGAATAGGCACACACATATAAAAAGCATAAATCCATAACACATCACATGATCAAAGAAAATGGAGTCGTATATATATATATATATATATATATATATATATATATATATATATATATATATATATATCTCAACAAATGATCAATGTACAATATCTATCATGTCTATGACCAATACAACAAAAACAATGATCAAAAATACAATGGAGACAATGTCTCTCAAGAGTGACTATCTCTTGAGGGAGATGGTCTCGATGCTGATGTCCCAGCCCCTAGATCTCCAAGAGGATCCTGTCTATGAGGCCCCATCACGCCTCTGCTCTCTGACTACAAACCAGTCTCTTGAGATCGACTCGATCTCGACTGCGTAAAGCTTTGTACTCGGTGCTCCCTAGGCACCGCATCCTCGTAATGCCACCGGTAGTACTCCTCCTCCTTGGCTCTCAAAGCTATCTCTCTCAAGGTGTCTCTCATCGGACCACCTGCTGCTGCTCTTTGCAAGATCACTGCAATCTCCTCTGCTCAACCCCGCCACTCTATCTCAGTATCACGCTCGGTGGTTAGTTGTGTAATCTGACGCTGCTGTGCCTGTAGCTGTTGCACTGTCACCTGTAGGGTCCTAATTTGAGCATCCTCTCGATGCGTCAGAACTCAGACCTGAAGGCGTACCTGGGAAGACGCACTCCACATCCTTCCCCCTGTCCTCAATGCTGGTGGAGGTAGCACATCGGTCCTCCTCCTCTGAGCTAGTCGTCTCTACTCATCAGTCCCTCCCACAGCTGCTATCACCTCTGCTACTCTCCCCTCACCCCCTGCTCCAATCGCCAATCCTCCTCTCCCTCTATCCATCACATCTCATCAAACTGCTCTCTCCACCCCTCTATCACCACCATCTCTACCCCTATCTCCTCTCCTCCCCTGGTATCCTCTCCCTCGTCATCCTCCTCCACCTCCTCCATCATCTCCCTCATCCCCATCTCCACCTCCCTCATCCTCATCATCATTGAAAGCGGGCCGCATCTCTGCTAGATCTGATATCCTCGCCATGACACGAGCTGCAAACAATCTGGCAAAATCATCCATCATACCAACATCTAGTATCTCTGGGGCATAGTCCCATATCTGGACCGCTAACTGCACAAACTCTTCTACAGCCACCACATTGTCAATAGTTGGGCCCCAATCAAGTATATCTTGCCTCCAACGTGCATACAAATAGGTCACTTGTGGTATCCTCTGCTGGCGACCATACTGCCGCAAAACTCTAGTAACCAAGAATCTCTCGATCACAAAAGGGGTCTGCCCTATCAAAAATCGAGTCATGAAGACGTATGGCATCTCTAGCCCATCCTCAGCCCAAACCTGACAACCTGTATACGGTTACCATACGACCGTATCAATGTCAACCAATACCCTCCTCCAATGCTCCAGATTGCCTAGCTTTCACTAGACAACTAATCCCCTGTATCCATATGCATATGCACGCCCAACAGGCCTATCTCTATCTAATAGTGGCCTAGCTACGGGAATGTGCTCCCAACACCATACCTATAGAAGTGTCACGCCAGCTGACAAACTGCCATAACCCAAGTAGACTACCTCATGCAAGTCCCTGTACAAATGGGTTGGCATAGCCGATCCCCATGCAAACCTGCAACCCTGTGTAACCATCTCCTCTAGCACCAGTCCCCATCCCACAGCTAGTCCCTTCGACTCGCGGTTGGGACATAGAAAACCACCTATAAAGCCTGCTAGTACCGATGGAAGAGGCGCATAGTCCAAATCCAGAAACCCCTGCCATAGAATCTCATATCCACACACTGTGTCATTGTGAAATATCCAGCGAAGTGCCTCTGTCCCGCCCTCCTCTGACTGCTCATAAGGTAGTAGTGCACCTACTACCGGTATACGTAGGATCCGGTAACAATCCTCTGGGGTCACAGTCATCTCCCCTGTGGCAAAGTGGAAGGTATTCGTGTCACTGTGCCATCTCTCTACAAGCGCTGTAAGTAAACTCCTGTTCACAGTAAACCGAGGCATATCTAATAGGGAAGATAAGCCGCATCTATCAATAGTGTCTAGATCAGCCTATGACAACTATGGTATCAATGCCCATGGTCTCGGGAACCGCTCGCGTGACTGAACCACTCCCAATCACTCCTGTCAAACAACAAAACAAGTCCAATATAAGTTTCCTCATCAAAACATAGATATCAAAATCAAAATCACATCAAAAACTTGAAAACTTTGAAAATCTAATCAAGTTCTACATCATATCCATCGATATCAACTTGTAATACAACTCAAGTTTTCAAAAATCATATCAAACTTGTAACACAACTCAAGTTTCTACATCATATCAACTTGTAACACAACTCAAGTTTCCAACCCATATCAACTTGTAACACAACTCAAGTTCCACAATCATATCAGCTTGTAACACACTTCAAGCTTCACATATATCAACTTGAAACAATGCAAATCAAATCAAGTTCATATCAATAATATTTATAAATAACTTGAAAAATTGCACATCAAACCAAGTTATATCAACACCCATATTGGACCAACTATCAAAACCATGACAACAGACACATAAACAAACAAATTGCACTTATCCCGACAAAACTGACCTTATCATACAAATTTTCCTCATTCACAAATCATCCTATCTCACAAAACCTACCACATGCGCTAACTAAATTTGGCTACGCGCTAAACCTATCCCATGCACTAACCTGTTTCTCCACATGCTATCCTATCTACCCCATGCGCTAGATTGACTCTATGCACTAACCTGTTTTATCCATGCGCTATCTAATCTACCCTAAGCGCTAAAACCTTTATCATGCGCTAACCTAGCACATGCCTATGCCGCCTGTCTACCCCTATGCACTAGATCAGACCTATGCGCTACTTACCCCTACCCATGCGACTCCCTGTGCACCCGATGCACTACCATTTCAATGCTCTGTGCTACCCTGTGTCCCTAATGCGCCAATCTACGACTATGCGCTAACCTAGAAAATCTATGCGCTACCCTATGTTTTTGGATGCTACCCAAAAGTTAACACCCCATGCGCTATGAAAGTTTTCATATGCGCTAACTGACTACATATATGCGCTAAAACAAAAAAACCTTATGCTAAAATTCAAAACGTGACCAAATCCGACAAAATAAAAAATAAAAAAGGGGTCAAACAGGTTGTCTTACTAGTGGTCCATACGTGGTAGGCCTTCGATACCTCCAAACGCGCTTGAATCGATACGTAGAATATGGAATAGGCATTTTGTCTTCTCTCCAAAAGTCTCTCTCTCCAAAGTCAACAAGCACAAATGAGACAAAACAATGCACTTTTCCCCTTATATAGGGTAAAATGAAATTAGGGTTAGGGGATTGAGCATGTAATTCGCTCGCGGTCTTCCTCGTATCCTCACACACATCAATATCAGGAGATGAATCAATTTTAGCATTCAACATAGCCAAAATTTTACAATGCAAACACAATTATCAAATCAAATCAAATTTTCCAAATTTTGATTCATCTCCTGAGAGGGCATTATCAAACATCATTTATCAAATTTGGGGCACGACATGAAAATCTAAAAACAACACTGATCATAATCAAATTTTAGCGACACATCATTTTCTTTGAATTAACATGTGCACACACGTCACTTCAAAGAGGGGAAAAATGTAGACGTATAAAAATGACTATATTCCTAAATGAATCTTTTATGTTCATTTCTCTATTTAATTAAATCTAATTTAATTAAATTATCCACATCCGTCTATTTAATTAAGTAAATTACTCAATTTATTTAATTAAATTCAATTAACCCCCTTTTAGGTCATTTAATTAAATAAATCATTTTATTTGATTAAATCTATTCTTCTAAACCTTTTAATTAAATTTACATTTAATTAAATAAGGAATCCCAACCAAATTGAATTAAATCCTATTATTTCTCCATCCACTTGCAAAATCCTACATCTCTCACTTGCCTCCTAAACCCTATTCCTAACCCCTTCTAGATTCTTCTAATCACTTCTAATTTAGCCTAACCCATCTCCTAAATGTTGTCACATCCCTAAGCAAGGGGAGGTCACTTCTCAAACCCTTAAAGTCTTTGATAACCATTAAAGGCTTCAAGTCTCCAACAACTTTCTCTTCCAAACCATTAATGGTTAACTCAACCCTCTTGCATGATTAGAGACTTTCTCTAAACTCAACCTCCATGTAACCCAAGGGTCTCATCAAGCATTTATTGCTTTGACCCTAGTTAGTCCTTAATCCTTTATACAAGAGTTTATCCTTTGGATAAAACCTTTATCCATTGGATAACCCTAACCTAACCTTAACCTAACCTTAACCCTTATCCCCTAAGGTAACCATGAGGTCTTCTCAAGCATTTAATGCTTCCTACCTCTCTTCTCAACCCAACCTTAAGTTGACATTTGTCACCATTTCATTGGTGCAAATTGCAAACATGGATTCCCAACTTTCAAACTCAACCCTTGATTACCTCTTTCAATCCTAGCCATCCATTGCCCTATTTTTGCTATAAATAGAGCTCTCCATCCTCCATTTTAAGAATCCAAGTCTTTAGCATCATACTTATACTAAAATCCATCCAAGCTCTAATATATCATTTGTGCTCATCATTTAGCCTCTCTTTTAAATAGGAATTAATCTAAATATGCATGTTTAGAGTATTTTCCTTATCATTTAGCTTAATCATAGACTAGTATATCATGCTAGGATAGTCTTGCTACTAATCTTGTCATCTTATAATCTAGTTTATTGCATTTGTAAGATCATGCATAGCTTAGGATGCATTTCATCTTAAAATCAACCAAAGCATCCCTCATTCTTGCATTTGTCATCCCTAAACCACTTTGCTCAGTGATATGAGAGTAAAGACATTGGTTTGAGGGACCTTGTGAGATAGAGAACCATGGAACCAACCTTGGGAAGTTGAGTCATTCTTCATGACTCCATAACTTGCACCAAGAAGTCCTGTGGGTGTGTAAGCAAGGCTCCTTAGGCTTCATTTTTTGCATTTTAAGTTCTATTGACCCACTTTTCCCGCATATATTTCTGGCACCCACCATGGGGCCCGACCCCATATATCAAATCAGTTTTTGAATTTAATCCCTTTTGCATGTACGCGGGAAGTAAGAATCAGCACGTGGGAAGCATTCCCGAGTGCATCTGATTAACAGCCTACCGCATCCTGCTTACTGTTTAGCGTGTTGGGTCCATCTTGTAGCACGTCAGGTCTTTACTATAGCGCATCATCCCACTAATATTTTCCTGTAGGTCTTGGCACGTGAGAAAAAAAAGTAGCGCATCCAAAAATCAGCTTAGCGCATTCAGAAAATAGCATAACGCATCAGATCTATTAAATAACGCATCACAGTCATCTTGTAGCACGTACAGTCTGTCCTGTAGTGCATCACAGATAGAAAACAAAAAGAAAATTTTAACCAAAATTAAAAAGATTAGACTTGTAGAAGTCCACCAAAACCCATATTTTCCTAACTATTTGATTGAAATTTTGCAGGACTCTAACATTTTCTTGCAGGTAGAGCTGGATTTTATTTGTAGAATTACAAATAGTTTTAGATTTTTCTAGCTTAGTTAAAGTTAGTTAAAATTTAGAGTTATTTTAATTCTTTTTGAATGAAATTGAACTCACCTTACTTTGGGCTGTAATATGAACCATAACAACAATTTTCTTGCTTTTCTAGAAGGAAATTTCTAAATTTGGCCTTTAAAAAGAACAAAACAAATTCTCATTTTTTGCAAAGGGATTAAAAGGAACTTCACCATCCTTTGGTGTATAAAAGGATTCATTTTAATTTGGGAAAAATAAAGAATAACACTAAGTCACAAAAGTTGGTTACAATCAAAGAGGGAAGTTCTTCCCCTTTTGATTGCTTTATTTTGTTGACCACACATCGCTTTTGTTTTGTTGACCAAGATCGAAATTTTGCTTTGTTGACCTTTTCTTTTCAATAAACTAGAAAATCATTTCTTTGAAAGAAATAAAAAGAACACCATGTTTTCGTGGAGCAACATCTCCATATAGATCTTAGAAAATCACTGACTTGAAAGGTAAAAAGAACCTTGTTTGCCTTGTCTCGTAAGTAGAAGGCATATGCTCTCCCCTTAATTGAGTGATCAAAAAGCCAGACTACTCTTACGCTTTCAGTCATTTAAAGCATTTACATCCTTTAGCAGGCCTGCCTTCCTGAGGGGTTGAAAAACTCTTAAAGCCATTCATGGCCGGTGTGAAGGGAACTGTTAGGCCCAATATGGAAAGCTAATGTATTGAGAGGGGAGGGGTGAATTAGTACTTCAAATCCTTTTAACAACAATATCTTTACTGTTATGCATAAACCAAAAACTACTGTAACATAACATAAAGCTAAAACAAATAAGTAACAATCATACATGATTCGCTCCATAACACATATATTTTGGTTACGCAAAAACTCTTGGTTAGAGAGAAAAACTGCGGTGGGGATGGCACCCACAACTTCACTAATGCAATAATAAAGAGTGCTCAGTTAGAGCTACATATTTAGCTATTTCTGATAGCTTACCCTGTTAGGAGTAACAAGATCTATTAGATCTACCTTGCTAAAGGATTTTACAACACTATATAGATGCTGCACTTGGTTAGAGGATTTACAATTTATAGACTTGATTAGAGTCTTTTACCTTGTTAAAGGTTTCTCTTACAACTTCAAAATATTACAATAAGATTTTATAAATATCTGCAACTTTACATTTGAAATGTTGTAGCAGATTCTATGTGCTCAAAATAAGATTACCTTGCCTATAGCATACCTTGGTAACTCATAAAGTAACTCGGTAAACCCTTCTATTTACTCTATTCTTTGACTGTTCTCTGATAACCTTCTTGGTGACCTCTGTGTCTCTATAATAGTCATAATACTCTGTGATTTCTCATGTATCACATAAGTCTTGCTTCATACACATATGCACACACATTTCTCTCATTCACACATATCTCTAACCCTAAATTCATGTTGTATAAATAGACTTCTTATGTCAGTGATCTGATTCATTGCTTCGGTCTTACAAACATGATTTCTTGAATAAATAACCATGCAAAATATTTCATTGGTTAGATGACCTCAAAATTATACAAAATCTACATGTGCAATTTCCAATGTGATAACGGTTCTATGTGCCTCGATCTTGTAACACATTTTCATATGTGTGTCTAGGTTCAATGAATTTGGTAACACGTTTCATTCGGTGTATATCAACTCAGTGCATTATCTTTACTGCTCGGTAGACATAAAAAAAACACTTGGTAGACAGCTCGGTGTATACTAGGCTCTGTGACTGTTTTCCTTCTGTAACCGACTAGACTGTTCATATCGACTAAATATTTCGGTAGTGGTACCCGACTAGAGTATATAGAATGACTTTGTATATAAAACTAATGGCAATTTGATAAGTAGTAACAATCTCCCCTTTTGACATTAGTTGAGATGTTTGACAAAACTTCTTTCAAAGTCATTACTCAAAAATTTGTATACTTTACAAAATTTGACTAAACATATAGTATATACATTAGTCAATGAAATAGTATAATCAAATATACTCCCCTTATCAATATGTTGTATAAAATTCTAATTATGTGTGCTCGGTGATCAATACTCTGTAATCATTGTTCTTTCCTCTATTCACTACTCTTGGATACTCTGCTTATTTTGCTCATTTTGCTCATTTTGCTCGGTATACTCCCCCTGTATACTACACTCCGGTTGTTTGATACTTTGAATACTATAGACTCCCCTTTGTACTTTGATGCTATATATACTTTGATGATATACTCCCCCTTTTTGACAAACATCAAAATTTAGTTACCATTTGGAGGTGGCAACTGATCAAAAATGGATTTGTACTTTCTCTTGGCTTCGGCAAGAGCGACAGAGAGTGCATCCTTTACACTGTCCATTAAAGAATTCTATGCATTAATATCAGCCAATAATGAAATTAAGCCATCTAAAGTGCTTCCCTCTTGTGTAGTAGAGAGGTAAGTGGCTCGGTTTAGCTGTTCTTGAATGGATGAAAGATGAGGAAGGAATAATGTTTGAAGTGTCATTATGTCCATCCTAATCTTGTGTTCTTCATTCCTCAGTT
Source organism: Cryptomeria japonica (assembly GCF_030272615.1). Lineage (NCBI taxonomy): Eukaryota > Viridiplantae > Streptophyta > Pinopsida > Cupressales > Cupressaceae > Cryptomeria > Cryptomeria japonica. Next base: position 318,206,681 of record NC_081413.1, on the reverse strand, counting down.
CCAATTGTTGAGCCATGAGCCGTTGTAGCTTAGTATAAAAATTCTGAACTGAATTGGGCTCGGGGGTCAACTTATTTGAGAGATCAGTGATCTCTTTCTCAATTGTTTCTGTTTTATTCTTAATGTCCTTAAGGAATAAAGAAAATGTGCAAAGTTTTTGAAATAATGAAAGAATGTGCTTGAGTTGAGGGGACAACTCAACAATAAATTTGACAAGTTTTACCTTGCCAACAATAATGGATTTCTGTACTTCCTCTATCATTTTGGCAGTTAGCTCCTTGTCTTTTAGTTTGCTCAAGTATTCGGATGCATCTACTCCAGATGTCTCAATCTGATTTAGGAGTTCATCTAATTGAATATGGATGGCTACATCGGTTGATATTGTAGCTGAAGGTAGCATATCTGATAGTAAGGTATTTACCTTTTGAAGTACTTTATTCTTCTTTTGTATGGCCAGCTGCTTCTCCTGTTCAGCCTTTGCTTTGCACAGTTTACCGAATTCAGTGAGTACTTGCCCTTTCAATTTGGAGATGTCTACATTGGGCAACACTATCGGTTTTTATAAATCAATTTTGAAACTATGCTTTTTCAACTTCTTTTCTTTACCTTTCACTGGGTGAACCACTATAATAGCTTGAGAGGCTTGAGGATCCTCGGTAGGTTGCTTGGTAGAGACAACACTTTGGTTGGTTTCTTTAGCCTCGGTAGTGTCCTTTGGTGTCTCGATGCTTGGTGTCTCAGTTGTAACATTTTCGGTGCTAGAAGGTGCTTGAGAGGTTTGTTCTTGTGAAGTACCTTCTGCTGTAGAATTTTGACCTTTGGTGCCTTCACCTGTATCCTGAGGAGCTTCAGTTGTAGCAGGTTGATTGATTGGTGGATAAGGCTGAACTTGTTCCAAAATAGATTCACTGGAGACAAGTTGTGCATAAGAATTTCCTTCAATCATTTCTTGTTCAGGTGCCTCTGCATCCATGATATCTTCATCTATTTGAATGGTGTCTGCAGGGTCTTGCTCGGTGAGATCAGGCTCTTGGTCGGTGACATCAACTATTTCCACTGTAGATTGTTCACTAGCATTCTTTCTTTAATAGATGTCCTTCCATTGCTCTTTTGTTTCCTTCTCCACATCTATATATAGGCCATTCATCAATTTCAAGGCCTTTTGTTTTACTATAAATTGTGTTTGGCTGTTTGTCAGATGTTCTTTTATTTCATCAACCGACATATCAGGAAAGAGATGCACTAGAATTCTTTCTCTGATTTGTTTCTCCGAGTCTAGGGCATATTGCCATCTGGTTTCAATATGTGCATATAATTCCTTAGGAATAGAATTACATACCTCTAATGGTACCACTCAAAATTTTAGAAGTGTGCAAATGATAGCTTCTTCAATTTGCCTCTTTTCATCAGCAGATCTGGATTCATATTTGACAAATCTGAATTCACCAAATCCACCATATTCCTTCAGATTTTTACAAAAATTTTCTACACTATGTACATCTACCTTCTTTCTTTTCACAATCTGAAATTTACTTGCATCTTCAGATTCGGTATCACCCGACTCTTTTGACAAAATGAGTCTCTGAGTAGATTTCTTGTAAGTTCTAGTTACCTTAGGAATGACAACAGTCTTTTGTTTCTTACTCGGTGATGAGCAGATGCCCTTGTGTTAGGTCTCTTTGTTGGAGGGGTTGGTAGGGCCATTGAAGTGTCCTGTTTCTTTCTCTTCAACACTTTTCCCTTAGGCAATTTGGTGCTAAGTGTTATGGCTGCTTCTTGGGCTTTTGTCTCCTCTTCGGTGATGGCTAGAACTCCTTTGAGAGGTGTGGAGGAAGACTCTTCTCCGAATTTCTCAGTTAATGCCTTAATCATCTTTGTAGCCTTCCTTGTAGCTTTGGGTACTACAATGCTCATCTTTACTTTTTCTTTCACCTCTTCATAGGTTCCATACCTCATCTCGGTAGCATGCCTTGGTAGTGTTAGAAATGCATCGATTTGCTATTGTGTGATATCAAAATCAATCTTGTAACCCATAGGTGATAAAGATCGAGTCCTCGGTTCCACAACATTCACATAACAGTAATCGGTGTCGACCTCAAAACATATTTCATCTTTGTATTTTTCTACCAGTTGTGGTGGAATCTGGTACCTGTTATGCATTTTCTCTTGGAACTTGCTGAAGTAATCATCCATTATATCATTAAAGTTATCACCTAACTTCTTGATGAAGTCATTGATCTGATGGGTGATTGGTCGGTGTAGTTCCCAAACAACTTTACCGACTGTTGGAAAAAACTTCTCAAAGTAGAAAAACATACATACAAGAAGTGATCCAAATTTTAGAGTATTTGCCGAGTTGTTCTTCTTCGGCTTTCTGATTGTGTTCAGATTTACAAACAAGTTCTTCAACAATACTTCACACAAGTCAATTTTCATGCCTTTCTTAACAATTTTGTATGCTAAGTCCACTACTGCATAGGGTACACTGTTTTCCCTTGCCAATTGGAAGAAACAGTAACCAATTACTCTAATGGCAAATTTGAGTTCAGGATCAGTGACATTGTTCAACTTCAGACCTCTGCAATCAGATTCTACCCCAGTCAAACTGATCAATTCCTTCTGTGATATCATTTTCTGTGCTCGAGCATGATCATAGATAGGATAACCGGTGATTAGATGAATGATTTCTTTAGTGATCTTAAACGGTTGCTCTTGTAGCCACATGAAATCATCATGCACTCAGCTTAGTACAAACTTGACCCACTGGGGTTTGAACACACGGGGATAGGTTAGGGCTTCAGTCAATCCCTTGATTTTGATATGCTCATACTTGCTATCTATTTTACCATATGTGCACAATTCATCATATGCATCTTTGATCTCAACATGACCGAGTTCTTCAACATGACATTTTGTAAAGAATCTCACATCCTCGACTAGCAAGACTCGATCCAGGATGAGTGAAATGGCAGTTTTGTCATCCGGTTCAGATGTAATTTTGGGAGTCAAAGAGTATTTTAGTGAGGGCTTCTCTACATTCTTGACAACAATGGGGTCTTGGTTCTTAGGTGCCATTTTGATTTCAGATACAAAATTGACACAGGAACCTTAGGGTTTGAGAACTTAACAAACGACAGACGCTTTACACTCAGCAGATAATAACAACTTAATGAGTTCGGTAAACCAACTTAGCAATGCGATTAGATTTGATGTAAATACCTTAGTTTTTGCTTTGAAGATGGTTTGATCGCCTTGTTTCGCTCTACTTTGCTTCTCGAAAACTTGGTGAATGAAAATGACTGCGGAAAACCTTTAAGTACTCAAAAATACCTTATTGGGCTCCGTGCAAGTTAGGTCAAAGACATTAAATGTACTCAGTTCACTTAACTTTCTTTCCCTTTTTGCACTTTAACTGAGTAACCAAATTTCCTTCATATACTGACTTGACAGGCTTCCTGACTTCACCGACTTGACAAATTTCCTGTAAAGTGCTCCAAAAGACTTTGATAGAATTTCAAACTTACTACTACATCTTACTATGCAGATTTTGAATTTAGTACATACTAAAATAGGAACTATTTAAGATTTAACCTTGTGAGAATGCAGTCCCTTCGTACCTTTACCGATTAATTTGGAGTGGGAGCACCTAACTCGGTAGGTAAGGTGCTTTCTTTATTTGACACAATTTCCTTCTTTCTCCAAATCATCTTTAATTTCTCTTTTATTTCCTCAGTGTCTTCTCTAGGTTGATCTTTGCAATCTCCAGCCAAGTGTCCAACTTTGTGACAATGAAAACATGCCATACTAGGATTTCTCCATGACCTTCGGTTATTCATTCCAAACCTTATAAAGTAGTTGGCACTTATATGTCCATATCTTCCACAACATTCACACCATATCCTTGTATTGTAATCCCATGGTATTGTAGAATATTGTCGGTAAGGATCTGTGTGAGTTCGGTAACCTCTAGTATTTGCTCGATGTGCAGACCACATGTCCAGTTCTTTTGCTTAAACGAACACTTCTCGGTACTATGTCTATATCTATTGTAGTTTTTACAAAACCCTTTGAATTTTGCCTTCTGATAATTATTAACAGACTTTGTCCTACATTGATTAGATGTGTGACCATATTTATTGCAATTGTAACAATAACCATTGGTCTTAGTGGCATTCGGTTGCTTACCTTTTCTGGTTTGACACATGTTGGCAGTATGACTTTGATTTCCATAGTAGTAGCAAATAGGCTTCTTTCTTTTGATGTTCTTTTTGTTTCCAGCTTGCTTTGATGATTCTCCTCTCTTGGTAGTATGAATTCCCTTCTCGGTAGAGTCTTTTCCTTTGTAACCGAGTCCTACATCTTTGTTGGATCATCTTGTATTCAGTTGCTCATCCAACATCTTTGATGCTTCATAACTCTTCTTCAGTGTTTCTTTGGATTTCTTCTCTGTTTCAAGTTCATCAGTCAACCTTGATACTTCAAGTTTCAATGCTTGATTCTCATCATCTTTCAGATTTGCTTCATGATGTGCATAACCTAGTTGATCTGTCATATTTTGTTCAATCCTAGTCAACCTTATGATTTCATCATCCTTATTAGATACTAAAGCTTCAAGTTGTTGTTTCTCTCTTTCTAGATCTCTGACTTTATCCTCGGTTGTCCTCAATGCATCAAGATTTTCAGTCATCTGTGTACTGAAATGTTCATGTTCTCTTTTCATTGCTCTTAGTTGATCAGCCAATGCTTTGTTCTTTTCTTTCAATTGTCCAATCATTTCTTCAGTCTCTTCAAACATACTGTTCTCAGATGATGTCTCAATTTGTTCCACTAACTCTTGAGAGTCCTGCAAATCATCAGATAATCTTCTTCTCACTTTGAGAGATTTTTGCATTTGCCTTTGCATGTCTACAATCACTTGATTAGCATGATCCAATTCTTCTTGCAGATACACAAACCTCTAAGATTGTTTGCAACCTTCCATTGATAAGATCTTTCTCTTTAGGCAGTTAAACCATTTTCCAAGATTCAAGCTCTAATACCAATTGTTAGGCCCAATATGGAAAGCTAATGTACTGAGAGGGGAGGGGTGAATTAGTACTTCAAATCCTTTTAACAACAATATCTTTACTGTTATGCATAAACCAAAAACTGTCGTAACATAACATAAAGCTAAAACAAATAAGTAACAATCATACATGATTCACTCCATAACACATATATTTTGGTTACGCAGAAACTCTTGGTTAGAGAGAAAAACTGCGGTGGGGATGGCACCCACAACATCACTACTGCAATAATAAAGAGTGCTCAGTTAGAGCTACATATTTAGCTATTTCTAATAGCTTACCCTGTTAGGAGTAACAAGATCTGTTAGATCTACCTTGCTAAAGGATTTTACAATACTATATAAATGCTACACTTGGTTAGAGGATTTACAAATTATAGACTTGATTAGAGTCTTTTACCCTATTAAAGGTTTCTCTTACAACTTCAAAATATTACAATAAGATTTTATAAATATCTGCAACTTTACATCTGAAATGCTATAGCAGATTCTATGTGCTCAAAATAAGATTACCTTGCCTATAGCATACCTCGGTAACTCGATAAACCCTTCTGTTTACTTTGTTCTTTGACTGTTCTCTGATAACCTTCTCGATGACCTTTGTGTCTCTATAACAGTCATAATACTCTGTGATTTCTCATGTATCACATAAGTCTTGCTTCATACACATATGCACACACATTTCTCTCATTCACACATATCTCTAACCCTAAATTCATGTTGTATAAATAGACTTCTTATGTCAGTGATCTGATTCATTGCTTCGATCTTACAAACATGATTTCTCGAATAAATAACCATGCAAAATATTTCATTGGTTAGATGACCTCAAAATTATACAAAATCTATATGTGCAATTTCCAATGTGATAACGGTTCTATGTGCCTCGATCTTGTAACACATTTTCATATGTGTGTCTAGGTTCAATGAATCTGGTAACACATTTCACTCGGCGTATATCAACTCAATGTATTATCTTTACTGCTCGGTAGACATAAAAAAAACACTCGGTAGATAGCTCGGTGTATACTGGGCTCTGTGACTGTTTTCCTTCTGTAACCGACTAGACTGTTCATACCGACTAAATATTTCGGTAGTGGTAACTGACTAGAGTATATAGAATGACTTTGTATATAAAACTAATGGCAATTTGATAAGTAGTAATAGGGAATGACCTATGTGGGAAACGACTTTGATGCCAAGTGTTCCAACCCACTATAATCAAAAGTGGAAAGTTGCAAAAGTCCTTTTCAACGGTTGCGCGCAGCGATTATCCTTCCCTTAGTATCCTTGAGATACATAAAACCTTTGTTCTAAAGGTTGGGAAGCCTCTTGAGGGAGTTTATCATCGACGGTCGAACAAGAAGCCTGATTATGAACCTTAGAAATAGAAACTTTGAGCCGAGTGTAATATCATAGTGCAAGGGTGGGGAAGAATCCGACCCCAAGATTACTCACCATATATCTCCCAAGATAGCTACTCAATTGTGAAGCAATTCACTTTGAGTTGATTTCTGGCAAAAGGCAAAAAAATGGGCACCCTCTAGGGGGAGACACGACTGTTTGAGCTGACGGAGTAACGAGACTAGTGGGCTATGATATTACTTATGACCTTTGAATAAAGAGTCTTCTTGAAGTGTATTATTTATCCAGACCTGTTAAAACATTGGGGATTTGAACACATCCTCGCAGAACGTACACTTATTGTTAGATTAAGCAAGATGGTTGTCTCTTTGGTGTTGTGCTTTCATTTGTTACTTCAAAAAATCATCTGTCAACACTGAAAAATTCAAAACAAAGATCCAAAAATCGCAGAAAACAACCAAATCAATATATCAAGGCAGTCTAGCACATAAAAACAACCTCTTAGCACATGTGAACTATCTTTTAGCGCATTAAAACTAAACTTTAGCATGTAAAGTCTTAACAGTAGCGCTTTATCAAGAATCCGAAACCACAGTCATAACTTAGCGCATCCAGAAAACAGTCTAGCGCGTTGAAGCATCAGCTTAGCGCATAGGAGTCAAAAACTAGTGCATAAAGTTTATCAGTCAACGCTTCATAGGCCCATACTAGTGCATAACATTTCTAGCAAAATAGAAAACAAAAGAAAACAATCTTAACCAGTTAGTGCATAGCCGACGGCAGCCTAGCGCGTGTGGTCTTTTCCTTAGCGCATTGAAAACTTTCTGTAGCGCATCCTGTCTATGCTTTAGTGTGTGATCAAAATCAGAAAATCAAGGGGGAGAACAGAGATAGATTTGAAAAATTTTGAAAATATTTTTGAAAACCTCCTTTCATTAGCTTCATTTTCGTCAAAACAAAGTATCAGAAACAGAACATTAAAAGCTATTTCCAAGGCAAATTTCTAGTCAAACAAAAGTTGTCCAAAATCCAAAACTGGTCGCACGATAAACATATCTATCCTATCAAAATCGGGAAACATCATCACAAGTGATGAGTAGGTCCTTTATCATCTTGCGGATTTTATCCCAAACACTTGTTCAAGAAATTCAAGTTGTCAAATCAAGTTTCCATATCGGGAAACTTTATCCATATCATTTGGCACACTTTGTCTTGAGGGGGCATCTAAACCTTCACTTTGATAAAGTAAAACTTGAGTCTTCAAAACAAGATCAACTAAATCCAAAACAACTCAAAGGAAACCATTAATCACTTATGCATGACTAATCCTCATATTCTGAGAAGAAAGAATATTTATCGTAACACTCAGTTGAAGAAACAACAACCAAGTTTTTCCAAATTTGTCAAAAGAGATAAATTTTTATACATCAATCATCAACTCTTCAAATCTCATCGAACATTCCTTCATCACGTCAAACTTTATATCCAGAACAAATCCAACGAATTTGACAAGGAGCCTTTGAAGACTAGGGCATATTGTCAAAAATCCACATTCAGTCAAATGATAAACCGTGGAGGAAAGATCAATCTAGCATTCTTTCTCAATGAGTGCATCACTTACAACATACCCCGATTTGAACCACAAACCCCCGAGCAACATATCGAAGAGGATTTTGTCCCCTTTATCACAGTAAGCTTCTACTAAAAAGATGCCTGTTACTTGCTCTCAACAAAACAAACAAAGCGAGGCACAAGCAGAATCGAGTATGAATCAGAGGTTATCAAATCCTTTTGAAGGTCCACACCTAGAGGATACTGAAATTCTGAAGAACTTCTTCAGGAATGCTAAGAAAGCGCTTCGTTCCAAAAACTTGTGGAAAGACTCATGGAAAATGACAAGGGAAATTATCTACTCATGCTTACAAGCAAAGGAGTTAAACTTCCTGAAGACTTTGACACAAACATGTTTAGAACAAGATCTCAACATTACGAATAACAAGAACTACAACGAGAAGGGGAAGCACGCAACCCTAAGCAAGATATGTCTGAACAAAACATACCAGACCAAAATACACCAGGACAAAACATCCCTGAGCAACACATCCCTGAGCAAAATATACCATTCCGTACACCATTTCAACCCAGGATTAATGCAAGGGAAGAACTCTTCCCTCGGCAAAACAATGTGCACATGCAACAAGGAACAACAGTATAGTACTCATTAAATGAAATTTTTCCTTATCCTTTTGACAGAAGATTGCACATGGTCCCTTTTCCTCCAAACTCAGACATCCCAAAATTTGACAAATACGATGGAAAAAGCGATCCTTGTGATCATGTTCGAGAATTCTGCACCATGAGTCTTGAATTTGCTCACAATGACACCTATCTAATGAGGTTATTCCCATGAAGTTTGGGAGGACAAACAATGGAATGGTTATCCAAAATCACACCTCATGTTAGATCATTTGTTGAACTAGTCAACAAATTTATCACTTAATATTCCTACAACATTCAACATGCTATAACCATGCTAGACATTTGTAACACCAAACAAAAAAACAATGAAACATTCATGGTATTCCTTCAATGTTGGCGACGTATGGTTTCACGATATCCTCGAGATATTCCTGAAAAAGAGAAAATGGAAATTTTCAGCGACAACTTGAATGGTGAGATGAGTTACAGGCTCAAACTCCAATGCATACCGTCTTTCGCTAAACTGATTGAAAATGGCATTCAAGTAGAAGAAGCATGTGTCAAGAAAGGAATGCTCAAATTCTTCAAAGAAGGAATAGGTTCATCAAACTACAACAACCAAAATAACAACAACTTGGACAAATCTAGATTCTGGACTCGAAATAAAAACAATGGAAGCGAAGGAGGCAATGAATCACATGATCCAAAATCTAAACAACCAGTGCTTGCATTATCAAGAAATCCTCAAGCTACAAAGAACCCCAAAGGTGCTAATGTAGACGCTAACATATACGCACCAAATACCAATCAAGGTCAACCCAACACAAACAACACCAACAATGTTCAAAACAATACCACAAATCGAGGACCTAATAACAATTCATGAGGTGGCACCAACAATTTCCAAAAATGTGTCTACACACCATTGGGACAATCACTGGAGTCAACATTCAGAGAACTCTTGGCAAACAAAATTATCTCTTTACCAGCAATCAGCAACTATGAACCACAAATCAAACCACCTTGGTGGAATGACTCGCACTTTTGTGATTTTCATCACAACAAAGGTCATCAAACAAATGATTGCATGAGGCTGAAAAACATTGTTCAAGACATGATTGATAGAGGTGATTTGACAGTAGATGGTTTGAAGACAAATTGTGACCATGGAGCCTTTAAGAATCCTCTTCCAAACTACAACAAAGATGGAGCTTCTACCTCGAACGATACACGTGGAGCTTGTATCAATCACATCTACAATAACACCATCAATCATATATCAGCTGAAGATAATCAAGTCAATGTCATCACAATCCGAGATCAACGTGATCATGAATCTGTTAATGTAACAACAAGGGCTCAAAAATATGTCTTGAAAGGACATACGTCAAAAACTAGTGCTATACCCAAAATTCAATATGATCTAGTCAGCCAACTACGCAAAACTTCTGCTCAAATATCTATACTGGAATTGCTGAAACTTTCGTCGAAACACAAAGACATGTTGGAACAAGCGTTATTAGAAAAAAATGTACCTCAAGAGCTGGATGCGGACAAATTCCAAGCCATGGTCGCTCATATGACAGGGCCTCATAATCTCACTTTTTCAGAGCATGACAATATCTCACTAAGTCATCCACATAACACTCCTCTCCATATCGAAGTCATCGTCTATGAGCACTGAGTAAAATGAGTATTGCTAGATGGAGGAGTTGGGCTTAATATATGTACCTTAAAACTTATCCATGCATTAGGTTTCTCAGAGGAGTCTATTGATCCCCACAAAAATATTACCATAAAGGCATATGATGATGAAGAAAGATCCTTTAAAGGAACAGTGGTGTTGCCGATTCAAGTCGGACCAATACAAAAGGATACTATGTGCCAGGTCTTAGAATAGACCTCACCTACAATATTTTATTGGGTCAACCCTGGATACATGAAATGCAAGCAGTACCTTCTACATACCACCAGTGTGTCAAATTCCCCTATAATGGGCAGGAGGTTTCTATATCTACTGATCACAATCCATTTCAACATTGTAATGCAATGGGGGCAGCCCAGGACAGTTTGGTCCCGCATAATAGAGAGAAACAAAATCCCGTAGCCTTCGATCTTCAACAACCAAAGTCTAAATCATTACCTGGAGATTTCAAGCAGAAAATGAAAATCAAAGAACAAGGCATGGGGGAATACTCTTTGGAACCCATGTGTTTGACCAACTTACCCACATCACCTAGATCTCATGGATTACCTACAACATCAACACATCAAGAAACTCAGCCCATCACCAATTTTTGATGGCACATTCATTCAACTCGACACTTTAGCACATGAATCTAAGGAAAAGGATATCCTCAGTTGGCTATACAAAGAGGAGGAAGAAGATAGAGCAGCTACTGTGGAAATAGCTATACCCACACACCTATATGGAAAAGGCTACTTAATCATCTAACAAATGGGATACAATGGCAAAGGACCTATTGGTAAGTGTCAAGAAGGTGTCACAGAACCCTTAGATCCTCCACAATTTAGTAAAGACAAAAAAGGATTGGGCTTTAAATTCACTCTACTACCAAAGATAATACCACGCAAATATCAGAAACCTCAGTGGAAAGCAAAGAAGAAGTACAAAGAAGAATCCTGGCAAGAAGCACTATTTGAGTCAGCAGAGACAATCTGTAAGGAACATGAACATGAAGAACAGAAGCAACATCAGGAGAAGCCCATCATTCACAAAAAGGTAACATCTATGATAGTAGCTCATATTCACGAACAAATATCCAACAAAGAAGAATCACCTCAGGGCAACATCATTCCTCCCCGGGAAGAAATAGTCTATGAACAAATGCAAAGAATAGAAGCAAGATTTAACACAGAATCAGAAAAAGCCAGTAGAATAGTATCAATTATCAAAGATCTATTTTTGCCATACAACATACCTGTTTATAGCACTAAAAAAATCTGGGATGATAACTCTGAGACTGATTCCAATGAATATGAATGGGGTAGCTGCTCAAATGCTACTGAAGATACCGCTGAAAATACTAGTTACATATCCCTTTCTCAAGAAGAGAATAACATAGAAATTAGACTACCTGAATTTGGACCACAGAATATCTATGACGCTAAGGAAAGCGAGTAGAAACATTATGAACAAGTCTATATGGAGGATGATACCATCGAAGACCTCGATGGAATCCTTAACTTCTTTAACACCCGAACCAATCACAATGAAACCTCTATCTTGACACTTACCACAACAGAACTTGATCCACCAAATGATCCCTTACCACTTGTCTTTCTTGACTTCATCGACTGGGACAAACCCGAAATACATGATATACAAATTTTTCCAAATGATGAATCTATTATTCACTATCTATGTACTGTTAATCCGGAAACAGGCTCTACCAGTGAACAAAGTAATGATGTCTGTAACCAAGGGAGTGCCAAGTCTCTCAGTCGCAAAAATAAACCAAATAAAGGATCTGATGCTAAAAGCCAGTCAATGGCGGCTCTAGATCACAAAAAAGTAAAAATAAAGGATGCATCTGAGGGTGAAAACCTTTTTAAGGCACCTAAAGATGGGAGACTTGACATTCTTCCTGAACATTTTCATGAGCGATCACCCATATTGATTGAAACCACTCAATCAATCAACATTGGTACTATAGAAGTAGCTAAAAATATACACCTTGCAGAATCTTTGACAAAAGCAGAAAGATCAGAATTTGCCAAATTCTTTAAAGAAAAGAAAATCAACTTTGCTTGGGCATACGCAGATATGCCCGAGAGTGATCCACAATTGATCATGCATCACTTATCTATGGCTCCAGGAGCTAAGCCAATTAAGCAAAAACTGAGAAAAATGAATCCCCATGTGGCACTCATGGTCAAAGCTGAATTAAAGAAACTATAGGATGTCGGATTCATCCGACCCATCGACTATGCATAATGGATTTCCAACATTGTAGCAGTTTCAAAACCAGATGGTAGTATCAGAATATGCATAGATTTTAGAGATGTCAATAATGCCTGTCCAAAGGTTGACTTTCCTTTGCCAAGTATTGACATAATTGTAGACCTCATAGCAGGCCATGCAATGCTATCACTAATGGATGGTTTCTTAGGCTATAAACAAATCAAGATTGCTCCAGAGGATCAAGATAAAACAACGTTCACCTATCCTTGGGGAGCGTATTGTTGGAATGTCATGCCTTTTGGCTTAAAGAATGCAGGGGAAACTTATCAATGAGCAATGACAACAATATTCCATGACATGATGCATACCTTCATGGAAGATTATGTGGATGATTTACTAGCTAAATCCTTCACCAGAGTAGAACACCTAAGCATTTTAACAAAGATTTTTGATCGATTGGAGAAATTCCAAGTCAGGCTCAACCCTAAGAAGTGTGTCTTCGAGGTTACATCGGGCAAGTTACTAGGCTACATAGTCTCAGAAAAGGGAATTGAAGTGGATCCAGCAAAGGTACAAGCCATTATGGAGATGCCACCACCAAAGAACATTAGCCAGCTCAGGTCGCTACAAGGACGACTCCAATCAATCAGGCGATTCATCGCCCAGCTAGCAGATAAAATCCTACCTTTCAATCATTTGCTACATAAAAATGTACCGTTCAGATGGGAAGCCAAGTGTGCAGAATATTTCTATCAAATCAAGCATTATCTGATGAAACCACCAGTTCTAGTACCACCGATAGCAGGGAAGCCACTTATTCTCTACATTTCCACAATAGACATTTCTCTAGGGGCACTATTGGCACAAGAAGATCAACAAGGAAAGGAATGGGCAATATACTACATCAGTAGGACATTGAATGACTATGAGCTCAATTACACATTTATTGAGAAAGCATGTTTGGCTGTAGTCTTCGCCTCCCAAAAGTTCTGACATTACATGCTAGCTCACACAATCAAGCTAGTTGCAAAAATTGATCCTCTCAAATATTTACTCAGCAAGGAAGCTCTTACTGGCTGATTGGCTAAATGGGTCATGATTCTCAGTGAATTTGACATCCACTATATGGAGCGAAGAGCTATCAAGGGACAAGCAATTGCTTATCAACTAGCGGAAGCACCACTACCAGGAAAATAGACTATGGAGATTGAATTTCCAGACGGGGACATTCTTGCTATCTCTACCAAATAATGGACCCTATACTTTGACGGATCCTACACACAACATGGTTCAGGTGATGGCATTCTATTCATCACTCCGAAAGGACACACTATACCAAGATCATATAGGCTTATGTTCCCATGCACAAATAATGTGGCTGAATATGAGGCATTAGTTATAGGCATCAAAATGGTCGTAGAATGGAAAATCATAGAGTTGAAAGTCTATAGAGACTCACAATTAGTCGTCAATCAAATCAACAATGACTATCAGACAAAGGATGACAAGCTGCTCCCCTATAAGCGAATGGTGGATGACTTCAAGCAATATTTTGCACACATCGCCTTCGAGAAAATACCAAGATTGAACAACAAAGAAACCAATGCAATGGCTACTATCGCTTTATTACTACAAATTCCAGAACAATAGAGTCGTTACAAGTTTCTGGTAGAGCAACTGTTCTCCCCAGCCTATGACCATTCAGAATCCTAGGTTATCTACGCCTTATCTAGTTCAGACTCTCCATTTTATGGATGGATATATGAGTATCTTAAGAACAATATCCTACCCATTGACTTGTCCCAAAACCAAAAATGTAACTTTATCCAACAAGCTATCTGTTATACCCTTACTTATGATACTTTGTACCATCGAGGTCTAGATGGTACTCTTCTTCGTTGCCTTGATCGTAACAAATCTGACTCTGCTTTACACGAGCTTCACGAAGGTATCTGTGGCACACATTCTAGTGGTACTACTCTTGCTAAAAAGCTTCTAAGGATGGGATACTACTGGCCTACAATGGAAAAAGATTCTTACCACTTCGCCAAGAAGTATCCTAAATGCTAGATCCATGGCAATCTAATACATGAACCAACACAAGAACTACAACCTTTCACAACATCCTGGCTCTTTTGTCAGTGGGGTTTGGACTTAGTCGGCAAAATTCATCCTTCCTCTTCAAATTGACACAAGTTCATTATAACTGCAACAGAGTACTTTACCAAGTGGATTGAAGCAGTCCCCATGACCACGGTGACTGGGAAACAAATTGCCTCTTTTATCCTTAACTATCTGATTTGCAGATATGACATCCTGAGTTCCATCATCACTGATAATGGATGACCTTTCAAAAACCAAGATGTCCAAGAACTATGTGAAAAATTCAAAATCCAACATCGTTTCTCTACACCTTACTACCCACAGGGGAATGGTCAAATAGAAGCATCCAACAAGACAATATTGAAAATCCTAAAGAAAACAGTGAATGATGCAGGCAAAGATTGGCATGTAGAGCTTAATCCAACACTTTGGGCATACAGAACCAGCATTCACACACCTACCAGAGCTACACCATACTCACTGGTATATGGATCAGAAGCTATTTTACCACTGGAGGTAGAAATTCCATCTCTCAGAGTCTCTCTAAAAGGCTTAATCCCAAATGAACTTGAACTATTGGATGAAAGACGCCAACGTGCTTATACTCATCTCAAAGCCTATTAGCAATGCATGTGCAAAAGCTACAACCACAAAGTCATTCCCCGGATTTTTAAAATGGGTGACCTAGTACTCAAGGAAAATCCTAGAAATCAGCAAGATCGGGAAAAGAAAGGGAAATTTGAACCTAACTGGTTAGGTCCCTATGTCATCATATCAATCTACAGATTAGGTGCTTATCAGCTAACAAATTCAGAAGGAGATGTGCTTGATGAACCAACTAACAACATCCATTTGAAGAAATACTACACTTGAGTAGTCTAATGCACGAAAAAGACAAAAAAACTCAGAAAATTAAGAAAAAAAAGCAAATAAAAAGGTACAATAAAAGCAACTAGTGAAAACCTAGTAATAGGTGCAATTGTGAAAGAACAACTCCTCTATCTATATCCATATCCTTATCTTCGCAATAAAGCACTATCGGCCATCACCCGACATTTTATCACAAATATCCATTCAGGACATACTTAGCATAGTCACTATCTTGATTTTTCCATCTAGCCTTTCACCACATCTCACCATGGCTTGGTAATCACTGTACATATCCACATCGAGAGGTCTACTTAGCTAGGGGAAATAGCCATCTAAAACTTACAACATGTTCAAACCATCAAAACTATTTGCAAAACTCAGAACATCATATCCAACAAACAAAGGCTCGCACAAAGAAAAACATTGATCGAATAAAATAGGGAATCACAAAATAAATACGATGGATGATTTTCTGAAGTATCACATGTTTGCATATTGCATAAAGTTTTGACTATTCTTGCATTTAAACTTTTTGAATTATTGGATTCTCTACATTTTCTCCACGATGCTTCGAGCTAGAGAAACATCGGGAAACTCCAATATTTTGTTAGTTTTTTGTTTGTGAGGCGATCATTTGTACTATGTAAATACTTGTCTCGAGACATGATTCAACACATCACTGAAGACATGATTCCACTTTACGCATACAAATGGTTTAATCTTGTCTATTTATACGCAATCCGCACTCAGGTAATCCTGGTTCAATTATACCTTGATGCTTGTGCTATCTTGCAAAATCAAACATCATGTAAATTTTTCTCAGGTCATCATGGTTCAATTATACCATTATGCTTGTATAAATTTTTAACTTATCCCAAGATCAATCAATGCTCAATGATGATATATCTATTGGAAGCAAATAACATGTGGCTATATCAGATGACAAATGCAGAATGAAGATGCTAAAAAACAATTAGTTGCATATCATTTTACAATTAGTTGCATATCAAGATACATCTCACATCATATCATATCATACATCTCATTCTCAAGATACATCTCATAACATCATGCATTCACATCACATCCATCTATCTAAGAATTGCATCATCATATAATAGGCACAAGCATATAAAAAGCATAAATCCATAACACATCACATGATCAAAGAAAATAGAGTCATATATATATCTCAACAAATGATCAATGTACAATATCTGTCATGTCTATGACCAATACAACAAAAAAAAAATGATCAAAAATACAATGGAGATAATGTCTCTCAAGAGTGACTATCTCCTAAGGGAGACGGTCTCGATGTAGATGTCCCAGCCCCTAGATCTCCAAGAGGATCCTGTCTATGAGTCCCCGTCATGCCTCTACTCTTTAACCATTAACCAGCCTCTTGAGATCAACTCGATCTCGACTGTGTAAAGCTTTGTACTTGGCGATCCCTAGGCACCACATCCTCGTAATGGTGCCGGTTGTACTCCACCTCCTTGGCTCTCAAAGCTATCTCTCTCAAGGTGTCTCTCATTGGACCACCTCCTGCTACTCTCTGCAAGCTCGCTGCGAGCTCCTCTGCTCAACCCCGCCACTCTATCTCAGTATCGCACTCAGTGGTCAGCTGTGTAATCTGATGCTACTACGCCAGTAACTGTGCCTGTAGCTGCTGTACTGTCACCTGTAGGGTCCTAATTTGAGCATCCTCTTGATCCGTCAGAACTCGGACCTAAAGGGGTACCTGGGAAGATGCACTCCACATCCTTCCCCTTGTCCTTGGTGCTAGTGGAGGTAGCACATCGGTCCTCCTCCTCTGAGCTGGTCATCTTAGCTCATCAGTCCCTCCCATTGCTACTATCACCTCTGCTACTCTCCCCTCACCCCCTGCTCTAATCGTCAATCCTCCTCTCCCTCTATCCATCACATCTCATCGAACTACTCTCTCCACCCCTCTATCACCACCATCTCTACCCCTGTCTCCTCTCCTCCCGTAGTATCCTCTCCCTCGTCATCGTCCTCCTCCACCTCCTCCATCATCTCCCTCGTCCCCATCTCCACCTCCCTCATCCTCATCATCATTGAAAGCATCCTCATCATCATTGAAAGCGGGCCGCATCTCCACTGGATCTGATATCCTTGCCACGACACGAGTTGCAAACAATCTGGTAAACTCATCCGTCATACCAACATCTAGTATCTCTGGGGCATAGTCCCATATCTAGCCCGCTAACTGCACAAACTCCTCTACAGCCACCACACTATCAATAGTTGGGCCCCAATCTGGTATATCCTGCTTCCGATGTGCATACAAATAGGTCCCCTGTGGTATCCCCTGTTGGCGACCATACTGCCACAAAACTCTAGTAACCAAGAATCTCTCGATCACAAAAGGGGTCCGCCCTATCAAAAATTGAGTCATGAAGATGTATGACATCTCCAGCCCATCCTTAGCCCAAACCTCACAACCTGTATATGGTCGCCATACGACCGTATCAATATCATCCAATACCCTCCTCCAATGCTCCAGCTTGCCCAGCTTCCGCTGGACAACTAATCCCCTATATCCATATGCATATGCATGCCCAATAGGCCTATCTCTATCCACTAGTGGCCTAGCTACGGGAATGTACTCCCAACATCATACCTATAGAAGTGTCATGCCAGCTGATAAACTGCTGTAACCCAGGTAGACTACCTCATGCAAGTCCCTATACAAACAGGCTAGCATAGTCGATCCCCATACTAACCTGCGATCCTGTTTAACAATCTCCTCCAGCACCAGTCCCCATCCCACAGATAGTCCCTTCGACCTGTGGTTGGGACATAGAAAACCACCTATAAAACCTGCTAGTACCGATGGAAGAGGCGCATAGTCCAAATCCAGAAACTCCCTCCATGAAATTTCATATCCACACACTGTGTCATCATGAAATATCAGGCGAAGTGCCTCTGTCCCGCCCTCCTTTGACTACTCATAAGGTAGTAGTGCACCTACTACCGGTATACGCAGGATCCGGTAACAATTCTCTGGGGTCACTATCATCTCCCCTATGGCAAAGTGGAAGGTATTCGTGTCACTGTGCCATCTCTCTACAAGCGCTGTAAGTAAACTCCTGTTCACAGTAAACCGAGGCATATCTAATAAGGAAGACAAGCCACATCTATCAATGGTGTCTAGATCAACCCGTGACAACTGTGGTATCAATGCCCATGGTCTCGGGAACCGCTCGCGTGACTGAACCACTCCCAATCACTCCTGTCAAACAACAAAACAAGTCCAATATAAGTTTCCTCATCAAAACATAGATATCAAAATCAAAATCACATCAAAAACTTGAAAACTTTGAAAATCTAATCAAGTTCTACATCATATCCATCAATATCAACTTGTAATACAACTCAAGTTTTCAAAAATCATATCAAACTTGTAACACAACTCAAGTTTCTACATCATATCAACTTGTAACACAACTCAAGTTTCCAACCCATATCAACTTGTAACACAACTCAAGTTCCACAATCATATCAGCTTGTAACACACTTCAAGCTTCACATATATCAACTTGAAACAATGCAAATCAAATCAAGTTCATATCAATAATATTTATAAATAACTTGAAAAATCGCAAATCAAACCAAGTTATATCAACACTCATATTGGACCAACTATCAAAACCATGACAACAAACACATAAACAAACAAATTGCACTTATCCCGGCGAAACTGACCTTATCATGCAAATTTTTCTCATTCACAAATCATCCTATCTCACAAAACCTACCACATGTGCTAACTAAATTTGGCTATGTGCTAAACCTATCCCATGCGCTAACCTGTTTTCTCCACGCGCTATCCTATCTACCCCATGCGCTAGATTGACTCTATGCGCTAACCTATTTTCTCCATGCGCTATCTAATCTACCCTAAGCGCTAAAACCTTTATCATGCGCTAACCTAGCCCATGCCTGCACCACCTGTCTACCCCTATTCGCTAGGTCAGACCTACACACTACTTACCCCTACCCATGCGACTCCCTGTGCACCCGATGTGCTACCATTTCAATGCTCTGCGCTACCCTGTGTCCCTAATGCGCTAATCTACGACTATGCGCTAACCTAGAAAATCTATGCGCTACCCTATGTTTTCGGACGCTACCCAAAAGTTAACACCCCATGTGCTACAAAAGTTTTCATATGCGCTAACTAACTACCTATATGCACTAAAATGAAAAAACCGCATGCTAAAATTCAAAACGTGACCAAATCCGACAAAATAAAAAATCAAAAAGGCGTCAAACAGGTTGACTTACCAGTGGTCCATATGCGGCAGGCCTCCGATACCTTCGAATGCGCTTGAATCGATGCGTAGAATATGGAATAGGCATTTTGTCTTCTCTCCAAAAGTCTCTCTCTCCAAAGTCAACAAGCACAAATGAGACAAAACAATGCACTTTTCCCCTTATATAGGGTAAAATGAAATTAGGGTTAGGGGATTGAGCATGTAATTTTCTCATGGTCTTCCTCGTATCCTCGCACACATCAATATCGGGAGATGAATCAATTTTAGCATTCAACATAGCCAAAATTTTATAATGCAAACACAATTATCAAATCAAATCAAATTTTGCAAATTTTGATTCATCTCTCGAGGGGACATTATCAAACATCGTTTATCAAATCTGGGGTACAACATGAAAATCTAAAAACAACATTGATCATAATCAAATTTTAGCGACACATCATTTTCTTTGAATTAACATGTGCACACACGTCACTGCAAAGAGGGGCAAAATGTAGACGTATAAAAATGACTATATTCCTAAATGAATCTTTTATGTTCATTTCTCTATTTAATTAAATCTAATTTAATTAAATTATCCACATCCGTCTATTTAATTAAGTAAATTACTCAATTTATTTAATTAAATTCAATTAACCCCCTTTTAGGTCATTTAATTAAATAAATCATTTTATTTGATTAAATCTATTCTTCTAAACCTTTTAATTAAATTTACATTTAATTAAATAAAGAATCCCAACCAAATTGAATTAAATTAACTTTATTTCAATTAAATCCTATTATTTCTCCATCCACTTGCAAAATCCTACATCTCTCACTTGCCTCCTAATCCCTATTCCTAACCCCTTCTAGGTTCTTCTAATCACTTCTAATTTATCCTAACCCATCTCCTAAATGTTGTCACATCCCTAAGCAAGGGGAAGTCACTTCTCAAACCCTTAAAGTCTTTGATAACCATTAAAGGCTTCAAGTCTCCAACAACTTTCTCTTCCAAACCATTAATGGTTAACTCAACCCTCTTGCGTGATTAGAGACTTTCTCTAAAATCAACCTCCATGTAACCCAAGGGTCTCATCAAGAATTTATTGCTTTGACCCTAGTTAGTCCTTAATCCTTTACACAAGAGTTTATCCTTTGGATAAAACCTTTATCCATTGGATAACCCTAACCTAACCTTAACCTAACCTTAACCCTTATCCCCTAAGGTAGCCATGAGGTCTTCTCAAGCATTTAATGCTTCCTACCTCTCTTCTCAACCCAACCTTATGTTGACATTTGTCACCATTTCATCGGTGCAAATTGCAAACATGGATTCCCAACTTTCAAACTCAACCCTTGATTACCTCTTTCAATCCTGGCCATCCATTGCCCTATTTTTGCTATAAATAGAGCTCTCCATCCTCCATTTTAAGAATCCAAGTCTTTAGCATCATACTTATACTAAAATCCATCCAAGCTCTAATATATCATTTGTGCTCTTCATTTAGCCTCTCTTTTAAATAGGAATTAATCTAAATATGCATGTTTAGAGTATTTTCCTTATCATTTAGCTTAATCATAGACTAGTATATCATGCTAGGATAGTCTTGCTACTAATCTTGTCATCTTATAATCTATTTTATTGCATTTGTAAGATCATGCATAGCTTAGGATGCATTTCATCTTAAAATCAACCAAAGCATCCCTCGTTCTTGCATTTGTCATCCCTAAACCACTTTGCTCAGTGTTCTGAGAGTAAAGACATTGGTTTGAGGGACCTTGTGAGATAGAGAACCATGGAACCAACCTTGGGAAGTTGAGTCATTCTTCATGACTCCATAACTTGCACCAAGAAGTCTTGTGGGTGTGTGAGCAAGGCTCCTTAGGCTTCATTTTTCACATTTTAAGTTCTATTGACCCGCTTTTCCCGCATACACACTACAATGAAGGCTCCTTGTGCTCCAAAAACCTGCTCTTAGATTCTTAGATCCAACCCTTCAAATGAAGAAAGAGAGATTTTATGTATGAAACACTAGATCTTAATTTTGACTTAATTTCGTCTTTAGGCCAACCTAGGAATTGAATTTTCCACCAATATTTTGGGGTTAAGCATTATAATATCATAGAATTGTGCTCCCAAAATTTCGGGGAAAAAGTCGATGACCATGTGCATTCCCGCCATGGTCCGACCAAATTTTCACCAATTTTTCAGGGTCGTTAGATATGATGATATTAGAGTGAATCCCAAAGTTACAGCTTATTTCGAGGTATTTTGATATGCAAAATTGGGCCTTAAAGGTTAAAATAGGACATAATTAGGGTTTATGATTAAATGATTTATTGGAGGAATAAATTAAAAAGGGGCACACTTAGGGTAAAGGGCCCAATTTGATGATGTATGAAGTGATGAAATATGACTTTAGATTTAATTTAATTAATTAATTAAATGGTTAAAGGGAAATTAGAAATGCAAGATGCAAGACACAGTAAGGCGGGTGCTAACCTAAGTGTGAAATTGTACCACCGTAGCAAGGGTGTACAATTTACAACACTACATTTAGCCTCCGCTTTAGTGGTCATATGACACTGCGTGCATATGCAAGCTAAAGTAAAGAAAAGTAAACATTCATGAAAAAGGATATATCCATAAGTTGTCGGATGAAGCCCCCAACAGTATCTGCACTACACAGTTAGGATCCACACCCTACAAAAACACATGTTAGATAAAATCACAAAATCACCTAAATGCTTACTAAGTAAGGTGATGAAAATTTGAGGGTAGCTATATACCCCCCCTATTTCAGCTTGCTAATTTTAGTGAGTTGTAACAGGGTATCATGTTTACCACATTGAATTGTGAAAGAAGATTGATGACAAATGCTCACAAGATTTGATACAAGATCAAAAACTAATGGAGAATCATTTGGTAAGAAAGAGAACTAAGCCTCAATTCCTACACAACAAAGAGTGTGAGGATTTGAGAGCTCTCTAACACAAGATGAAAGATTTAAATGGAAATAAATGCAAAGAGAAGGAAGAAGAGACATAAAGCATGAATACACACTTTGGTGATCCATGAGAAGAAAAAAGGAACCATGGACATCTCGCCCCTAAAACTAGGTGATCCATGCAGAGAAGGACATGGAAAACTAGCCCCCAAAGTCTATCTAGGTGATCCATGTAAGGGAGGAGAGTGAGAACACCATTAGTTCCACTCAACCTCATGCATGTGTGTGC
Organism: Cryptomeria japonica; assembly: GCF_030272615.1. Taxonomy (NCBI): domain Eukaryota; kingdom Viridiplantae; phylum Streptophyta; class Pinopsida; order Cupressales; family Cupressaceae; genus Cryptomeria; species Cryptomeria japonica. Next base: position 318,183,634 of record NC_081413.1, on the reverse strand, counting down.
AAGTAGAACAAGGATACCTAACTTCGACACCAAGATATTCATCATGCAACAATGTCATAAATCCAAGCAAGAGATTGAATACTCTTCAAGCAATGAAAAGATAGTTCAAAAGAGATATATTGCTATATAAGTGTACAGGAAATCCTTGGAGGAGAAGAGATATTTGTTCGAAAGACATCTACCTTCAAGAGAAGTTGTCCTAGACAAATATAATATGTTTTATAACAAATGAATGCAAGAGATTTGAAAAGAGAAGGGGATTGAGATGACATCAAAGAGATTATTTATAACAACACTCTTCTAAAAGAAGGCAAGAGATCCTCATCAGGGATATGCATGTGCACAAAATAGATGGGTGTATTATTAAAGATACTACTCAATGAAGAAAAGAAATTGATTAATGATCAAAGACTTCCAATCACCAAGCAGGAGGGTGCAATTAAGGATATGTACTTAAGATCCCCATTAGGGATTCTTGTTAAATATGAGAGAAGAAATTCAAATATGAATACATCTCTACAATCAATAAGAAATACTTATAGAAGACACTACTTCAGAAAAGGGGAAATTTTAATCTTAAGAAGGAGAGATGTTTGAAATCACTCTTTCCCTCCATATATATAGGGAGAAGAGATGGGATATAAATAGGCTATTATGTTGCTTCAAAAAGTATGATTGCACTTGAAATTGTACCATCATGAATGACAATGAGCCCCCAGTAAGTGAGCTACCAATGTCACATAATGATGAGAAACATAATAGCCATTAATGTTATTTAAAGACATGATATATTGAATGAGGTATTTGAATATGACATGTTAAATGCTCTACTATAAGTGAGATTAAAAACATGTATAAGATGATGAATGTTAAAAAGTCTTTAGAAAGATAAAAGTTTATAGGAGAGGAATAGGCCACTAAGCCATACTTTTCTTGCACACAATAAATATTAGGAGAGGAATAACTATAATCCCTTAGAGCCTTATTCCTAGAAAAAGGGATTTTAGAATGAGTAGAAGATAAAGCCTCATAAGTAGGATTAGAAATCTCTTGAGTAGATTCATAAAGATATTTGTTCATCACCAAGATGTCCTTATGAGGGGGATGAATTTTGAAAGAAGTAGAAGATGATTTAATTGATGTGAGGTTATCATCACTACTAAATATATCATTCACATTGAGAGATGGTATTTTAGATGCTTTGGTGGGCTTAGAAGGATTATATCCCAATCCAAATGAAGCTTCATGTGTATTTTGTTCGAAAGGAACTTTAATTCCTTGTTCATTTGTGCCACAACCATTGCCATCATAGCTACTCTTAGCTAAAATGTGAAAACCAGGACCATAAAGGGATGCCAAATTAGAAGGAGATGGTGATGGCTCATAGGTCTCAGTGCTATATGAATTAGAGGAAGAATTTGAAGAATCATTTAAATTAGAAGCAGCCACAAAGTGGTTACTTAGTTGTTTAGACAAAGTACATTGCTTTTTAGGTTCCTGCTTAGATTTCTCCTTCTCATTATTAGATCCGTTACAAGGTACCCTATATTATCCTATAAAAGTAGGGATGAATTCTAGAGATTCCCAATTATCATTTGTGAGAACTTCTTCGAGAGAAAAGAGATCCTTGGGAGGAGATTCCAATTGAGTAGGAGAATCAGGAGTACTAGAAGGAACAACATAATTAAAGGAAATAAATGTATTTGAAGAAGTAGAAGGATTGGAAGAAGAATGGGAAGTAGTTGAACAAGAAGATCCAAAATCTAATGGTTCTTGAGGTTTGGCAGCTAACAAGGTATATGTCATATTGTTATAAATGAATTTGACTTGCCTATGCAAAGTTGAGGGGACAAATTGCATGCTATGAATCCAAGGTCTCCCTAATAGAAGGTTATATGTCAAATTACTAGGTATAACATGTATCAATGTAGGTAACATAATAATACCTACCCTAACAGGCAAGGTTATGACACCTAGACATTGTTTAGCCACATTATCAAAGCCTCGAATAGTAAGAGAAGAAGATTCGATGAGAGAATGATCCACATTAATCTTATCCAATAAGTCCACACCACAAACATTAAGGCCAGATCCATTGTCCACAAGGATTCATCTTATAGCACTATCATGGATAATAACCACAATCATAAGAGGATCATATTGATTCTGGATTTCAAGAGAAGGTAACTCATCTTGTGTGAATACATTTTGAGCTTTGGATTTGTTTGTAGGATCAATCAAAGTGGACATGTTATTAGGTGTCACCGAAGGTGGGACATCCAAGTTTTTCAAAGCATCTTGTAACATCCCATGATAAGCAAGTGAAGTTTGAACCAAATCCCAAATAGAAATCTTAGCAGGAGTAGCTTTAAGTTGTTCAATGAGATCATACTCCTTCCTAAGATTTGATATATGAGGTGCTTGTGGAAGAGTAGGTTGAGAGAGAGGAAGTGATAACTAGAGGAGGACTAGGTTGCCTAATGTTTCTTGTGTTATAGGTATGAACAACCGTATGATAATTGTCTCTAGTAACTTTCTTAGCATACTCATAAGGGCTCTTAGTAGGATAACCTCCTTGCATAGTAATAATAGGTTTCTTAGGAGTGAAAAAAGAATCATTAACATAACCACCTTGAACCACTAAGATAGGCTTACGTGGAGAATTTTGAGAAGGACAAGCACCTTGAACTATGCAGAGGGGTTTATTAGGTGTTTCATTCACATGTATCAAATTGATTGAAGATGGTTTAGGAATATGAAGGTGTCCTTAGAAGAAGAATGAACAACATTGTTGGAAGAATTGTTGATAGTCTCTTCTTGCACTAAAATATTATCATGGATGAGATCAATTTTAGGAGGGAGACTAGGGGTAGGTGTAGACACCTAAAAATATCTCATTGATCATGTACTAATTATTCCTCTAATTGATTAAATAATTCTTTAATTCTTTAATTAAGTTAATTAATCTTATTCTTCTAATTTCATATTTCCTTATCATCTTACTAATTATTCTATTTCCTTTTCTATCATCATTTAAATCATTTTAACCATTTTCTAAATATTAATTAAATATTAATTATTTAATTAATTTTGATTAATTCCCCAATTTAAATAATCTTTATTCTTTAAATTGATTAATTTTCAATTTCTATCTCAATCCTATCATCATCTAATCATTAACCCTTTTCTAAATATTATTTAAATATTTATTATATAATTAATTATGATTTTATCCTTTAAATTAAATAATCTTTATTATTTAATTAAATTTAATTTCTAAATAATTAAATAGTTTCTTTAAATTATTTAATTAACTAATTAATTCTTCCATTTCCAAATCCTGAAATTCTAATTTCATTTAATTTCATATTCTTCTAATTTCTTCTAAATTCAATTACATGTGCATGATTTCAAAAACCAAATTGAAAATCAAAGTCAAGTTCTAAATATATTCAAATACTAAATTGAATTTAAATAAATTCAATTATTTGAATAAATCTCATGCAAAGATTAAATTCAAAATCTAAATCTAAATGCAAGCACATGTTAAATTAATTAATTCAATCAATTAATTAATTAAATCAATTATCTCTCCAATCTCTATTTCCATCTTTTATTTGGCTTTTTCTAAATTAAGCTTTCTTTGTCATCCTCTTTATTTTCTCCAACCATTCTTTTTCTTCCTTTAGTCAGCTTTTTCTCAATCACTTGACTCAATTAATCTATTCAATCTATTGAGTTTCACTCCTACAATCAGTAGTTCAACTATCAATTTTCATTTGAGCTCACCTGAGTTCCACCTCTTGATCAATCCGTTCCACCTTTCAATCAATCCTCTTCAATTTTCTATAAATTGAACATCCAATCTCCATTTTCGATCCTTCTCAATCTTGGACAATTTACTCTGAATCACAAACTTTGAATATTTGTGTCACTTGCAGGTTGTCAGCGCAATATCTAAGAGCCATCATACCATAGAGAAGAGAGAGCAATGGAAGCTATATGCAATCTTGGAATAGGGAGTTTGATTTGAATTATTTTAATTCCTATTTGCTTGATTGTGTTATTTCATTGTGTGTTTGTTAGAATTCTTTGATTAGATAGGTATTCATGATTTTCCTTTGTTTCTAATTGATATTTTATATTGAATAAGATGAATTTTACATGCATACATTTTGGTGAACCTGACGTGAACCACAACTAATTTACCTTCTCTGTTCTCTGTGTAATTTTTGTAGGTCGTACGGATTTTTGCATTTTTTTAAACAGATTTTGCACGGATTTTGAGAATAGATTTTCCGTCACGCAATCGTGCTTACATCGTCATGCATTCACATAGACAACACCACACATTCGAACCCTCAGGGTCACGCATTTTCTCTGACAAGGTTACGCAATCGCCCTTTCCAGGTCACGCAATCGCCCTTTCCAGATCACGCATTCACAGGGAAAATTGTTGTTTAATTTTTTATTTTGTCTATTATTTGATTTGTCTAATTCTGTCTAAAATTGGGTTAATCTGGAAACAGATTGCTTCTATTTCATGATTTCATTATAATAGTTTATGGCAAGAAAAGTACAGTTCAGGATTTCAGGTGCAAGAAGGACGAAACAACAAAGAAGAGAAGCCAAACGCTATCAAAAGGTTCTCCAAGCAGAAAAGCAGATACAAAGATTCAGAAGAACAACTGGCCTTTGATAGATATAACAACTTAGTTCTTTCTTATCAAGTTAAATATGATCTAATCAATATTGAATGGATGATGAGAGATTTGGCTAGGGCCTCATAGTTGGTTTTGCAAGTTGCTGATCAGGTTTAGTTTTCTTTTATTTTTTAATTTTTTTAATTTTTTGTTGTTTGCCTGTCTATCACGCAATTGACCTATTATTATTACGCAATTGATCTATTATCATTATGCATGCAATCTGTCAAATTTATGCATACGCTCTGTCAGGTTCACACATTCGATCTGTAAGTATCACGCAATCACACAGGTATTGTTACGCATTCGATTCTATCAAGTTTTGAGTTTCTGTTTTCTATTGGTTTTATTTTACTACTAATCTCCCGTTTACAGCCTGTGGTGGATTTACAGAAAGGATTAGATTAGTATTTTTGCATGCATCATCTAACACTTCATCTTTTGGTGCTTAAAATCAACAACAGTTAAAATGGACATGCATGGATAATCTCACACTTCGTTGTTTGGTTCTTAAAATAAACATGGGCTAAAATTGACATGCATGTATCTCACAATTTGTCTTTTGGTTCTTAAAATCAACAAATGGTTAAAATTGACATGTATGCCTTTATATTTTGATTTGGTGTTTAAAATGGACATGCACATGTGTATTCAATACCTAAATTTGGGCTATAAAACAAACGTGAATCAAGCTGCATTAGATTAAATCATATTTATTTTTCTTAAGGTAAAGAATTTTTATCGTGTTTGGGGTGGACCTACTGTTGCATTAACTGACTTTGTACCCGCCTTCGGGGTCTTGGGAGAAAGGAGGAAGGTGACAACAACATCCAATTTTTATTTTATTCTATGTAGTGAGGGGTATCTTTGACTGGGGATTTCATCACCTCACAAAGGTATTTTGAATTGGGATGCATTGGGGATATCATCTCTCCTAGCGTACTCTCGAGCGGGTTTTTTGAGCCGCTATATAAATATACTGGTCAGGCGACTAGAGTGTTGAGTGAATTCGATGTATGTGGGGGCCTTCCCTGCACTGATAAGCTCAACTAAATTCTGAAGTGTCTTGCTCTGAGAATCCATTGTTGGATCGGGATCCCTTGAAACTTAATACTATGAACCAATTTAGTTGCCAAAAATCCTACATTTAGTGATTCCAGGAGTGCGGATCATACCCCATAAATACCCTTCATGTACCTTACACTATGATACAAAAATCCCTCAGCTATAAGATCTTCGTATCTTCGGGATAAGAGAGATTGGCATGCCCAAGAAGTGTGTGCCGTGGAGTGGAGCCAGTGCTGCTAGACTCTCTATCTGTTCATTTTGTTTTGGTATTTTATTGTAAGGGCCTCATTGAATGGTGTCCACTTTCCAGTCTAAGATTGTATTCTGTGCTTTTTTATGTATTGTTGTGTTAGACCAGTATTGAGTTAGTCCTTTGGGCTATTTCAGGCCCTATCCTACGTATCTCTGAATTTTCTGAGATTGTATGAAAATTGAGTCAATTAGCTATACATACCTCCAAGCAATTGTTCTCAGATTTGGATAACTACAACAACTTGTCATACACATGAAGTTACAGAAAACAAAGTCCATTTTGAAACTAAAAACTCAAAAAGTTCAACATACTTGTGACCCCAGGAAGTCCTAAGTCTTTGCATAGTCCCACTTATGTCCTCATTATCATCCTAAGTCCTTGCATAGTCCTCACTTACATCCTTATTATCATCCATAGTCCTCGCATATTCCTTGCATAGTCTTCATTTGCGTCCTCATTATCACCCTCATATACGTCCTTATCTAGACCTCATATACGTCTATCTTAGTTCACCATCAGCTGCATAATCATCCTAGAAAGTCATACCCCAAACATCCAAATCACAATCAAAGGATCAGTCAAACTCAAGCTCAATTCAAACAAGTTGGTCAAGTTCAATCAAACATTGTCACATTCGGAGAAATGGAGAAAATATCTTACATGTTGTGATCCTAGGTCCAAACCAAACAAGAAAACATCATGGATTGGAATTATACATTTCGTAGGGAAGGTGGAGGATTCATCCCTTCCATTCCTATTCCATCGCCATCCATATAAATATTAGCTCAACAAATCAAAAATTTGCAACAACAAGTGACAGACATGGCTAGTCCTGACAACCATAGGGGCTGGTTAGAAAACATGATGAGAGAAGTGATGACCATGAGGGGATCAGTATCAGACTAACCTTCTTATTCTTGTGAGACCATTCAAACATGTCAACCTTCATTCTTCAACAAAATCGTTCCTACCCCAGTTCAACCAACATTAGAGTCACGTAAACCTTCTTTTTCTTTAAACCCACTATATCAATCATATCAACCCAACATTCCAAGCACCTCTTTCAACCAAATTCCAAATCAAAATTCACACCAACCCAAAATTCAAAGTACCCCTTTCAATGAAAATCAAATCCTATTCAACCAAAGTCCAAATCAAAATTCACACCAACCCAACATTCAAACCTCTTTCAACCAAAATCAAACCCCTTTCAACCAAAGTCCAAATCAAAATTCATTCAACCAAAATCAAATATCTTTCACCCAAAATCAAATCCCTTTCAACCAAATCCCAAATCAACCATATCTATCCACCATTTCATCATCCCCTGAAGTCACACAAGACCAATCCATGTCATCTCTATCTAATAACATAACCTCCCAAGGGGTATCCATAGCACAAAACCAATCCAATCCAATTCATGATTTAGAGAGTCTCATTTAAAATCCTTTCTCATCAAGCCAAAATGTTGAAACATTCCAACAATCTCCCATGCATTTCCAAAATCCTTCCTCATGTCAAGAGGATGATCCAAAATCAGAAGAAATGAACCTTGAAACAAATAAAGATCAAGAACAACCACTTCCATCCTACCCAATTTTTGATCAAGATCCCACTGACCAAGAATCTTAAGATGATCCCTGTTGGGTGAATATTTTGTCACCAGCGTACTAATGACAAAATATATAATTCACACAACGCTATGCTGAGAAATTAATCTCTCCTCTCATCAAGGGGAGGTTCCCTAAGAAATTTCTCCTCTAATTAATAAGAAATTAAATTTGTGGGTTGGTGTTGGGCATATAACTCTCTCTTTTCAGAGTTTATGTATTCTCCCTTCACCTAGTTACAATTTCTCTATCTCTTGAGATACTTAAAGAAAAGAACTATTAATCTAACAAACTACACCAAGAGTTAGTATTAAGCAGTACAAAGTCTCCTTGAAGGTAACACTAATTCAAACTGATCATTTCAAATTAAACAATTAGAAATTTAGCTTGTCACTCAAAGTCTTCAAGTATAGATTTCTAATCCATTAAACTACAAATAATTGCAGCAATACAAAGCTTACCACAAGTTACTTAATTTATCAGAAGATTTCTCAAATATGCTAAGAGCACAAAGTCTACTTGCAAGATTTGAGAGCTCTTTAATCACACAACAATATCTTAAAGATCAAAGAAGCAAAGATAATATATATTCAATGGACATAGGAACATTAAATTATATAAACAATTTTCTTGATACAACACAAAGTTTGTGATCAACAAAATTGTTTTCCTTATTTGTTTGATAGAATTTTCACCACAAAATCCCAAAGTCTTAGTTGAGATAAAAATTTTGCAAAGTTTTGCTAAGCATGAAAAAGATAAAATATTTACAAAAGAAGTCCTCCTTATATAGGAAAAGAAGTTGAGAAAAAGGTGGGCACAGTTGACTTATTCAACTACACAGTCCCATTTTACTACAACTACAACATAAAGAAAACATGCAGCTGCATAAAAATTGACAACATCTATCAGTGCAACTGCATGAAGAAAAGGTGCCAAAAGGGGGTACTTCATTCTTGATTCTCTTCCTCATTGGATTTCTGAAATTCTTCGAACTTAGCTAGGATAGCTTTCATCTCTGCTTTGTTCGACATCAGGGTAGAACTTGTGATTACTTGGACACGGGAAATTGCATCTTCAATTTTTACTTGTTTCTTTTTAACATCCTTCAACATGGATGCAAGGACTTCAAAACTGACCTGTATTTCTAATAGTTTATCAAATGTATCAAGTGAGAAATCTTGTCCCCTACATTGATCCATCAAGGAAAGAAATTCCTGCGTGACAACTTTAGTAGTGACGAGATTTTGATCGCCATCATATAAATAGCAAGGAAGATCACCAACTTTGGAAAAAATGAGGTCAACCTCATCATCACCTTCTTTCTTCTCCCGGTCTAGCTCTGCAATCATTAACTTCATTGTCTCTTGCTTATGAGACAATAAAGACAAGATCTAGATGTACTTCTCCCTTGTGGGAATCACCTTATTCTCAACTAGGACATCTATCCTAAAGTCCTCCATTTTGCTCCACAAGGTAGTACTTTTCACAACTTCCTCAATCTCTTGTGATAAAGAGGTTTTGAGTCCTTGCATCTGGATCTAGATTACTTCATAATCTGACAATAGTCCCACTGTTGAACTCAGAAGATGAGAGCCTTCTGATCTTAATCGTAAAATCTACTCATCCATCACTCGGCCTTTAGCTCCCACCTATTCAATCTTCTTGAGGACTTTGGTATCTATTGAGGATCCTATGGGTTCAACCTCTTGAGAAGATTGTGTTACCTTTAGAAGAATGTTGGTTAGCTATTCACACTTCTGCTTTAAGATATTTTTCTCATCCCTCTCCTGATTCAATCTTCTCAACAAAGAATTAAAGGATGTTTGTGAATCCAATTTCACACTCTCATGTGTTTCCACTCTGAGCTCTACAACTTGCATGGTATAATCTTCAGATTGTATGTTGCCTTTATCCTTGTCTGATGATGGAACTGTAACTTTAGCATATTTTCTCTTAGAAGCTAGGTCTACTACCACCCAAGATACCGTCTTTGGCTTTTTTGTTTCCTTAGGCTTTGGAGGAACCAAAAGTTCAAAGTCAAACTCATCCAGAGAGATCACCTATTTTATCCTCTTAGGGGCCACTACTTCCATCCAAGGGGGTAGTTCTAGATTGGCTGATGGAGTAGTGGCTCCTTGTTGATTTTGAGTTGAAGCTTCAAGAGCAGGTTGACTGGAGCTCGGAGTGGTTGTGTGTGATTGATGGCGCCGATATTGAAGTATCTAGTGGAACATTTGCTGCTGCTACCTCTTTAGTTACAGATGGGAGAGTTGAGGGCACCATGAATGTAACTTCAACACTTACCAATGGAGGAATTGTTGTGGCAATTGTGGTAGTGGTGGGTAAGTCTATTGAAACCTGTTCTGCAAGTGCATCTTCCAAGGTTTCATTAAAATCCATCATTGTGGATTCAAAAGTAGATGAAGGGATATCATCTAAATTAGAGAAGTTGGTTATTGTGAAAAACTGACCAACAGTCTCCGATTGCGTCATGCCCATACTTAGATCTCCATCTTCTTGAAAATCCTCATTCTCTTGGTCAGAGTCAAAGTCAGAGTCAATAGAGTGGATGATTTCTTGTGAGGTAATCGAGGCATCAACTTCAGCTGGGTGTGATACTTCTTCTGCCTGCACTTCCTCTTGTTGAGGAATTTCACATTCTTCAACCTCCTTTCCTTTTCCAACTTCACTAGCAGGTGGTTGTTCTGGCTCTTTCGCCATTGCTTCTTGTGATGCGGATGATGATTCACCCTTCTTCGACCCTTTAACTGTAAATTTGATTTTGGGTCCTTTACCCTTTGATTGTACCATAGGAGCTGAGGATAGTGCTTGCGAGTCTACCCTTCTCTTTGTTCTTGTTTTAGCTGTAACTGTCTTTCCCAATGGGCCATCACTGTTGTTATCATCTCCTGAACTAGCAGGAAGTCGTTTCATCCCGAGATTCTTTTTCAGCAACCAAGCATTGGTGTTTTCTAAGATAGGAGAGATCCTCTAAGTAATAGATTTTCTCTCTTTCTTCGACCATTACACAAGTTGAAGTGGGGAGTCAGTAATCTTCTTCTCATAATAAGCAGGGTCCACTATGTCATATGTGTCTTCCATGGTCATTGGGATCTTAGCTAAATCCAAATTTTCAATTTGTTCCAAAGTAAGACGGCTGAAATCCATCCTTCTTATATCCTCCTCATTCTGACAATTTGCACAAACATCCTCAAACCTATAGACACGAGTATAACTCCTCCCAAGTTTTCTCTTTATGCCACAAAAGTCAAAATTGTTTCATGCCTTGAACCTTCTCATGGTATTCCATTGCATTTCTTCCTCCATATTTTTGGCCTTGGGATTGGTTAGCACTGAGTACCTGCCGATTGATTCTAGGAATTTCAGCCCAGTCTTATGTGCTTGTGATTGTTTTTCATGCACATTAATCAGTTGTCTGCACAACTCCATGAGGATGATTTTGTCTGAAGGGGACCTTGGAAGAATGAAAAACATCCAATTTGGATATAGGTGAATGTAGGAAATTGAAGAAAAACATAACCATAATGAGATACCCTATTGTAAGAAGGCTCTGACAATCTCTACTTTTGAAGGCCCTTATCAAACATACATTTCCACACAGCAAAGAAAACATCATTAACTCTTCTATAGTGGTTACCTTGATTCTTGATGGTAAGCTGATCATAATACTCCCAGGCGGGCACCAATCTTCTATCACCCTTGGTAGACAAGCCTGGATATTTCCTCATTGAAGTAGCTGCGTAAACCAGGTACGAGGTCATGTAAAACTTTAGTGTCACCTTGACCTCCTTCAATTCAGTACAAAGTGCATCACTAATCTGCTCTCCCCAATCAATTCTTGTGGCCCCCTTTCTGATTATATTTATGTAATAAGACATCCAATTTTAAAAATAATGAGTCTTTTAACCCCCTCACTCTGGATAACATGGTGACCATGTCATTATATTCCTCGTTAAAATCACTCCTATGGAAGGACTTAGGCCATCGTGAAGTGAGGGAACTCCTTGCAGCACAGAGATAAACAATATTGATCACCTTTTTGCATTTATCCTCATGTTTCTCATAGTACTCTTGAGCACTCTCTTGAGAAATATCAGCCACTTCCTCAACTGGTGAACCCTTGAAAACACTGTTAAAGAACACACTATCCAGGGTCATGATTACATTTTGATCAGCATCCTTTACTTGCCTTGTATTTGGATCAAAGTGATCCGCTATTGCCAATACAAATTCAGGATCATGAGCCATGACTGGGAAAGATGCATACTTATGCAGCTCAGATTTGATTAGACTTGTTAGACAAGCAGGAGCCTTTTGAACCCGGTCAACAAATTCTTGCATATCAACATGCCCAATTTTAGTGTCTCTAATATCATTAATATTCGAGTCTACTGAACTCTCTGGGTAGAGATTCAAGTACTTGTCATACTTATACTTCATCTTTCTTGATGATGCTTTACTTGGAGAAGATTCCAATTGACCTGAGGAAGACTCGGGCTTGTTGTGAGGGAGCTTTGACATTCATGATGATTGAATTCAACACTAATGATTAGCTATTATCAAAAATCAATTTTTCTCAGACGGATCGAAAAACGGGACTCAAAACAGGCTTGGGAGTAAAACTGCCCCAAAAACAGCTTGTCGGGGAAAAAAGTACGACATGCTCTTTTGAAGAAAAAAAATTGCACATCGGACTTTAAAATCTAGAGTGCAATTAAAAACACCTTGTTCGGCACATCAAACTTTAAAGTCTGATCTACAATTTTGGGATGGGTTATCAACACATCGGACTTGAAAGTCCGATGTATCAATCCGAGGAAAAACAATAACACATTGGACTTTAAAGTTTGATGTGTAGGGGGTGAAAACTTTAAACAAGTACATCTGACTTTAAAGTCCGATGTGCTAATCCGGGAAATATTAAAGGCACATCAGACTTTAAAGTCTGATGTGCAAACAAAGGGAAAAACAATTAGTTGACATGTTGGGTTTTAAAACCTGACATGTCAACCTACTCTTCTCCGCATATCAGATTATAAAATCCGATATGCAAAGGTTATGATCCCACATATCAGACTTTAAAATCTGATATGCGAAGATCCTTCCATCTAGCTACACACCAGATTTTAAAGTCCAGTATATGGCTGGAGGAGGGTGATTTCGGAGGGCAATCGGGTTTTGAAGTCTGATTGTCCTCTGAAACAAGGGAGACAATCGGACTTCAAAATCCATTTGTCTAGACAAATACAACACAAAAACCTCGAAAAGAAACAAAGCAAAGCAAACAAAGAAACCCGAAAAAGAAAATAAGGGAAACATACCTCGAGTTTGCAATGACGATCGAAAATCTGACAAAGGGGCGATCTGATCCAAGCTACAACAAGGAAAATCTGAGTCACGGTGAGCAAAAGCGGAGGAGAGCATGTGGAGAAAAGAAGACAAACCAAAATGAAGGATAAAAACACAAAAAATAACTTAAAAAGCGATTAAAAAAAAAACCCTAAAAAATTAATTAATGCAACATTAATTACAACTTGCAATTGTATGTCAAACTTTAAAGTTTGACATGCATGCTAGGAACTCTTGCATGTCGGACTTTAAAGTCCAACATGCATTGTCCAAACAAGCAGTCTGCAGGTCAGACTTTAAAATCTGAACTGCAAGCAAAGACCACCTGCAGGTCGGACTTTAAAGTCCGAACTGCAGGTTTAGACCAAGCAAACGCACATCAGACTTTAAAGTTCGATGTGCAGTCAATAAAGAAAAGACCTTACAGTTCAGAATTTAAATTCTGAACTGCAAGGAAAACTGCAAACTAAAGAAAAACAAGAAAAACACTAAAACGAAAAGCAAAGAGCTAAACGAGCTACCCGACAAAGTCGATTAAGCTCTCTCGAAGACCATAAGGTATGAAACGGACCAGTTTCATAGGGTTGCCTCACAATTTTGGCCATGCTAAAATTGAGGACAACAATCCCCTCACTCCTTTCTATTCCATTCATAATGACACCATTTCATCTCAAGAACAAATTGTCCTTTCAAGTCTCATCCAACATCCACCTCCTAAGCAAGATCAAGACATCCCTTCCATCCTCCCTAATAATCCCTTTACAAACCAAGATCAAATCATACCTTTACATTCATGTCCTAAACAAGATCCCATTATTTCTCCAAATCCTGATCAAGGTCCCTCCATCCCTTCATTTCCATGTCATAATCCTCCATGTTCTTCACAATATTCCCTCTCAAACAAACTTACCATTTCTCCTAGTGATCCCAATCCCTCTACACAAGTTGTTTATGAACCCCTTATCAATGAAATCACCAATCTTGATCATACTACACAGAGCAACTTGTCAACAATTTTATGTGTGCCATCATCAAAAGCTAATGTAGGGACAAAAACAAGCATAATACCCGCTCATATCACAACTTTAGAACTAGAATCAATTTGCCTCATACACCCACACTTGAAAGACTGGGGGCAAGAGAATCTACCACAACTAGATTGGTTTGAAAATAAGGAGGATATAGAAAATAATTGAACATGTACACCCAGCTGAGTCCTTATATCCTATTGAAAAACACATCTTTATTCGACTCTTCAAACAAAGACCAATGAACTACCTACACAAATATTATACCTAAAGGCTGGGTTAGTTTAGGTTTTATTTTTCACATTGCATATCATATTATTCAAAGCATTGCATATCATATAGTTTCTTTTTCAAATGCATCACATTCTCAAAGTTTCTGCATTTTCATATAGCAGCATCAATAAAACAAGGCAACTGACCAATCTTATCATTCGTTTGCATTCAAGAGAAATAAGGGTCATCTCCTTTCTTAGATATTCGGACATGAAGTCTATGAGGTCCTAAGGTCATTCATTTTCAACATTACCCTATGATGACACTTTACTTATGGTTGGGTGATGATTTCACTATTTTGAGACTTGTTAACCCAAAATCTATCAATTGCTATATCTCAAACACATTAAGAAGATCTCTAATTAATTCTAGACACCTAGTTGATCATATGACTAGTTAAAAATCTAAAATTCTACTTTAGCTCCACTGTAATTTTCACACCCAAGTAGGTTTCATTACTTACAAGTCAAGGCAAGAAAAAAAGAAAAAAGAGAAAAAAAAGAAGAGCTATGCCAAATTCATCTCAAGGCAAAAAAGAATTGATATATAACTGAAATATCACCCATGCAAGTGCGACAAAAATCTTGACTATGGGAACGTGCAAGTAACTCCATCAGGGCTATGAACGCCTACTGGCAAAGGAGCAATATTTGAGAAATTATAGTCTATAACCTCATCGGAGCTCTCAAGGCTTGTTGGCAGCGAGACTCTATTCGGGATGCTTTTGAAGTTAGGATAATCCATGTAGCTAGTCATATAGGATGCTAAGGCTCTTTAGTGAACATAAGAGCAGGAATTGACTCATTTGCACACACATGGGCAAAAGAAGATCAAATTTTCAAGAATCAATGGGGAAGTTTTCCGCGTCTCCATTTATAAATCCTAGTCACTAAGTGTGTTAATTTGGATGTTCCAAGGGACCTTAGGGATCGATTGACTGCTTATCTATGAAATGTTTTGTACCTCCGTTTCAATTGGTTTATTACAAATGCTAAAACAAACACAGTCAACCTTGTTCGAATAGGAAAGGCATATTCATCATGCATATTGCATTAACATATATCATTTCAAAAATTCATTTGTCTCCACATGCATTCTGCAGATCATCATGTCATACAGGTCTGCACACTGGGGGCATAACTGAAAAAATCCTAAAAAATTGTATAAAGTATTGAAAAAATCCTTAAAAAAATCATATAAAGTCCTGAAAAAATCCTAAAAATCATATAAAGCCCCAAAAAATGCCCCAAAAAATCATATGAAGTCCTGAAAAAATCATAAAAATCATATAAAGTCCTAAAAAAATCATAAAAATCATATAACTTCCTTCAACAAAATCCAAAAACAATGAAAAACTCAAAATCCAAAAACATTGAAAAACTTAAAATCCAAAAACATTGAAAAACTCAAAAATCCAAAAATAGTCAAATATGGAAAACAACCAAAAACATTCATATAACAATCCTCCAAAAAATCAAATATATCTACAAAATGTCCTGAAAAAATCAATCAAAAACATTCAAATATCGATCCACATAATCCAAAAACATCGAAAAGGCTCTTGGAAAAGAACTAAAAATTGAAAATCAATTAATCAGAAAAACTTGCAATAAAATATCTCACGAGAATAAATACCCTAGCAGATATCCAACAAACACTTCGCACGAAGTTAACAAAGGATACGACTATCGAGTCAAACATCTGCAATCAACTGATCAAACTGTCTTATCAATCGTATCATATCCATCAAAATTGTCATTATCTTGTCTTAAACAAAAGAGGATACACTCGAAATCAGATAGGTCAGTCTTAAATAGGGTCCGCAACTTTCTGAGATCAGACATTATCAACCATCACATCAAGCAATTGAGAACGAAGGCACAAGGTCAGTATAGCTGCTGAATTTTGTCCGGGTCAGTCTTTATCTTTTATCATTTGGCGATAGATATTGTTCCTATGCTACTCAAGGATGTCCACAAGTGACTAGAGGAGCTATGATGGGCATTATCTTTTTCTTTGTTTGTTGTTTGTGGTGTGAACCGATGAAATTCTAGGGAAATTTCTCTAGTGGGTGTCTATGATAGGAGCATTCAGCTATTGGATGCCACACATACCTCGACCCCTAGCGCAATTCCCAGAATGGAGGGTTCACTCCTTGTCTGCTACGTGTTTGTTTCTACAATGAGATACCTTTGCATCTTGGTTCCTTATACCCTGATGTGCTAAGCTTCACTGTTCAATAATAAGGCTCAATGATGAATATATATTGACGCAATAAAATATATGACACGGGCTTGTGATTCTTTCAATTTCATTCTCATCTCATTTGCTTATTGCTAGTTTGCTGATTCTTTTTTCCATCATGTCTTTCTAAATCAATTTCTATCATCATTATTCTATTTCATTCTAAGATTCATTTTCTCACATTCTATCTCAATATCATCTTCACATCACCTATCTCTATCTCTAATCAACTAACCATTTTTTCTAACCATCTTTCATCTCACATTCTTCTTTTGTTGAGAGATCATTCATGTCTTTAATGCACAAACAATCTCTTGAGGGGGCATTACACCCTAAGCGCTGCTGGGGCATACTGGGGGAATTTTTTTTTTGTTTTCTTTGAAACAATGTTGTTATGACTTTGTCTCAAAGAGGGGCAAATGTAGACACCTAAAGATGTCTCATTGATCATGTACTAATTATTCATCTAATTGATTAAATAATTCTTTAATTCTTTAATTAAGTTAATTAATCTTATTCTTCTAATTTCATATTTCCTTATCATCTTACTAATTATTCTATTTCCTATTCTATCATCATTTAAATCATTTTAACCATTTTCTAAATATTAATTAAATATTTTTATTTAATTAATTATGATTAATTCCCCAATTTAAATAATCTTTATTATTTAAATTAATTAATTCTCAATTTCTATCTCAATCCTATCATCATCTAATCATTAACCCTTTTCTAAATATTATTTAAATATTTATTATTTAATTAATTATGATTTTATCCTTTAAATTAAATAATCTTTATTATTTAATTAAATTCAATTTCTAAATAATTAAATAGTTTCTTTAAATTATTTAATTAACTAATTAATTCTTCCATTTCCAAATCCTCAAATTCTAATTTCATTTAATTTCATATTCTTCTAATTTCTTCTAAATTCAATTACATGTGCATGATTTCAAAAACCAAATTGAAAATCAAAGTCAAGTTCTAAATATATTCAAATACTAAATTGAATTTAAATAAATTCAATTATTTGAATAAATCTCATGCAAAGATTAAATTCAAAATCTAAATCTAAATGCAAGCACATGCTAAATTAATTAATTCAATCAATTAATTAATTAAATCAATTATCTCTCCAATCTCTATTTCCATCTTTCAGTTAGCTTTTTCTAAATTAAGCTTTCTTTTTCATCCTCTTTATTTCCTCCAATCATTCTTTTTCTTCCTTCAGTTAGCTTTTTCTCAATCAGTTGACTCAATTAATCTATTCAATCTATTGAGTTTCACTCTTACAATCAGCAGTTCAACTATCAATTTTAATTTGAGCTCACCTGAGTTCCACCTCTTGATCAATCTATTCCACCTTTCAATCATTCCTCTTCAATTTTCTATAAATTGAACATCGAATCTCCATTTTCGATCCTTCTCAATCTTGGACAATTTACTCTGAATCACGAACTTTGAATCTTTGTGTAACTTGTAGGTTGCCAACACAATATCTGAGAGCCATCATACCACAGAGAAGAGAAGAGCAATGGAAGCTATATGCAATCTTGGAATAGGGAGTTTGATTTGAATTATTTTAATTCCTATTTGCTTGATTGTGTTATTTCTGTGTGGGGGAAAAAGCAAGAGTAGGTTAACATGTCCTAATCCTACCTTTTGACACACATTGTGGAATATGAAAGAGCCTAGAGGTATCACACAATTGGCTACTTCTTTTTGTGAAAGAGAGAGCCATGGGCTACCTATTAGGGTTTCTATTCCTTTGTTGTAATTGAAAGATAAAATGATGCAAGTTCAATTCCTAACCTTAGAGTGCAAGTACGAACTGATAACAAAATTTGTAGAATTGAAGTTAAACAATGGAAAGCTGCAAACACAAGGACAAGACAAGAATACAGATGCATACCCGGGGTTAAAATCTGAGTGAAAATGTTCCGGACGGGGGCGCGGGCGCCACTGTCCTAATTTTGCTCCTGAAACTGCACCTGAAACTGCTATTTTGCAACCTGGAAAACTGTCGGAAATGATGTCCGACAGAAGGACTAGGGCGCCCAGCGCCCCTGTCCCAGGGACCAGGGCACCTAGCGCCCCTGTCTTGGTAGGACCAAGGCACCCCATGCCCCTGTCCTGGTCTTTTGCTCTAAAATTTGGTGTGAAGTTCAGTCTCTGTCTGCTTCCGTCAGATCTGCAACTTGCGGCGTCGTCTGAATCCCGAAACCTGCACTTATATCTGAAAAGGTATGGTGGGTGGCTATATAGGGTTTTGCCTTAGTCAAACCCCCGCTTTGGTGATTTCCACCTCTACAAATAGCCAAGTTGTATTGTAAAAGTAGTGTGTGTGCAGACCTTGTGTGTGTGCAAGATCCTAAAATGCAAGTAAGCAAACTAGAGCAACCTAGAAAGTAAATCCTAATTGCTTGTAAATGATAATGTAAATGCTCCAAATCAAGATATAAAGAGATCTAAAGCATGAATACAAGTGATACAATGAGGCTTATGCAAAGACATGAAAACAACATGAAATCATACCCAACCCAAAGGGAGGGGTACAAGCCAATCTTCAGTCGGTGATCCCTTATTGCTCTTCAATGCCTTCAAAGCCCTAAATGGATGAATGAAATTGATGAATTCTTGATGGATGGATGTTGAATGTTGTTGAAGTCTTCAAAGATCTGCTCTTTCGCTGCATCGAAGGTCCCGAAAACCAAAATTTGGATCCTTTCAAATGAAGAAAGAGAGCCCTTATATATGAAACCCTAGGTCTTAATTTCAACTTTTGGCCGACCTAGAGATTGAATCTCCCACCAATTTCTTGGGGTTAAGCTTTATTTTATGATTGGATCGCGCTCCTAAAATTTTGGGAAACATGTCCAGGACCGTGTGCACTCCGGGTGCCATGGTCCCGACAACTTTTCACCAAATTTTCAGGGCCATCGGATATGATGATTTTAGAGAGAATCCCGAAGTTACAGGTGATTTCGAGATGTTTTGACCCCCGAAATCAAGCCCCAAAGTTCAAAATAGGACCTAATTAGGGTTTTTGATTAAATGATGTATTGGAGGAATAAAATGAAAGGGGCACACTTTAATGAAAAGGGCCCGACTTTATGATGTGGAAGATGATGAAATGGAACCTTAGACCTAATTAATTTGATTAATTAAGTGCTAAAGGGGAAATGCAATGCAAAATGCAAAATGCGCCAAGGCGGGTGCTAAACTAGGTGTGAAATTGTACTACTTTAGAAAGTGCGTACAATTTATGACATTACATTTAGTCCCCACTTTAGTGGTCATATGAGTACTACGTGCATATGCAAGCTAAAGTACAGGAAAGTAAACATTATTTGAAAAAGGATATATCTATAAGTTCGTCGAATGAAGTCCCCAACGGTATCTGTAGTACACAGTTAAGAACCGCACCCTACAAAACACACGTTAGATCACAAAATCACCTAATGCTTACTAAGGAAAGTGATGAAATTTGCGAGTAGCTATATGCCCCCCCTGTTTTGGCTTGCTTATTAGGGAGGTGAAACAGGGTAGCATGTTTACTTACGACAAATTGTGTGAGAGATTATTGATGATAGATGTTCACTAAAGAGGCTTCATCAGAGCACATTTTGGAACATCAAGGGAGTAAGGGAACGAAAATACGATTCCTACGCAACAAACGGTTCAAAAATCACATCTCCCAAACTCAAGTTATGATGAAACGAGTGATAGAGGAGAATTAGGGTTTTGAAAGTAAAGGTAAAGGAATGAAAGTATATACCTCGAAAGTGACTATTGCATTTGTCACTTTGTTGATTTCTAAGTATTGTTCATTATAGCGGAGCCCACATAGCCATCATCATGCCTTCACGACAACCGGAGCATCCCACGAGGATAGAGATCATGCGATAGGCCGTGATCGGCGATGAGCCACTGGACGAGGTGAGTTGACTGAACTTTGACTTTGACTTTCTATATTTCTATTGACTTTGAGTTTTTGTGATGAAATGCGGGCCCTGGAATCTGACCCTGGGTCCCACCCAGGGCACCATGGTCCTATCAGGGTGCCATGGTCCCTGAAGGGCACCATGGTCCTTTCAGGGTGCCATGGTCCATGAAACGTCTTATGATTGCCATCATTGCACTAGCTGTCTGCCCTAATGGGTGAGGTACGCACATGCATGGGGGTCTCACATGGTGCATCAGGGCTATGGAGAGACATAGGAGAGTATATTCCTAGGGTCATAGTATGCTTGCACATCTCTACCACGACCTCGAGGAGTATGTTTTTGGACAGGGTTGTAGCTTGATGACATGCACACTTCTGCAGGTGTGGATATTTGAGCGTTTTACATGCACCAGGCCTGTCGGCTATCCGATGAGTGTGGCTAGCGAGCGACCTAGGGTGTTTGCTTATCCACTTACCAGCGAGTGGAGATTTGGAGATCTACTATATTGGAGAGTGACATTCAATAGATTGACAGCTGAGGTGACAGTATGGAGACCATATCTGTGGATGCACAGATGGGATGGAATGGAGAGGCAGCTAGCATGCTTAAAGAGGAATCGCCTACTGAGAGGATGATACCCACATATCATAGTCCCATTCTACTTTGACCAAGTATGGAGGCAGTTTGGGCTAGAGCAGTGTGTTCCAGCCGATGTACCCATCTACACTCGACACTCACGAGTCCTTCCCAAACCCAGAGCAGTAGCGAGACCTACGATAGATGATATCAAGATCACAGATATAGAGGGGTCCGATCAGGATGTGGTCACTGATTATGCCACAGATCCCGGAGCACAATGTAGGTATCTCTCATGGTTTGTGAGGACATACCCGGGGCCTATCTTTCCACCAAATCACCCGACAGGCCATCCAGGTCCATTGGGACATGGAGACCAAGATGAGGATCAAGGATCCAGATCAGAAGAGCCAGAGGAGGGAGAGGGTCGTGAGGAGGCAGGAGATCCTGATCCATCCATAGGAGACCAGCCTAGTGCCGAGGAGGAGGAGGAAGGAGAGGAGGATGACACAGATAGTGATGATGATGAAGAGGACGAGGATGATGAGGAGGAGTCAGATGCAACTCCCCACCATTCAGGAGATGATACAATAGCCTTAGATCCTCCTCTTATTCCCCAAAAGGGGGAACATGAGGCGATACGGAGACCTATACCCATCGTGCATAGATCATTCGAGCGTGGGGAGCCTAGTAGTTCCCAGTCACAGATGCTACCATATCATGATCCCTACTGGCGCGAGGGAGATCCAGGTATAGTAGGTTTATATTGATTGATTAATGTTTTGATGACATAGAATGGTACTAATACAAAATCTGTTCTACTGCTGAAGCTAATGTGTAGGAGTGGCATTCCCTGATCCAGCAAGCAGTGACAGATATTTCCATGAGAGCACAGATCCCTAGTTCCTCACAGGTTGCTTATAGACCTCAAGGGAACGCGGGTCAGCATGATGACTTGTTTTCCCCATTTCAAGTAAAGGTGGAAATATGGAGGGAGAGAGAGAGAGTTCTATCAGAGGACCTTCAGTGGGCACAACGTGATCTAGCAGCAGCTCAGGCCGAGGCTACCTCTTATCGCGCGATCCTTATGGATAGGGATCGTAGGAGTTCCTCTCGGAGTCATTCACGATCTATATCACGCTATACACCCATGGGTCCACCTTCACGGCCAGAGCAGGAGCGAGTGTCTAGTCGTCACTCTCCAGCCACTAGCCCTAGGGATAGGAGATGATCTCATGATGTAGGATAGGTCACATTTTGGATGTATAGTGACCTACTTTTGTATATTGATCCACACACACACACACACACACACATATATATATATATATATATATATATATATATATATATATACATGCTTCTCTTTGTCTCAAACGTGTTATCTTTAATGCCTAAAACAATGTGTATTTTGATTAAAGTTAATGCATTTGGTAGATGTACATGTATGTTCTGAATTTAATTTCCATGTGATTGATTTCTCAATGCTCCATGATTAAATTGATACATGTATGACTTAATTAAAATAAAATATTTGATCAAGTACTACATTGATGATAGAGAAGAAATATGTGTTAAGCCTAAGAATCATATAAGTAATGTGATTTAATTTAAACACAACATGATACAATTCTACTTAACACATAAAGACATTGTATAATATGCCAGCATAATGAAAATGTAAATCTTTTGCAATTTACATAGATGAATTCAAGACAAACCATAAAGTAAAGAAACATGCTTGTCAGGAACGAAGCAATATAGATTAAACAAAACATCATTTAATTCTATTTGCTCTAAAAAAGATATACTAACATATTATCCAATTTTGAAGAAGTGATAAGAAGATAAATGAAATAAAAGATAAGGAATGAAGAATTAAGCAAAGTATCTATGCAAGTGCATAGCATTTATAGGTTCTTTAAGAGGTGTACCGTCTACACCCGCTATTTTATAAGCACCTGATCCATAATATTCAATAACAATATACGGTCCAAGCCAATTAGGACTAAATTTTCCCTTTTCTTCAGGTAAGGCATTCACATTACGCTGATTTTCATAGAGAACTAAGTCACCTACCGAGAAAGAATGTTGAATAACCTTATCATTATAGCTTCATTGTAGAGTTTTGTGATATGCTTGAATATGCTCAAGAGCATTTATATGCTGTTCATCAAGCATCTCGAGCTGTTGAAGTCTTTGTTCTCTATAAGAGTCATCATCTACTATACCTTTGAGAGAAATTCTAAGTGATGGAATCTCTAATTCTAAAGGCATAATAGCATCAGCACCATAAACAAGATTATAAGGGGTAGTTCCTGTAGCAATTTGTACACTCGTTCGGTAAGCCCAAAGAGCATAAATTAGCTGAGTACTCCAATCCTTACCATGCTTATTCACGGTTTTGCGAAGAATTTGTTCAATTATCTTATTGGATGATTCGGCTTGACCATTTGATTGAGGATAGTATGGTGTAGAAAATCGATGTTTGATATGATATTTCTCGAGAAATTTCTTCATGTCCTTGTTCTTAAATGATGTCCCATTATCTGAGATTATAGTGGAAGGTATCCTAAATCGAGAAATAATGTTTTCTAGAAGAAATTGACAAATCACTTCAATAGTAGTAGAGCGAAGGGGAATAGCTTCTACCCACTTTGTAAAGTAATCTGTTGCGGTTATAATGAAAGTATGTCCTTGAGATGAAGGAGGAGAGATTTTACCGATGAGATCCAACCCCCATGCAGAGAAAGGCCAAGAAGCTACATGAGAACGAAGTTCTTGGGTAGGAGCATGAATCAGACTATTGTGTTGTTGACATTGATGACATTTCTTAAAAAATGAAAAAGAATCCCGCTGCATAGTTTGCCAATAATATCCCATACAAAGCAACCTTTGAACCAAGGATTTGCCTCCAAAATGCCCCCCACAGGCACCTGAATGTGCCTCTTCAAGTGCAATAGGGATTTCCGATTTGTTAAGACAACAAAGGAGAAGACCGTTATAACCCCTTCGGTAAATAACATTAGAAAGAATGATATATCTAGCGGACAGCTTGCGAATTTAGCCCTAGTGTTCCTATTGGCGGAATCAGGAAAGGTACCATCGATCAAGTATCTTACGATATGCGAATACCATTCATCTAAGTCTGTAAAGTCACAACATGTTACCAAGCTAGAGAAATAAGGTTGTGAATAACAAATTTAAGATCAACCACAGGGTCCTCTAAAGATACAAGAGAAGCCACACATGCCATTGCGTCCGCATGTCGATTATCTTTTCGAGGAACAGGTTCCATGGTATAAGAATCGAATTTTTGTAACAAAGAGATAGCAAGGTCTTTATATTGTGATAATTTGTCTTGTTTTGCTTGATACAGTCCTGTTACTTGTCTTATAATCAATTGAGAATCTCCATAGATATGTATGTGCTTTACATTCAAAGCCAAGGCTGCCTTTATTCCTGCTATAAGAGCCTCATACTCAGCAATGTTATTGGTGCATAGGAAATTGAGACGATAAGATAAGGGAATGGATTTCTTTGTGGGAGAAATCAGAACAACACCTGCCCCTGATCCCGTATGACACTTAGAGCCATCAAAGTACAACTCCCAAGTTTCATCTCTCTGTGTGCAAAGAATGAAATCATCGGGAAAGGACTCAGGGTTAGGGAAGGAGAAAGGTGAAGGGGCCTCAACTAAGTGATCAGTCAACACTTGCCCTTTAATTGCTCTTTGTGAAACAAATTTAAGGTCAAATTCGGTTAACATCATAACCCACTTAGCTAGGTGTCCTGATAAATCAGTTTTAGAGAAAAGATGCTTCAACGGATCAAACTTTACCATGACGTGGACTTCTGAATTTAGAAAATAATGTCTCAATTTCTGAGTCGCAAACACCAAGGACAAGCATTGTCTTTCTATCGTAGAATATCGGGTCT
Source organism: Cryptomeria japonica (assembly GCF_030272615.1). Taxonomy (NCBI): domain Eukaryota; kingdom Viridiplantae; phylum Streptophyta; class Pinopsida; order Cupressales; family Cupressaceae; genus Cryptomeria; species Cryptomeria japonica. The sequence continues at coordinate 318,158,617 of NC_081413.1, read as the reverse complement.
CATAATCGAGTAAGGTATGACTTATGTAATAAACCGGACACTCTTTACCATCTTTATCATGTTGTGCCAATAATGCTGCGAGAGCATGAGAGGAAGCAACTGTATAAAGAAGAAAGGGCTTCGAAGGTTTGGCGGGTTGAAGGATAGGAGGATTAACCAAATATAATTTTAAATCTTCAAATGCTTGCTGACAATCTTCATTCCATTGAAAAGTGATATTCTTTTTGAGAAGTTGAGTAAAAGGAAAAGTATGATCTGCAAGTTGAGATACAAACCTACGAATAGCTTGAATCTTTCCTTGTAAGATTTTGAGTTGAGACACATTTCTAGGAGGTGGCATGTTGACAATAGCATCTATTTTCTTAGTGTCCACCTCAATCCCACGATGCGAAACTATGAATCCTAATAGTTTTCCACTATCCACACCAAAAACACATTTTCGGGGATTCAAGCGCATGTGATATTTATGAATTCTTTCAAAGATTTGATGAAGGATCTTAATATGTTCTATATGGAGAATGGATTTGGCTAAAATATCATCAACATAATCTTCTAAAATCTTGTGCATATAATCATGAAAGATAAGGGTCATCGCTCGTTGATAAGTTGCGCTGGCATTTTTAAGCCCAAAAGGCATCATCACCCAACAGAACGTACCCCAAGGAGTAGTGAAAGCATTTTTGAATTGATCTTGAGGATTAATAAAGATTTGATTGTATCCTGAAAAACCGTCCATGAAGGATAACAAAGCATGTCCTGTTGTAGAATCAACTATCATGTCAATGTTTGGGAGAGGGAAATCATCTTTCAAAGAAGCCTTATTTAAATCTCGAAAGTCAGTACACATTCTTATTTTATTATCTGATTTAGCCACAGCGACAATATTTGAAATCCATGGGGAATAATCAATAGGGCAGATAAATCCAGCCTCCAATAATTTTTCAATCTTAGCCTTAACAAGCAAAGCTACCTTAGGATTCATTTTTTGAATCTTTTGTTTCACAGGCTTAGCATCAGGAACTAAGACAATATTATGAGTAACAATCTTAGGATCTATACTAGGCATGTCAGAATATGTCCAAGCAAAGATCTCAGGGAATTCACGCAATAAATCTGCATATTGTTTTTGTTCTTCTTCATCCAAACATTTTCCAATTTTAATAACTTTCTCTTCATTGCAAGGATCCATCTTAACATCAATGGTGTCACTTATAAGAAGATTACTCTGTTGAGGAGTATCCTTTAACTAAGGGAATTCTTTCACAATCTCATCATTATCAATCTCTTTTCCAAAATAAGCTTCAGTGTTCAAACAATAAGGAAATCCCCTATTGTGATGATAACGAGGAAGAGTATCATATGCTCCTAAAAACTCAGCTAAAGCATCATTAGTAGGAAAGACATCCAAAGCACAGGCACACGAAGGATCCCCATCAATATACTCAGGGTGTCTCATTGGTAGGGATATAGAAATGACATTAACACTAATACATGGTCTCTTAGAAGCTTTAGTGCGTTTGTAGGGATTATAACCAAGTCCAAAGGTCACATCATAAAGATTATTCTCGAGAGGAACCTTTATTCCTTGTTCATGAGCACCACAACCATTTCCATGATACCCATGCTTAGCTAGAATATGAAAACCATGACCATCACGATCAGCCATTTCAGAAAGAGAAGGTGGTTTTTCATAAGACAAAGAATCAAATCCTTCAGAATTAGAGGTGTGAGGAGAAGAAGTTTGAGAAGCAGCCACAAAATTATTGCTCATAGGTTCAAGTAAGATTGATTGATTTTTAGCCTCTTCCTTCTTTTCAACTTTAAGCTCTCTAGAAAGGATCCTATAATCACCTACAAAGGTGGGATTAAAATCAAGAGATCCCCAATCGTCTTCTACGAGAACCTTCTCAGGATCAAAAGCCTTCTCATGTGTAGATTCAAGTCGAGAAGAATCTTCTTCCAGAGCTTTAGACTCATCCAAAGAATTTTGATCATCAGAAAGTGAGGATTCATCCATAGGTATCTTGTTTAAAGAGTCATCACTAGACAAGGAAGGCTTAGAAGAACCCCCTTTGGAAGTAGATGTTTGTAAACAAGCTTGGATATTAGTATCACCTATCAAGGTATATGTCTTATTGTTTTAAATAAATTTAACTTGTCTATGCAATGTAGAGGGGACAGCTTGCATACTGTGAATCCAAGGTCTCCCTAATAACAAGTTGTATGTTAGATTTCCCGACATAACATGGATAGGAGTAGGCAAAGTAATAGGCCCCACTATGAGGGGTAAGGTGATAATACCTAATGAAGACTTAGCCACATTGTCAAAGCCTTGAATGGGACGAGAGTCAGGCTCAATAAGGGATGTATCCACATTCATCTTATGCAATAGATTAATGCTACACACATTAAGGTGAGAGCCATTATCTACCAGTGTTCATCTTATAGCAGTGTCATTTATGATAACCACAATCATCAAGGGATCATATTGATGTTGAATTTCAATAGTAGGCAACTCGTCTTGAGTAAACACAATTTGAGCTTTAGGATTCATCACAGAGTTAACCAAAGACACTATATTACTAGATGTATTTGGTGGAGGAACATTCAAATCTTTCAAGGCATCTTGTAACATCTCATGATGAGCAGAAGAAGTTTGAATCAAATCCCAAAGGGATATCTTAGCAAGGGTAGCTTTAAGTTGTTCTATGAGATCATATTCCTTACCAAGAACTTGTGAAATATGTGGAGCTTGTGGAAGAATTGGTTGAGGATTAGGAAGAGAAACTGGAGTAATAGGAGGAGGATTAGGCTACCTATTATTTCTAGTATGATAAGTATGGGCAACCGCATGATAACTCTCTCTAGTTAATGGCTTGGCATAACTATAAGGACTCATAGGTTTTCTTCCTTGCACAGTGATGATAGATTTATTCAGAGTAAAAAAAGAATCATGACCATACCCTCCTTGGATAGTAAGGGGAGGTGATTTAGGAACTTGAAAAGTGGGAGAAAGATAAGCACCTTGGACTTCAAAGAGAGGCTTATTATGTTCTTTTAGGTTTATCATGTTAACTAATTTAGAAGTTTTGTTCTTGTTTAAAGATTTCGACCAAGCCACAAAGTCATCAAGAGCATCGTCCAACAAAGCATGATCATATCGATTAAAAGGTTTATCTTTTGATTCAAAAGGAGATATCTCTTCATAGAGGAGATCATTGAAAACAACCATGTTACTAGATTCAATGGAAGAGTTGATAGGAATGTACCCTTGAGAGGAACCATTCAACTTATCTTTCTCATCACAACGAAATGGCATAGTAACAAGGTTTATGAGTCTTTGGTAAAATCAAGGTTTGGCATCTTTAGGATTCAAAAACTCATCTAAAGCTTCATCTAATTCATCTTGGCTATACTCATAATCGACATAATTGCATACATCATCATAAATATGAACATCTTGCAAATAAAAATCTGACATTTTGAAATAAAGATTGCATAAAACTTAAGCACACAATGCAAAGAAACAAAGAAACACACTAAATCTACCAAAGAAACACACTAAATCTACCAAAGAAACAAAGATTGCAATGCAAGAGAAAGCAATAATAAGATTCAAGTCGGGTTCACCAAAATGTGTGGGGGAAAAAGCGAGACTAGGTTAACATGTCCTAATCCTACCTTTTGACACACATTGCGGAATACGAAAGAGCCTAGAGGTATCACACAATTGGCTACTTCTTTTTGTGAAAGAGAGAGCCACGGGCTACCTATTAGGGTTTCTATTCCTTTGTTGTAATTGAAAGATAAAATGATGCAAGTTCAATTCCTAACCTTAGAGTGCAAGTATGAACTGATAACAAAATTTGCAGAATTGAAGTTAAACAATGGAAAGCTGCAAACACAAGGACAAGACATGAATACAGAGGCATACTTGGGGTTAAAATCTGAGTGAAAATGTTCGAGATGGGGGCGCGGGTGCCACTATCCTGATTCTGCTCCTGAAACTGCACCTGAAACTGCTATTTTGCAACCTGAAAAACTATCGGAAATGTTGTCTGACAGAAGGACCAGGGCGCCCAGCGCCCCTGTCCTAGGGACCAGGGCACCTAGCGCCCCTATCTTGGTAGGACCAGGGCACCCCATGCCCCTGTCCTGGTCTTTTTCTCTAAAATTTGGTGTGCAGTTCAGTCTCTGTCTGCTTCTGTCGGATCTGCAACTTGTGGCGTCGTCCGAATCTCGAAACCTGCACTTATATCTGAAAAAGGTATGGTGGGTGGCTATATAGGGTTTTGCCTTAGTCAAACCCCCACTTTGGTGATTTTGACCTCCACGAATAGCCAAGTTGTATTGTAAAAGTAGTGTGTGTGCAGACCTTGTGTGTGTGCAAGATCCTAAAATGCAAGTAAGCAAACTAGAGCAACCTAGAAAGTAAACCCTAATTGCTTGTAAATGATAATGTAAATGCTCCAAATCAAGATGTAAAGAGATCTAAAGCATGAATACAAGTGATATAATGAGGCTTATGCAAAGACATGAAAACAACATGCAATCATACCCAACCCCAAGGGAGGGGTACAAGCCAATCTTCAGTCGGTGATCCCTTATTGCTCTTCAATGCCTTCAAAGCCCTAAATGGATGAATGAAATTGATGAATTCTTGATGGATGGATGTTGAATGTTGTTGAAGTCTTCAAAGATCTGCTCTTTCGCTACATCGAAGGTCCCTGAAACCAAAATTCAGATCCTTTCAAATGAAGAAAGAGAGCCCTTATATATGAAACCCTAGGTCTTAATTTCAACTTTTGGCCGACCTAGAGATTGAATCTCCCACCAATTTCTTGGGGTTAAGCTTTATTTTATGATTGGGTCGCGCTCCTAAAATTTTGGGAAAAATGTCTGAGACCGTGTGCACTCCGGGCGCCATGGTCCCGACAACTTTTCACCAAATTTTTAGGGCCGTTGGATATGATGATTTTAGAGAGAATCCCGAAGTTACAGGTGATTTCGAGATGTTTTGACCCCCGAAATCAAGCCCCAAAGTTCAAAATAGGACCTAATTAGGGTTTTTGATTAAATGATGTATTGGAGGAATAAAATGAAAGGGGCACACTTTAATGAAAAGGGCTCAACTTTATGATGTGGAAGATGATGAAATGGAACCTTAGACCTAATTAATTTGATTAATTAAGTGCTAAAGGGGAAATGCAATGCAAAATGCAAAATGCGCCAAGGTGGGTGCTAAACTAGGTGTGAAATTGTACTGCTTTAGCAAGTGCGTACAATTTACGACGTTACAATTTCATTGTCTGTTTGTTATAATTCTTTGATTAGATAGGGATTCATGATTTCCCTTTGTTTCTAATTGATATTTTATATTGAATAAGATGAATTTTACATGCATACAGTAGGCATTGATATTTTAGGAAAGGTCATATCATCCTCTATCACCAAAGGATCTACATGGGGAATAAAGCCTCTAGAAGAAGGATCAACATTACTCTTTAAAGTCATACCTTTGAGAGGGAGATCTTTGAAAAAGATGTTAACCATCTTACCATGAACTAGGGTATCCTTATGAGTAGAACCAAGTTGAGGAGAGGGAGATGCTATATTTTTAGAGGGAGAATGATTGAGACTCAAGGAAGGTGAAATGCTATCAAGGGTGTTATCAATCATGATTTCATCCCCTTGGGATAGGGTTCTCTCATGGGGTACAGAATAATCAACACCTTCTTCTAATGGTTCATCCCAAATAGTGATGTTATTGAAAGGAGCATCTTGCACAAAGATGTCATTGTTGTTATTGCTAATTTTGGGAGAAGGGATAACATTGTCCATTAATTATTCATCCTTAGGAAGGAGAGAATCACTACATGTATTTAAATCATTCTCTTTCCTCAAAATGTTTGCAATAGGATATTTAGGGGAGAGAGCATTAAGGAAATTTATTATGATTTCATCTTCTTTCTCTAAGGCATCTTTAGGGATAAGACAAGCTTTAGGAGAAGGGCAAGCATTTCTCAGTAATGCATCATCTCTAGTGGGAATTTTGTTGGAATCAAAAGAGGAAATGCCGTCACTAGGAAAAGTAGAGACAATACCATCTTCTTGCACAAAATTAACCTCATTAGAGGAGTTCTCTTTACGAGGGAGATGAAATTTTTTCTCCAAAGAGTCATGCTTAGGAAGGAGATCTTTAGAAGAAGTGCTCATAACCTCTTGTTGTACTAACATGCCCCCATTGGTAAGACCAAATTTAGGAGAAGATAAGTCAATGTCCATAAATACCTTTTCACTTAGAGAGGCATCATATAGGGAAGCTAAAGTAACATTAAGAAATGTGTTTATGATATCATCCTCTTCCTCTAAGATAGCTAGATGAGAAGGGAACATTTTAGGAGAATTGTCAAGATCACTCTTGAAATATTCATCCTTAAAGCATGGGAGAGTTTTGAAGGGGTTGGTAACAACTCTTTTAGGCACTAAAATGTTGTCATAGATAGGAGGAGGTTCTTTAAGAGAGGAAAAAAATGAAACAAGCGAAGCTAATCCATTATCACATTTATGAAATGAATGCATCATGACAAAAAAATTCCTCCTTCAAATGATAACATATGCAAAATAGAAGGAAATGTTAAATTTTAACCAATGAAAGCACTCTAAATGTTGATTTAAAAAATGAAATTTAAGAGTAAAATGTGTTCCTAAATCAAATTTAAAATTAATGATCCAAATTAAGCTATCCACAAGTTCAATTTTAAATTGAAAATTAGGGTTTCAACAAAATTAACCTCTAAATTTTGAAATTTGCAAGGAATTGAAACTTGTAAATGTAAATTTGAATTTGAAATAGAAAAAACACTCAGATCTGAGAACGTAAATCAGAATTAAAGAAGGTTGGATTCATGTCAGGTTCACCAAAATATGGGGGCGGGAAAAGTGAGATCAGGTGACTAGGACTTAATCCCACTTTTGCAAACACATTGGGAATATGAAAGAGCCTAGGGAGATAGATCACTTTGGCTACTTCTTGTGGGAAAGAGAGAGCCAAGGATTATCTGTTAGGGTTTCTATTCCTCTTGTTGCAAATGATGAGAAAAACTAAGGTTTAAATGATCAATTAGATTAGGAGATAAAGAATGAAGCATAAATGAACTCGAAATTGCACAAACTTGCAGATTTGAAACTGAGATACTGAAAGCATGAAAGGGAGAGGATTCTGGATGTATACCTTATGCTAAAAACTGAACAAAATAGACTTGGACCAAGGTGCCACACCACTGTCTTGTTTCTGCAGATAGGAGGCTGCAACTAAGACACTGCAAACTGGAGGTCCCGAGTCTGCAACCTGTCAAATTTCACTGCAAAGTGGAGGGACTAGGGCACCATTCCTCTGTCCTGGGTAGGACCAGGATGCCACGCCCCTATCCTTGATAATTTTTGCACTTCTGAGACTTCTGAGTGGTTATGATGCCTTTTCCAAATTTGAAACTACCTGCGGATGCCTGTTTCTGTGCCTGCAGTTGAAAAGGGAAGGTTTGGGTGGATATATAGGGTTTTTCTTTAGTAAAACCCCCGTGTTGGGGATTTCCACCTCCATGAATAGTCGATAATGTACTAAAAATGTGTGTGCTAGAACCTTGTGTGTATGCAAGATCCTAAAATGACTGCAAACAATCTAGAGCAACCCTAAAGAGTAAACCCTAAATGCTTGCAATTGAAAAAGTAATTACTCTAAATAAATGATGAAAAGTGATCTAAAGAATGAATTTAAATATGCAAGTTGATGTAAGGAAGCTCATACAAAGACATGAAAATAACATGAAATCATACTAATCCCCAAGGGAGAGTTATTGCCACTAGATCTCCTATTACTCTTCAGTGTCTTCAAGTCTCCTAATTGATGATGAATGCTTGATGAATGTTGTTGAATGTTGTTGAAGACTCCATATAGGCTTCTCTTTCACTACATAGAAGACTCCTTGTGCTCCAAAAACCTACTCTTAGATTCTTAGATCCATCACTTCAAATGAAGAAAGAGAGCTCTTATGTATGAAACCCTAGATCTTAATTTTGACTTAATTTTGTCTTTAGACCGAACTAGGAGTTGAATTTCCCACCAATATTTTGGGGTTAAGCATTATAATATTATAGAAGTTTTCTCCCTAAATTTCAAGAAAAAATCTAAGGACCATGTGCATTCCAGCCACGGTCCAACCAACTTTTCACCAAATTTTTTAGGGTCGTTAGATATGATGATATTAGAGTGAATTCCAAAGTTACAACTAATTTCGAGGTGTTTTTATATGCGAAATCAGGCCTTAAAGGTCAAAATAGGACATAATTAGGGTTTATGATTAAATAATTTATTGGAGGAATAAAATAAAAAAGGGCACACTTAGGGTAAAGGGCCCAATTTTATGATTTATGAAGTGATGAAATATGACTTTAGATTTAATTAAATTAATTAATTAAATGCTTAAAGGGAAATTAGAAATGCAAGATGCAAGACACACTAAGGTGGGTGCTAACTAGAGTGTGAAATTGTACCACCCTAGCAAGGGTGTACAATTTACGACACTAAATATGCATTAGTGGATTCTTTGAAATTTTTATAGCACTCTTATTATCACACATAATAGGAATAGCTTCATCATACACCACTATGATATCTTTAAGAGCCTGTTTCATCAACATAACTTGATTATAGAAAGATGTTACTGCAATGTATTATGCTTTTGTTGTAGATAATGATCTTGAGTCCTACTTCTTACTTAACCATGAAACCAAAATATCTCCCAAAAAGAATTTACCACCACTATTACTTTTTCCTATCATCAATTCATTTGGCCCAACCAACATCTATGTATGATTTCAACATGAAATCTCCATGCTTCTTGTACCAAAGGTATGTTAGAATTAGGGATCGCTGAGAGGGGGGGGGGGGTGAATTAGTGATCTGTCGGACATCAAATTCACAAACTTATTCTTTATCCACCGATTAGAAATGCATAATAGTAAAGAAAATAAGTAAGCAATAAATAAACCACAAATCCACAACACCTAAATTTTTACGTGGAAACCTAGAAAGAGAAAAACCATGGTGGGGCTGGAACCCACAATATTCATATACTATGGCCAGGACTACATAAATATTACATAGATGGGGAATGCACTTGCATTTAGGATCATTTCCTAGAGCTCACTACTCAATTATAATGATTCGGAAGGCTACAACCTTCAAGGAAGTCTCACTGACTTACAATTCAATTACAATGAGGAAATACAATGAAATGAACTCTGAAGTAGCATCTGACAATGCATGAATGAGTTTTGGTTAAAAACTAAGTCTCTGATTGTACTTGCTGTACAAATACTATGTTTCTACCTCAGTCAACTACCAGATTATCGGTGAATCAAATGCACATGCAAAGTTGCACTCAATCGCACCAAAAATGATCACCACAACAATAATACATTGAAAACCAATTGCTAATTCAGTCTAATATATCCGGTCTTATAAAAAATAATCTCCTCCAAGTCGGCTTCAAGAAGTGTGATGTGTAATCACATGTCTGCTTAATAGGAATAGCTTCATCATACACCACTATGATATCTTTAAGAGCCCGTTTCATCAACATAACTGGATTATAGCAAGATGTTACTGCAATGTATTATGGTTTTGTTGTAGATAATGATCTTGAGTCCTAGTTCTTACATAACCATGAAACCAAACTATCTCCCAAAAAGAATGCACCACCACTATTACTTTTTCCTATCATCAATTCATTCGGCCCAACCAACATCTATGTATGATTTCAACATGAAATCTCCATGCTTCTTGTACCAAAGGTCTGTTAGAATTAGGGATCACTGATAGGGGGGAGGGGTGAATTAGTGATCTGTCGGACATCAAATTCACAAACTTATTCTTTATCCACCGATTAGCAATGCATAATAGTAAAAAAAATAAGTAAGCAATAAATAAACCACAAATCCACAACACCTAAATTTTTACGTGGAAACCTAGAAAGAGAAAAACCATGGTGGGGTTGGAACCCACAATATTCATATACTATGGCCAGGATTACATAAATATTACATAGATGGGGAATTCACTTTTATTTAGGATCATTGCCTAGAGCTCACTGCTCAATTATAATGATTCAGAAGGCTACAACCTTCAAGGAAGTCTCACTGACTTACAATTCAATTACAATGAGGAAATACAATGAAATGAACTCTAAAGTAGCATCTGACAATGCATGAATGAGTTCTGGTTAAAAACTAAGTCTTTGATTGTACTTACTCTGCAAATACTTTGTTTCTGCCTCAGTCAACTACCAGATTATCGGTGAATCAAATGCACATGCAAATTTGCACTCAATCGCACAAAAAATGATCACCACAACAATAATACATCGAAAACCAATCACCAATTTAGTCTAATATATCCGGTCTTATAAAAAATAATCTCCTCCAAGTCGGGTTCAAGAAGTGTGACATGTAATCACATGTCTGCTTCAATCTCTAACAAAACATAGCACCAAACCAAAAGAGTATAATCACACGCTTCCTAAGGATCTTCCCATTCATCGAGATCACAAAATCAATCACCAAAATCACCACACTCATCAAAAATATTTCCAAACCAAAACATCACTAAGATAACCTTGAATTACTAGCTAACTGCCTACCAGTTAACTCCTGCTTCCGGATAAGAGAAATCATGACCACTGGATCGAATCCGCAAGAAGAGTTGCCATCACTGACAATCCTAAACCATAAATCAAGTATCTGAAATCATCAGATGAGTGTCAATTGCCAACAATCTTCCCCTTTGGTATTGATGGCAACACTTGTGAAAAATGGCTAAGTGTTGAAACCTGTGAAACCTGTACACCAGATCAAGAATGAAATAATTCTATGGCTCCCCCTTAGATCAACAACCTAAAAATGTGCATCACTAAACTGTACACTCCATACACTACCAATATGTACATTTTTCACCTTATCTCTCTCCCTTTGACAACAATGCCAAAGATAGGGTGTGCAACAAAATTTATTATACATATAAACACACCAGATGATCAGATCTATACATACTTAAGTACATCTGCATATGCAACCTTAAGGAACCCAAAATAGGTGTTCCACCCTTCCTGCAATTTCTCCAAAATTGAAACAAAACCATTCAAAACATAAGCATGTAATTCTATAGCTACTAGCCCAGTTGGTGTCTATTGAGACATATTCTACATACGGTCCATCTTATGGTACACTAAGGTGTCTAACTGAGGACCAATTAGGTTTTGGAGTTCACCTGCCCACCTTACCATTTTCTCCTTCTCCTTCTCAAAATTCCTAATCTACTCCATAATTGCCAAAATTTGGCCTTCAATACTTCCAGTTAAGTTAGTCGTAGGGTCATAAGCTTGGGAAATCTGAGCTAACTGACCTCTGCAATTGTCTATCTACTTATCTATTTAAGTGGAAAATTTTGTCAAAACTAGACAAGAATTATAAATCTTACCACCTTCCATTAAGGGCTCATCAATTAGTTTCAATTCCTTTTCAAGCTGGGCCTTATCACTATCAATCATTTGCAAAATTGTTTGAACTTTAGCATCTTTGATTTTCTCCATAGCCTGTCATGTTGATTGCTTGGTCAAAGAATCAAACTGAGAAGATATGTGATCTATTAAGTGTTGAAGCTTACCAGATGAACTAGTAACAGTATCAAATTGTAGTTTTGGTACCACCTGTTCTAAAAATTTAACAAATTTCTCAATAAGCTTCTTCTCTTTTGACTAAGATTGTGCTAACTCCTGACTATCTTGAGCTTGAAGGGTAGAAACAACAATCGTTCTTTTTGTCGGAGACATTTGATTGAAGGGCTTGTCAAAAATAATGTTAAATTGAGGAGAACTTTGTTGGATTTGTATTTTTTAAGTGTCAATTTCCATGAGGATTGGAGTTTCTATTATTTTTCTTTCCCTTTGATCCATTCCTCCTATTTTTCCTCTTCCTTTTTCTCTGCCTCCTTCCTTGCATTACCTTTATCCTCTATGGGCGCCTCTTGTGCACCGGCATCACCACTTGGTTCCCCAACGTCTATCTCAACTAATTTTTCATGTGCCTTATCTATTGAATGCAAAAATTGTTCCTTTGCAACATCCTGAGTGTCCTCCACCTTATTTACATCATGCACCGAAGGATTCTCTGCCTGAGTGGCTGCATCTTGTGAGTCAGATTCTACTAGCCGGTTCTTAGAGAGAAATTTCTTCCATATCTCAATAGTTTCTCTCCTTATTTCCTCTACTCTACCAACCATAAGGTTGTTTACCCTGTGTTTGCTTCTAAATTCCTTTTTATTTGCTAGCAAAATCAATCTATCAATTTCTTCAATAGTGATACTAGTGCACTGATTGACCAGTTCAATTTCCTTTACTTCCTTTTCCATCTGACTTGCAGATTTTATTCTAGCATCAATTAGGCTGTACAGATCTTTCAAAAGATATTTTTCTAATTCAATTAACGCTTTACTAAATACATCCATATACAAAACTACAACTTCTTCAATCTGCCTTTTCCTTATCATCTAAATTCTCATAATATACAAAGATATTCTTCAAATTTCCATCTTTAATGATTTCATCAATTAATTATTGAATAGATGAGGGAGGAATAATATGATACTTGGTTTTAGCAGTCTCCATCTTACCAGATTCAATCCGCTCATCCAAGTCAGATTTGGCTCTCCCTCCTCATTTAGGCCTACTGGTCGGAACATGATCAGATTTTGTTTTCTTCTCCTTCTCCCCTTTCTTTCCTTTAGTATATTGAGATTTCCGGATCACTCTTTTAAACTCTCCTTTATTAGGGGATTTTTTAATTTCCACATTTGACTTAGTTTCAGATGCCATGGGGTAAACTGCTACATACTTCCTCTGAGGTTTCTGATTCTTCCTCAGAATACCTGTGCCCTTATCAGATGAACCAGAGGGTTCTAACTGAGTTGGAGGTGTCTTCACCAGAGTGGGAGAAGACCCTGCCACATTAGGTTTTGCTAGAGCTAGAGCAGTCATTTGTTTCTTTGCCTTTTCTATTGCATCTCTCACAGCTCTGACTTTCTCTCTTAGGTGACCTTCCTCAATGGGGATTTCCTCCAGTATCTTAGAAACCTTCCTTTTCCTTGCCGATTTAGTAAACTTGGTGTGAATTTCAATGGATTTTTATTTATAAGTTCCAAACCTTTCTTCTTTTGTGTCCACCAAAGCGCTCAACAGGTGTTGTGCATATGCATCTAGAGTTCCTGCATCTACCTCATAGCCCATCGGCAAGATCCACATGGTCTGAGGTTCAACTACTTCCATGAGACATTCATCCTTATTCACCATGAAACAAATTGTCCCTTCACATTTCTTGACAATTTCCGTAGGGATTCTGACCCCGTGCTTCATCTTATCCTGAAAAGTCTTGAAAAATACCCACAAAGCAACATTTGATTATCTTTGTTTCCAAGCCTATCAAGACCCTGTTTAATCTATCGGGCCACCCGTTTGTCAAATTCCCACTACACTCTATCGGTTTCGGGGATCTTATTCAAAAAGAAAAGTGATAAACATATAATCATCGAACCATATTTGAAAACATGCTTTCTATCTTTCTTAATCTTCTTCAAATTGATCATTAACTCCTCCAACATGAAACTACACATATCATAGTGTGCATCTTCCTTAACCATCTTATAGGTTGCATGGATGGCTGTGTCAGATACTGAATTCAGTTGGCTAGACTGATACACCTTGTATCCAATGACCATTGCAGCAAACTTAACATCATCTTCTTTAATTGTGTTGATCCTCATCGATCTACCATCAAACTCTGCACCGGTTAACTTGTTGACCATAGGGTTTGTGACCTTCCGTAGTCCTGGCTTATCATCGGTCTGATGCAAACATGTAACTACCCTAATTGCCTCTAGAGTGATCTTGTAGGGTTGATCTAGCCATATAAACTCTGCATGTATTCAGCTCAACACATATCTCACCCATTCATTTTCATCGAATGATGGAAAATTCACGAATTGGGTGAAACCCTTTCTCTGCAATTGCATATATTTCCTCTTAGGGTTACCAATTTTGTCCATAATACTATTGATATAGAGATCTAAAATGTCTTCAGTGCTAGTTTCTTTGATCTCACAGTGAATATATGCTCATATATCATCAACATGCAAAACTTTGTGTGGAACAGAAGAGAAAGCTCCAATCGGGTCATCCACCATGGATTTGCAAGGATGCTTCTTGAATACAGGACGAGTTATATATTTGACCTCAACAACTAATGGTGTAGAAATGGAAGAAGATGCCATTTCAAATTTTTAGAAATTCAAACTCAGAAATGCTCTTCGAGAAATACATCAACTAAGTGTTGAATTCCCTAGTTCACTTGCCAGATCGCTTCTAGCTCTCTGATTGCTTGGAAGTCTTGATCGCCTTGTTCCGTAGCTCAAAAACACTATTCACAAAGTGAAGAATAACTCTCGTATTTTCTCTTTTAACTTTGCAAACCCTAATTTTACTTTGAAATAAATGCACCTCATATATCCAACAGGATGACCTGCTTAACTACCGGATGCCAAAATCAGCCATCTGAATCTCGGATATCAACTAAAATTTAATTCCTGCCATCTATAATCCATCGACTACAAACCTCATCAAGGGGTATTACAAGTTTTGCATGAATTTTCCTCCCCCTAAGGCCAAAAGCCCTAGTTACCAGATGAGGGTTCTGCATCAGATTCAGGTACAGATCTGCTATCTGCCTTAGATTCATCTTTCTTTACTCACATCTTCTTATGTTGATCTCTGATATCATCAACCTTTACTTTTCTCTTTTCATCTAATTTATTCTTGTCTACTGGAGCATTGTTCTTGCTTCTGCAGTAATTTGCAATGTGACCATTTTTTTTGCTTGCTCTGCAAACAACATTATTCTGCATAGGTTTGAAGTTCATCTGATTTGGTCTTGTCGTGCACTGATTAGAAATATGTCCAAACATTCCACAACCATAGCATCTCCTGTTTTGAAAGTTATTCATTACTACTCTACACATATTTGACTTGTGTCCAAAATTGTTGCATATGAAACATTGATCGGTACATGTAACAACATTATTCATGTTGTTCATTCTATTATTCATCCTACTTCTGTACTGACTCACCATATGACCAAATTTATTGTAGGTAAAGCATCTACCATTGAATTTATGAGTATTAGGTTGTCTTATTGGACGATTCTTGCTCTTCTTCGGATCAGGTTTTTCTTTGCCTTGTCCAAATCCAGAGGATTCACCTTTCTCAAATCCTAGACCTCGCATGTCCTTTCCATGACTCTGAATTTCCAGTATCTCATCAAGCCTTCCTGATCTAGCTTTGAATTTGTCTTTGTGTTTGGCAGTAGCAAGTTCATCTCTCAAGGTAGCAATCTGTCTTTCAAGTTCTTTACCATTATTCCTTGATTGTGTCAACTCAAGCTTCAACTGATCATTCTCATAGGTAATCCTGAAGCATTCATCAACTCTTTCCTTCAATGATTGTGCCATATTTTCTTCATTCTTCTTCCGATCCTCAATCTCCTTAGTTAGCCTCATCACAATGGATTGCATCTCATTCTTCAAAGCAACATTCTCTCTCTCAAGCTTGTTAACTTCATCAGCTTTATCCTGGTATTCCATGATCTGATCTTCTTTCTCCTTCAACTTGTCCATTAATTCCTCCCTCTTCTCTCTACAAATGCTTGCTTGATCCTTCAGGTCAGTAATGAAATCATCAACAACATTCAAGTTCTTCTTCAAAGTACAGATCTCATTTCTAGTTGCATCAAGATCCTCAAGTGCCACACTAAGTTGTCTTTGAAAACCATAATCCATTGAATCAATGTCCCATATCTTCCTCAAGCGATTAAGCTTCTTCAAAGGAACTAGGTTATGATACCAATTTTTAGAATTAGGGATCACTGAGAGCAAGGGGGGGTGAATCAATGATCGGTAGGAAATAAAATTCACAAACTTATTCTTTATCCACCAGTTAGCAATGCATAACAGTAAAGAACATAAGAAAGCAATAAATAAACCACAGATCCATAACACTGAAATTTTTACATGGAAACCCAGAAAGGGAAAAACCATGGTGGGGATGGAACCCACAATATTCATATACTATGGCCAGGAGTACATAAATATTACATAGATGGGGAATGCACTTGCATTTAGGCTCACTACCTAAAGCTCATTGCTTAATTAGAATGACTCTGAAGGCTACAACCTTCAAGGAAGTCTCACTGACTTATAATTCAATTAAAATGGGGAAATATAGTGAAATGAACTCTGAAGTAGCATATGAAAATGTATGAATGAATTCTGGTTAAGCACTAAGTCTCTGACTGTACTCACTCTGCAAATACTCTATTTCTGCCTCAATTAGCTATGGATTATCTATGAATCAAATGCGCACGCAAAGATGCACTCAATCGCATCAAAACTGATCACCACAATAATAATACACTGAAAACCAATCGCCAATTTAGTCTAATATATCCGGTCTTATAAAAAATAATCTCCTCCAAGTCAACTTCAAGAAGTGTAATGTGTAGTCACATGACAACTTCAATCTCTAACAAAACATAGCACCGGACCAAAAGAGTATAATCACATGCTTCCTAATGATCTTCCCATTCACCGACATCACAAAATCAATCACCAAAATCGCCGCAATCATCAGAAATCTTTCCGGACCAAAACATCACTGAGATAGCCCCGAATTACTGGTTAACTCCTATTTCTAGATAAGAGAAATCATGACCACCAGATTGAATTCGCAAGAAGAGTTGCCATCAATGACAACCCTAAACCATAAATCAAGAATAAAAAATCACCAGATGAGTGTCAATTTCCAACAAGTTCAAAATCCTATGTCCCTTTCAAGTATCTAGAAATCCTCTTTACTTCTTGTTCATGTGATTGATTTGGATTAGCTTGAAATCTTGCAACTAAACATACAACTTGCATAATATCTGGTCTAGAGGTCATTAGATATAATAGTCCTCCAATCATAGATTTTTCCTTCTTCTGATCAACATCTAGAGATGTATCATCTTTTCCTAATTTGCAACCAACAATTAAAGGGGTAGTCACTAGTTTACAATTTTCCATATCAAACTTCTTTAACATCTCTTTGACATATTTAGCTTGAGAAACAAATATTTCATCTTCCAACTGAGTAACTTGTAGACCAAGAAAGAATGACATCTCACCAATCATTGACATCTCAAATTCCTTTTACATCTCTTCTACAAGATCTATGCATAAATCATTACTTCCTCCAAATACAATATCATCAACATATACACACACAATCAACAACTTGATACCTTCAACCTTGAAATAGAGATTGCTCTAGGTGCTTGTTTGAGTCCATATAATGTCTTCTTTAACGTGCAAACCATATTTGGATTCTCTGACAATTTGATTCCATCTAGTTTCTCAATGTATACCTCTTCTTCCATTTCTCCATTCAAAATTACTGACTTAACATCCATTTGATATACCTTGAAATTATTATAATATAAAAAGGAAGAAACATTATTATAGCTTCCATCCTAGCTATTGGAGCAATTTTTTTTTCAAAATCAACACTTTGAACTTGCTAATAGCCTTTACATACTAATCTGACTTTGTTCCTTGTAACATGTCCTTGTTTATTTAGCTTATTATGGAACACCCACTTAGTTCCTATCACATTCTTATCTACTGGTCTAGGTATCAACTCTCATGTCTGTTTCTTTTGTATCTGATTCAATTCTTCTTTTGTCACTTTTACCCAAATTTCTTCTTTACTTGCTTCCTCATATGATTTAGGTTCTATTGGTGAAAGAAAATAGAAATTTGCTTGCTCACTTACCTTTGTAACTCTTCTTGTCTGAAATACATTATTTTTGTCTTTGATTATCTAATTGTCTAAATGATTCTTTTTCACATATTTTGTTGGGGTCTTAAACATTTGTTCCCATTTTTCTTCCTCTTCAACTTCATTTGTTTCTTTCTCATTGTTGTCTTCTGGATTTGTCTTTTCTTCTGTTGTAACAAGTATTATCTCAAATTCAGTCTCACGTATGGGTTCAGGGGCAGTCTGATCATATGTTTCACATACCTTCACATATGTTCTTTCCACTATCTTGTTCAATCTCTTGTTTTAACACCAGTAGGCTTTGCTATTTGTAGCATATCCCAAAAATATTCCTTCATTTTCTCTTGTATAAAAATTTTCAAGATCATTTTCATCTCTTTTGATATAACACTTACTTCCAAATATTTGTGAAATACTTTATAGTAGGGGGTCTTCCATTCCACAACTCATAGGGTATTTGAGTATGATTTACACTTATCTATACCCTCTTAACAATGTAAACAACAATATGCACAATTTATTTCCAATAAACATTAGCGAAGTTGGCATCCTTTATCATAGTTCTAGCCATCTTAACAACAATCCTATTCTTCCTTTCTACCACACCATTCTACTCAAGGATTCTCATAGCAGAAACGTGTCTTCTAATACCATATTTCTCACAAATCCAATTTAAGTAAATTCTTTTCCTCTATCAAATCTTAAACACTTGATTCTAGCACCAACTTGATTCTCTACCATTTATCCTCCAACCCTAAAAGTGAGCTTCATTTCATTCATTTGGAAAAATAGTAGGAGAAAAGTGAGTTGTGAAGAAAAACAAGGGTGCGGTGAAGAAAAACCAACAAGGAGGAAGCTCAATATTTCTTCCATTTATCACATTGGGGCTGCATTTATGTTTGGATTTGGTGCATCAAGAGTTGGATAGGAAGAGTTTTCAGGTCATTTCAAGCTTGTTGTAAAAGGTAAGATTGTTTTTGAAGATTTTTTGTTTCTTGTATGCAAAAATTCCATTTTCTATTTATTTATTTTGAAAGTTTTACATTTTCTTCCAAAATATTTTGTATGTTTGTATGTTACTATGTAGGGTTGTATGTAGGGTTTGTAATTTTTTTTTGTTAAAAAAAGAAATTTACAAACCCTACCTTAGTTTTTTTGAATGTATGTATTAATTTCATCTTGTATTTGTAATGTTTTATTGTAGAAAACTTCACTTTATTATTTTCCTCAACTTCATGTTTCACAAAACTATCCTACAATGTCTACTTCAACTTCTAGAACCCCCATTAGAAAGAACCCTGCTTGGAAATATCAAGAGGATTCTCCAGGGCAAGGAAAGGGGCAAACAAAATGTACATTTTTCAAAACAATATTTCATGGAGGTATATATAGAATGAAATACCATATTTATGGTGTACGTGGACATGATGTCGAACCACGCCTCAAAGCATTCCCTGAGGCTGTATGTGATTGTTATGTAATGGTTGAGGAAATTGAAAGGAAAAAGAAACAAAAGGAAGATCGAGCAGTCATTGGGAGAGAGGCAACTTTAGGAAGAGGGACATAGTTAGGTTATGTTGGAGGCCCTTATTCCTTACCTCCATATCATCCCACTCATTTTTCTACTGCTGGTGTTAGTGCTTCCGCTTCTACTTCTATAAGTGGTAGTGCCACTGCCACTTCTCATGTTCCTAGCACTAGTAGTTGTAGTGGGAGTGTTAGTATTGGACCTAGGATTCATAAATCTAGGTTGGATACCTTCTTTGTGCTTTGCACTACTTTTGGGTCCCAACAGTCACTTGAGAGCATGGGTTGGAACAAGGAGGTCCACAATGCCACTAAAATGGCAGTTGGCAGGTTTTGGGTCTACGGCAGTGTTCCATTCTTTACAGCCAGGTGAATGTTTTATGTTTGATTGTTTTAATTTTTATACTTTGATTCTTCATTTTATTTTTTATTGTACATACTACATAGTACATACTTAACTTATCTCATTTAATTTATTTGTGACAGGTTTCCTTATTGGCAAGAAATGGTTAAGCCCTTACCATATGCGGGGCAGGGTTCAAAGCCCCTTCTGAGTCTGATTTGAGGGGACCCATTTTGACTCAATTGGTGAATGATGTGAAGAAGGAATTAGGTGAACAATGCCAGATATGGAGCACTAAATTTTGAACCATCATGACTGATGGTTGGATGGATAGGAGAAATAGAACTCTCCTTAATTTTCTTGTTTCTTCTGCAGGTGATTGATTAATTTTAGTTTCATTTAGTCTGTTTTTTTTACTTTTTATTTAATGGTTTATTGAATGATCATTGATCTTGCTTTATTTTTTTATTTCAGGCGCACCGTTTTCATCAATTCCATTGATGCCTCCGCCCATTGCAAGAATGCCACCTACCTATGTGAGCAGATAGAGGAGGTGATTGATGAGGTGGGTGAGGAGAACGTGGTACAGGTGGTGATCGAAAATGCAGCAAATTATGTTGCTGTGAGTAAACTTTTGATTACAAACTAATTTTGTTTACAAATTAATTACGATTTTGTAACTTCATTAATTACAATGCAACAAATTATGTTGTTGTAGGTAGACTATTGATGGAGAGGCACCCATCTATAGTTTGGACTCCATGTGTTTCCCATTGCATTGACCTCATGTTGGTGGATATTGGAAAACTCCAATGGGTCAAGAGATGTGTAGAAAGGGCGAGAAATATGTGCAAATTTGTATATAAACATTCATGGGTGTTGGCTCTTATGAGACAATACAAAGAGAAGAAGGAGTTAGCTCGTCCATGAATCACAAGATTTGCCACAAACTTCATCACATTGTAGTCCATGCTTCACTCTAAGTCGGCCTTGAGATGTATGATTATTGGTGAGGAGTGATCTTCCTCATCCTATGTTCTCACCCTCTGCAGGGAAAGATACGACAGACTACATTTTTGATGAGTGAGGCTTTTGGGTCCCTTGTGATGAGATAGTGAAGGTAAATTTTTTTATAAATTCTACAATTTAACTTTTTTTTTTATAACTTATTATATATATTCTCTTATTTGCTCATTTTTTTAAAATTACACAATATTTTTAATTTTGCAGTTTGTTAAGCCCTTGGTGGTTTTGTTGTGAGTTGTGGATGGAAAAAAGCCCACAATGGACTACATATATGAGGGCATGGATAACGTGAAGGAGGGCATCAAATCTATCTATGAAGGAGATGAGAGAAAGTATGGTCCCAGTTGGGAGATCATTGATAGGAGATGGCATCATTAGCTTCATAGGCCCATCCATGCAACAACCTATTATCTGAATCCAACATTCCATTTTATCCCTTCTTTCAAGGTTAATGTGGAGGTCCTTAATGGGCTATAATTGATCATGGAGAAGATGGCACCTACTGGTACTACTCAGATAGAGCTTATTCGAGAGCTACATTTGTTCTCAAATGCACAAGGGGAGACCTTCTCTCATCCTATCGCCAAAGACAGTAGGACAACTATGATGCCAGGTAAAAATAAATTATAACTTGTAAGGCTTAATTTTAGTTTTATTGTATATTGTTAAATGAGTTCATGAGTGAGATGGATTTTATTTATTTTTCTCATTTCAAACTCAGATAATTGGTGGAGCTTTTTTGGCCCAATGACACCAAATATTCAGAAGTTAGCCATTCGTATTTTGAGCCAATGCATCTGGTTGTGAGCACAATTGGAGTACGTTTGAGCACATACACTCCAAGAGGCACAATATTATCTGTGGAGAAGATGAATGATCTCATTTTTGTTCACTACAACCTCCACCTGAGAATGAGAAAGAATGCATTAGTTGATATCTCTCCTATCATTCTAGATGAGGTTGATCCTGATGCAGAGTGGGCTACTGAGATAGATCCTGCAGTTGTCTTTAGTGATGATGACACTGATTGGATCAAACAAGTAGATATAGAGGTTGAGGCTGTAGCCATGGTAGAGGAGGAGCGGAGAGCATGAGCAGAGACAGGAGATTCTAAGGCAGATACTGATAGTGACATAGATGTTCTTGATGTTGGTGAGCATGGAATGGTGTCACGGGGAGTGGCTATGGCTGCTGAATCATCCAGGACCTACCTTAAATGCCTTCATAGGGGGTCGGGGCCAGAGGGTGTATGCTCCTCTGAGCCATAGGCTTGTAGTTGTATTTATCTTTGCTATTTGTGTGGAACATTTGATGATGATCATATGATGACATGGATCTTTTATTCCATGAGTTTTGTAATATTGTATACATTTGACAATATTTATATATCTATGTTTGTTATTTCCTTTAGCTACAATTTGTGTTTATGCTTATGTGATTGATGTATACTTGTGTATGTAATCAAATGAGCTGAGTTTGACGATGTTGTTGTGTCTTTAAGGTGTATTCAATAAAGGGTGCATGAAACAAGTTTTAAATCTTTAAAAATCTCTAAATTTCTTGTGTTTTTCACTTTCTCGAGTCCAACCGAGTCTGAAGCCGAGTCTGACTCTGAGTCCCATGTCCGAGTCCGGGTCGGCCTTGCTGAGTTCAAGCCGGGTCTAAGTCCTGTTTCTTTGATTTGAACACATTAAATATTTCAAGAGCTTTAGATTTTTCTTTCAAAATTGTAACTCATGGCATTCTAGAATAATTATCAATAAGTAGCATGAAATACCTTTCTCCATTAAGTTCTTTTGTCCTTGTAGGCCCACAAAGGTTTGTATGAACCATCTCCAATGGTCTTGAATTGGAATACTCCTTGTTCTTGAAACTTCTCCATGTTTGCTTTCCTAAATGACATTCCTTGCACATAGTATTAGTAGCTTTGATAATCTTAGGCAAATCTCTCACTGCTTTAGTATTGCTTATATTTATGACGTTGTCAAACTTAACATGTACTATCCTCTTATGCCATAACCAACATTCAATGCTCTATGTCAAAAAACATTTACTTCCACTCTTATCCTTTATGAAATAAACATTTTCATTTGTTCTAATATCTTCTACTACCATTCTTCCATATTTTCCTTTTCTAATCACACGTCTGGTCTTACTAAATAAAACTTCATAACCTTTATTACACATCTGGCTAAAACTCAGCAGATTATGTCTCAGACCTTCAACATAATAAAAATTGTCAATTTTATTCTTACCATCAATCGAGATACCCTATTATGGAAATAGGTGCAACTTCCTCTTGAGTAAATTTCACTAATCCACCATCATACTTCTTGATATTAATGAGGCTATCTTTATCTTCGGTCATGTGATTTGAACATTTTAAATCAATGATCCATGTCCTTGATTCCACCTTAGTATGCAGTGCAATCTTTTCTTTTCCATATTTCTATTATCTTCAACATCTTCTTGTCTTGAAGGCCTTGTTAGCAATTGACACTCAATTAGTTGGTTTCACTATGTTGTCATTGATGGCAACATGGTATTTTATTTCGGCTTCATGTTTTGGTTCATTTGTGTAATGGTAAACACTTCACAGACCCTACATCGACACTAACATTGACAGGACATAAGTATTTCATTGGTTATCGGCAATGCAGGTCGACATGGTTTAGAATAAGGTTATCGGTATTGGAGGCCGACATCTCTTGGATCTGGCAAAGACAATTGTTTTTGTTATTCATGTATTTATATTATCTAGCCAACATGTAATTTGATATTGTAATAATCTTTGTAAGCCAACATAAGGCATGATAAGTTGTATAGGGTATATAGGACAGTTGGATTAGATCATTTTGATATATAGAAGATTATGGATATGTGAATGTGATATGATGCAAAATATATCAGAGAGATTATGTATGTGAGGATGTTTTTGTAAGGGTTATTCAGGTAAAGGGTTTAGGGTTTCAGACCGGAACAAACATAGCTTAAACCAGAACTGTATTCTGGCATAGAAGATGTTATCTTAGTGTAGACACCTAAAATTGTCATGTCTAATTAAATAAATATTTTATTTATTTAATTATCTAAGCCTAATTCTTCTATTAATTAAATAAATCTTTATTTATTTAATTAATTCATTTATCCTCTTCTAGCCTTATTTCTCATTTAAATAAATACATTTATTTATTTAAATTATCCTTTTCCTAAATTAAATAAATATTTTTATTTATTTAATTATCCTACTTCTATTAATTAAATAAATCTTTATTTATTTAATTAATTCATTATCTTTTTCTACCCATGACACATGTCATTCATCTCTTAATTCCTACACTACCTACCCCTTTCATTATTTTATTATTTCCTTTACCTATCCTCTAATCATAGCCGACCTCCTTTTACACCTCTCAATCTTATCCCTCCATTTCATATTGTGTCTTCTATTTAAGGAGATGCTTCCTTTATTATCAAACCCTAATCATTCATTCCTAATGAATCATTCTAACCACTCAGCCTAATCGACAATTTGGAGGACTCGACTACACTACGATCCTACTTGCAACCACATTTCGTTCTTTGTTGAGCTCTTGTGCATATAAAAATCTGAGAGCAAATATATATCAAGCAAGATCAATGGAGATAGGAAGAATGGAGATCCAAACCCTATTGGGCATGTGATGGTATAATCTTTATGATTTCATTTGATTTTGCATTGTCTTAGGTGATCTTCATATGTTATGGTGGATCTTTGTTGATTGTTAGGCTAGGATTTTGTGGTTGAATTCATTTAGCCTTTCAATATTGTTATTATTGTTATCCATTTTCACCATAAACACTTAGCAGTTCAACACTTCTCCGGATTATAGTCTGGATTTATATGTAGTCAGTGAGGCTCCTTTTGTGATGAGCAGTGTGTTCTAGGTTGTAAGCCTTCCTGCAAGTGCAAGCCCCTTATATTTTTAATATCTCTTCATATGGCCAGTGGATTGATATTGTGGGTCACAAATCCCACCATGGTTTTTCCTCTTTGAGGTTTTCCATGTATAATTTTGTGTGTTATAATTCTCATTTATGTGATTGGCTTATTGGTTGCTTTACTTCTTTCAATTATGTATGTACCGGTATACCGGTTGGTGTATGAATGTTTTGTTAAGGCTAAAATCTACTATTCCGGTATAACACTAATTCACCCCCCCCCCCCCTCTCAGTGTTATTGGTTTCCAACAACCTATGACACATGTCCGATTAATTGTGCAGACATATGACATCAAGTTTGAGGTGAAAAGGATAGAAATGGACCCAGGGGAGAGCTAAGATGGGACACACTAAAGTAGGGGCACAAAAGGTAGTGTAAATTGGGTAGGGTTACAATTTATGATGCTATACTATTAAACAAAAAAATCAAAATAGATTATTTAATTATCAATAAATCATGAATTGTAGGTAAGTATACACTTTAACATATTTATGTAAAATAAACCTTACATTTTTCATTTGAATGTTTTTCTAACACTTTTTCTAACCAAGAAATCATGCTAAGACAAAGTAGTTTTAGCCTTACAATCAATAAAAGCCACAATAATTTTTCTCTCTCCTCTTAAGGGAAACTTCAATCTTTGTAAACTAAAGCTAAAGCAATACCATCAAATCTTAGAACATCTAAGGGAGATTATTTTTCAATGCTATTGTATTAGTCAACCAAGTAGAAGCAATTAAAACACCTTTATTTATTGAACAACCTACATTAGGAAAAATTGTAAGGCAACTCAATCATTCTAGAGCATCCTTATACAAAGTAATAGCTCCATGACAAAAGGAATTCCTCATTGGGAACTTTTGTTGAATATCTGGGCAATTGAGAGGGGGGAGGGGTGAATCAGTTGATAACATAAATCAATTTCTTTTGTCCCTGTGCACTGTTAGATACTTGATCAGTCCCAAAGACACTGAGAGGGGGGTGAATCAGTGTCTAACCGGTAATCAGAATATTTAAACTTGTTTGCAACTTTATGACCCAAATAAATCTACCGATAAACAAGCAATAAAGAGAAATAATAATATAACCATCAATGCACACCATAACACATATATTTTTGGTGAGGAAACCTGGTAGGGGAAAAACCTCGGTGGGATTTGTGACCCACAATATTTACTCACTGGCCAATATGAATAAATATTACTTATACAATAGGGGCCTGCACATGCAGGAAGGCCAACAGCCTAGAGCTCATTGATCAATACAAAATAGGAGTCCCATTCACTAAAAAATTGGATAATTAAATCCAATGACAATGTACTGATCAAAATAGCATCTGCAATGCTAGATTCAGTAGCAGTTTAAGCTCTGTCAAATACCTCTTCCATAAACCTTGCTTCACTCTGCTTTGCTCTTATTCGCTCAAAAAATTATTACATCAAAATGCATATATAGATATTCACTCTCATATTCTGCTCATATTCATTACCCAATTACATATCCTTACTTTGCTTACAATTGGATTTACCCCACCTCTCAGTGTTATTGGATTCCAACAATTATATCAGAGCCTTTTGCCTCGGAAGTAGTTTAACAACTTAAGAAGGATCCTGAATCCAAAATCCATGGACATGGGTTTGGAGAAGTAATTTGAGATGGCACTTGAAGATTATGATTCTAAAATGTTGAAGAACTTAAAGCTACAAGATGAATTTAATTCTACTAAGGAATTCATTCTTGTCATACAAGACAGGCAATCATTTGTTCAAGCTAGGAGGAAGGAACTTTTGCAAAGTCAGGATGATGAAGAGAAAGATGCACTTAAGGAACAATGTCAGAAATTGAGTTAGGAGAACAGGGTTATAAAAAATGAAATGAAAGCTATAACTATGAGAATGTCTAAGGAGATTGAGGACTGAAATAAAAAGGAAAAAAATCTTGTTGTATCCTTGAAGAACAAATTTGAAGAATGTGGTAGGTTGGTTCATGAGAATGATATGTTGAGAACTGATTTAGTACAATTCTAGAGTAATGAACAAGAGTGTGAGAGAGAAATGATAATTTTGAGAGAAGATCTAACTATTGCAAGTGAGTACAAAGAAAAATTAAGATTAGTTCAGCACAACTAGATGAATTGTTGAAGAGACAAAGGCAGATTGGAGATTCTAGTGGACTTGGATTTGAGAAAGGATAGAGTTTCGGTATTGCTAATGAAGATCAAAACCATAAGGCACTGGTAAGGCAATTTAATGCTTATAAATTTAATGGTAGACATTTTGTTTGCAATAGATTTGGTCACATGGCTAGGCAATGTAGAAACAGAGCAAATCAGAATCCTGATTCTGCTCCCGGTAAATATTCTAAATGCAATAAGTATGGTCATAAGATAGAATATTGCAGAATGAATGTTAAATGTTATGCATGTGGAAATTTTGGACATATGGCTAATCAGTGTAGGTCAAGCAATTTCGTCAGTTTTAGCAAAGCAATTCAAAAGATGTAAAGACGTAAATTATTCTATATTCAATTAAGAAGTAAAAAACTTTTTAGTCTTAAAGATACTCACAATTCTTCTAATAAGTCTATTTCAAACACTTTTCCATCCTAAGCTCTTGTAGATGATTCCAATGTAAACACGAGATTTCTATAAATAGATAAAGAATATTCATAAAATAGTAAAATGGTAGAAGTATCTCAATCTTATCTTCATGCAATGTTTAGGCTTTTCTAATGCCTTAAGTTTAAATACAACATAAAAGAAAGAAAGAGATGTGTCCTTTGATCTGCAATTCCAAACTATCTTCAATTCAATCTTTAGAATGAAGATGAGAACAAGAATCGGGTTCTTTTTCCACCCAACCTTGAAGCTTACACTTCCTCGAAATTCTTGGTCAATCAAGAATACCCGACCCTGCACGAATTACTTAGCAAAAAGAATTTGATAGACAAGATGGAATTTGGTGCGTGCCTAAAATGATACATGCATTTTCAATTTTCTAATTCATTAAAGAAATAAGAAAGTTCATTCAAGGATATGGTAGAGTGGATAAATAAGATCAATCTAGGTTCAATAATTCCTTTTATGAATATTAAATAAGACGAATTTAGTATCTAACTATCCAGGTTCAATAATTCCTTCTATGAATATTAAATAAGATGATATCTCATGATGCATATACCTATATGGCTATTTAAATGAAAGTTCCAAAGAAATCCATCATGACTTATATTGCATATATCTGAATCTAAGTTTATCTATTTCCTCAATATCAAACTAAGCAACTAAATCAGAACATACTTTCATCCTTAATTCTAAATACATAATAAACCATTGTTCAAATAGAGCCTACCTTCGTAACTCGATACCAAATCGGTGATGATCAACACAACTCTTCTTCCAAATCTGACTGTGACTCTTTCCTCTACTTTCTTCCTAACCTCTTCAATATTCTTCTTTCTCTACATTTCCAAGTCTATCGGTGTCTTCTAATTTCACTACTCTCCATTGTATCATCCTTATTCTCTATATATTTCCTCCACTACTTTTTGTGTCTCTCTACTGCATGCATATGCTTCTATTTATCCTAAACTCGTGCTATGTTTTCTCCTTCGCTTTAGGCTTACATTATTGCTATATCTGTTTCTCCTTCGCTTAAGGCTTACATTTTTGTTTACTATCAGTCACCATTATTAGATCTCCACTATCGACTTCCTTCTATTAAAAAAAAGACTACATGGCTTGGTCCAACAATATACATATGTGCAGTCTGTGTGAGAGTTTAATACAACCACTTTCGTGGCAAAGTCGATGTCTACATCAATTAACCTTTGCAACTGATGTTCAAATCGATCACTGAGTCTTCATTGCTGCATGAACTGATGCTTCTTAATGACTTCACCATAACTTACTGTTTGCTATGAGTTGCATTTTTTACCCTTATCTTGCTGTAATTATAATACACTATATTCCCTCCTTGCTTTGAGCTTTACGACTCTCTTAACTCAAGTTTTAGCAAAGTGTTGCCATTATTTCAGATACTTGCATTTGCCTACGGTTTCCTAAGTCTATTAGTATCAACTTTCCTCAACTCAAAGTCTTCCATGAGTTCAGTTAATATCATACCCTCAACAACCACTTCCCATTTCACCATGGTTTGAGATTAGTGCTAAGTCAACTTCTCTATATCGGTTTCTTAATAACATGCTATAATAGTCGTTTAACTCAAGTCTTAGTCAATAAGATCCGCCACCTTTTTTTCTTATATATATATATATATATATATATATATATATTAAATGATTACATTTATGAAAATATAAACATAGAGGTTATAGAATACAAATGCAACATCATGACTATGTATATGTATATATATACATAATATTCAATGATTATGTATATGTATACATATACATGATTTCAATAAGAAAGTAATCACAATAAGAGTACTCAATATAATTACACATATACCATAATTACCTACGTATATATGTATATGATCGAGTCATAGTTATTTAAACTAATATACATATAAAATACGTATAGTTATATTATAATCTTGAAAACCAAACATTAAATATAGTTTCAATAAATTACATACTCTTGCAAAAAGAATGTTAAATCATAGAGTCACTATTTATTTTCAAATTATTAACAAATTTTCACTCTCATAGATGAATAAAACATAACATTTGCCATCACTCACAAAATTTCATTCATAACTCAAAATCATGCAACAATGCGGACATATATATATATATATATATATATATATATATATATATATATATATATATATATATATATATATATATATATATATATATATATATATAT
The DNA here is from genome assembly GCF_030272615.1 of Cryptomeria japonica. NCBI lineage: Eukaryota > Viridiplantae > Streptophyta > Pinopsida > Cupressales > Cupressaceae > Cryptomeria > Cryptomeria japonica. The sequence goes on along the minus strand of NC_081413.1, from coordinate 318,128,927 downwards.
ATATATATATATATATTCACTATTGTGGTTTGTGAGATTCCTCTAATCTAGCGAAGTCCATGAGCTAAGAAACTCTACCTGAACCATGCTCTCGCTTTCATTTGCATTCACCTGTCCCTACATCCACTTGCACTCAATAGCTCATCAGTGATGGCAATCCCAATTTATAGTAAAAATAACACTAGCCATTCAATTGCATTTACATAAGTAAGGTAATGTAAATCATTTCATTGCATTTGAATTTTGTTTGCATTATCATCATAGAAAAATTTCATTTCCACTACCATTTTATCTCATAAACGAAAAGTATACATTATTTTCCTAATAACATAATTATTGAAAAATATGGTTCGTGATAAAAGAAAAATGTTACATGTTATGCATGTAATGAGGTTGGACATATTGCTAAATTCTGTAGAAGCAAAAATCCATCGGTTGGTAATGGAGGATCAAATGAGAAAGGAAAAGAAAAGGTTAGTGAAATCCAGCAAGATCATACTCAGAGATGGGTTAGGAAGACTGAAGAACAATCAGCAGATGGGAATGCACCGGTTACTTATCTGACAGAGGAGGTTGCTCTTGCACCGACAGGTAGCTCATCTTGTAACTGAGGCAAATGCCTTAGGGGTAGGCAAAATTCATGAAGATGTTGCACATGCCCTGGGAAGAGGTTCTGGAAGATGTTCCAGACATTGGAGATGCTTATTTGGCATGGATATGTTCTATTCGAGATTCAATATCTTTCACCAGTAGTCATTGATGTCAATGGAAGATTAGGGTTTTTCTCGGAGGTTAAAAGGTCGAATTCACTTCATTATTATTCACCTTGCATTCAAAGCGATTTCAGAGTGATTAAGAGAGACTAAGAGTGATCAAAGGCATTTCAGAGAAATCAAATTTCTTCTTGATCAATTTCACCGACAAATGGAAGAGTTTGTTAAGGGTTTTCACCAGAAGCAATCAACAGGTATTTATCTTTAAACATGGAAGCATGATCATCATCTATTCTTATCTTTGTTGCAAATCCGACTGTAGTAGAGGTCAAGGATTGCCCTAGGCCAATTTTCAAGCGGTATCCACATGTGGCTACCCTGGAAGATCCAGTTGGAGAATTTTTGCATCTTTTAGAGGGAGTTGTCTATGTAGAAGATGTTAGGGCATACATACATTGTCACATTGAGGACTTGGCAACATCAAAAAGAAAGGGCATGTACATGAGAGAACTGATAGGAGAATCTAGAAAGATCAAATTGGCATACAAGCACATTGAAGACTTAGGGTTTACCGACATTTTGGACATCTTGGAATTCAAAGATGAGATAATTAGGTATGTTTTGAGCAGAGTACAAGGGGAGTTTATCTAGTTGGATAGACCTTACAAGATCACTAAAGAAGCCATCAGGGCAATCACTAGTTTGCCATAGGTTGGGCAATGTCCAAACAAGAAGGTTTCGAATGATTACGAGAATAAAATCACCAACACGACATCTGACATGAGATCTATGAGAATAAGAACTATTACCGACACGGACATTAGATTCGGTAGCATGATCATCAGGTATAAGGTAACTCATTCAAACCGACTGAACTCTATTTCCAGTTCTTGCATTTTCACAGCATACAAAATGATGAGAGAAAATGAGAAATTGGATCTATGTGGTTGGATGTTAGATGAAATGTTAATAAACCTAGGAAAGATTAAGGGAGAAAAGAAAGGAACCTTCTGGTATGGTTTTGGGAAGAGGCAATGGGCATTTGATATCCCGGTAGGGAGACAATTGAAATAGTCAATTGCTACTTTAGGTAGTTAGAGAGATGATAAAGTATGGGGATATTTTAAGGGGTTCCAAAAAACTATGAAGTCTAGGGAAAGGGTTTCTAAGGATATTGTTGAGAAATACTCAACCGACATATGCTTCATGGTGAAGAAGGATGAAACACTTATGGAAGCAGTTAAGCCCCAGAAGATTTGGATTGAGGAAATGGGCTATGAAGTGTTACTACTTATCAAGTTGCCATTAGTTTTATGTTCAAAGTTATTCTATATACTCTAGTCGGTTATCTCTATCGAGATATTCAGTCGGTATGCACAGTCTAGTCGGTTATAGAAGAAAGTAGTCTCATAGCGTAGTATACACCGAGATGTCTATCGAGTATCATTTCATGTTTACCGAGCAGCAAATATGACACATCAAGCTGATATACACCGAGTGAAACGTGTTACCAGATTCATTGAACCTGGACATACATATGAAAACGTGTTACAAGATCAAGGAACATCTAACCATTATCACATTGGAAATTGCACTTAAAGATTGTGTATGATTTTGAGGTCATCTAACCAATGAAATATTTTGTATGGTTATTCATTCGATAAAACATGTTTGTAAGATCGAAGCAATGAATGGATCACCGACATAAGAGATCTATTTATATAACATGGATTAAGATTAGACATATACATGTAGCATGACAGAAAGGAAGATATCGAAATATATGAAGCAAGACATGTGAAAGCACTAAGTGTTATGACTGTTACAGAGACACAGAGGTCACCGAGAAGGATTTTAGAGAACAGTCAAAGAATAGAGTAAACAGAAGGGTTTACCAAGTTACTATATGGGTTACCAAGGTATGCTATAAGCAAGGTAATCTTATTCTGAGCACATAGAATCTGCTGTAACATTTCAGATGTAAAGCTGCAGATACTTGTAATGATTTTATTGTAATATTTTGAAGTTGTAAGAGAAACCTTTAACAGGGTAAAAGACTCTAATCAAGTCTATAAATTGTAAAGCCTCTAACCAGGTGCAACATTTAGTTTAAGTGTTGCAAAATCCTTTAGCAAGGTAGATCTAACAAATCTTGATACTCCTAATAGGGTAAGCTATCAGAAATAGCTAAACATGTAGCTCTAATCAAGCAACCTTTATTATTGTAGTAGTGAAGTTGTGGGTGCCATCCCCACCGCAGTTTTTCTCTCTAACCAAGAGTTTCTGCGTAACCAAAATATATGTGTTATGGAGTGAATCATGTATGATTGTTATCTATTTGTTTTAGCTTTATATTATGTTACTGCACTATTCGATTTATGCATAACAGTAAAGTTATTGTTGAAGAAAAGTTTTGGAGTACTGATTCACCCCTCCCCTCTCAGTACATTAGCTTTCCATATTGAGACTAACAATTGGTATCAAAGCTTCAATCTTGGAAAAGGGTTTAACTGCCTAAAGAGAAAGATCTTATCAATGGAAGGCTATAAACAATCTCGGAGGATTGTGTATCTGGAAGAAGAGCTGGATCATGCAAATCAAGTGATCGCAGACATGCAAAGGCAAATGCAAAAATCTTTGAAAGTGAGAAGAAGATTATCTGATGATTTGCAGGACTCTCAAGAGTTAGTGGAACAAATTGAGACATCATCTGAGAATAGTATATCTGAAGAGACTAAAGAATTGATTGGAGTATTGAAACAAAAGAACAAAGCACTAGCTGATCAACTAAAAGCAATGAAAAGAGAACATGAACATTTCAGCACACAGATGACTGAAAATCTTGATGCATTGAGGACTGCCGAGGATAAGGTAAGAAATCTAGAAAGAGAGAAACAACAACTTGAAGTCTTAGTATTTGATAAGAATGATGAAATCACAAGGATGACTGGAATTCAACAAAACCTGTCAGATCAACTAGGTTATGCACATCATGAAGCAAATCTGAAAGATGATGATAAACAAGCATTGAAACTTGAAGTATCAAGGTTGACCGATGAACTTGAAACATAGAAGAAATCCAAAGAAACACTGAAGAAGAGTTATGAAGCATCAAAGATGCTGGATGAGCAACTAAATACAAGATGATCCAACAAAGATGTAGGACTTGGTTACAAAGGAAAAGACTCTATCAAGAAGGGAATTCATACTACCAAGAGAGGAGAATCATCAAAGCAAGTTGGAAACAAAAAGGACATCAAAAGAAAGAAGCCTATTTGCAACTACTGTCGAAATTAAGGTCATACTGCCAACATATGCCAAATTAGAAAAGGTAAGCAACCGAATGTCACTAAGTCCAATGGTTATTGTTACAATTGCAATAAATATGGTCACACATCTAATCAATGTAGGACAAAGTCTGTTAACAATTATCAGAAGGCAAAATTCAAAGGGTTTTGTAAAAAATGCAATAGATATGGACATAGTACCGAGAAGTGTTGGTTTAAGCAAAAGAACTATATGTGGTCTGCACACCGAGCAAATGCTAGAGGTTACCAAACTCACACAAATCCTTACTGACAGTATTCTGCAGTACCATGGGATTACAATACAAGGATATGGTGTGAATGTTGTGGAAGATATGGACATATAAGTGCCAACTTCTTTATAAGGTTTGGGATGAACAACCGAAGATCATGGAGAAATCCTAGTATGGCATGTTTTCATTGTCACAAAGTTGGACACTTGGCTAGAGATTGCAGAGATCAACCTAGAAAAGACATTGAGGAAATAAAAGACAAATTATAGATGATTTGGAAAAAGAAGGAAATTGTGTCAAATGAAGAAAGCACCTTACCTACTGAGTTAGGTGCACCTATTTAAAATTAATCGGTAAAGGTACGAAGGGACTGCATTCTCTCAGGGTTAAATCTTAACAGTTCCTACTTTATTATGTACTTAATTCAAAATCTGCATAATTAAGATGTAGTAGTAAGTTTGAAATTATATCAAAGTCTTTTGGAGCACTATACAGGAAACCTGTCAAGTCGATGAATACAGGAAACCTGTCAAGTTGGTAAATGAAGGAAGTTTGGTTACTCGGTTAAAGCAAAAAAAAAGGAAGAAAGTCTAGTGGAACCGAGTGCATTTAATGTTTTTGACCTAACCTGCACAGAGCCCGATAAGGTATTTTGTGTACGGAAAGCATTTTCGCGGTCATTTTTACTTACCAAGTTTTCAAGAGAGCAGAGCAAAGTGAATCCAAGGTGATCAAACCTCCTACAAAGAAAATTCAAGGTATTTACATCAATCTCAATGCATTGTTAAACTGGTTTACCGATCTTATCAAGTTGTCATTATCTGCTAAGTGTGAAGCATCTGTCGTTTGAAATCCTAAAACCCTAAGGATCTTTTGTTAGTTTTTATCTGAAATCTATAATTGGCACCTAAGATCCAAGATCCCATTGTTGTCAAGAATGTTGAAAATCCCTCACTAAAATACTCTTTGACTCCCAAAGTTGCATCTGAACCGGATGACAAAACCGCATTTTCACTCATCCTGGATAGAGTGTTATTAGTCGAGGATGTGAGATTCTTCACCAAATATCGTGTTGAAGAACTTGGTCATGTTGAAATCAAAGAAACCTATGATGAATTATGCACATATGGTAAATTGAATAGCAAGTATGAGAAAATTAAGATCAAGGGATTAACTGAAGCCCTAACCTATCCCCGTGTGTTCAAACCCCAGTGGGTCAAGTTTGTTCTGAGCAGAGTTCATGATGATTTCATGTGGTTAGAGGAGCAACCATTTAAGATTACCAAGGAAATCATTCATCTGATTACCGGTTACCCTATTTATGATCATGCCCCAGCCCAAAAGATGATATCACAGAAGGAATTGATCAGTTTAACCAGAGTGGAATCAGATTGTAGAGGATTGAAATTGAACAATGTCATTGATGCAGAACTAAAATTTTCCATTAGAGTAATAGGTTACTGTTTCTTCCAATCGGCAAGGGAAAACAGTGTACCCTGTGTAGCAGTAGACCTAGCATACAAAATTGTGAAAAAGGGAATGAAAATTGATCTATGTGAGGTGTTGTTGAAAAACCTGTTTGAGAATCTGAACACCATCAGGAAGCTGAAGAAGAACAACTTGGCTAATACACTAAAGTTTGGATCACTACTTGTATGCATGTTTTTCTATTTTGAAAAATTCTTTCCATCAGTTGGTAAAGTTGTTTGGGAACTACACCGACCAATCACCCATTAGATAAATGACTTCATTAAGAAGCTAGGTGATAATTTCAATGATATTATGGATGATTACTTCAGTAAATTTCAAGAGAAAATGCATAACAGGAATAGAATTCCACCCCAGCTAGTGGAGAAATACAAAAATGACATATGTTTTGAAGTAGACACTGATTACTGTTATGTGAATGTTGTGGAACCGAGAACTCAATCTTTGTCACCTATGGGTTATGAGATTGATTTTGACATCACACAACAATAAATTGATGCATTTCTTACATTACCAAGGCATGCTACCGAGATGAGGTATGGAACCTATGAAGAAGTAAAGGAAAAGGTAAAAATGAGCATTGTAGTACCCAAAGCTACAAGAAAGGCAACAAAGATGATAAAGGCATTATCGGAGAAATTCGGAGAAGATTCTTCCTTTAGACCTGTCAAAGCCACTTTAGCCATTACCGAAGAGGAATCTGAAGCCCAAGAGGCAGCTATAACATTGAGCACCGAATTGCCTAAGGGAAAAGTGTTGAAAAGAAAGAAACTGGATTCATCAAAGGCCTCACCGACTCCACCAGCAAAGCGACCTAACACTAGAGCATCTGCAGCTTCACTGAGTAAGAAAGAAAAGAGTGTTACTATTCCTAAGGTAACAAAAACTTACAAGAAAACTACTCAGAGACTCATTTTGGCAAAAGAGTCTAGCGACACCGAATTTGAGGATGCAAGAAAATTTTAGATTGTCAAGAGAAAGAAGGTAAATGTACATAGTGTTGAATATTTCTGTGCTAATCTGAAAGAATATGGTGGATTTGTAGGATTCAGATATGTTAAGTATGAAACCAGAAATAATGATGAAAAGAGACAAATTGAAGAAGCTGTCATCTGCACACTTCTAAAATTTCGGTTGGCTCCATTGGAACTATCTAAGTCACTTCCAAATGAATTATATTTACATATTGACAATAAGTGGAAGTATGCAATGGACTCAGAGAAATAGATCAGAGAAAGAAGGTTGGTACATCTCTTTCCTGACATGTCAGTAGCTGAAATAAAGGAACATCTGACAACCTACAACTCAAAGTTTCTCGTTAAACAAAGAGCCTTAAAACTAATGAATGGGCTGTATATTGAAGTAGAAAATGAGACAAAAGAAAAGTGGCAAGAAATCTTTAAAATCAAGGATGCTGGTGAGCAAGCTATAGTTGAAATTGTTGATGTCACCGAGCAAGATCCTGATGTTACTGAGCAAGACCTTGCTAACACCATTCAAATAGATAAAGATATCATGGATACAGAGGCACTAGAATAGGAAATGATAGAAGGCAATGCATATGCAAAACTTGTATCCAGTGAATCAGTCTTGGAACAAGTTTAGCCTTATCCACTGGTCAATCAACCTGTCTCAAATGAAACCCCTCAGGATACGGATCAAGACACTGAAGGTCACAAGTCTACAGCAGGAGAAGGTACTACTCAAGAACAGACATCTCAAGCACCTTCTAGCACTAAAAATGTTGTAACTGAGACACCGAGTATTGAGACACCAAAGGACTCTACAGAGGCTAAAGAAACCAACCAAAGTGTTGCCTCTACTGAGCAACCTACTGAGGGTCATCAAGCCTCACAAGCCATTATCTTAGTTCCATCGGTGAAAGGTAAAGAAAAGAAGATGAAAAAGAATAATTTTAAAGTTGATTTGTCAAAACCAATAGTGTTTCCCAATGTTGATATATCCAAATTAAAGGGGCAAGCACTTATTGATTTCAGTGAACTATGCAAAACAAAGGCTGAACAAGAGAAGCAAATGGAAATTCAAAAGAAAAATAAAGTACTTCAGAAGGTGAAAGCACTCTTAATAGATATGCTACCTGAAGCTACAGTGTCAACAGATGTAGGGATCCACATTCAACTGGATGAACTCCTAACAAAGATAGAGACATTTGGAGTAGATGCATCAGAATATTTGAGCAATTTAAAAGACAAAGAGCGCACTACAAAAAAGATAGAAGAGGTACAAAAAGCTATAGCTATTGGCAAAGTTAAACTTGTCAAATTTATTATTGAGTTGACTCCTCAACTCAAGCACATTCATTATTTATTTCAGAAACTCTATACATTTTCTTTATTCAATAAAGACATCAAAAATAAAATGGAAGCAATTGAGAAAGAGATCGTCGATCTCTCAAATAAGTTGACCATAGAGCCAAATTCAATTCAGAATTTCTATACAAAGCTACAAAAGCTCATGGCTCAACAATTGGACCTAAGAAATGAAGAACACAAGATCAGGATGGACATAATGACACTTCAGACATTATTCCTTCCTCATCTTTCATCCGTCCAAGAACAGATCAACCAAGCCACATAACTATCTACTACACAAGAGGGAAGCACTTTAGATGGCTTAATATCATTATTGGCTGACATTCAAGCCCAAAATTCTTTAATGGATAGTGTAAAGGATGCACTCTCTATCGCTCTCACCGAAGCACGGACCAAGTACAAATCCATTTTTGACCAGTTGCCACCACCGAATGGTAACTAAGTTTTGATGTTTGACAAAAAGGGGGAGTGATACAGTATTAGGGGAGTGATATTGATACATTATTAGAGAAGTGGTATAGTATCAAGCAAAAGGAGTGTAGTATACAAGGGGAGTATACCGAGCAGAGTGAGCAGAGTATCCAAGAGTAGTGAACCGAGGAGTGAACATAACAGTAAGTAGAGAACAAGAGTAGATCACCGAGCATGAAAAATTAGAGTTTTGTATAGTATATCGATAAGGGGAGTATATCTGGATTTACTATTTCATTGACTATTGTATATACTGTTAGCATAGTCAAATTTTGCAAGTATATAGATTATTGAGTTATAAATTTGAAAGTAGTTTTTGTCAAACATCTCAACTAATGTCAAAAGGGGAGATTGTTACTACTTATCAAGTTGCCATTAGTTTTATATTCAAAGTTATTCTATATACTCTAGTCAGTTATCTCTACCAAGATATTTAGTCGGTATGCACAGTCTAGTCGGTTATAGAAGAAAGTAGTCTCAAAGTGTAGTATACACTGAGTTGTCTACCGAGTATCATTTCATGTTTACCGAGCAGCAAAGATGGCACACCGGGTTGATATACACCTAGTGAAACGTGTTACCATATTTATTGAACCTGGACATACATATGAAAACATGTTACAAGATCGAGGAACATCTAACCGTTATCACATTGGAAATTGCACTTGAAGATTGTGTATGATTTTGAGGTCATCTAACCAATGAAATATTTTGTATGGTTATTCATTCGATAAAACATGTTTGTAAGATCGAAGCAATGAATGGATCACCAACATAAGAGATCTATTTATACAACATGGATTAAGATCAGACATATACATGTAGCATGACAGAAAGGAAGATATCGAAATATATGAAGCAAGACATGTGAAAGCACTAAGTGTTATGACTGTTACAGAGACACAAAGGTCACCGAGAAGGATTTCAGAGAATAGTCAAAGAATAGAGTAAATAGAAGGGTTTACCGAGTTACTATATGGGTTACCGAGGTATGCTATAAGCAAGGTAATCTTATTCTGAGCACATAGAATCTACTATAACATTTCAGATGTAAAGTTGCAAATACTTGTAATGATTTTATTGTAATATTTGAAGTTGTAAGAGAAACCTTTAACAGGGTAAAAGACTCTAATCAAGTCTATAAATTGTAAAGCCTCTAACCAGGTGTAGCATTTAGTTTAAGTGTTTTAAAATCCTTTAGCAAGGTAGATCTAATAGATCTTGATACTCCTAACAAGGTAAGCTATCAGAAATAGCTAAACATGTAGCTCTAATCGAGCAACCTTTATTATTGTAGTAGTGAAGTTGTGGGTGCCATCCCCACCACAATTTTTCTCTCTAACCAAGAGTTTTTGCATAACCAAAATATATGTGTTATGGAGTGAATCATGTATGATTGTTATCTATTTGTTTTAGCTTTATATTATGTTACTACACTATTCGGTTTATGCATAACAGTAAAGTTATTGTTGAAGAAAAGTTTTGGAGTACTGATTCACCCCTCCCCTCTTAGTACATTAGCTTTCCATATTGGGCCTAACATGAAATGGATGCACAGATCCTTGAGGCTTATGCAAAAATGTTGATTGATGCACCTATTGATGAGGCAGAGAAGCCTTGTGGTACTGCGAAACAAAAATCAAGAGGTTGAAATAGAGCTCAACCGGAAGAAGAGAGAGAAGTAGGAAGGAAAGGCTAGAAAATTTGTTGAGAAGGTCTCACGGGACATTAAAGAATTAATTGATGTTGTCCTGGAGAAAAGCAGGAAGAGGAAAAATCTAGAAGTACACATTGAGCCTGTTACAACAGAGTCTGAATCTAAGGATGATACACCATTGGCTTTCAAGAGGGTTGTAAGGAAGAAAATGAAGGAAACAAAGGTAGAGGCTAAAAAGCAACCGGTTAGGAAGGTTACATTCAAAATACTGGCATAGAAGCAAGCACCAAAAGTAACCACTTCAACTCCATCTAGTACTGCAAGAAGGAAGAAGAAGAATTACATTGATCTAGCAATTCAATCTGGTAATGTGACTATCATTCCACCAAAAACTTGTGCAGAGTTAGTAGATGAAATCACTAAGGATGGCATGTTAAAGAATGTACAGTTTTATTATGAACACTTAGAGGATGATGAACAAAGAGGGGTAGAGGAAGCAGTATTATAATATTTGGATATTTATAAGAAAACCTTAATAGAAATTAAAAATATGTTATATGCTAGAAGACTGTTAGCAATGCAAGAAGACAAGCATATTAAAATTCAAGAATTGTTATATGTTTGTGTTACTATTGCTCCAGAGGACATGGAAAGGACACTTGAGGTGGCAGATAGAAAAGTCTTTAATAGAAAATATAGAATAACTAGTTTGATGCTAGGAAGGGTAAATGAGATAATGAAGGAAACTCAAAAGGCATGGGTTAAGTTCTTTGGAGAAAACAAAGGTTTCTTTACTTCAGTAGAATCAAAGATAGACATTGTTGACGCCTCGGTTGAAGGAAAAGGAAAGGAGTTATGGGTACTTCACCCTCAATTTGAAAAACATTAAGATAGTAGAAATCAAGCCCCCGGTAGATACAAATGTATAGACAGATGTTGAGATACAGGATAATACAAAGAGTGAAAAGGTTGATGATGTACATGATACTAATATTGAGGATAACAGTCATCTAGATACAAATGTACAGGTTGAGGTTATAGTTCCTACAGAGGAACCGACAGTTACAGAGATTGCACCAAGTGGCAAAGCCACCTGTGCAATTGAGGAAGCTATAAAGGACAAATCATCAGAGAAGAAGAAAGGGGAATCTAGTAGGGAACCGGTAGTAGGTCCACCATTATTGTCATTTGACACCTCACATGTTATAAAGAAAAACATAACCGAGATGAGTCCTACTAAACTCATGATGATGGTTGCACAGAAATTAATGGAGGGATATACAGATAAAGGGATTATTGATCAGTCAATCACTCTTTTACATAAACTAGTCCCAGCGTACAAGATTGACAATGAAGCGAGCCCATCCAACAAGATTAAGACAAATACTGAGCACATTTCAAAAGATTTTCAATCCTTACAGCAGATTTCAAATCGCAAGCATTGGAGAGATTCACACAAGCTAAAAGAGTTGCATTTGATCAAGTGATTGAATCTGAGAAGAAGAAGATTAATGAAAAGCTTAAACTAATAGATAATTCTTTGAAGCAGTGTACAAATATTTATAGGGTGTGTTGTAACACAGATATACTTACAGTTAATGTGGATAAAATAATAAAGGAATTTCAAGAGAAAATTGCAAATATAGCTAATTCTTTTGATGGATTAACTTCATTGACTACATCTATTGATGGTCAAATTTTGATTTTGGAAGCCCAAATTTCTGTTCTTGAGAAGGAAAGAGAAAAAATCATAAGAAGAGCCAGGAGTCTGAGAGGCTTGGTGAGTCCCCGGTTGGATTCACTCAATGTACATAAGAAAGAATGTATGGATATGGTTGGAAAGCCCACACTAACAGAGATAAGTGAGAAAGAGTCCTTTGCTAATATATTGAATGGACTTGTATCTATTTCTGGCACTTTCAAATCTTCTTGGGATACTTATCTTGAGCTATTGGAGAAGGCTTATCCAGAAATTTTGAAATTTGTTAAGCTCCAGTAAGATATTTTTGGGATATTCATTGTACAGCTTTTTGGATCTTTGACATTCCTTTTAGAATTTTTTTTGGCATTGATGTCAAAGGGTGAGTGATATAGATGTGAAAAATAAAATAGAATTAAAAAGAAAAGAAGGAGTTGTATATATTAGGGGGAGTATGGAGTATTTTTCTTTGATGAATATTCAACTCAGGGGGAACAAGCAGCATGAAACGGGCAGATGAAACCTTGACCATTTTTCACATGAGTGTTGTCATCAATGCCAAAGGGGGATATTGTTGGCAATTGACACTCAATTGGTTGGTTTCACTATGTTTTCATTGATGGCAACATGGTATTTTGACCTGGCTTCATGTTTTGGTTCTATTGTGTACCGGCAATCACTTCACAGACACTACACCGACACCGATAGGACATAAGGATTTATTTAGTTACCAATAATGCAGGATGACATGATTTAGAATAAGGTTATTAGTATCGGAGGCCAAAATCTCTTGGATCCTGCATCGACAATTGTTTTGCATTCATGTATTTATGTTATCTAGCCGACATGTAATTAGATATTGTAATAATCTTTGTAAGCCGACATAAGGCATGATAAGTTGTATAGGGTATATAGGACAATTAGATTAGATCATTTTAATATATATGAGATTATGGATATGTTAATGTGATATGTTGTAAAATATATGAGAGAGATTAGGTATGTGAGGATATTTATGTAAGGGTTATTCCAGTAAAGGGTTTAGGGTTTCAGACCGAAACAAACAGAGCTTAAACCAGAACTGTATTCTGGCATAGAAGATGCTATCTTAGCAGTTCAACACTTCTATGGATTGTAGTCTAGATTTATATGTAGTCAGTAAGGATCCTTTTGTGATGAGCAGTGTTCTGTAGGCTGTAAGCCTTCCTACAAGTGCATGTTGGCATTGACAAAACAGGTTAATCCAGAGAACCAGTATATTAGCTGAGATTTGTCATTGATGTCTAACATTGACTGATGGAGTGGTGTATCTCAGTAGAAAAGGTGATGAATTATGAACAACATGGAAGAAGCATAAGAGACAGATGATCAAGGTTTAATCAGCTCAAGGGAAGACAGACTAAGCTAACCGGTCTCTCACTCAAGTAGATTTGTGTTGAGGTCAGATCTTCAAGTTGGTCATTCTGATGATGATGAAGTCACATAAGGTGACTTAGGCAAGAAGGCTTGAGGTTGTATGCAAACTAAAACTTACATTGGCAAATAGGAGAAGAGGCCTAATGGAAGGAATGCAAACCAACATCAAAGGATGAACCGGTAATGAAGAGCGTAGTGGTATACCGGTACACCGGTGAAGCAGAAGGAAGATAGGTGGGCACTGTAAATCTCAGAGTGGTGATCAATTACACAATTACGATGGAAAAAGGTGAGTTGGTGAGATTGTAGAAATGCCCAACTAAAGGTTGGTGAAGTCAACTTCAGTTATCATGCAGTTAAGCCATGATTACTTGCTGATTTTCTGGTTCACATTTAAAAAACTAAACTTGACCCAGAAGTCACTATTTTTGGGGAATGCAGTGGCAGAATTGGTTGAGTAGTTGGCGGAATTGTTGCATGACATGCAGGGCAAGAGCGAGTAGATTTGAATTTCAAATCTACTAAAATTTGTGATTGCATTGATTAAGGAAACACAGAGAATGTATAAAGTATTTTGAGTTCATTCAAAATAATTTTGATCGTAAAATTTGCAAAGTGCAAATCCTATGAGAGGTGATCCAAAGTGAAGAGTGAAGAGTGAGGAAGTGCTAAATGATTTAGCAGAGCAGAGTGTGTGTGTGAAGTAGACCAACAGACTGCAGAGCAGAGGACCGGTGTAGTGCAGAGCAGACACAACCAGTGGAGACAGAGAATGATTTTCTTTGTGATCTGATCAAGCTATCAGTAGCTATTCCAGCAGATCAACTTCCAATTGCTTTCTAACCATAGCAACTCAAAATCCCTTAACCAGGTGGACTTTAATAGGCCCCTTTGTAAAATCCCTTAACTGGGTGATATCTTAATTGATGATCCTAAGTCCTTTAACCAAGCTACCTTTAACAGGGTAAAGGCACTAATATGCCTTAAATAAAATCCCTTAACTAGGTGGCACCTAATACTGTCTTTGTAATCTCCTAATAGGGATGGCTCCTCACCAGGCATACTCAGGAAGAGTGCAAATTTTGTGAGTTTCTACTCACACCATGGTTTTATCCCATTTGGGTTTCCACAAGATAACTCTTGGTGTTACTGTGTATCTTTTCATGCATGCATGTTCTTCTGCAATAACTGTTTGTACTGATGAATATTAAGTTAGTGCAGACTTGAGTTAAAAGTTTTAATTTTGTAAAAATGGTAAAGTGTTGATTCACCCCTTCCTTCTCAGCACCGGTTGGGACTAGCAGTGGAGGCCCCTTATATTTTGTAATATCTCTTCATATGTCCAGTGGATTGATATTGTGGGTCACAAATCCCACCGTGTTTTTTCCTCTTTGTGGTTTTCCACGTATAATTATGTGTGTTATGATTCTAATTTATGTGATTGGCTTATTGGTTGCTTTACTTCATTCAATTTTGTATGTACCGGTATACCGATTGGTGTATGCATGTTTTAATAAGGCTAAATTGATCTATCTAGTATAACACTGATTTCCACCCCCCCCTCTCAGTGTTATTGGATTCCAACAAACCTATCCTAGTTCTTCTCTTCTATATGTTGGCATATGCACACTCCAATGAGAAATTGTATGTGATTGAAGGTTTTGTCATTGATGGCAACCTTGCAATCCTATGGCACCGGCAAAGACATTATACTGGCATTAGCAGATCACACTCTACACCAGCACTCAGGACACCGGCACCGGCACAGAAGAAAGGAAGTATACCGGCACAGAGGCCGACAAGATTTTGTTATATAATATTTTTATTTATTATTGTAAGCTGACTTGGAAAATTGTAAAATGACTCTTATATATAAAGGAGATCATTGTAGATATTTGTAATAATGATGTAGAAGCATAAAGGAAAATATTAGGTAGACCTAATATGTGAAATATAGGTCAAGGGGTATATGTAAAGAACAGAGCAGGAACCGGTACTGAATCAGGCATTGAAGAAGAATTGACCAGAAGACTAAGTGATGCAGCAAATGAGAACACAAGACTTAGCTATGAAAATGACATGTTGAAGACAGATCTAATGCATACTCAGAATGACTCAAATGAACTGATGAGACAAAAAGAAATCTTGGAAAGAGAACTGGAAACTGCAAATCAACGCAAAGAAAAATTCAAGAAAAGCTTAGAGGAACTTGGTACCTTGCTGAAGAATCAAAAACCTAAAGGTGACACTTCTGGAATTGGCTTTGAAGTTGGTGAAAGCTCTAGTACTGCAAATACTCAAGATCACAACAAACCGGTAAGACAACCTAATGCTTATAAATTAAATGGAAAATGCTTTAACTATAATAAGTATGGTCATAGAGAAAGAATGTAGATCTATAAATTATCAGAATATCAACACACCCACCAGTCAATGTTCAAAATGCAACAAAGTTGGTCACAACTCTGAAAACTGCAGAATGAATGTCAGATGTTATGTTTGTGGAAGATTTGGACATTTATCAAATCAATGTAGAACACGAACAGGCATAGGTTATGGGAAAGCTATTCAAAAGAATAATGTAACTTGTTATGCATGTAACAAGATTGGGCACATTGCTAAATTTTGTAGAAGTAAAGGAACACCGGTAGACAACAAAAGTGCTAGCTTGAAAGGTAAAGAAAAAGTTGAAGAGGTTAAGCAAGAATTCTCAAAACAATGGATTAGAAAAGCTGATCTAAATATTGAGAATACTTCTCCACCGGTAGAACCAACCAATGCTTCACCGGTAGGACAAAGTCATACTTCACCGACAGGACAGAGTAGTGCTCCACTGGAAGGAAGTTCTTCATCTAATTGAACAAAATTTCCTTGAGGGTTTGGCAATCTAATGACACATGTGCTAATTATTCCCTCGGTTAGAGATAAGAAGTTGAAAATTACTTATTATCGGCAGACAATGTTAAGTGAATACTTAACCGGCATGCAATTAATGTGGTAGATGGCGAAAAGACACTATAAAGTTAAGGTTTTGGCTCCATTTCATTTCACCGTGATTTCAAATTTTTAGAAGAGTGCGAAGATTCTGAGCTAAGGCATTTTGAGCAAGAAGAAAGCACACTCCAAGCAATCATCCATCCAAGGTAGTAAAAGGTATTTAATCATGGCATCCACCTCTGCAATTGAATACATAGCAAACCCTACTGTTGTTGAGGTAATAAAAAGACCTAGGCCCGTATTTCAGTTAGTTCCCGAGATAGCAAAGAAGGATGATACCTTAGGTGCATTTTCTCAAATCCCCAAAGGAGTTATATATGCTGAAGACCCTAGAATGTACATCCACTGCAACATTGAAGAGTTAGGAGATGAGGAAATCAAACCATGTATAAAACCGTGATATGTGATAACACCGACAATGTTAAAGATGAACACAAGATTATTGAAACCCTAGGATTTATAGAAATCCTTTGCATTCCTGAATTTCCAAAGGATGTGATTAGGATAGTCTTAAGCAGAGTACATGGAGAATTTTTCTGGTTAGATGCAATCCATAAAATCACCAAGGAAGCTGTGAAAGCTGTCACAGGGTTACCGACCACCGGTAAGAGACCAGATAAAACCAAGAAGGTTCCAAATGACCTAGTTACAAAACTAACTGGTGCAACATTTGATAAGAGGCCTCTAAGGGTTAATGATGTAAAAGATGTCAATGTGAGATTCATCAGTATGATATTAGGTTATAAAGCCACTCATGCTAATAGACTTAATTCAATTTCAAGTTTATGCATTAAGAGTGCTTATGATATGGTAACAGACAATGCAAAAATCGACATATGTGAATGGTTAAAGGATGAACTAATTGACAACCTTGGAAAAATCAAGAAGGACAAGAAAGGAACTTTCAAATTTGGAAATCTGTTAGTATGCCTAATGCTACACATAACAAAATAGGTTCCCGGTATAGGTTATAAAGAACTTGGATACGACATACTGGTAGGAAAGCAATTAACTGAACTGTTCAATAACATGGGTGAGAACAAGGAGAACAATATTAATGACTTATTTCAAGCATTAAAGACCAAAATGAAGAAAAGAATAAGGTTATCTCAGAAAATAATAGACAAATACAAAGATGATATATGCTTTGTCATTAAGAAAGATGAAATCTAGATGGAAGCGGTCATCCCAAGGACAATTTGGGTAACCGAGATGGGCTATGAAACAGATGACCATATAGTTGAATCATATGCTAAAGCACTTCTGGAAGCCCCCAATGAACCTAAGGAAGAAGTATTTGGTAGTGCTGAGACTATAGAAAGCCAAATACAAAAAAAAAAAAGAGTAAAGAAGGTTGAGGCATTTGTAAGGAAAGGATCTAGACAAGCAAAAGCCATTAAGGAAGATGTATTAAAGAAAACCGGCATAACAGAGGATGAGTTGGCAGCTCCACAACCTAAAACTCATCTATCACTGGTAGGTACCTCTTTGGAAGGTGACATGCCAACAACTTTTAAAAGAGTTGTAAGAAAAAGAGATCCCTCACCAGCAACCACTCCTTCACCTAGAAGAACAAGGCAAAAACAACAAGCAATAAGATCTCCGATTAGAAAGGCCAAACCAAAGAAGAAACTCACACCTAAGAAGAAGAAAAGGACAAACAGAGACTTGGCACCTCTTGATGTATTGCTAAATGAAATCACAGAGGAAGGAAAACTGAAGAACATAGAGAAAATTTATGACACTCTAACAGCTGATGAGAAAGAGAAAGTTGAGAACAGTGTTATATTGCATATGGACATGTACAAGAAATTTTTGATGGAAGTAGCAAATGAAATTCCTGATGATTTATTCAAAAGACTAGAGGCCAGAAGGCAAGTAGTGATAGAATTAGACAAGAAAATAAAAATTGAGAAACTACTTGCTGTATATCTGGTAAACTCTCCAAAGGAAATTGATGACTTGAATGCTCAAGCAAACCAGTCAGTATTCTCTACTACACACTGACATATTTCACTAATGGCAGGAAGAGTTAATGAAGTGATAGAGGAAACAGAAGATGGATGGGATATATTCCTAGTTGACAAAGAAAAACAAGAAGAGTACAGGAACCCTAAACCTATAAAGGTATATCAGAAAGATAGAGACAAGGGTAAAGGCAAAGTTGGTGGACCACCAAGCATCAAAGTTAAAGACAGCTTACCCCCACCTTCTTTAAGTACTCCATCAGTGAAAACAACAACTACTGAAGATCAACCGGCAGCAGAAAATATGGATGTAGAGGATAGCAATCCTAATACTGAAGTCCTATACACTTTGGATGTTGATACTCAGAAGATCAACATAGTAGTAGATAAGGATACAACTAACAAGTCAGACATGGCTAATGAGCCTCCGGTAGCAGGGGAAATAGAGAAACTGGTAGAAGATATAGAGAAAAAGGTAGAGACTAAGTCACGGACAAAGACAACACAACATACAGAGAAACCAATAGAGCTAAAGGCTCCGGAACAGGTACATAAGGAAACAGTGCCACCGGTAACCAGTGAAGTAGGAAAACCAGTGCTTAAAGAAATGCAGGCACAAACTGACCTACCAGAGGTCAATACAAGCATGTTTACTACCATCGGTACTCAGATTGTTGGATCATCATCAACATTCAAGTCAACAAATGTGACTGAGGTATTACTTGACTCTATCAAGAAAATAACTGACTGTAGCTAACAGGCTTACAAAGCAATTGATGGTTCTATACCAATTTTGAAGGTAATAGCTCCCAACTGTAATATAGATAATAAATATTCTTTAAGACAATTGGATACATTGTGTAAATACATCTTAGAAAATATTGAGAAAATAAAGGAAGATTCAGTGAAGGATAAGGTAGAGATTGAAACTATGTAGTTTGTTGAAAGAATACAAAAGTCTATATAAAGATACATGTAAAACAAAATTTTTGACTGTAGATATTGACAAGAAAATAAGTAAGGCACAGGATGAGATAAATAAACTTGCAGACAACTTTGTCAACTCACCGGATTCACTATCAGTTATTGAAGAGAAGATAGCAAAATTTGAGGAAGAACTACTCAAATTGGAAAGGGAGAAATAAAGGACAATAAACAAGGCAAAACATTTGAGATCTAAACTAAGTCCAAGATTGGACTATTTAGCATCTCTGCGGAAGGAAATTTCTAAGGCACTAACACAGGGAAGCAAAACACTGGCTGAGTATTTGCAGCATCTCACCGGTACAGTGAAGAGAACTAAGACAGCAATAAAAGATAGTAAGAAGTTTATGGATAGTATAAACTTAATTTTGGGAGATCTTTTTCAGATTATAACCACCCAGCTACAAGGTTGAGGTTATGGATAGCTGAACCTACAAACTCTACTGACATCTTGACAACCTTTGTCATTGATGCCAAAGGGGGAGTAGTGGAATGAGAAAGTTCAAAACACAAGAATCATATGCTCAGGGGGAGCTCTCACATTTTTGGTAACATTTTTTTTGGACTACACATTTTTGGATACTTTTTGAAATTTCTCATGAGTGTTTCCATCAATGCCAAAGGGGGAGATTGTTGGCATATGCACACTCCAATGAGACATTGTATGTGATTGAAGGTTTTGTCATTGATGGCAACCTTGCAATCCTATGGCACCGGCAAAGACATTATACCGGCATCAGCAGATCACACTCTACACCGGCACTTAGGACACCGGCACCGGCACAAAAGAAAGGAAGTATATCGGCACAGAGGCCAATAAGATTTTGTTATATAATATTTTTGTTTATTATTGTAAGCTGACTTGGCAAATTGTAAAATGACTCTTATATATAAAGGAGATCATTGTAGATATTTGTAATAATGATGTAGAAGCATAAAGGAAAATATTAGGTAGACCTAATGTGCGAAATATAGGTCAAGGGGTATATGTAAAGAACAAAGCAGGAACCAGTAATCAGGCATTGAAGATTCTATTGTAAAGTAGTACAAGTTATTGGATTAGTATAATCCTTATTGTAATTCAGTGTGACTTCCCATTGAGCAGTGAGCTCTAGGCAGTTGGCCTTCCTGCATGTGCAGGCCCCTATTGTAAGTAATATTCTCTTATTGGCCAGTGAGTGAATATTGTGGGTCACAAATCCCATCGAGGTTTTTCCCACACCGGGTTTCCTCATTAAACATCTTGTGTTATGGTGTACTTTTCATGTGAATATTCTTGATTTTGTTTATTGCATTATTTCTTGCATACCGGTACACTGTTATATTATGTTTTGCATGTTTTAACTTAAGAAATTCTTATCACCGGTTAGATATTGATTCACCCCCCCCTCTTAGTATCTGTGGGACCCCTAACACTATAGACAAGAATAAAGATTCTTCATTCTATTCCTCACTATCTTCATCCTTAGATGAATGTACCTTATGTATATGGTGAAAATGGAAACAATAATAACAATATTGAAAGGCTAAATGAATTCAACCACAAAACCCTAGCCTAACAACAACAAAGATCCACCATAACATATGAAGATTACCTAAGACAATGCAAATCAAGTGAAATCACAAAGATTATACCATCACATGTCCAATAGGGTTTGGATCTCCATTCTTCCTATCTCCATTGATCTTGCTTGATATATTTGCTCTCAGATTTTATGTGCACAAGAGCTCAACAAAGAACGGAATGTGGTTGCAAGTAGGATCATAGTGTAGTCGAGTGCATAAGATCTTTCATTAGGTCATTAGGATGCATCCTTAGGGTTTGATAATGAAGGAAGCATCTCCTTATATAGAAGACACTATATGAAATGGAGGGATAAGATTAAGAGGTGTAAAAGGAAGTCGACTATGATTAGAGGGTAATTAAAAGAAATAATAAAATAATGAAAGGGGTAGGTAGTGTATGAATTAAGAGATGAATGACATGTGTCATGGGTAGAAAAGGCTAATGAATTAATTAAATAAATAAACATTTATTTAATTAATAGAACGAGTGGGATCAATTAAATAAATAAGATATTTATTTAATTTAGAAAAAGGAAAATTTAAATAAATAAAGGTATTTATTTAAATGAGAAATAAGGCTAGAAGAGGATAAATGAATTAATTAAATAAATAAAGATTTATTTAATTAATAGAAGAATTAAGCTTAGATAATTAAATAAATAAAATATTTATTTAATTAGACATGACAATTTCAGGTGTCTACACCTTCATATAACATAAACACTTTTTCCCTTTATCTCTATCATTTATTATTTTCTTAAAATTAGGCCTTCTATATCTACTTTTCTTTTCATCATCATTAGGTTTCTTGTAACCTTCCTTATACATAAATTTTGAAGCATAATGACCAATTCTACCACAATTAACACATTTCAAGGGTAACTTACCTTTTTACTTTCCAGATCTTCTCTTCAATCTTCTTGCAAATCTCACTTCAATCTCATCCAAGTTTTCATTTGTTTCTAGTTCATCTTCTGATATCCTTGAAACATTAAATGCAACTTCTTTCTAATAGGTTTTTATATCATCAATCTCTCCAATTTCAGAAGAAGATAATGTTCTGATGAGATGATCAATTAAGTAGTTATTCAGATCATGACATTCTTCAATTGCACATTTATTTGGTTTGTAGGGTTTAGTCAGTGTAAACATGATCATTCTTGTAACATCACTTTCTTCTAGGGTTCAATAGACATCTCAAATAGCCTCAACAATCTCATTCACTTTATGTATGTAGTTCTCAATACATTCATCATCTGTCATTCTCCAACATTCATACTTGTTTCAGATTCAACAACCTAACTTGCTTTGTCTCGAGATCACCTTTATATGCATAACACAAGTACTTATTCCAAATCTCCTTAGCTTCTTTCAATCCTTTAACCTTGTTGCATTCAACATCACTCAAACTACTGATAAGTACATTTCTAGCTTTTGCATTTATCTCTTGAGCCTTAAGTTCATCTTGAGTTGTGGGTCCATTCAGAGGAGGTGTATAACCACTTTGAATAATATCCCAGATTCCATTCCATAAAGTCTCCAAGTAAGATTCCATTATGTCCTTCCAATAAATGAAATTTTCCCTATCAAACATTGGTGCTTTAAGATAAAGTTCTTGCGCCATTCTGGATCTACCTTGAGGGATTAAGCTTTTCAAAGATGAACTGCAACTCTGATACTAATTGTTGAACACATAACAAGACTTAGAGGGGGGCTGACTCAGTCCGAAAATTTAAAACAAATTAATTATAAAAATCACTAACTATCATAGCAATAACAAATTAATCATCAATACATTAACATCAACCATCAACACATGAACATTGAATTTAAATGGAAGACCCAATTAGAGAAAAACCATGGCAAGAATCAAACTCACAATATGAATATGAATGATTAAAAAGTTTTAGACTCACTTCCAAGAAGCAACATCACCTGATAGACTTGCAAAGCTAAGGAACACTACCTCGGGGCAAGATATAAGAACTTGCACAATCGAGGCTCACTGCTTCAAGGCAAGATACAAGTTGTTGTCGAAGAAATCACTCTCAATCAACAATGAAGGAAATCATATATTTGAAAATGAGAAGGATCTCCTGAACATGAAATTGTCCTTGAACAATTGGATCAAGTGACCAATATCATGGCAAACATCTCTGATAACCACCACTATCACAACACATTATCTCACTGAATATATCACCTTCAAATCCCTAACTTTTGTACTCTCAAATTTGCTTGCACATCATTTTCATGATGGTATGATGAACGAATAAGGATCCGATCAACTACTGAGAGGGGAGGGGGTGAATCAGTAGATAGAAAACTGATATAAACTTTCACCAATCTTAAAATCAACCTCTCAAAGCAAACTCAAAACTGACAAGTTAAATCACTGAACTACAAATGCAATATCACTGTCAAGTTAAACCAGTTGACTGTTATAACAGATTAATAGTAAAACAACTTGAAACTATCAATCATCCAAATACTTTATTGACATAAGTAAAACTTCATTTCAGATTGTTGTCGGTTAACATAACATATCAAAGTGGATTTAGCAGTTAAGCAATTCAACCATAGTAAACATAACCACAAAAACATTCACCACTTGACACAATATTTTTGATGTGGAAACCCAAATGGGAAAAACCACGATGGGGATGAATACCCACAAGTATTCTGAACTCTTCTGAAGTTCACCTTGTTAGGAGCCAAGCATGTTAAAGCTTTACAAAAGTCCTATTAAGAACATATCCTGTTAGGGACCACCCGGTTAAGGGATTGACTATAATGCCCTATTAGAAGAAATACCTTGTGAGGAGTAACCTCGGTAGAGGATTTAAAATCCAAGATAATGGATCACTTGGTTAGAGGATTTAAATAACACTAAGCTTGTTAGAGCTTACCCGGTTAGGGGATTTTACTGTTGTAATTATTAGAAAATAATAGGGGTTTACTAATATGTTTGAATAGCACTACACTTGCTTGTTCAGATCATTCTCATGCTCCTATCTGCTTTTACACAAACTGCAGATACATCATCGGGTTCAAAAACCACACTCAATTAGAAATTTGCCAACTCTAAAACAAAACAACTCATCGACCTTATAAACAAATCAATAGGTCGGTAACACAGCACAAACCTAATTCTCTCATAGAGATTACAAACAAGTCAGTTCAAGTATGACCATTGGATTACATGACAATCTTTGCACATCATTCAAGATAGCCTCGACCACTCCTTGATCATCGCTTCATCAAACTTTGTAACTCATCTTGTTGTTTGCATTACATGCAATATACTTTCTCATTCCCAAGATAAAAATTGTTATCTCAACGTGCCAATAACTATTTGAAACTCTTCTCATCCAACATGCATACGTGTCATAATCATTACCGCTCATCACTAGATCATAAACTAATACAACAAACTTAATCAGTTAGGGTTTATCATATCAACAAGTAGGGTTTACCGGTTGATCTCTCCAATATATAGCAATACCAGTTCACTCCATAAACTCGCCTACTGGTTGTAATTCCCTTCACTAGCTCTTCCTATTGGTTACAAAACAACATTATAACAACATTATTACCAGTTAATTGACATCAATGACAACATAACATTCCATTAATGCAATCTTCATGCAAATGCCAACAATCTCCCCCTTTGACATTGATGGCAATACAAGTATCAATACCATTGATTGCTATGATTATGAATAGGAATCGTGGTTTACATTTTACCATGTACTCTCCTTGTCTTCAGTTGGTAGCTGGCTATAGACCTTCTCTCTGTCAATCATACAATTCTTCTTCCCCATAATCACATAGTTCTTCTCCCCATAATCATACAGTTCTTATCCCCCTTTGACAACAATGCCAAAGTGAAAGTAAAACATGCAATCTCAAACTTTATTGCTAAGCATTATCAACCTGCAACTTGATGCTCCCCCTATGGAATATCTCCACTTCTACACCAATCCTACTGTAAAATTATGCAAGTAGCTCCTTGGTAGAAACATGCTCCAATATCACATCTTTTCTCTGCACTTTTTTCCCTCAAGAAATGCTACTTTAATTCAATATGCTTGGTTTGTGCATGCAAAATAGAGTTCTTGGAAATATTTATGGCACTGGTATTGTCACATAAGATCTTTACAGGTTCTGTAAACTTCATCTTTAAACCTTTCAAAATGTATCTCATCCAAATAGCTTGGGTACAATTCATATAAACTATAGCATACTCAACTTCAATAGTAGACTGTGATATACCACTTTCTTCTTTCTACTCCATGAAACAAGTCTTCCTCCAAGAAAGAATGCTCCACCGGTTGTGCTTTTCCTATCATCAACATTACCTGCCTAGTCTGCATCTATATACAACTTCAAATCAAAGTTACCTACATATGGATACCATAATCCATAGTCAATAGTACCTTTCAAATATTTGAATATCCTCTTGGTTGCTATCAAATGTGTTTCCTTAGGATTATTCTGAAATCTAGCAACTAGACCAACTGTATGAGCTATATCTGGTCGGTTGTGAACATCATAGTGCAATTTCCCAATCATTGACCTATACTCCTTTTCATCGACAGATGTGGCTTCATCTTCCTTAGACAATTTACAACCTGTAACCATTGGTGTCCCAACTAGTTTACCGTAACTCCTACCAAATGTCTTTAATACCTCTTTCACATACTTAGACTGTATGATGAAAATACTACTCTTCATTTGCTATATTTGCAAGCCTATGAAATTTTTCATCTCTCCCACTAGAGACATTTCAAACTCATTTTTCATTTCATTTGCAAAGTCATTGCTCATGTCATCATTGCCTCCAAATATGATATCATCTACAAACACTTCACTAACCAGTATCTTATCTCCTTTAGATTTGAGATATATGTTGATGTATTCACTAGTTCTCTGAAAACCTATCTTCATCAGGTGTGAATGAAGCCTTTCATACCATGCTCTCAGTGCTTGCTTTAAACCATATAGTGCCTTGTGAAATTTGCATACCATGTCTTTTTCATCAGTCAAAGCATAACCATCTAGATGCTCAATGTATACTTTTTCTTCCAGTATTCCATTCAAAAATGTTGACTTCACATTCATCTGATATACTTTAAATCCCTTATATGCTGAAAATGGAAGTAAAGTCCTAACACCTTCCAGTCTAGCAACTAGTGCAAAAGTCTCACCATAATCTTCTCCTTCTTCCTATGCTTAACCTTTGCAAACCAATCTAGCTTTGTTTCGGACTACTACACCATCTTCATTCAGTTTGTTCCTGAATACCCACTTAGTACCTATCACATTTTTATTCACCAGTTTGGGTACTAGGGTCCATGTGTTATTCTTCTCAATTTAATCAAGCTCCTCCTCCATATATTTTATCCAATGATCATCTCCAAATGCTTCCTTAGCAGTTCTAGGCTCAATAGTGGAGATCATGCAAGAATTCTCTCTAATTCTTCTTCTGGTTAACACTCCAGCATCCTTATCTCCAATAATATGGTTAGGATTGTGATTGAGTCTCACATTCCTCAGAATAACATGATCATTATCTTCAAGTTCTTCTTCTTCATTATCATCATCTTCTTCTGACTCTACCTATTCTGGTTGAACTTGTACAGCAACATTCTCTTTACCAGTTTCAGGTTTCACCGGTTCTAGTTCCAAAAACAAAATGCAAGGATCTGCATCCTTTTTCTCCACATTGGTTTCCCCTGAGACTTCATGATACTTGTCCACTTGAACATCAACACTCTCAATGATTCTTTGTGTCCGGTTGTTATAAAATTTGTAGGCCTTACTCTTGGTGGAGTATACAATAAATATACCTTCATCACTTTTAGCCTCAAACTTACTAACATAGTCACCTCTTTTAATAAAAATTTTACTGCCAAATATCTTGAAATAACTAACATTAGGTGATCTACCATAATAGTATTCATAAGGAGTCTTATCCTTACCTCTTTTTACCAATATCCAGTTCATGGTGTAGACAGTTGTGCTGACAACTTCTCTCCAGAAAGTTTTCGCTACACCTCCTTTTATCAACATCGTTCTGGCAGCTTCAACAACTGACTGGTTGTTCCTCTCTGCAATACCATTCTATTGTGGTATCCTCGGTGTAGAAAGTTGTTTTTTGATACCATTTTCTTCACAATATCTAGTGAATTCCTTAGAAGTAAATTCACCACCTTGATCAGTCCTCACACACTTTATCTTCTTACCACTCTCTTTTTCAGCTAAGGCCTTGAATGCCTTGAACTTACTAAATGATTCTGTTTTATCCTTCAAGAATGTGACCCACATCATTCTTGAGAAATCATCAGTGAAGATCATAAAATATAAGTCACCATGAATACTTTTAGTCCTTATTGGTCCACAGAGGTTTGTATGAACCAAATCTAACAGATGTTCCGCTGAAAAAGATTTTCTCTTAAAAGTTGAGGATGTCATCTTTTCCAACTGAAATTCCTTGCATAGAGCATTAACTAGTTTATCCAATTGAGGAAAACCTCTCACTGTCTTGGACTTACTCACTTTAACAATGTTATAAAAATTTATATGACACAATCTCCTATGCCAAAGCCAACTATGATCTACTTTAGCAATTAAATAGTTGTTGACTTTAGGATTCAGGTGAAATAGGTTACCTTTAGTCTGCTTGTCGATTGCAATCAGTTCACCTTTGCTCCCATAGATTTTGTACATACCATTCTTAAACTCCAATGGGTATCCTCTGTCATAGAGTTGAGCAACACTCAAAAGATTGTGCTTTAGCCCTTCAACTCAGTAGACATCATCTGCACTGCTCTTTCCATTAAGAGAAATAGTTCATGTAGTCGCATAAATCTATCCACTTAACTAAATGAATATTTAATATTTATTTGATTATCTAACCCTCAATAATTAGTTAATTAAATTAATATTTAATTAATTTATCCTCAACCCCTTCTCCTATTAATTAAATAAATTATTCAATTTATTTAAATTAATTCATTAAGCTACATTCTAAATCAATTAAATGAATAAATCATATTTATTTAATTTAACCCCCTTTCCTCTTTTAAATAAATAATAAAACATTTATTTAAATCCCTAAACTACCCCCACTTGCATTCTCCTACAAATGCAAGTTGCAACCACAATTGAAATAAATTAATTTTATTTTAAATAAAATCATATTTTCCCTCATTCCTAAATCCCCTTCTAGACTCTTCTAACCACTTTCTAAGTTCTTCTAATCCATTTCTAATTAGCCTAATCTCATCCCCTAATTATTGTCACATTCCTAAGCAACTTGAAGTCACTTCTCAAAGCCTCAAAGTCTTTGAAAAGCATTTAATGTTTTATGTGTTCAACAAGCTAACCCCTAAAGTCTTCCAAACCACTAATGGCTCTTACATGACCATTTTTTGGCTCTTACATAACCATTTATGGTTAACTCAACTCACCCACACGGTTAGAGACTTTCTCTCTAACTCAACCTCCATTTGACTCATGGGTCTCTTCAAGCATTTATTGCTTTGACCATGGTTATCCTCACTAACTCTTGCACAAGAGTTTATCCATTGGATAAAGGCATTATTTATTGGATAATGGCTTTATTCATTCAACTCAACATTAACCTTACCTCGCAAACTAACTTTTAAGTCATGTCAAGCATTTAATGTTTCTTCCCTCTCCTCTCAACCCATCTCATGATGACATTTTTCATCCTGGGATTAGGTTGAAAGCCCTCACATGCATCATAAACCCATCAATCCTAACCCTTGTTGAGATTACTCAATCTCAACCATCCATTTCTCTATTTTTCCTATAAATAGAGCCCATTCCTTCATAATCTAGATCCTGAAATCTTGTATGCATCTAAGTTATAGTGAATTTGAGAGAGCATTTTAGAGTAAAATCATAATCCACGTTGTCTTTTACTTAAAAAATGATAATAGCTTAATTAACTCATTTTCTTTCATTCCTAGCTAGCTTTGCATTTGCATCTCATAATCATTTTCAATCTTGAATCTCAATAAGACTTCCATAGTAGTGCAAAGCTGAGAGCTACACTCATGTGGAACTTGGAGAGGAGAGGAACAAGGGAGGAGAAGCTATGAGCATCTTGGTTAGCATTTGGAGGAGTGTAGTTTATCTCTTTTATATTTGCATGCTTTCCATTTCATGTTTAATATCTCTCTTGATATGCTTTCTTAGGATAATCTTTTGTTGCTAACACTAACGTTTGAACTTGTTTCTTGTGTTGTTGTGTTTTCATTACTATTCAAAACTTTTTGGCAAAGCATCATTTGGTGAACCCAGCATGAATCGAACACGCAACCTTCTGATCAGATTTTTGATAACTACTAACATTTTTTTGATTGTTTTAATTGACACACAGGTCGAGCTTTAGCACTATTGAACACGCTCTAGCACCTTCGAAAGTTGGTGCTTTAGTGCTATTGTTCACTAGAATAGCGCTATTGTCTTCCAATTAGTGCTATTGTACTTCTTATAGCGCTATTGCTCTTCAAATAGTGCTTTTGTACCAAGTTTTAGCGCTTTTGCGCTCTCTATTTGACAAAATTTTATTTTGTTGGACAGAGTTTTTTAGCGCCTTTGTCCATAGTTTGGCATAGTTATCTTTATTTTAGCGCTTATGTATGTCATATAGCGCTTTTGTGTTAAATAGTGCTTATGTTTTCACACAGAGTAGAGCTATTGTAACAGAGAGTTGTAAAAAAATTATTTGTAATTGAAAATCACAAAAATCTAGGCTTGTAGAAGCCCACCAAAAATTCTTTTTTTACTAACTCTTTACTTTTTGTGCAGGTTTTTTTGGACTAACCCCATTGCAGGATTTGAAGAGTTAGATTAGGAAATAGTATTTCTTTTGTTACTAAATTTGTCTTTAAAGTTGGAATAAAATGAATTCACTTTCTCTTTTGGCTTAGAAATTAACTTCATTTTATTTTGGGTCCTAAAGTGAATTGAATTTTAGTTTGGGCTTTAAAAAGAACCTCACTTGGCAAAGTAAAAAGAACCACAAACTCAAACCCAACAAATTTATTTTTCTTGCAAGTTAGGAACTGTTTTCATTTTGGGTTTAAAACAAGACAAACAAACTTTCATTTCTTGCACCAAGCTAAAAATCAAAATCAATTGTCATTTTGCAAGTTAAAAAGAATCCTCAATTTGTCAAAGTTTTATTTCCAAATCGACTTTACTTCAAGCAAAATGTGCTTCATTTTTGTTGACCAGGATTTCAAGTTCCTAGATTACACAATATTTTGCCTTAAAAAGTTAAAAAGAACACCATTTTTGTTGGAGCAACATCTCCCAATAGCTTTTAGATCACATTGCTATAAATCGGTTAAAAAGAACAAGTGTTTTCGGTGCTTAGCACACTTGTGCAAAAATTTTGTAGAGTGGTCCTACTTCTAACACACACTATCCTCTCCCTTGGCTTTCGTGGTCCTAGGTGCAAGAGAAAAGTGTTAGTAACACTCAAAATTTTATCTTTTTAAGAGAGGCCTGCCAAGAGACACATCACTCTTGGGAACGGCCTCGCACGGTAAATCCTTTGACCCGATATAGAAATCAGGTGAGAGCGAAAGTTGTAGCCTTGGGTATAGTTGTTCCTATAGTATAACTTGCCGAAAGGACATTTTTAGGACCTGGAGGCAACTGAGAGGGGGGGGATGAATCAGTTGTCTATTAATTTCAACCCAAATATACTTTAACCAAACTTAATGTATAATACCGGTAAACAAAACTTAATGCTGGTAGATAGTTTAACAGTTAATAACAGTACCAGTGAAGTTTAATGCATGAAACAGAAAGACAAATAACATACACAACACATAACACAGTTATTTGTACGTGGAAACCCTATAAGGGGAAAAACCACGGTGGGAAACCTTACCCACAATCAGATGATACTACTGCAGATAGTATGTGTGTACAAATGGGGTCTGCACAAGCAGAAAGGCTAGTTGCCTAGAGCTCACTTCTCAATCACAAAATGGGAGTCACACTGACTACAATTGGATGGTTAAATCCAATGATAATGTACTGCTCAAAATAGCATCTTCATATGTTGGACTTAGTACCAATTAAGCTTTGATTGTCTTCCTCATACCTTCCTTGAATCTTCAAATGATGTCTATGTGTATAGCTCTACTTATATTCACATATACCTTATTACAATCATTTTTCACACTCCTCTACATAATCTCACAAATGAGATCTTACATATATACCAAAACCTAAGACCAAATGTGTAGGTCGGATCACTAAGAATATTACAATTAAATCAATTACCAATGAATCAATATGTGATGCATGATGTCGGCTCAATGCATTTACAATAATAACCAATCAATAAAACATCTCCATAACGTGTCGTGCTGATCTGGAATAGATAATGCTTGTCGGTCCATAACCTCGACCTATCTGTCGATAATAGAAAATATGCAAACTCGATTGTACCAATAATCAAATCACCAAAACCAAGTGTCCAAACAATGTCTTTGACATAACCAAGTAATCTCTAGATGATAATAGATCATCCTCAGTGTTGGTGAACAATATAACATCAATGACAAGACCAATACAACACATCCATAATACTAACAATCTCCCCCTTTGGCATTGATGGCAACACAAGATGGAAAAACCATCTGAGTGCCAAAGCAGAAATGCCAAAAACCAAAAACCAACAATCTCCCAAAGAGATCATTATCCAGAAATCAAAATACAGATACAGAGAGTAACAATCTCTCCCCCAATGAATAATCTCTCCCCAAAAGATAACGTATTTTTCCATAGATATCTCTCCCCCTTTGACATCAAATGCCAAAGCAATACAAAACCAAATACAATCAGTTCATAGAACTTGTTACAAATACCAAGTACCAATTGTTATAACCAAATTTATTCAATCTACTCCCCCTGAGAAGTAGCTCTCCTTCATCAAATCCGAAAAAAATATTTCTCTGTTGATTCTGTCGGTCTGATGCCATGCTCCAACTATCTAAGTTTCTACCGGTGAGGGTATAGCTCAAAGTTGCTCTCTTAGATATTCAAAAGTTTCCTTAGGAAAAGGTTTAGTAAAGATATCTGCAATCTGCTCTTTAGTATTCACATAAACCAATTTCACTTCTTTTGCTTCAACATTCTCTTTCAGAAAATTGAATTTGATAGAAATATGTTTAGTTTTAGAGTGAAATACCAGATTTTTTGATATATCAATTGCTGCCATATTATCACACTAAATGATTATAGGTTCTTTGTATTTTACCTTTATGTCCTTCAACATTTGCTTAATCCATAATACCTGTGTACAATTAGTTGTTGCTGTAACATATTCTAATTTTGTTGTTGATAGTGATGTACAACTTTATTTCTTGCTCAACCATGAAATTAGTCTACTGCCAAGAAAAAATGCTCCGTCAGTGGTGCTTTTTCTGTCATCTATAGCTCCTGCCCAATTTGCATCTGTGTATGCACATAAATCAAAATTTTCATCTTTAGGATACCATAAGCCAAGATTTGTTTTACCTTGTAGATATCGGAAAATCCTTTTCACTGTTGATTCATGATTTTAGTTAGGATTACTCTGAAATCTTGAAACAATACATATCACATTCATAATATCAGGTCTTGTTTGTGTCAAATACAGTAAACCTCCTATCATAGATTTGTATCTTGTCAGATTAACTAGTGTTGATTCATCCTTCAATGATAGTTTGTTAGTTGTAGTCATAGGTGTGCTTACTGGTTTAGAGTTTTTCATGCCAAATTTCTTAAGTAATTCCTTCAAGTACTTTGATTGATTTATGAATATACCTTTATCAGTCTGTGAAATCTGCAATCCTAAAAAGAATTTTATCTCTCCAATCATAGACATTTCAAATTCTTCTCGCATCTTATTAGAAAAGTCTTCACACAATCCATCTTCTCCTACAAAAATGATATCATCAACAAAAACATCAATAACCAAGATGTCATCATTAGTCACTTTGTAATATAAGTTGTTGTGAGCATTACCTTTAGTGTAACCAAGCTTCAAAAGATATTTGTCCAATCTAGCATACCAAGCTCTAGGAGCTTGCTTCAATCCATATAAAGCTTTCCTTAACCTGCAAACCATATCTTTGTCATCTGTCAAAGAAAATCCATCAGGTTGTTCAATGTAAACTTCCTCTTCAAGATCACCATTCAGAAATGCACATTTAACATCCATTTGATATACTTTATAATTCTTGTGTGCTGCAAAAGATAAGAATAATCTAACTACCTTAATTCTAGCTACCAGTGCAAAGGTTTCATTATAATCAATTCCTTCTTTCTATGAATATCCCTTACACACTAATCTTGCTTTATTTCTGATTACCTTACCATCTTTATTGAATTCATTTCTAAATACCCATTTAGTTCCAATTACATTTTTGTTTTTAGGCCGGGGAACCAATGTCCATGTCTTATTCTTTTTAATTTGTTCCAATTCATCTTCCATAGCTTTAATCCAATGTTTATCTTCACATGCCTCATTAATAGTTGCTAGTTCAATTTGAGAAATTAGACATACCTCTTCATTTGTCAGTCTTCCTCTAGTCATAACTCCTTGATACTTATTCCCAGTTATCTGACTTTTAGAGTGATTCAATCTAACATACCTGGGTGTATTCACTTGTTGTTGTTATTCAGTCACTATGGAATTCTTAGATGATGCCAGTGTACTCATTGTATGTTCATTTGTGATTATCTCAACTGCTAGTTCAGAGTCTATAGACCTTCTAAACTGTTCATCAATCTTCACATTTGCACTTTCAATGATTTTTTGCAATCTCTTATTAAAACATCTATATGCCTTGCTCTTAGATGAATAACCAAGAAATATTCCTTCATCACTTCTAGGATCAAATTTGCCAATATAATCATCTCTCCTAATATAACATTTGCTTCCAAATATTCTGAAATATTTAAGAGTAGGAGTATTACCAAACCATAGTTCATGAGGGGTCTTACCGGTTTCACCTTTGATGTGAACTCTATTGAATGTATAAACAACTGTATTGACTGCTTCTCTCCATTACACATGAGGTAGGTTTGCTTCTGATATCATGCTTCTAGCTGCATCCAATATAGTTTTGTTCTTCCTTTCCACAACTCCATTTTGTTGGGGTGTCTGAGGTGCTGATAATTGTCTTTTGATTCCATTCACTTCACAGAATGTAATAAATTCCTTAGATGTGAATTCACCTCCTTAATCTGATCTCAAACATTTGATTTTCTTACCGGTTTCATTCTCTACCATGACTTTGAATAGTTTGAATTTCTCAAAAGCTTCTGATTTCTCCATGAGAAAAGTAACCTAGCACATTCTAGAATAATCATCAATGATTAGCATAAAATATCTATCTCCTTGTAAGCTTCTAGTTCTTGTTGGACCACATAAATCAGTATGAATTAAGTCAAGAACATTATTGGCTTTTTCTGGAATACTCTTAAAAGTTGCTCTAGCTTGCTTTCCAAATTGACATTCCTTACATATCGGATTGTGAGGTTTAACAATCTTAGGTAAATCCCTTACTGCCTTAGTTGTACTGATTTTCACAATGCAATCAAAATTTACATGAGAAAAGTCTCTTATGCCATAACCAACTTTCATCAATATGTGCAATCAAGCATGTCTTCTCATTGTTATTCAAATGAAAGATATTACCTCTAGTTTGATTACCGGTTACAATTTCCAAACCAATTCTATTCATGATTTTGCATTTACCATTCTTGAATTGTAACTAAAATCCCTTTTCAACTAATTGACCAACACTCAAAAGATATGATTCAAAACTTCAAGATAGTAAACATTATCAGTATTGTGCTTACCGTCAAAATATATAGTGCCTTTTCCTCTGATCAAGCAAGCTTTGTCATCTCCAAATCTTACTAGACCCCCATTGTATTCCTGAAAGGTTAAGAATTTACTCTTATCACCAGTCATATGATGTGAACATCCAAAATCAATGATCCATTCATCCTTTTCTTCAATTTTAGTTGTCAGGGCCTGCTCTACCGGTTGAACAGTAAGTGTTGGTTGATCTTCTGTTATTGCAACAAAAGCCCATCCATTATCTGATGGTTCTTCATCAGAATCATCAGTAACTCCTTCATCATCATAGTAACATGATTTGTCTCTATTCTTCTTAAATCTGTATCTCTTATATTCAAAGTTAGGCTTATATGTTCTTTTAGCTTCTTCTTTCAATCTTTCATGTCTATCAGGACACCTAGTTGCCATATGACCAATTTTATTGCAATTAAAACATTTAAATGGTTCTTTACCTTCATACTTACTTCCAACTAGACCTTTAAGCATTTTCCTTGCAAATAGTGCTTCAAGCTCTTCAAGTTCTTCATTCTCTCTTTTGATTTCTTCAAGTTCTCTAGCATAGAGTGCTTTCCAATCATATTTTTCAGATGATGATGATGATAATCTTCAAATGATGTTTGTGTGTATAGCTCTGCTTATATTCACATATACCTTATTACAATCCTTTTTTGCTCCTCTACATAATCTCACAAATGAGATCTTACATATATACCAAAACCTAAGACCAAATGTGTAGGTCGGATCACTAAGAATATTACAATTAAATCAATTACTAATGAATCAATATGTGATGCATGATGTCATCTCAATGCATTTACAATAATAACCAATCAATAAAACATCTCCATAACGTGTCATGCTGATCTGGAATAGATAATGATTGTCGGTCCATAACCTAGACCTATTTGTCGGTAACAACAAATATGAAAACTTGATTGTACCAATAATCAAATCACCAAAACCAAGTGTCCAAAAAAATGTCTTTGACATAACCAAGTAATCTCCAGATGATAACAGATCATCCTCAATGCCGGTGAACAATATAACCTGTCGGTGAACCAGATACCGGTGACTGTGCATAAGTCACTAAACATGTCGGTGAACATAACCAAAAACCTCCACAAGGACAAGTGTTGACATCAATGACAAAACCAATGAAACACATCCATAATACCAACAGACATATGGGCCCCACCACAAGTTACAAGGCTCTTAAGTGAGTCACTGCAGAATGAACTTATGTCCAAAAATATTGAACATTACTAGACACCTTTTATTATAGAAACCCACACATTCTATTGATTGAGAATATTTGTGAGAAGTTCAGTGAAAGAGCATAGATGGTTTTGCTCCCAAGGTACTCACCATACATATTTCCTTGAGTAGAAACAAATCTTTTTGAAAGGCTACTTGTAGCTTGATAAAAGTGGTGACTCCCCCATCATAGGGATCATCTATCTATTATGCTCACACAAGACTTAGTATATCACATCCTTACCTGCTACGGTGGGATTCATAAGGTATGTAGTACCAAAGTTGAAGAAATATGAAGATGTGGGCTGAAATTATCGCAACTGGCCATTTGACCTTAGGGATAAAATGTGTTTGAAGTGTCTTCGTTTTGTGTCGAACCAATGATAATTTGAGCCAACTTTAGGCTTTTGTAAAAACATACAAAAACATTTGAAAAGGGGTCAGAAAGTTCAAAGATTGGGTTGATTTAGACCCACACCTATTTGTACCTTTTGAGGCAAAATTATTGTGTTTGTGTGCTTGCTCTATTTTCTTGTCAAAGAAATTCAAAACCAATTCAAACCAAGTATTCATCCAACATAATTTTGTATCAAAAATTTGACCAACAAACAAACATCAAACAAAGTTCAAACAAGATATCAAATTATATGACCATTTTTCAAATCTTATGAAAAAGGAATCTTCATCAATATATCAACTTGAAGAAAAGACCATTGAGTTCAAAGGCTTTTATCAAAAGAAGGAAATGTTTTTATCTCAATAGACAAATTTTTATCTCACACGGAGCCTACTTGTGCCATATGTGTCTATATCTTCAAGGAAAATCCAACGAGTTTGATAAAGAGTCTTTGAAAAATAGAGCTTTTACTCAGTATAGAGCCTTGAGTTATCACAAAAACAAAGGAGGCAAGATCAACCTTACTTTCTTTCCAAACATCTACATTACATATAACATAGCTCGAGAAGAACCACAAAGCCCTGAACGAGAAGAGGAAGAAGAAGTCCCCTTTGTGACACAAAGTTTTTTTTGAGGTCCAT
This sequence comes from Cryptomeria japonica, assembly GCF_030272615.1. Taxonomy (NCBI): domain Eukaryota; kingdom Viridiplantae; phylum Streptophyta; class Pinopsida; order Cupressales; family Cupressaceae; genus Cryptomeria; species Cryptomeria japonica. Next base: position 318,091,897 of record NC_081413.1, on the reverse strand, counting down.
ATTCTATCCACTCTCACATTCATACATCATCAATCTGTTTCAACTCTCAAAACATAAAAAGGTCTTGTCCTAAGTTCTTTTTAAATATTGCTTAAATCAAAACAACACATCACTTCTTTTTAGAGTGTCTCTACATCTAGGATAAATCATCTTAAGAGGCATTTCTACGCAGGTTAAAACTAGTCTATGAGTGCATCCTCTCATTACTAGGTAGCTTGGTTTGTAACACATCTCAAACCTTTCTATACCTTATCACATCAACATTGTTGACAACCCACAAAGAGCAATTCACAAAGAACTTTGGTAACATCCAAACTTCAGTGTTAGAGATCCATCTTCTAAACACTTCACAAAACACTTATCTCTCATTCCATCACCAACTTATAATCACTTTCACCAACCTCAAAACTTTCAAGCAAAATGGCTCAAACCATATCGAAAACTAGACAACCAAAGATCAAAGAAGAGGAGGACAAAAATCTCAATGATTTCCAAGAAGCCATTGGAGGAGGTCCAAATGATGAAGATCCTAGTACTCCAACTCCTGAAGCTATAGAAAGAGTACAACACAACCCCAGCTTCAATCAAATTTTTGATGAAATCCTTAAAAACAATGCAGATGCTCATTTTTTGAGACTTGCTCAAGAGGGTGCTAAACTACCCTCTGATTTTGATACCGCACAGATACGGAAAAAATCAGAACACCATAGCCATAACGAGGGTGGAAGAGGTAGAGATTACTTCCGATATGACCTTCATCAAGGAAATCCCCCACCTCCTCCTACCAAAATAGACATGTTGAGACAACAAGTCAAGAATCTCGCTCAACAACTCCACAGTGGTGTGAAGACTACCTGGTTTTCACTTAATGATATTTGTCCCTATCCCTTTGATAGGAACCTACATATGCCACCTTTTCCACGAGGGTTTGAAACACTTAAGTTTGAAAAGTATTAGAGAAAAGGAGACCCTAGAGATCATGTCTGGGAATTTTACTCAGCTTGCCTAGAAGTGGATTATGAAGACACCTATATAATGCACCTCTTTCCTCAAAGTTTGGGGGGGAAAACCACACAATGGTTTTCCCAATTACCAGGCGGCATTAGGACATTTGAGGAACTAGTCCAAAAGTTCATCGTGCATTATTCACACAATAGAGAATGCGATGTTACCATGGCAGATCTATGCAATACCAAACAAAAGCCAAGGGAGTTGTTTTTAGCTCTCCTACAATGGTGGAGGCAACTATCTAGCAGACGTTCTCTTCATCTGATTGAATGAGAGCTAGTGGAAATATTTATTTCCAACTTGAACGATGAAATGGAATTCCATTTAGACATGAAGGGCACAAATTCCTTTGAAGACATGATCACCCAGGGATTAAAATGTGAATGGGCCCTTATCAAAAAGAGACTTATCAAAATATACAATGAATCAAAAGATGGTGCTCGCCCATGTTTTAACAATGATAAACCCAATTTCTGGAACAAAAATAAGAACATCGTCAATGATGGGGTCGTAGATGCAAGGACCATAAAAATTGCACAACGTGAATTCCACCAAGGGAAAGGGCATAAAACGAGTAACTGCCATAGACTGAAAGATCTTGTTCAAGATCTTATTGACCGAGGAGAAATTGAAATCAAAGGACATGACCCAAAAACATCAAATGATGATCATCTAATGTTCAAGAATTCACCTCCATCACATGATCAAAGGGGTCCTTCCACCTCAGGGTGAAACACATATACAACTAATTATACACAAGTTGCCTATAATTATACTGTGAATCACCTCTATGACACCGATGAACAAATTGCAACCCTCACTATCAAAGATCCAAACCCTTCCTCTAATGTTGTTACGCATCGTAGCAAGATTACCATTCAGGCAGCACCACAAGGAATGACTCTCTTGCCCAAGCAATATAACCTTGTGGAACAATTGGACAAGATGCCCACACTTATATCCATATTAAAGCTTTTGCGCTTATCCTCTTCACACAAAACAATCTTGGATAAAGATCTCCAAGAAGAGTCAATCCCCGCCAACCTTAACACAGATCAATTTCAAGCCATGGTTGGCAGTCTTAGATCATCACCATGCCTCACTTTTTTCAAAAGAACACTTCATTCCAACAACCACATCATGCATCCCTTCGCATTGAAGGATTTGTCAACCAACATAGAATCAAGAGAGTCTTGATTGATAATGGAGTCGGCCTGAATATATGCACCTTAAAGTTGGTCACAACATTGGGATATTCAGTTGAATCAGTAGACCCCCGCAAAAATATAACCATTAAGGCCTATGATTATGCAGAGCATTCTTCCAAAGCATTTGTTGTGTTACAGATCAGAGTGGGCCCAGTGGTGAAGCACATCATCTGTCAAGTTCTGGACCTTCCTCTTCCATATAATTTGTTGTTAGGAAGACCTTGGATACATGCCATGCAAGACGTTCCATCCACCTATCATCAGTGTATCAATTTTCCCCATAACAGTGTAGAAATCATAATCCGTGGTGATGCAAATCCATTTGCATATTGTAAAAATATTAACTATCAACCAAAGATTACCATTCCTAACAATAGAGAAGTTATCCCATCCACATCATATGTTAGTCCGGCCTCTCTTTCCATCTCAATCTCCCCTATACCAAAGCAAGAGAAGCTGAAAATGAAAATAGCAGAGGAAGGTCCTGGGGAATATAATCTAAGTCAACTCTTTTGTGCTAGGAAATTACCCACTTCCCCTAGAACTCATGGCAAGCCTCAAAAGTTGCTTCAACTATCATCGTCTAAGCAAGCATGCACTTTGGTGCAGTTCATCCCCGGTAAAAGCTAGGAAGAGGAAACCAAAGATGAGGGCCTAGCAGAATGGATCTACAAAGACCCTATCACCACAAAAATCCCATAGGCTAAGCAACCTACTGATAAATATGGCAAAGGCCTCACCATTATGCAAAGAATGGGCTATGATGGTCAGAGTGCTTTGGGACATTGCAAACAAGGATGACACGAGCCCTTGCAGCCTGAGTTGAAACCCAAAGATAACACTGGATTAGGCTTTCAAAAATAATCTCTTCCTAAACTCATATTCAAAGGTAAACCCAACAAACCTATGTATCAAACAGTTACTCCAAGGAGGCCCTCCTTGATTATCTCTGCGGCACCAACAAAACTATTAATCAAATCAGCAATGTCACTCACACCCACTACACCAACAAGACTAATAAAACCATCAATAACAACAGCAGTAGCACCCATAGTATCAACAAACCCCATAATTCCATCAGTAGCATCAGTACCATCAGCAGCCCCAACAACACTGATAATTCTATTAGAAACAACACCAACAAAATCAATGACACCGATAATCCTACCAACGGCACCAACAACATCAACTACACCAATAATCCTACCAGCAGCACAACAACATCAAAAACTCTTATAATCCTATCAGCAGCACCAACAATCTCACCTATAAAAGTGCATACACCCATGACAGATACATTCTTCAATACAAAAGACACCCCAGACTGGTATAGTAATAGGATGTTAGAGAGTGATTAAGAGATTGACTCGTATGAGTGGGAATTTGATACATTGAATCTAAATACTTCAGACGAGGAAGACATGTCACCTCCCCCACCTCATAAGGATATCCTAGTTTACGGGGAGGCATGGATTAAAACCTTTTGGACTTGTGAGCAAGAAGCACCTTCCATAGGTCCTACATCAAATCCAACACCAGAACCTGACAAGCAGAGTACCATCGATGAACTTCACTCATCTATCTTAACCCTCAATAACACATCCTCTAAACTTAACTTAATCGATGAGGTCATACCCCTCATAAACCCTGAACTCATTGACTAGAACCAGCCAAATCTCCCATGTCTTGACCACTTCCGAAATGATGAGGCACTCATCAACTTTTTAGAAATACGAGATCACATACCAAGCGCAAATCACAAAGCTAGATTTTCCATCAAACTTAATAGTGCAACATACTTTGGGGGAGATGCCAAACCTTTCCGCTGCAAAAATATCACAATAAAATATGGATCTTCTAGTGAAAACCACACAGTGGAACTTGTTGATCCCAAAAAAGTAAAAATAAAGAGTGTATCCAAAGGTAAAAACCTCTCTGAGGCGCCTGAGGATGAAAGGTTTGACATCCTCCCCTCTAGAACAAATCAGGAGAGATCGACAATCCTAATCGAAGAAACAAAAGAATTCAATGTGGGGACCCCTGAGACTCCTCATCAAATACATTTGGCATCTCTACTCACTCCAGAGGAACAACCAAAATTTGTAGAATTCTTCCAGAAGCATCAAATCAACTTCACATGGTCTTATGCAGACATGCTTGGTCTAGATCCTGATTTGGTCACGCATCACCTCACCATGGCAGAAGGAGCTAAACCAGTAAAACAAAAGCTCAGAAAGATGCACCCACAGATTGTTGTGCTTGTCAAGGAAGAACTCAAAAAGCTCTTAGATGTTGGTTTCATTCGACCAATCGATTATGTTGATTGGATCTCCAACATTGTACCTGTCAGAAAGCCTAATGGGGGCATCTGTATCTATACTGACTTCAGAGATTTGAACAAAGCATTCCCTAAGGATGACTTCCCCTTGCCCAACATCCACATGATTGTCAATCTCACCGCACGTCATGCCATGCTTTCTCTTATGGATGGCTTTTCTAGGTACAACCATATCAAGATTGCTCTTGGGGATCAACATAAAACTGCTTTCACATGCCCATGGGGAACCTATTGTTGGAACATGATGCTATTTGGTTTGAAAAATGCAAGGGAAACCTATCAGAGAGTGATGACTACTATCTTTCATGACCTAATGCACACTATAATGGAGGATTATTTTGATGATTTACTAGTTGAATCATTAACAAGAGAAGGTCATCTAGCAATACTGGGTCAAATCTTTAACAGATTAGAGAAATATCATGTACGACTTAATCCAAAGAAATATGTCTTTGGAGTGACCTCCGAGAAGCTCCTAGGATACATTGTCTCAAGCAAAGGCATTGAAGTAGATCCGGTGAAAGTCAAAGCAATCATGGACATGCCACCTCCCAAGAACATCAGTCAGTTAAGGACACTACAAGGGTGGCTACAATCAATCTGAAGATTCATTGCGCAATTGGCTGATAAGTGTCATCCCTTCATGCATCTGTTACATAAGAATATTCGCTTTCAATGGGATACAAAGTGCTAGCAAGCATTCCAAATGCTTAAAGATTACCTGATGAATACACCGCTGTTGATCCCACCAGATCCAAGTAGACCTCTATTGCTCTATATTTCAGCTACTAATACAGAATTAGGAGTACTGCTAGCACAACATAATGCAGAAGGAAAACAATGTGTTGTATACTATATCTCTTGTACATTAGAAAATAGTGTGTCGTATACTATATCTCTTGCACATTCGTACCAAACTGAGGCAATATATGTTGACACACAAGGTACAACTCATCACTAAAATTGATCCACTCAAGTACCTACTCAACAAGGCAGCATTGACAAGCCGCTTGGCCAAATGGGTTATGATTCTGAGTGAATTTGACATTGAGTACATGGACCGTAAGGCTATCAAGGGGAAAGTTATTGCAGATCAGTTGGCCGATGCACCCCTCACAGGTGATCATCCTCTTTTTTCAAATTTCTAGATGAAGAGAGCTTCATGATCACAACAACACAATCATGGAAGCTCTACTTTGATGGCTCATATACTAGACATGGCTCGGGGGCAGGCATTCTTTTCATTACACCTCAAGGTGACAGCATCCTGAAGTCATACAGGCTCACTTTCCCATGCACCAATAATATAGCAAAATATGAGGCCTTAATCATAGGACTCAGATTGGCTATACAATGGCATCTCAAAGAGCTACAGGTATATGGAGATTCTCACTTAGTCATCTGACAATTCACAAATAAGTATCAAACTAATGATGATAAGCTCATGCCATATAAAAGGATGGTGGATAGTTACAAATAATCATTTACAACTATCACATTTGAGCAAGTACCTAGAGATCAAAATCGAGCTACTGACGCAATGGCTACAATTGCATCTCTATTGGATCTTTCACAAAATTCAACATGCTACAAGTTCTTGGTAGAATAGCTTTGGATCCCCGCATATGATATCCCCAAAACTGAAATGATATGTCACCTACTCAATTCTGAATCCCAATGGTACAATGATTTCTTCACCTACCTCTGCGATCACACACTCCCTCCTAACCAATCTAATAACCAACGCAAAACTTTCATTCACCAAACCACTCAATACACCATCATTGACGAAACCCTATACCGATGAAGTCTTGATGGTACTCTCCTTCGATGTCTAGAACAAGATGAGATAAAAAAGGCCTTAGAAGAGGTACATGAAGGAATTTGTGGGGCTCACTCAAGCGGTCCTTCACTTGCAAAGAAGATCATGCGCATTGGATACTATTGGCCATTCATGGAAAAAGACTCCTACTATTTTGTCAAAAAATGCAAGAAGTGCCAAGTTCACAGAGACCTAATACATGCACCAACACATGAATTGCAACCAATCACAACACCATGGCCCTTTTGTCAATGGGGACTTGACCTTGTGGGTAAAATTCATCCATCTTCATCCAACGGACACAAATTTATCATTACTACCGTCGAATACTTCACAAAGTGGATCGAAGTTGTTCCACTTACCCAAGTCACCGGTAAGAAGATCGCCTCATTCATCCTTAATTACATCATCTGTTGGTATGGTGTACCCATGTCCATCATCACACATAACGGGCTTCCTTTCAAAAATCAGGATGTCCATGAGCTTTGTCAGAATTTTCACATCCAACACCGCTTTTCCACTCCCTATTACCCACAAGGCAATGGTCAGGTCGAAGCATCAAATAAAAACATATTGAGAATCCTTAAAAAGACAGTCAATGATGCTAGCCATGATTGGCACGTTCAATTAGATCCAACACTATGGGCATATCGAACTAGCATTTGAATCCCTACACGTGCAACTCCCTACTCACTGGTCTATGGCGCATAAGCCATCCTTCCTATTGAGGTTGAGATACCATCTCTACGAGTTTCTTTGCATAATCTGATACATGATGAAGCATACTGAGTCTCACGTCTTCAAGACTTGGAACTACTTGATGAAAGGTGACAAGCTGCATACAACCACCTCAAGGCCTATCAGCAATGCATGAGAAGAAGCTATAATCATCAGGTTAAACCTTGTACATTTGAGGTAGGTGATCTCGTTCTCAGGGAGAATCCTCATAACCAACCAAACAGAGAACATCGGGAGAAGTTTGAATCAAATTGCCTGCGTCCATATGTTATCACTATTGTATTTGGGTCCGGGGCATATAAGTTGGCTACTTCAGAAGGAGAACCGCTAGTAGATCTGATCAATAGCATGCACCTCAAATGGTTTCATACATAAGTTGTACAGAACATCAGGCTCCAATACATACCAAAAAAAACACCAAAAACATTCAGAAAAATGTCCTAAAGAAAATACAAAAAAATCAAAATGGTAAAGAGACAAATCATGCATCCAAATAGTGAGCAACCACTCCGGTGGCACCTTGGGTAAGTGTGATGGTGAAAACTTGGAAAATAGGTGCCACTCGTAAAGGCTATATCTCCATTGTTTTTCATACTTGTTGCGATCACATCCATTTCATCCATTCATCCATCATTCAAACCATGGCTTGTTATTGATCTACAATCAGGGTTAGTACTTCATGCGTCCTGCATCCTGCTTTTCATAGTAATGTCTAAACTGGGGGCAATGCTCTTAACCTATTGATGGAAGTGGATTCTACATTACTTATGATTCATTGAGTTCTTCATTCAAAACTGTCTGGCAATAATCAAAAAAAAAAAAAGCACTCACAAAACACCAAAAAACATTCAAAAATACTTGAAAAAAATCCAAAAACATGATAAAACATCAAAACTCAATCAAAAACCTTGCAATGCATATAAAACCCTTTGTACATACACATCGCCAACGACATCAAACAAAAATTTTGAGCTATTCAAACGATGATCACTTATCAAATCAACCAAACAATCAACACAGGTACACACAACTGTCTTAACAAGGATGCATCTTTCCTTCCAAAACAAAGACATGATAACATTTTCTTTGACAAGAAAATTTTGTTTAAGCTATCAAGTACTTGATTGGTTTGTTAGTTATTTATTTATTCATATCAAGTTCCTACGCTACTCTGGGATATCCAGAAGTGATTAGAGTAGCCGGGATGGTTCCTAAATATCATTTTGTTTATTGTTTGTGGATTGTTCCAATGAAGTTCTGGGGCATGTACTAATGGTGTCTACGTGGGAAGTTCACTAAGCTACGTGATCATATGCGAAAACTAGTCATGGATCACTATGGCTTACTAACTACAGCGTATACCTCAACCATCTGCACATGAACCAGAATGGAGGGTCACTTTTCTTTGTCTATAAATGCTTGCTTACAGGTACAATGCACCAACTTGGTTCCTACTACCTCGCCCAAGAACGATACTACCATGCTCGATGAGGAAAATAAAGCACTATGAATACTCTATGGAACATCATTCCATCTCATCTGTATATATTGCATTTTGTTGCATTCCATCCATCCATACATCCATATAGTTGCATATCATTCATACATAGTAATGACAATGCACTCTATTTTTCAATCTTCTTCCATAGGAATGAATCCTAGGTCCTCCATACCTTCTATCTAACAATGAATCCCCCCCTCACCCTCCCCATTGTATTCGTGCCCCATCAACCCAATCAAGCCACATTCATCACCATCCATCTCTCTCAGGAGGGGCTGTGTTTCCCATCCTAAGTCATCATATAAGCCATGCAAGTTACTATGTCTACACAGGCACATCGACTCACGCACACCTAGACTATCAACGGATACTTTGATCAAGTATCTCCGGGTCTCAACAGGTAAGCGATCATGGCAAACCTAGACTACATCAGGCATTTATCATAATGATCTAATCTCAATGGGGCTACTATGATTCAAAACAACTCATCCATCCATCCACCCAACAAAAGCATCAGGAGATAATTTTTCCTAACACTGGGGCATCTTTTTCGGACAATAGCGCTATTCTGCTAACAATCGCGCTACAACCTATACACAATAGCGATATTACTACTACACAAACATGCTATTAATGGCAATAGCACTACAACATTGACCCGAATGTGCTAACAAAACAATCGCGCTATTACTACTACGCAAACGCGCTAAAAAGAGCACTAGCCCTAAAACAACTGCACAATAACGTCATTGCGGCACAATAGCGCTATTTCTGCTAACAAAAGTGCTAAAACACAGTTTTAGTGCTATTGCCTTGATTGGAATTGGACGCTTGCAAAAACATATCAAAAAAGAATACAAAGAAAAAAATCAAATTTGCATACCACTGGTCCATAGTCATCTAGTCGCTGGAATCGACGTATCTTCTCTAGCCAATGATCTGTTATAGGTACTGGTATGATGATCACTGCTCACTCCTTCACCAAAAGTCACTATCAGAGCTCTGAATTGCTACAAAGATGGATGCAAATGAACTTTCTTTTACCCCTTCACCCCCATATATACCCCTAGCCTAACCCTAATTCACCTCGCTCACCGTCGTGGTCCCTGTGAACTTCCAACGCCTCTCATTTCTTCATTTTAATTCTGATTTCTTCCATTCTTTCACTGTTATTGCTAATTTCCTCTATTCTACCTCCCCTCCACTTCTCGTTCTTTTTCGAGAGATCGCCCGATTTTTTAAAAAAATTTGGCCCATCTCTCGAGGGGGCATACCACCCATTAAATTAACATTTATGGGGTATATTTCTTCACACCTGTTTTTCTTTCTTTGAAACGACGCAATAAATTGCACTGTCTCAAAGAGGGGCAAATGTAGTCACATAAATTTGTCGACTTAATTAAATGAATATTTACTATTTATTTGATTATCTAACCCTCAATAATTAGTTAATTAAATTAATATTTTATTAATTCATCCTCAACCCCTTCTCCTATTAATTAAATAAATTATTCAATTTATTTAAATTAATTCATTAAGCTACATTTTAAATCAATTAAATGAATAAATCATATTTATTTAATTTAACCCATTTTCCTCTTTTAAATAAATAATAAAACATTTATTTAAATCCCTAAACTACCCCCCACTTGCATTCTCCTACAAATGCAAGTTGCAACCACAATTGAAATAAATTAATTTTATTTTAAATAAAATCATATTTTCCCTCAATCCTAAATCCCCTTCTAGACTCTTCTAACCACTTTCTAAGTTCTTCTAATCCATTTCTAATTAGCCTAATCCTATCCCCTAATTATTGTCACATTCCTAAGCAACTTGAAGTCACTTCTCAAAACCTCAAAGTCTTTGAAAAGCATTCTATACTACCAACTAATTCTCATTAAAACTTTAGTATTATATTATTGTTATACAATCTTTCCATAAGCCATTTCTATCCGCATGTTACTCCATCCATACTTAATGTGTTTCGCGTACCTTTACATTTGAGTGCCATAATTTGCAAAACTTCTTCGATTGTGCCTAGTAGTTAAATTATGATACATACTGTCTTGTACCTAGCGACTAATCATGATTGGGTTGCACTTTTCTCTTTAGTTTCTGAACGAATATTAGTTACTCAGATTATAAGATCCTAATACTTTTACACCCCTTGCACTCCAATGGAGATTTTTGTACGATTCCCAACTCAACTCTACTCTCTCTTCCACTATTTACTTTCTCCAAGGTTATCTTCCCATAGAGGAACTAGTTGAGGTTTTACTTGCTTGTTTCCCCAATTATATAACCATGGATGAACTAATTAGGGTTTATTGTAAATACGTGTTCTTTACCTAAAAAGTTCATGCCTCCTTTTTCCTTATTTAACTTACCTATAGTATTACTAGGGTTTTCTGATCAAGGGAATTACCATTCATAATTTTAGTTCTTATCTTCAGGGTTATCCGACTCTAGCTCCACTATATTGCTACAAACATTGTCCAACAAATGCTCTTAATAAGAACTCTAGCATGACCACAATCTTAAGGTACCTAGTCATTAGGATAGGTTAATGCTTCTATCTGAGATTCGCAAGAGTTCCTTTTAATTCTTCCTCATTTATGTCTCCAATGACGGCCTTGATCTTTTTAACCATCATAATTTCACATAGCTTAAAACTTAACTTGAACTATCTCAGTTTTATTTATCTTGTTTATGGTGCCTTCATCTAAGGTCTAATTTATCGCGCTTGATTTGCCATGTCAAGAACATATCTCGATGGATGGCATTCCTTTAGTTACCATAAGAGGTATTTTATTGAAAGATTAACTCCTCATACTTAATTTGATTAGGGCAGTTATTGTGTTTTAGTTTCCAATTGAATGGTAACCTCATAGGTACAAAAGGTCTAATTTTCGCTAATAAACACCGAAATTACTTCATATGAATAAATAGTTGAATATTTCACAGCCTTTGGGGTTTTATTTAAGCCATAAATATTATGACTAATAATTTCAAATTTCAGGGCTTTTAGTGACCCTTGGAGCCCCTTGAATTGATATTTGTTGATCTGTTGATCTATTTATATTTCACTTTGTTATATCACAAGTTTCCACCTAGGTGTTATACTTCAAGCCATAATTCAGTTTCAACTAAGTTATGAATGTAGCCCATGTTCACCAATGTATGAACCTAGGGCTCTGATACCAAAATGTCATGCCCAAAATTTAAGGGCAAGACACAACAATTTTTATTTTTTTTAATCACGAAATTACATGTAACCTTTGCTTAATGAGTTGATACATCTTAACAAGTTGTTCCAAACAATTTCCTTAATTCATATTAAAATTCTTACATAACAATATACAATAACTCCTATTAACCTGCGGAACAAATAATTTTTTTTATAAGGGTCATATTAAATTCTCACAAAAGTCTCTATCATTCCAGTTGCGCCTAATAGTACTTAATTAGTTACATCTCTACTAAAATATTTGGCTAGGATAGTGTCTTTCCCCTTTAATCATTAATTGCTTTTAGGGACTAAATAAATTGTCCTAGCACCTAGTTTATAATGTTTGTCATTAATTAAAATATGATTAATTTTAACCGAGTGAAGGGTTAATTAAATTCATAATGAATATTCACCTATAAGTTTAAACACCTTCCCATAGCCAAAATAACCTTACCAGCATATTATATAGTTTCTAAAAGGTTAAACTTCAAAAGATTTTTTTTTTTTAATTTAAATATATAAAAATAAACCCATACGTTTATAAAATCATATACAAAATGAGAACACCTATATCAGATTAACCTTCCAAAAATATCGATATAATTTTAAATCATCATTTAAAAAAAATAACCTTTTAGTTATCAAAACAATTATTGGCTCATATGTTTATTTAAAACACATATACTAAAACAAAACTTGATAAATTATTCAATCCAGAATTTGCCTTATTCTTTTGTAATGTTATACTCGATGTATAAAAATACATCTATTATATATTCATTTATGTTTATCTTTATATATATATATATATATATATATAAACATAATATACATATTCACCATGAAAACCCTAATTACTAATATAAAATATAGGGTTTTTTTTTTTCTTTCTTTCATTTTATATTCATTTGTTTTTGCTACCCTAACCCTACTAAGGTTAGGGTTTTATCTTCTTTCTTTTTTTGTCCACACGCAGGGCCAAATGCTAAATCGGGGTGGAGTGGCAGCGAGTGGAAGAAAACGGAGGCCAAGGGGGTAAGGGGCTCCCCACAGCCGTGACTGCAGGTCTCGGCCCACAGTGGCGGCCTTGGCCGCCACTATGGCCGCGGCCCGCAGCCTCGACGGCGCCAGTGCGGGTGGAGCGCCGCTCACCCTGTTAGAGGGGAAGGGAGGGCCGCCCTGCAGGAAAATCCGCAGGGGCCGAGCCCCTTCTCAAGGTAAATTTTTTTTTTGTATTTTATTTTATTTAATTTTTATATATATATTTTATTTTATTTTTTATTTTTATGATTTTTCTATTTTTTATTTTTTTTATAAAACTATAAATGTAATTATATATATATATATATATATATATATATATATATATATATATATATATATATATTATTAATATATTTTGAATCTAAATATAAATAAATATATATATTTATTCACATACACATTTTGGATGCTCTTTAAATTTAGGGTTATATTTATTTACACAATATATATATTATTTTACCTTCCAAAAAAATATAGAACAATTTTCATATTTAAATCCAATTATTGTTCTTTTTTTGTTTTTGTTTTAATCTCCAAGATGATATAAATTTGAGATAATTTATTTATCCTTAGATTCATTTTAAACAAATGACAGATTTCATTATATACACAACATCTAAATAAAAAGAATATTAATTAAATTAGATAGGCTATTTAACTTTAGGTTTCATATTCTACAAATAAATTATTAATTGACAGAATTCAATAGGAATAAAAAACAGAATCTATATGAATTTGATATTATTTAAATTAAGTAGATAAATCATCTACAAAAAAAAAAATTATATTATTTTTTTCTGCAAATTAGTAAAAGGACAGAATAAAACAAAATGATACAGCAACGGCTAGCTAACATTGAAATAATACTTAGAGTTAGACATATTATTTTATTTTATTTTTTATTTTTTTTCTGCATATAAATAAAAATAACAGAGTTTAAATAAGTATATACAACAACTTCATTAAACTCGACTTCTTTAATTAAACTTAAAGATATGCTTAAGGAAATATCTGAACAATTATTTCCAAAGTAACTTGCATGCAATCATTTAAAATCTCAAGAACAATACAAGCGTAATCTCCACATAAATAACTCATTTGCAACCAAAAGATACTTTAATAAAACATTATATTTCCTTTAAGTATATTTAAAATGCATTATAGACAACCTTACAAATGGATCTCTTATTTCTATTAAACGAGGACCTTAAAGAATGATAGATACTTTTCCTTTCCAAAAATAGATACATCATAGTTTTCTTTTCACACTACTGCAACTTAAAATATAAAGGATTCTATTTCCAATTCTTTTTCTACAAAACATAAGTTCAGCAACTTCTACTTGTCCTTTCCTTTTCTTCCAACATCCTACAAAAATTCATAGGCTATGACCATGGAGTGCTCACCTCCCAGCCTAGGCTAACTGGTAGCCACCCCCGAGCTCAGAGAACCAAGCCCTAGATGGGTAACGAACATGCAAATACAAAAAGACAGAATACACACAAACTCAAAGACATCCCAAACCCAGGCTACACTGCACCACACATTGTGATGTCCTTTTCAAGGATGGTAGTGGACCAAGTACCTTGAGGAGAATTGCAAGTATGGAAAAACATGTAGCCACCTCATGGCAAACCAAATACATCAAGTATAGAAACCCCTTATTCCTTATGCCCCCCAAGCCATTCATGCCTTATTTCCCTCCTTATGACCCCCAATGCATAAACAAGCCATGCAGCAAGGGTCACATAAAATCCCTTGTGATCACTCTCATAATGAGAGTCTCTCACTCGAGGGCTGTCACTTCTACCACCCACAAGATCCTCCTCTCTCCCAAGAGTAAGAGGTCTTGATGACTCCCAAAAATACATACAATGTATAAACACAAAATACCAAATAAATTTCCAAGAGAACATGCACGGAAACTAGTCTTTTACACAAACATTACTTTCAAAAAAAACACATGCAATAAGAAATCCATTATAAGAAAGATACAACCAACCTTAATCTGCCCAAAGGGATGCTAGTTTTGTTGAGGATGAGCAGCCCAATTCCACGGTTCTTCCCTTTCTACCTTTAGCAAAATTCTCCATCCAAAAATCTAGCTTATTCTTTTCAAAATTCTTCTATCTCCAAAAATGGAGAGTGGGTGATTACCCACAAATTTTCTAATTCTTGCTTAAGAAGCCCATTGTGAGAGTTCTCACAAGTTTCTAAAAACTAAAAAGGAAGGTAAGGTAGAATGGGAAAGGGAACTCTCATTCAAAAAGGAAGGTTTTCAACTTGGTTCAAGTCTTCTAGTTCAGTTTTCGCACAACTTAGAAAAGTCACTTTTTAGGGTGTCTAAAAGGTCACATGGGAGTAGAAACTTGCCTAAAATTACCCCTAACCCTTAGGTATACCTTATGGGCTTTAGGAAACCCTATTAAACTACCCTTAGGTGTCCATTTAACCCTTTTTTAACCCCTCTGAAGTTTATTTTCGGGTCAAATGTATGTTGACCATCCCAAAGATTCTTTACCCAAGGCATTTATGGAATCACATTACATTAATTGAAAAAGCTATAGTTAAACAATTCCCACCAAGAGACAAATTTAAAAATTCAAACATAAATCCACACGTGTCAAGTGACACAGAAAATACTTTTACAATTTTATACATGAAATCGTGTCTCTTGTGAACTTTACAAAAATCAATTAAATGACACTTAACACACATGCATCATTTACTATTACGAATAAAATACAACACAAACGGGGTGTTGTCTCTCCAAATAGACAAACCCTAGCTTTACGAACATACATAGATCTAGGTTTGGTTCTCCATAATATTTCCATGGTCACATGGATAACTTCTTGTGCATCTCAATTACATATTAGTAACTTCAAATAACCTCATATCATATAAAGCACAAGAATATTAATACACATCAAACACTTGCATAAAATTTACAATTGAACAATTTAATACATCTTATATCCAAGTAATTTCACATAAGCAATTATCCTAATTCTCATAGTTTTGATCCACACATAAAACATACATCCTATTTCTATCACCATTAGTAAAGTCCTGCAATTTCAAATAATGGCATATATCATCGCAAATTCTTCCTATTTAAAATCATGTAGGGTTCTATATCATAAAGTATATAAATAAAGCATCAACATTCATCAATGTTATCCAATCATGGAATCATATAAGTTCTACATCTAGACATAGCTGACATACATTAAATCAAGGTTATCCAATCAATGGATCTTTTAGGATTTCTTAATACATCAAAGTATACACCACCGGTGAAATAATTCTATAACTTGGTTCAATTACTTTTCTCACCAATCTATCTTTCTAACATAGCCCATTCTATTGAATTATATAACATTTATTAATAGGGTCAAACATGGTCAACTAAGCTAATCAAAGCTTGGTTTGGGGAAGGCCTTACACAGTGCTTGATTGTTTTCTTGTTTCTCTTTCTTCTAATCATTAGTCATAATCCCACTAGGTGCAACATATTCAGTACCAACATGTTCCCAGTATTGACTTCCTAGACTCTTAATAAAAAAATTCATTCTATCAATCCATATCTTGTAGTTCTCTTTATTAAACTTCAGACCTTCCTTCTTCATCATGTTCTACAAGATATTTACCTCAAGTTGTTAGGCTTAGACCTTAGAGGACCTGAGAAGCTCTGATACCAATTAATGGTATGATGAAAGAATAAGGATCCAACCAACTACTAAGAGGGGGGGTGAATCAGTAGATAGAAAACTAATATAAACTTTCACCAATCTCAAAATCAACCTCTCAAAGCAAACTCAAAACTGACAAGTTAAACCACTGAACTACAAATGCAATATCACTATCAGGTTAAACCAGTTGACTGTTATAACAAATTAACAGTAAAATAACTTGAAACTCTCAATCATCCAAATACTTTACTGACATAAGTAAAACTTCATTTCAGATTTTTGTCGGTTAACATAACATATCAAAGTGGATTTAACAGTTAAGCAATTAAACCATAGTAAACATAACGCCAAAAACATTCACCACTTGACACAATATTTTTGACGTGGAAACCCAACTGGAAAAAACCATGGTGGGGATGAATACCCACAAGTATTTTGAACTCTTCTGAAGTTTGCCCTATTAGGAGCCAAGCCTATTAAAGCTTTACAAAAGTCTTGTTAAGAATAGATCCTGTTAGGGACCACCCAGTTAAGGGATTGACTATAATTCCCTATTAGAAGCAATACCCTATGAGGAGTAAGCTCGATAGAGGATTTGAAATCCAAGCTAATGGACCACCTGGTTAGAGGATTTAAATAACACTAAGCTTTTTAGAGCTTACCCATTTAGGGGATTTTACTGTTGTAATTGTTAGAAAATAACAGGGGTTTGTTGATCTGTTTGAATAGCACTACATTTGCTTGTTTAGATCCTTTTCATGCTCCTATCTTCTTTTACACAAACTGCAGATACATCATCCAGTTCGGCAACCACACTCAACTAGAAATTTGCCAACTCTGAAACAAAACAACTCAGCAACCTTATAAACAAATCAATAGGTCGGTAACACAACACAAACCTAATTCTCTCATAGATATTACAAACAATTTGGTTCAAGTATGACCATTGGATTACATAACAATCTTTGCACACCATTCAAGATAGCCTCGACTACTCCTTGATCACTGCTTCATCGAACTCTGTAACTCATCATGCAGTTTGCATTACATGCAATATACTTTCTCATTCCCAAGATAAAAACAATTATCTCAACATGCCAAAAACCATGTGAAACTCTTCTCATCCAACATGCATACGTGTCATAATCATTACCGCTCATCATTAGATCATAAATCGATACAACAAACTTAATTGGTTAGGGTTTATCATATCAACAGGTAGGGTTTACTGGTTGATCTCTCCAATATATAGCAATACCGGTTCACTCCACAAACTCACCTACTGGTTGCAGTTCCCTTCACTAACTCTTCCTATCGATTACAAAATAACATTATAACAACATCATTACTGGTTAATTGACATCAATGACAACATTTCATTAATGCAATCTTCATGCAAATGCCAACATTGCATACTCTTCTCATCAATTCACACACAATCCATACAACATACTTTCAACTCATGCATTCACGCTCCTTAAATATGAGATAGATCATTAAAAACCAAATTGAGGGTTGACCAAAAACAAAATAAGAATTAGTACAAAAAATAAGGTACTCGAACCAAAAATACTCAAAACAGTCCACTCCAAGAGAAAGAGGGGACCACAATAGATCTTTCCAGGACAAATGCAATGATCCACACATGCTAGTACACTCTCCAAAGATGCTACCAAATGTAACATGTAAAAATAGCAATCAATTGATCAAAGAACATATTTCGATATAAAATACCACATGTGAATATCCACACACCATGGTGAGATCCAAAACAACTTATCAATTCATCCTCCAATGCATACCCAGAAAAAGAGAATATGATCCAACCAAGATAACTCAATCGGTCACACTAAAATGTAACACAACTAAATGTCTTGAACATGAAACAACAAAGTTCTCTTGCAAAAAAAAAGAAACTACTACAGAAGTACACCAAGAATACTACACGAGCCATAAAGTCATGTCCACAAAACCACAACACCATCTACAACATATTCGAAGGTCACCAAAGATTTACCAGACCAATCTAATAGACACTCTTACTGCCAAAGAATATGTAATTATTTGAACTAAAATGCCACAACCAACACCAAACAAGACTAAACTCAATCTGCAACACAAACCATAATTGCAACAACCAAGAGCACATCTAGACCAGATTCCATCAAGAAACCAGGTTTGACATTAATGACAACCATACAAGCTCATACTTTAAACAAATAACCCCTCCAATTACCATACTATTATGGACAACACTCTCCTTGGAAATATTTTTGGGAACATGCTAGAACATAAAATCAGTAAATGGTACAAAAAGAGGGGAAAAGAGCAAGAGGGAAAGTTAGTTTCTGGCCTAAACACTGTATTGTTGACCATTGCATCACTCTGAAGCATTTCATTGAATTTTTTTGGGACAACCAAGATGGAGAAGCTTTTTTCAGCTTCATTGATTTCAAAAAAGCTTTTGACACTATTGCTAGAGATAAGTCTTGGCACAAAATGGAAGAACTTGGGGTCCCAAAGGAGTTTGGGGCTATTGTTTATAAAATCTATGAGCGGGTTAGAGCTAAAATCAGAATTAAAGAGGGTATGTCTTAATGCCTCGCTAGTGACATTGGGGTCAAATAGGGGTGTACTTACATCGTGAAGTTGTTCAATAAACTTGAAGAGTGATTAAATAATAATTATGGAGAAGATATTCAATTGGCAAGATACATCATGAAGTTGCTTTTATATGTAGATGGCTTTATTGTTATTGTAAAAATTGTAAAAAGTTTGAGAGAGCATTTGGAAGTTCTTAAGCTCTTTTGTCAAGAGGTTGGGATGCAAGTGAATTCCAACAAGACCAATGTCATGATCTTTTCTTTGAAAAATAGGAAATAACAGGTTAATTTTATCTTTGAGGGCAGCTTTGTGGAGGTTGCAGTGGAATACAAATACCTAGAA
Organism: Cryptomeria japonica; assembly: GCF_030272615.1. NCBI lineage: Eukaryota > Viridiplantae > Streptophyta > Pinopsida > Cupressales > Cupressaceae > Cryptomeria > Cryptomeria japonica. Next base: position 318,072,365 of record NC_081413.1, on the reverse strand, counting down.
ATTGATTTTCACAATAGACTCAATTGGGAGACATGAATTTAGATGAAAGAGGATCCAAGGAGGATGTAGATCTTTATACCTTCTTCAGAATATATCTGTGAAAGAAAAGTTATGGGATTGGATGACTAATAAAACCCTTTTCAGTTTGTTAGTGGTGTCAATTATCCTTTATGGGTGTGAGGTTTGGGGGAATAGCATGTCAAACCAAAAATAATGATAAATAGAAATAATTTAAAAACATCTAATTGTGAGTGTAGGTTTTTATTTTTCCTTATGTGAAGGGGTATTTATTTTTTCTCCACATATAATTTAAGCATGCTTAGGTTATTAGGAATGGTTTATATGAGGACATGTGGCAAAATACTTCATATACAAGTGTAACTCAATCCCTCACATGGGTAGCTGAGCTATAAACCCTTTTTTAGCTTATTTTGTCACCTCACATAACCACTATGTTTTCATTTCCTAAATGGGTTATGGGGTAGTTGGATTTCTCATTTTGGCTTTATGTCCACCCTTCACAACTCCTTTGTTGTCTTCATGTAAGAAGGTTATGCCACATGTTTTGGCATTTTACCAAGTAGGTAAAACCTCCCATTTTTTATGGGGAGTAGGAGTTAATGCACCCCTTGGATGTATATGCTATTATTTTTCTATATAAGTAGCACTCTACTCTCACCTTTACTAGTTAAGTGATAGCTCAGTGAGAGTACTGAGAGTCTTCTCAAAATTCTTTTTGTTAGTCTTTATTTTTCTCTTATTTCAAATTTATCTTCATTAAGCTATTTTAATTTTCGATAATCTATTGCTTAGATTTGTATGTGATCTACAATCAACATCAGATCCTAGCTTGGTTCTCGTTTCTCAAAGAATCTAACATGGTATCAGAGTCATGTTTTCTGGTAGCTCATTATTTTTTTTTTTAATTTTTAGAGATATTTGAGACTATTAGCTAGCTAATATTCCTTAAAAATCAAGTATGCTCTTCTACTGCACTCTCATGTGACCTAGAAAATCAGAATAGTTTATAGAAAAATAAGCTTCTAGTATGTTATTATTAGATTTGGGTGATTGCATCTTTTTGGTAATATTGGAGGTTTTGTTAGAATTTATGGAGTGTTCGAAAGGATTGAGAAAGTCAAAAGTGACTTTTATTTCATCAAAATAAGAATTTGGAGGACACACTAAAAATTAAAGTGAAAATTTCAAAAATTTCGCTAAAGCTATTTTCATTTTGGCTTCAGAAATCTAGTTTCTACTCTTTTGTTGGAAAATTTATTTCTATATTTGGTTCCTAGTATCAAAAAATCATCTAGGTATCTCTTACTTTTTGCATATAGATAATAGTTTTTGTGAAATTTAAGTATGAATCGGGCATGAGCTATTTTTAGCTAACAGATTTAGCAACTTTTTAAAAAATTGTATAATGTCAAATTTTTGCAAACAATTACTTTATGGAAGGCGTGAAATAACAAATTTCCATCTACGTTATATTCATTAAAAACTTCTATCATTTTCCATCAGATATTGCAGGTTGAATCCGTTGCATCTTTTCATCTTCATTAGGCCATATCTTTCCCCTTGAAACTCCATTTTTCAAAAATGAATAGGCGTTGGAAAGGTGTTGAAGAGTATTACACATATATACGCCCCCCCTTTTTTTTTCATATTTTGCATCAATTTTATTTGTATAAAAAAAAATTAGTTTCTTCCATTGGAGGCCTAAAAAGCATTGTAATCTGATAAATGGCCTTGTAAATGCACTAATTATAAAGTGTCAACCTTGTAATGTTAGAAAGGATGCTTTATTAATACTAGTGGAAATGGGGGGTGTCTTGTGTGTTTTCCTTCTTGCTTTTTTCCTCATTCTTTACAGTCTTCTTTTTTTCTATCATGGATGCATCTACAGTTCCTATTTTAACATCATATAACTATTTTGAATGGAAATATAAGATGATAATATATCTGAAAAGACATGGATATCATCGTATTATAATGGGACTTGAAACCAAACCTCAAAATGATAAAACAATAAAATGGTTTAACAAATGTGATGAAGCCTTTGGTACTCAATGTATGTTAGTCTCTCTTGACCTCCGTTTTCACATTGAATCTACCACTACACCAAATGAAGTGTGGAACACTTTGAAAACCCTCTTTGGTAAACAAGATGAGTTAAGAAGTTGTCAGTTGGAGAATGTACTCATAGGGTTGATTCCAACCAATTTTGACACTATGCAAGACTTCTTCACAAAATTCAAATCTGTAAGATTGCAGTTGAAATAGTGTGTAATTAAGAACGATGATAAACAACTTATCATGAACATTCTTTCTACTCTTGGTCCTAACTATTCACTCTTTGTTTCTACATTCTATGCTACAAAGTGTTTCCTAGGTTCCACATTCAAATGCCTTCCCTAAATATTTTTGTTCTAGAAATCACTAGGGAGCAGGACAAATTGGTTCAAATGAGTACAAAAAAGCTCTCTAAGTCACATACCTCAGTTGTAAATGAAGACACAAAAGAATAAAAAGGGTCTAGTAAACAAGATAAGAAACAAAAGAACCAAGGAGAGAGGTTTTCTACTTCGAAAGTAGATAAGCAGACCTCTTCATCAAAAGGTGAACAACCTAAGAAGGAAAATGTTAAGTGTTCTTACTATAAGAGGCTTGTCCATGATGAACATAAGTTTTTATAGATACAAATTGAACACCTTTCACATATTCTAGAAAATAAGAATATCAAGGTTCTTCATTCAGTCAAACAAAGTTCATCATAAGGATCTTCTAAGGACATAGATAAGAGTAAGGGGAAAATAAAGGGTAATGCTTTAGTTGTTATTGCTTCACAACCAAATTCTTAGATCATTGAATCAAGTGCTTTGAACCACATGGCTTCTTTAGAAGATGATTTCACCTCTTTAGAGCCATGTTCTATGCCTAACATACTAATAAGTTATGGCACTCTTGTTCAAGTGCATGGGAGAGGGTTTGTTGATGTGGGTGAAGGAAAATTTAAGGATTTCCTTTGTGTTTCATATTTATCAACTAATCTCTTATCTATTTATCAGATCACCCACACTGGTTTTGAAAAGTGAGTTGATTTTACACCAAATACAATTGTAATCAGCAAAATGCATAATGGGTCTATTGTTGCTACGAGAAAAGCGGATCATCAATCTAGATTGTATCAATTTTCTCGCTTTGATCTTGACTCTCCTTCAATAGTATTACTCGCTCATGTAGATGAGGTGAGTTGTTTGTGGCATCTAGAGATGAGGAAAAGGTGTTAGATGATTCAAACGCATATAATAAACCAAAAACATAAATAAACATCAAACATGCAAATGAAATGTTTATACTTTATCTTCTCCTTCGGATTGAACCTTTGGTGAAGTAAGGTATACACCCCTTTCTTACTTGATTAGATTGGTTCTTAGGATGGGATGTGGATTTCTCTCCACTACAACAAAAATAATGATCTTGATGGATTAGAGGGATGATGGGTGAAATTGGTAAAGTGTGGGGTGATTTTGGTAGAATAAGGGTGTTAAGGATGATTCTAAGGCCTATTTGGACATCATAAACTTGCATAGAGATGAAATGAATTGTGAAGGGAGGAAACTCCAATTTATCGATTGGAGGAGGTCCAAATGAAGGACTGAGATCAATTTGGAATGGAGGGCTTGGATTTAAAGAAGGTGGGAGAGGATTGAGAGGACAAGGTGTGGGGTTCAAGAGATTTGCCATAAAGGCATATCTTGTCTCCACATCCCACAACTTGTACATGGGGAAGAGATCCCCAAGTACATTGGGAAGAGAAAAATGAATATAAAATTCCTTGGGGAATGAGGAGAGGAATTAAAAATTTCAAGAATAAGAGATGTGTGGAGAGAATAAATGGGAAAAGGAATTAAAAATTCCTTGGGAAGAGGGGGCATGTGGAGACTCAAGAAATTTGAAATTCCTTGGAAGAGCCAAAGTGGGTAGCATTTAAGGTTGGAGGATGAGATGGGAAAGCAATTTATGGCAAAGAGTTGACTCATCCCTAACCAAAGTTATTAGGGATGTGCAAATGATTATGTGAATTGATTAGGTGGCTTAATGAAGGATTAGGATGCAAGTGGGGAAATTAGGAGGATGTGATATTTGGAGAGAGAATGAGTGGAGGAATTTAAAATTAGAGAATAATGATAAGAATAATTAAGGAAGAATTAATTAAGATAGATGAAGATTAGAGAAAGTGATTTGCAGGAATCACATAGTTAGGTTAATTAATTAATGGAGGTTTAGAAGAAATAAAATGATGAAGGTGATTTTATAAGCATGGGGAATAATTAATTTTGATAAATTAATTATAGGATTGTAGTGATAATATTAATTAAATTCAATTTAATTAACCTTAAGAGGAAGGGGATCAACACAATTAAATTAATTAATTATATGGGAAGACTTAAATTAATTAAATATTAATTTAATTAATTTTAGACGTCAACAACATCAATAGTTTGGCCACTTGTTACTTGCAATAGCTTTGTCAACATGACATGGTTATAGGGTTTCCTTTTATTTGATTTTTTGATGGAGTTTCCCAAGGATGCATTCTTGGTATGCATCTTGAGGAGAATTAAGATAAAGGTAAAGCATGGAGAGCTACACATCCATTGGAGTTAGTAAATAGTAACTTGGCAAGACCATTTTCACAACCATCTTTCAGTAGGGCTAGATATGTCTTGACTTTTCTTTATGACTTATATAGAAATTATAATAAATGGGCGTACTTTACCAAACAAAAGTCTTAGGTATTTGAGAATTTTCTAGATTTCAAAATTTTTTGCAGAGAAATAATCTAGTAAGTTCGCCAAGATTATGCATACACATAATGGGGGTGTATGTCAACAATCAGTTTGAATAGTTTTGTCCTTAAAAAGGAATCAATATGCAACACATAGTTCCATATTTTAATCAATAAAATTATGTCAGGGAATGCGAGAACAAATCCTTGAAGGAGATGGATAATTGTATGATTCACTCCAAGTCTTTGGCACCTTAGTACTAGGGAGAGGCCATCAATTATGTGTGTTACATTCAGAACTAAGTTCCTCACAAAGTTGTGAAGGGGGTAACTCCTTTTCAATATTGGACTATTCAAAAGCCCATAGTTAAGCACTTAAGAGTGTTTGGTTCTCTTACATGGGACCACATTCCAATCAATAAACACAAGGCTATGGGTTTGAAGAGTAAGCCTTGCATACATGTTGGGTATCCAAATGATGTCAAAGGGTATAGACTTCTCAACCTCTCCACTCTTGATTTTTTCATTGAGAGGAGTTTTCATTTTGAGGAGAGTTCTTCCAGTTTTTCTCATACCTCTTCTCCATCCACTATCACATTGGAGACATTGCATCATGATGATATTTATTTAGAGGGTCTTAATCCTCCTCATTTGAATGAGGAGTCTTCCTCCTCCACTTAAAATGGAAACAATGATGATGAAGATTCACATTCCTCTCCTATTCATCATTAAAAGGTTGATGATTTTCTCGCAAACTCTTTATCCTCGGTGCCTCTTTGGGATAGACAAACATTCGAGTCAATAGGTGATTGGATTTGTGATCCATCAGATACTAGAAGAACATAGTCACAATTTTAGTAGGCTCAACATCTCTTCATTCCTCCATCTTCTGATCCACTTTCTTTTTTAGAAGCTTTAGGTATTCTCGAGTGGGATGCTACAATGTAGAAAGAGTTTCATTTCTTGGAAAGGAATCACAAATGGAATTTATTCCCTCTTCATAAGGGAAGGAAACTCATTTGATGCAATTGGATCTATAAAAAAAAAATCAAATAAGAAGAAGGCTTACTTGGTAGAAAAAGGATTCTTCTAGGTTCCCGAAATTGACTATTCTAAGACTTTTGTACCAGTTGCTAAGATGAATTCCATTCAACTTGTCCTTGCTATAGCTGCAACCCATCATTGAGAAGTTCATCAGATGGATGTGAAGAGTGTCTTTCTTTATGTTGACCTTCAAGAGGAAATCTGCATGGAGCAGCCATAGGGGTTCATTCTAGATCCCTCACTTGTGTGTCAACTTTGAAAGTATCTCTATGACCTCAAACAAGCTCAAGATTGGTAATGCCAAGATGGAGTCATTCCTTTTGACAATTGGTTTCACTCTGTGTCATCTTGATCTTAATGTATACATTTTGTAGTAGGATGAAACTTTGACATTTCTAGCTCTTTGTATTGATGACTAGTTGATCATAGGGAGTACTCATCCACCATCAAGATAATGAAAATTATTTTACATGATTAGATTTATAATATCATACTTGGATCATTTGCATTACTTATTTGGGATTGAGATTACTTAGTCATATTTTGGTATCCTCCTTCAACCACTCATGTATGCACTTGATATGCTCTCCAAATTTTGCATGGCTAATTGTAAGCTTGCATCAACTCCATTTTTGTCAGGGGTCAAACTTGAGGCTAAGTTCTCTTCACCCTTGGTTGACAAAATTTTATATCAACAACTTGTTGGAAGCCTCATCTACTTGAACCATACGAGACTCAACATTTTAAATGTTGTGGGCATGGTCTCTCAATTCATTTAGGAGTCACATGAGTTGCATTGGAAAGAAACTAAGTCAATACTCCACTGCATTTAGGGTACTCACAATTATGGAATTCAACATACTACAAGCATGGATATTAACTTGGTGGGATATACAAATTCATATTAGGAAGGTGATTCTTAGGATCACTACTTCAGGATATTTCTTCTCCCTTGGTTCTAATCTAGTTTTTTGGTCGAGGAAGAAGTAGTCTACTATTTATCTTTCATCAAAAAAATTTGAGTATCAAGAGGTATTCAACGCTACCACTAAGACTATTTGTCTTTAGAATATTCTCACTGAGTTTGGTATTCCAATCAAAAAACCTATAATCATCTTTTGTGATAATTAGAGTGCTATAAAGATATGAAGAAATATAGTTCATAACCAAAGAATGAAACACATTGAGATACATATGCACTACATTTAGGAGCTGATTTAGGAAGGAATCAATGATCTTAAGTATTTTTCTACATCAGATCGGACTGCAGACATCTTCACCAAAAGCAATTTCCTCCATTTGTGAGCTTTTCTTGGGATGTGATGGGTGTCTACTTTGGGAGGGACTTCTTAGTTACTCTCTCTCTCTCTCTCTCTCTCTCTCTCTCTCTCTCTCTCTCTCTCTCTCTCTCTCTCTCTCTCTTTATACTAGGGGGGGGATTTTATCTCTTATGGGGCTTCTTCTTTTAAAGGGGGTCTCTATGTACATGAGTACCTAACATAGCCTCATTTGTTTGGACAAGTATTTTCACCCACCTAACCTATACTTAAAGGGGGTTGTTATTGTAGGTCTTTATTTTTCCTTATGTTAAGGAGTATTTATTTTTCTTACACACATGTTTTAAGCTTGCTTAACTTATTAGGAGTGCATAATATGAGGACATGTGGTGAAATACTTCAACTACATGTGTAACTCTCTTTGTCATATGGGTAGTTGAGTTATACACCCCTTTTTGGCTTGTTTTTCCACCTCACATAACCACTATTTTGTCATTTCCTAATTCATTTATGAGGTAGTTGGGTTTCTCACCCTCTTTTGGCTTTATATGCCACCTTTTATAACTCCTTTCATACCTTCATGTAAGGAGGTTACGCCACATGTTTTGGAATTTTACCAAGTAAAACCTCCCACTTTTGATGGGTAGTAGGAGTTAATGCACCCTTAGATGTATATGTCATTATTTTTCTTTATAAGGAATTGTAGGCCACAATTGCTTTAACTAGGTGATTGGCCTAGGTTCCTAGAGGAAGTTTCACCAATTAAATGAGTCTTCCAAATTCATCTATCAACACTCCCTCACATCCTGCAGGCCCTAGATCCCCTAAATTTTCATTATTTGTTGAGATTGGTACTAAAGTAGTTATTTGACTGAAAAAAATGGTAAAATAAATTGGAGAAAGAGGCATGTTAAGTGAAAAAAAAAATGATTTATAGTTTAAAAAACATCAAGATAGGACTTTCTTTGTTAACATACATGAATGGGAGAGTGAAGAGGAGAAAGGTGAGGAAGGTGAGCAAATAGAATCTATTTCTTTCTATGAGATTGCTAGCGTTGATTTATATGCAGGGGTTGGAGAAGATAAAGTTGGATGGAAAGATAAACCATGGTATAAGAAGGTGAATTCAATGATAGGAAGAAAGAGAGGAAAGATGAATCAAGGATGAGATGGTAAGTTTCAGAGCAAGGTAAAGAAGAAGAAAATCAATTAGACAAGGAAGAACATTGGATGAAGAATAAGCACACGATCTTGAAATGTTCATGAGTTTTAGTTATGAAATATTTTTGAAACAATTTACCTTAGTGTTTGATGGAGGAGCATCAAGGGGTGTATGGAAATATTTCATCACCAAAATATATTTTATTTTATGTTGTGTTTTCTTTGTGATTTTTAACTACATATAATTTCATGCATTTGATTTGGGCACCCTTCAAAGCATAAGAAAATGTATTTATTTATTTTTTGGGATAATTTTTACTATTAATTTTATCTTAAGGTGAAAATGGGATTAAATTATTGTAACCAATATTTTATCGATCGAAACTTTGAAGTTTGGCGATTTGTAAAATGAAAATTTATGTGTTGAAAAAGCCAAAAATATCAAAAATTAAAATCTAAGGCCAAAAATTTGTGTTGAAATGTTAATTAATTGCTTAGAATAGTTTTTACACATCCCACACATGTTTGGAGTCAAATCGGGCTCCTAAGAAGTTACTAGAATGATTACAGAAGCAATTTTGGAGCCTAGGAGCTACAAAACTTTAATGCAATTTGTGGAGTTACATTTCCATAATTGACTCTTTGCAGAAAAGGGATTCAATGAATTTTTTAACATATTATTTGGGGCTATTTGGTATATTTATTTTCATCCCTGAATAGCAAAAATCTAATTTTCAAGTATAGAGAAAGAAAAAATTAGAGAATGTTATGAGGGTTTATGTGGATTTATGGCTTCTTGGATGGGTGGTTTGACAACTCATCCTTTATCTATATCATTATTCTATTATCAATTTTACCCTAATATATGACACAATTTGAGAGTTTGAAGAAAACCATAGATGACTCATGATCAGATTTATTTTAGCAATATTTGTTGTCAATTATGTCAGATGTCTGATAATGTGTTGTCCTTGATGATATGTTCTTGATGATGAGAAGTTGTTATGGAATCATTAATGTTACTATGTAGTTTTTTATGTCAATGGTGAGAGTGTTGGTAGTATGGTCATTTGTTGTCAACCTACAATTTATATTGGGATGTTAGATATGCTTTGCTAAAATATGAGGAAATAGTTGTTACTAATTGTAGTTACTTTGGGTTGTAGATATCCACCTTCTCAGTGTTTGATTTCTACATTCAGTATGAGGTGACGTGTTGTAGATTTGTAGCATGATGATGATGATTTGGATTTGTTGTTTTTGGAATGTTTTCAGTATGAGGTGATGTGATATGCATGAAATAGTATTTTAAGTTTGGCTATAAGAATACTCTACATTCTAGATTTTGGTCTTGTGAATTTGGAAATAATGATTATGTTTGGTGGACATTACACTATTATCTTTCCAACTTCCTAGTGATGCGATTATTGTTTGTTGACCGTTTGGTTGTATGTCAGAGGTGGGTATGATTGGTCCAAAAGATCCTCTACATTTATTTATAATGGTGTTCTAGGTGTTACAACTTGGATGGCATGCTTTTAATATTTGTGCATTGTCTGATTTCCATTTTCAAGTGTTTATGTATTTTACAAGAAGATTTATTGATGTTTAGTTAAAGGTTGTGATTCCTAGCATCTTGGCAATGAAGTGTTCTATATTTGGTTGTGTTGCGCCAACATGTATAGATGTGACAATGAGAAAGAAGTATTTGGGAATGTTGTTGGATGTTCTAGGAATTATCTTATGTTCTCCACATGGTGTTGAATATTCTGGTTGGTGCTACATTGTGTTTGTTGTTGTCTTCTGGGCAATTGTTGTGGTTTGATTGAAAGTATTTTGTATCTAGTTGTGTTTCACCAACATGTATAGATGTGACAATGAGAAATAATTATTTGGAAATGTTGTTTAGGAATAATCCTATATACTCCACATGGTGTTAAATGTTCTGGTTGGTGCTACATTGTTTCTGATGTTGTCTTGTGGCTAATTGTTGTGATGTTATATCTTGTGTTATTATCTTAATGATATTTCCCAACTTTGGAGAGTGTGTTAAGTTGTGTTTGTATCCTACCTTCAGTGTGTGGGGATTCGCATTGAGTTTATTCATTTGGATGCTATGTTGTTGGGTCGACTGGTTATGTGCTATATTATTTATCTACACAATACCTTGTTGTCATCCCCGGTTATGTTCTATATAGCTACTTATAGAATTGTAATATGATGTTTTAGGTCCTCTCTATCTTCTAGATTGGACCACATTCACCATAATTATGTTTATTGTCTGGCTTAATAGGACCTATGTCTACCCTTTGTTTGGCTGACCTAATTGACGGTTGTCATGAAGAATATGGTATATATGGAAGATAATTTTGGAGTTATGAAGGGTGTTTGATTTGACGTGAATGAGTAAACCAAAATATGTGCAAATGTGCTTTCATGATCATATCACTTGTAGAGTTGTGTGATATGAAGACAATGATATTGTGGTGGTGATTATTGTTCGAGTTGGTCACTTGTGACAGTAGTTCAAGTGTAGCTTTATGTCTCGAGAAGAATTTATCTTGTTGATTAAAATATTATGATATCGTATCTTGCACTAGAGAAGTTATCTTCAATTTGTAAGTCTTTGTATCTTCCCTACAATAATAATTTTCAGCCTGCAAGTCTTTTTATATATTGCCCTGGAGCAGTCAACTTCAAGCTACAAGTCCTTATATATCTTGCCTTGTGATAGTGCATATCAACTTGCAAGTATTTTAGGTGGCAATGTGCTTCCTTGGCAGTGAGCCTAAAACATATTTATAATAATTTTATATATTGTGAGTTTATTCTCACCATATTTTTCCCTGTTTGGGTTTTCCACATAAACCTAGTGTTCTCTTGTGCACTATGTTTCTTTACTCTATTCTTTATCGTTGTTAATAAAGAAAAATAAAAGTAGATTATGTTTTGGAAAGATAAATTTTAAGGTTAAATGTTTTATGATTTAGACTAATTCACACCCCCCCCCCCCTCTCACTCCTAAGGTGTGTTCAACAATTGGTATCAAATTTGAGTTCCTATGTAATAATCTTAACCGCTTGAGGCAAATCTATGATGACACGAGGTGGATCTTACAAGACTCCCAAGTTTGATGGCTCAAATTGTTCCTTCTGGAAGATGCGAGTGGAATTACATCTAAACTTTATGGATTTTTGGATTCAAAAATATATTGTAGATGGTTACACTCCTCTCTCTACTCTACTTACTACTCTAGATTAGATCAAGACACATGTGAACAATGGAAAGGTAAGGAATGCAATTATAAGTGGACTATCTGATAATGAACTCTTGAAGGTTATGAACTTCAAATCCACCAAGGATGTTTGGGAGAAACTTAGTAGTATTTATGATGGAGACAAGAAGATAAATTAAGTCAAGTTGCAAAATTTCAAAAGAAAAATTGAAATCTTAAGAATGTTAGGAGATGAAAGTATTGATAGCTACATGCACTAAGTAATAAATGTAGTTTCTCACATCAGAGGTGTCAATGGAGAAATGAAATAAGATTAATTTGTGAAGAAGGTACTTATGACCTTCCTAAATCCTTTGTTCTTAAGGTGTCTACCATTGAAGAAAGTAGGTATTTGAATGCTTACACTATTGATCAACTTTATGGAGACCTATTTGCCTTTGATATGGGAAATGTTGAACCAAATAAACTTAAGAGGGAAGTTGAATTCAAATCAAGTAAGAAGGATGAAGATGATGTTGGCCTAGATGATGTAGAAGCTAACTTTGTGAGAATACTACCAAAGGGCACCTTTAAGTTACTCCTAAAATGTTTCAATTGTCACTAGATTGGTTATTTTGCTACTAGATATCCTTATAGAGAAGAAAACAATAGAAGAAGAGATGATAGAAACAAGAGGATAGATGAAAAAGACAATGGAGATAATCTTAAGAGAATTTTTTGCTCTAAAGAGAGCAATCATTTATCCAAAGATTAGGACTTTGATGGTTTTAGTGATGCAACCATGTTTGTGGCTATGAAAGTTGATGATGATAAGGTTACCAATATCTAATAGTTTGATGAGAAAAATGAAAGGTCATTAATTTTGTGGTCTACTCTGCATGCAAAAGAGGATTTGAATGCATGGGTGATTGATAGTATTTTCTCAAACCACATGATAGGTGATAGAATAAAATTTATCAATTTTGAAAAGACAAATAGCGGGTCAGTTAATTTGGGTGGTGTAGAATCTACTCATGCCTGTGGAAAAGGGACAATATTCATTGATGGAAAGATCAAGATAGGGGATATTCTATATGTTAAGGGTTTGAGGAACAATCTTCTCAATGTTGGTCAAATGTGCAATAAAGGATATAGACTTAGATTTAAAGATAAGGGTTGTGAGATCAGAAAAGGTGAAACTATAAGATTGTTGTAGAAGGAACAACAACTGATGGAATATATACTACTTGAAGGAAGCTATAGATGGAAGCTATTTAATTGCTTAGAGTAGTGAATGTTGGTTGTAGTATAAGAGAATGGGACAAATAAATTTTGATAAATTGAAGAAGATTAGATCCACATATGTCAGAGATTTGCCAAAGATTACCAAACATGCAAACACAGTTTGTAGGGAATATTAGATGGAAAAACAAAGAAGATTCAAAAGCAAGTAGTTTTCTACTTCAAATATTTTTGGAGTTGGTATATATTGGTCTATGTGGACCTACCAAACACTTAACAGTGAAAGGAACTTTTTGATACTTGTTGATGATTATTTTAATGACATAGGTTACCTTTCTGAAGGAGAAATAAGATGCTTTAGATAGATTTAATATTTTCAAATCTATGGTTAAAAATGAAATGGATGCTATTACCCTTGTTTCGATCTTATCTGAATCTTTATTTTAGTCCCCTTTTTCATCAGCCTGTAAACTTCACTTGTTGCATGGTTGGCCTTTGATGGTATACCAAAAATAAACTTTCTTCATTTTAGTTCTTGTTCCCCTTATCGACTAATCAGCTATGTAAAGTTCAAAGTATTGTAATATCTAAGTTATCTCTATGAGGCCCGATCCCCTTGTGGTATCGACATATTGACCTCTTTAAAAATTCAAGCCCTCACCTTTTGTAGTCTGAATGCCCTTTGTTTGCAGATTATCTAATATGCCAATATGAGTAAGTCTAATCCATTAATAAAGGGGTTTCCACTTGTCTTAAGGATCAATCAATCACACTTTTTAGGAACTTTGCACACACTCAAATTATTTCATAGCTCTATCTTAAGCTAATAGCCCAATGATGAGCATTTCAATTTTCAAGGTGCCTTTTGGAATGTGACATCAACAAGTACCACGTACCAAAACACATTTAATGCAAATCAAATCATAGAAGGGGAAAAATACAAACATATTTTCCAAGAAAGAATGTCATTTCTTGATGACAAGTAAAATGGTACGGGAAGCCACCAAAATTAATTAAGTTAATTACTCTTGGCACTTGTAGAGCTATCACTTTTTTGTATAAGCTTCATTTTACATTTTGGGTGGCATAAAAAAAAAAAAAAGAGCCAAAGACATAAGTGGATCTCGAGTGCACTTTTATAGGGCAATTCAGCTTGAGTAAGTGTTTCTTTTCTCTCATTTCCTATTTTATTAAATAAGAGAATTAGGTTTTAAGAAGGGTTTCAAGGGAAAGGTCTCTTGATAATGTATATGAATTCTTCCTCTTGTTGCACCTTTTGTTTCCCACCATTTACTCTTCTTCCTATGATATTTGCAAAAACCTTACTTCTATTTAGATGTTACATGTAATGAAGAACAAAGCATCCCCTGGTGTAGATTGTGAAGTAGAAAATGTGAGGGACACCAACATGGTTAATTTTAGCCTAAGGTATGTGTTAAGAAGGTTACAAACATGGGACCCTTCCCCCATTGCACATAAATTGGTAGATAGTGGATTATTGAGAGCATGAGGTTACCCACTTTCCATTGCATGTCTAGAATTGGTCACCACGTGCGTTCACAACTATCATGTTGATTCCTATGAGATTAGAGGTCTAAAAAATGTTGTAATAGCAAAGATTGATTCTAATATGGTGCCTCATGTGTTACAAATCCAATACTGAGAATAATATGTGGACCTGTCAATGCAATACATATGGGAGTATTTTAAGAATCATGCAGATTGGTGCCTTACCCAACTAGCCCAAACATGGTTGGAGGTAGAAAGAAAAGGAAATTCAAAGCTTCCCTTACAGATTAAAACAAAACTTTTAAAAAGTGATATTGACAATGTAATTGTGTTGTTACATAGGACAACTAAGAAGCCCAGCACAAAATTCTTTGAGGAATGGATATGCAGATTTTTATTTGAAATTTGTTCTAAAGATGAATTTCTAGATTGGGTAACATGGATGATTAATCTCCTACATGTGTAGTTGGTTAGCTACCCAAAGAGACAAGAATTCCATTTTTTATCCATGTTATTTTATTTTCTTGTTGGTATCAAAGTGGCTTGGCCAATCTTAGCCATGAACAACTTATTAATTGAAGGAAGACCTATTTATGATTGCTTCCACTAGTTGCAAGAAGATATGGGCATGAGGCAGTTTTCCTGTATTCATGATGCATGCTTCATGACCTTGGTGTAGAAGATTGAAGGAACTCTTGAGAAAGGAATCTTTGCAAAAGCTACTGCCTTCATAACATAATTTGGTAGTTTCCACATGCAGTTCCACACTTTTACCTAGCTAAGGATAGGAAAATATAAAAGTTCTTCCTTGAAGTTACGTAGGTATGCTTCTGATTATCTCATATTTTTGGATCTGTGTCACTAGATGGAATTTGTGAATATCAAATATTTGAGTCTGAAGAAGAAATGGTACTCTTTCCCCTTATTTTTGTCCTATTTTTCTTGCAAAATTAATGAAGCTGCAAAAAGTGTAGATAAATTGTTGGTTTAGTTTGGTTTCCGTTATCTTCCTTTAAGAAGTAATTTTGATAACAAAGGTTATGCTCGAACAAATATTTATGGCTCAAATTTGTACCTCCATGTACCTCAGTTGGAATATTTCTAGAAAGATTGTCGGGATGACAAAGAAGTCCAAAGGAGGGACTTCATGCAGTTGAAAGTGGAATAGGTTATCGCTTTCAATATCCCTCTTCCATGTTTGGAGGATAAAAAAGATGATGGCTCAGATTTAGTTGATGAATCCTATCATGGTGCAGCTACAATGCCACTTTCCCCAATCCAATGGTCTCAAGAGGAAGCTACAGATGTCAAAACTTCTTCCTTCGATGTTTTGCTGAGAACCCATAAATGGATAGAAAATAAAGCTAAATTACATGTCGGCTCTCCCTCACAAAAAGGAACTCCATCAGCAGAAAAGTGCTCATCATAGAGCTCCCAGGCTATCAAAAACTATAACTAAAGCTAGAGCAACTTCATAGAAATATAGCTCCCAATCTAGAGGAGATGAGGAACCTCCTCATAATCAAGCTTAATTGAAGTCAATTTGTGAAGAATGCATCACCAGTCCATCCAAAATAAAGAGAGATTAGAGATTTTTCAAACTAACACCACTGTTGATACAACAATTAACTCCTCCCATTGTCACCACTATTGATGATGATGCACATCTTTCACCAAATAGATGGAGACTCTACTTTAGGCTTTCCCTTAGGTGGACCCAATCCCCTGACTCCAGCACATCCGATATCTTCGGCTCCCCTTACTATTTAGTTTCCCCCATTATAGTTACTACTTATGCCATTGTCACCTCCTCCCCTTGGCTAAATAAAGTTGTTGAAATGAAGAAGAAATATACCCCGGTTGTAGAATTACATATAGTCACTATTGCTCAATTGTTAGAAGATACTCCCAATCCTAAGAGAGCTAGAAGGATGTCACGTATGATTATTGACTCTAACATAGGATGTCAAGTTGTGGATATTGTGGATCCCATGGTAGACAAAGAGGAACATGAACTCACATAAGCCAATTATCGGTTGAACCAAATTGACATCGGTACTTCTAACAAAGAGGATGACATTTACCATGCTAAATTTTTTGTGAATAATCTATCGCAGAGGGTAAATAATGAAGTACAAAAGAAGTAGAAGCTAACTCAACAGTTGAATGCCCTCGTCTCTTTTATCCAATCTCTTCTATCTATCAACAAACAATCTGATGAAGGAACTTCAAATGCACCTATGTTAAGGGAAATTAATATCGATCAATTGGAATAGGTTAAGAAATGTCAAGCAATAACAACAGTTGTTGAGGAGTGGGTGAACAAATGCAAAACTCAATGTTTCTTGTTTATTGAGGAAGTTTTGAGAGCTTACACCACTCTTGCAGATAAAATATGCACTCTACGCATCAACCTGAAAGAGCTCAGAAAAGAAATTGGAGGACTAGACCTCATCTCTCACACATAAAATAAGTCAACCGATTGGAGATAAATGATCGAGTGGAAATTGCTTGTGCTAAAGGAGCTCCAAAAAAAGTTAGTGACGGCTATTGCCAATCATTTATCATTTGTTGAAACCCTTCGTACATATTTCAACACCTTGGGCCTCAATATTCTAAAAGAAGGTGGTCGAGAGTTGTTTTCAATAGAAGAAGTCTATGGATATTTGAGAAAAAATATGGAAGATGACTTCTCCCTAGCAAAGGTTGGGACACAGTCTCTAGAAAGGATAAAGGTCATTTTGATGTTTATTACAGGTATGAGACATAATGCTAGTGACTTACAACAATAGATAGTTGAGACTGACTAGGAGATTCATAGGCAAAAGATCCAAGCTAACATGATTAGTTTCCCCAACAAGAACTGAATTTCCCCCATGCTCCAAGCCTACGTGGAATATAAAAAAAGGAGAAGATATTGATAGAGTTGATAGAATTGATCAATTAGGTGAAAGGTCCAGATAATGATGAACTGGCATCGGATCATGATATAAATCTGATTGGCAAATTGGAGGGTGGTGATGTGTCTCAACATGATTAGTGCTCTTTCATATTTTATTCTCTTGCTCAAAAACTATTGGCTCTACAGAGTCATTTAATTATTATTATTATTTTAAAGACTTTTGTTTTAAATCGGTTGCCTTCCAGAAGCCATTATCTTTAAAAGAATTAAAATGTATAGATTAGCTATAAATATTTTGGGAAGCTAATCCGAAGGGATCTTTTCTTTGGGAATGCAAAATTTGTGTTTTTTGGAAGGAAAGACATTGTTTAAATGTTCTGATCAGTTATCTGTGATACTTTAGAATAGAAATCTCTATGACAGTTTTTTTAAATCAATAGACTTTGTGTTGTGGTGGATGAAAATTCATTCTGCGTATGTTGAATGAATCTATGTTTCTGCTTTCTATGATGGAATATTAAAGTGGTTGCTTTATCTTTATCTATATTATTGTCATGAAATATTTGTCTTTGCATAGATATTGAATGACAACTAATGTTAAGATTTCCTAAATTTTGGTATCAACTCTTTTGATCCCCCCTTGAACTTTGATGCATGACCTAGAATCAATTGGAATATTTTTATCTATCTCTTTAAAATGTTTTAGTCTTTGCCTTTAATTGCTTTCTAGTTAAAAGCTTTGCCTTTATTTGCTTTCTGGTTAAAAGCATCCATAGTTATAATCCATAACAAATATTAAGAAGGTAGTTGCGTCGTAATAGAAGCAGAGAGTAGGTGTAGAAGGACATCACACCTATCTAAACTATTTGACATAGTTTGTTATCTATCTGGGAGTCTGAATATAGAGTGAGGTGACAAAATATGTACACAAATAGACTTTTGGTGACTTGGCTAGAGAAAATAAGAATTCAAGCTTATAAAGTTTGTCAATGTGATCAAATAAAAGCTTAACCTAATAATAGTCTTGCCTCATGAAGATATATTCCCTATTTTACAACCAAATTTAGTTGGTAAAATGATCAAGAAGATATTGTATCCAATTTAAATATGATAGCCTGGAGATGTTGGAGAAGTACAGTTGAATATAGGAGAATACAACTTGTGTTGAATGAAGAGGAAGAAATAGCCCAAAACTTTGAAATAATCTTTGAAATAGTAGTCAAAGCTTTTCCCCAAGTTTTTATTCAAAGAATAGAGATTCCAAACCCACCTCTTAATAGGCCTTTAATCCCTAACCAACAAAGGATCAATTAAATCCTCTTCTTATTAATCAATTTTGAGGTTGGAAACTCTGAAAACCTTATCTTCCCGATTTGAAGTTGGTTACTAAGAGATATACTAGGAGTGACAGAAAGAAAGGTGTTCTTGACCCCAATTTTGATATACTTGAGTTTGCCAATTTCTTTTCTTTTCCCCTATCTGAAAGAAGATTCAATCCAAGTCATTAACTGGAGTACCCTCTTCACCTTCTACTCCTAAATTAGTTACTCTTAGTCTTTTTTGTCAAGCACTTTTCCTCATAGGAACAACTTTTCCTAGTAGAGCCTAACACTTGACTCCCATCCCAGTCAGAATGGCTCAAAATGTACCTTGGGGACCCACTATCGGACCACTCAGTTTAGCAGGCCCTTTCAACCAATTACCAAAGGGTTTTGGAGAGATTATTCCCAAGTTTAGGGGAGATGGAAAGGCAACTGCAGAGGAACACATCAATGCCTTCTTTGTTGCTTGTTAAATATTGGTTGTTCAACACAAGGATGTTTATGTCAAACTCTTTATTGAATATTTGATTGATGAAGCAATGTAGTGGTTTTATCATCTACCAAATGGGTCAACTCATAATTGGGCAGAGATGAGAACCAAATTTGAAAAAAGGTTCAAGAGTGTTGAGAATAAGCATACTTTGTCTTCGATGAAAAAGGAAACTCATGAACCCATGAGGGACTTCGTGGCCAAATTTAATCAATTGACTAATAGAATTTTAACCTCCTTAACGTATTCAGATGACCTATTGAAATTTTTCTTGATCAACACTCTTCCTCTTGATGTCAATTTTACAACTAAAAGAGAAGGTTTAGCTCACCTAGTTGTTGCAAAAGAATTGGCTATTACAATTGAAGATGATTTGATAATGACAAAGAAGTGGAAGAAGGAATTACAAATGGGTAAACAACCCACCATCAAATCTACTGATCCAGTAATTCAAAGGTTAGCAAACGATTTTATTACTCTAAAGAGACACGTGCCTAGAATATCTCAACAACCCCTCTACAAGGACATCCCAAGGAAGGATTACAATAAATCTAGGACATATTCGAAACCCTTGGCAATAACTGGTCTCACTCAAAGATTAACCATCGAAGGTCCTCCTCCAACACATAAAGGGAACCACATGGTATGCAATTTCCATCTAACTACAGACAACGATGGGGCTACTTGCCTAGAAATGATGAGGGCTCTGGAAATGTTCTCAATCGGTGAACAAGAAGAGTATCAAGTTACCAAACCTTCTCAAACTGGAGATGTTGGTATAAATTTTCTTGAATATGAAGCTAACCTAGAAGGAATGTAAAATATGTTCACTGAAGTGGATGGTGCTAATTCAGCGGTATTTACAAGAAGTCAATATGCATAGAGAAAAGAAACGAAAGAAAAGGCCAAAATGAAGACAAATCATTTGAAGCTAAATTCATTCTCATGAGAGGAGGGACTTCTAATGCAAGAAAGCCATAATTAAAGGGTGCCAAAACAACTCATGTCAAGGTACCTTTGAACCCTATCAATACTCCATCCCTAAGTTCATTTGGTATTATTGAATCATGCAAAAATACTAAAATTTGAATCTCTGAAGTTGAGTATCTTAAGATGAACCCATCTGAGTTGGATAGATTAGTCTAGTTTGTCAAACAAGGAGCTTCCCCCTCATCTCTTAATGCTTAAATGACTAGAGAAGAATCATTAGCCTTAGAAAATCATAATCTTGCCACCTCTTCACAAGAATCAAAGCCTCCTAATCTCAAAATCCCTCTGGAAAAGCTTGAGCCTTTATATGTTTCCTTATATATAGCTAGTTTTAAACTAAGCAATGGTGTAATTGATTCGGGAGCCTTTGATAATGTCATGTCTGCTGAGGTTGCTAAAGCCCTTGGTCTAACAATCATCTCTTCTCATGGGAGATTTTTTTTAATGGATTCCACTAAAATACCAATATTAGGCCAAATCAAGGATGCACAAGTAGCCTTAGTCACTTACCCCAAAATGAGACTAAAGCTCACCATTTTGATAGTTGATATCCCTGTAAGTTATGGAATGTTTCTTAGTAGAAATTTTTGTATAGACTTGGGAGGGGAAATCCAAATGGACTAGTCATACACCATGATACCAATTGATGGAAAGAAGGTCCACCTGTATCCTAAACCCAAGGCAAAATTTACAATCTTAAAATAGGTCCTAGTACTTACATATGCACTAATGAACTGTGGTCTTTAGAGTTTGATGGAATTTTTTTTAAATCTAGGTCTAGAGTCGAAGTATTCCTTATCAACCCAGATAATCAAATGTTTCCATTTGCTTATAAATTGGAATTTGAGAGCACAAACAATATTGCAAAATATGAAGCTCTACTCCTAGGATTGGTGGTTGCTAAAGAAAAAAGAATCAAATAATTAAAATCCAAAGGGGATGTAGAGTTAGTAGTGAAACAAGTGAGAAAGTTATCCTCTATGAAGAACAGTAAACTAAGGCATTATCTGAATAGAGTCTGGGATTGCATTGAACAATTTGAGGCCTGCACAATTGAATCTATTCCCAGATATATGAAGAATAGGGAAGACTCCTTGGTTGTATCAACCTCTTTTCTATTGCCTCATCTTGGCTTCAAAGATAAAGTGTATAATGGGGAGGTCATGTATAGGCCTTGTATATCTGATAATGTCAATCATTAGAAAGTCTTTGATAGTGATGGGGAGATTATTGATTTTCTTGAGAAAGCCTTGGAATTTGCCAACGTGTTCTTCGAAGGAAGTGATGAATTGAACAATGACACCCTAAAAGGAAAAATATTTTTTGAAGACAAGAAAAAGGATGAGATAATCTAGTCAAAAGGCAATAAGATCCCTAAAGGTCTTTTCTCCTTAGAGAAATTGTTTAATCGACATGATCAATATATACAACAAAAAAAATTCACCTCAGTTAGAGAATCTTATGAATACGAAGAAATCAATTTGGGAACAACGGATGACCCCAAGATGATTTGCATAGGAAAATGTTGTTCCCCTGATGAGAAGGCGAGATTGATCTCCTTACTAACTAAATAAAAGGATATTTTTGCCTAGTGTTATGCCCATCTTAAAATGTTTAGGGATGGCAAAGTTCAACACCATATCCCTCTTAAGCTTGGTGTGACTCCCTTTAGGCAAAAACAAAGAAGCTATTTTTAATGAGATTGACAAGAACCTCAAGATAAGGATTATTTACCCCATCCACCATTCCACATGGATTGTGAATATCATGCCAGTTAGAAGAAAAAAATGGAAAGATAAGAATTTGTTTGGACTTTACTAATTTAAACCAAGCTTCCCTGAAAGACAATTATCCATTACATGTGATGGACCATATACTTCAAATTGTCTTTGATTCGAAGATGATGTCTATTCTTGATGGTTAGCATAAAAGGTTGCCTTCACCAATCCCATAGGAGTTTTTGCTTACAATAGAATGCCTTTTGGACTTATCAATGTGGGAGATACTTTTTAGAGGGTCATGGAGTTGTACTTTGGAGACATAAAGAACAAGATAACGATGGATTACCTAGATGACCTGATAGTTTTCTCCAAGAAAGGGGAGAATCATCTACATGATTTAGAGGTGACTTTATAGACATGTTGCAATTTTGGTATTTCTTTGTGTCCTAAGAAGTCATTTTTTGCAATAATAAAAGGAAAACTCTTGGAGCATATTGTCTCTAGAGATGGGATTAAGATTGATCTAGAAAGGGTCTAAGATATCTATAAATTAAGCTTCCCTATCTCCCTAACCAATACCAGATATTTCTTTGGTTGAATAAAACTTTTAAAGAAGATTCATCCCTAATTTTATTGAATTAACTAGGCACATCACATAAATAATAAAGAAAAATCCCACCTTCAAGTGGAACCCAAAAGGTAAGAAATCCTTCCAAGATATCAAGGAATCCATTGCAAATGCTCCCACTTTAGCCCACCTTGATTTTCAGAAGGATTTCATATTCTATTCTTATGCTTCAATACACACTATGTCAACTATACTATTACAAAAAAAATGAACTAGGTCTAGAGGTGCCTATTTCCTTAATGACTGTGCCATTGAAGAAGCATGAGCTCGAATATTCATCACTGGAATAACATTCATATACAATGGTCAAGGCTCTGAAAAGATTTAGATACTTTATTTTGCAATCTCATACCACAGTCTCTGAACGTCTAAGATTATGTTGTCAAAAGCATCTTGACACAACAAGATATTGGATGTAACAAAAGAGGTGCCTAGGTAGAAAAAGTTCAAGAGTATGATACCAATATCGATCCCACTACATTGATCTGAGGTAGAGGGTTGTGCAAAACAATGGCTAAATCTACTCCCCAAGGAGAAGAGATTATGCCAATGGTCCTTTTTGCTAGCACTACTGATGCATGTTTTTTAGATTTTTTATTTTTTTTGACATACAATGAGTTCCCACCATCTTTATCTCCCAAGAAGAAAAGAAACCTAAAATTAAAGGTTTCTAAGTATGTTTTGTGTGAAGGAAACATTTATAAGAGGGGTATAGATGGTTTGTTTCTAAAATGTGTGGATAAAGGCCAACAAAGGATGCTGCTGGAGACTTTTCATGATGAACCATGCAAAGGAAATTTTTCGGCATCTATGACTACTTTCAAAATCCTTCATCGAGGTTTTTATTGGCTAGGTATGTTTAAATATGCTTTTGAATGGGTATCAAAATGTGAGAAGTGTTCAAAATTTACCAATAGACCTCAATTGGTAGCACTTCCAGTGAAACCTATAGTCATTGATGAGCCATTCTAACAATGGGGCTTGGAATTTATTGAGCCTATAAACCCCAACTCTAGTGTGGGTCATACCCATATTCTTATGGCCATAGACTATTTCACTAAATGGGTAGAGGCTATCCTTGTAAAGCATACAACTTCAAAAGTTGTGATCAACTTCTCAAAAGAAAACATTCTAGTTAGATTTGGAGAGCCCAAAAAGATTGTAGCCGATAATGCTAGTAGTTTCTCCTTTGCCAAAATATCCCTTTTCTATTATGATTTTGGAATTAGACTTGCCCACTCTTTAGACTTCTACCCGCAAGGAAACATATAGATCAAATCAAGCAATAAAAACTTGATTTCAATTATGAAGATGTTAGTGGAAGAAAATCAAAGAAGACGGAATAAGAAATTGTATGATGCCTTATGGGCTGATAGAATTAACTACAAAATAGCAATCGACATGTCCTCTTTCCAATTAGTATATGAAATCAACTGTACAATTCCCATTCCTTTAGAACTGATCATTCTTGACTTGCAAAAATATGTTGAAAATGATTGAAATTCCAATCATCCTTCGAGAAGAGGGTCATGTACCTGAATAAACTTGAAGAACAGAGAAGTGAAGTAGTTGACAGGATTACGAAACAACAACAATCAGTCAAGCATTTTTTGATAAGAGAGCTAGATAAAGATACTTTGTAAGTGATGACTCTATTTTATTATGGGATCATAGAAGAGAACCAAAGGGGGCTCATAAAAAATTTGATTCTCTGTGGACCAGGCCATTCATGATTCAAGCCTCACTAAGAGAAAATACTTTGTTATTGGAATTACCTGATGGGACCCCCATGTTGCTTGCTTATAATGGGCAATATTTGAAGCTATTTAACTAGTCATCTGAGCAATCGAGCTTCCTTGAATAATATTTCTTTTCCTTTGTTGTTTTTGTGTGTTTCATTTTTTGTGTGACTTTGTTGCCCTTAGGAATAACGCTTTATGCCAAGTTGTCTGGAGTCTCTACATCCTTTAAGTCTTTGTCCCTATTTAAAGCCAATTGTTACCCGCATTTTGGTCTTAGTTAAATCTTTATTTTGGTCCCCATTTTTTGTTAGTCAGTAACCTTCACTTGTCGCATGGTCAGACTTTAATGGCATCCCAAAAATGAACTTTCTTCGATTTAGTTCTTATTTCCCCTGATTGAATGATCGGCTATGTAAAGTTCAAAGTCATTGTAGCATCTAAGTTATCTCTATGAGGCCTCATCCCCTTGTGGTATTGGCATATCACCCTTTTTCAGAATTCAGACCCTCACCTTTTGTAGCCTAAATGCCCTTTGTTTTCCAATTTTTTAATATGCCAACATTAGTAAGTCCAATCCATTTATAAAGGGGTCTCCACTTGTCTTAAGTATCATTCGATCACACTTTTTAGGAACTTTGCATACACTCGAATTCTTTCACAGTTCTGACTTAGGTTGATAGCCCAATGATGAGAATTTTAGTTTTCAAGGTGCCTTTGGGAAGGTGACATCAGCAAGTACCACGTACCAAAACACATTTAATGTAAATAAAATCATTGAAGGGGAAAAATGCAAACACCTTTTTCGAGAAAGAATGTCAATTCTTGAAGACAAGTAAAATGGCATGGATAGTCCTCAAAATTAATTGAGTTAATTACTTTAGGAACTTATAGAGCTATCACCTTTTTGTATAAGCTTTATTTTACATTCTTAGTTGATGTAGAGCATCTATCACAAACCACAAACCATCAAGGGCGCTATTGACCGAAGACCCTTAACCTGATTAATAAGGCATCTAACAAGATTAAATTGTTCTTGTCAACTGAACTTGTCACTTCATTAGTATGACTACAAAATACACCTTAATACAACACTTTGTACTTTTGATAACTCCAAGAAAACATGAATCTTTCCACTGTCAAAACTCAAACAAAAATCAGATCCAAGAGGCAACTAGCCCTTAATCAAACAAATCTGGTTGGAAATGAGAAACTACTATTTCATGCTAATATCTCCAATTAGGATTGGCAACTTTAAAAAGAGTCTCAGTTTGATCTGAGACACACAATTGCTTTTCACAATCTTAATGAAGTGGATACAAATGGATTAGAATGACATTTTTTTGAAGCCTTCAAGGCTTTCATGGACTCCCTAGACCCTTTTCAACCCAAGGGGTAGCATACTCTTATACCAAATGAACTCCTTATGTTCATACAAACCACTTTCACTACGAACTAGCATAAAATCAGAAAACAAAGATTTAAAAGTCTCACAACTCGAGACATGTATTGGTTTCAAGACCAACCTTAAAAATACCTTCCAACCATTCTTGACTCATCACAAACCCTTGGCAATATATCAGGTCTTTTTCATATGATGTTTAATGCAAATGTTCTAGTGATTAACTGAAATAAAATCAGAACTGTCACAAACAGTCGTTAATAACTTTTGCAACATCAATCATGAAGCTAATCTCTTAAGTCATAATGTAGATTACTGATCAGGCTTAACCGGCACACTCTAATCTAACAGCTTATGTGGTCGGGCCCACAATTGTCATTAAATATTCTTTTCCATTTTAAATTCACCGTTACAGTTGCCAGTTCTGTTTACTGCACTGTTTCAAACCATTTTACTTGCTCTCCACTTTTTGAATCGCACGTGTTGGGTGGTAACTTTACAAAGGGGAGTGAACACTAAAATTTCCTCTACATACAACATATCAAACAACGATTAATACATATTTAATATTTTTTTATATACATTCAAAGAAGTTGCGATGTTTTTTTATATAGTGACTCTTAGAGTTTTATTATTTATATTTTAATAATTTTTAACATTAACTTAGTAATACTTAATATTATTAAATAATTAAATTTATTTTTTAATTTTAGGTTTTAGAAAATACTTATTAATTAATTATTTATAACTTATAATTTTTATTTAGTAAGAATAATTGATATTTTACAAAAAATAATTTTAAAAAATAATAAGAATTAATTTTAATTGTTTTAACAATTTAAAATAATTAATAATTATTAGAAAAAATTGTAAATATTATTAAATTATTGATTTAAATAACAATTCTATTTTTTTTATTATTGATTATTAATCATTTAAAATTATTCAACAACAATTTATAATTTTGACATTTTAGACTTTCACTATATGATTTATGATTTTATTCAAAAAAGACCTAATAGAATTGATCTTTTTTTGCTCTGCAAATTGAGCAAGTGGTGGCCTTGTGGCCCTCCATGCGCAAAGCGCATTCAATGTGCACCTTCTCATCTTATCGTTATGGGCTCTTCGTCGGGTGGGGTTGGCATTTCTCTTGTCGTCGATGCTAACGCTCCCACTACAGAGAACAACGAAGAGGGGAAAACTAGGTCTTTCAGCCAGGTGGTCACAGGCACTCCTATCAAGAAGGATGGTGCCACCTTCTCTGGAAAAGAACACAGATATGAGGACTACGAAGGAAGACCAGGAGGTAAGGTTTCGAGCGCCAAATGCCTTGTCATTTCTCCAAATTTGAATATGTGTGAAGTAATTAAAGCAGAGAGGTCTAGGCTAGGTAATTCTGCTATATTTCTTGCTGCTAAGAATGTTGATAAAATTCCTTCCAGAGTCTTTATGAACAACTGGCTGCACTCTGTGTGGAGTAAGAAACTAGGTTTTAGATTTTCCTTCTATTGCATGATCCAAAAAGGGCTTTTCATAATCTTTTTTTATGATTCTGCCAGCCAGAAAGTGGTTGTTGATAAACAATATTGGAGTATAGGCTCATGTAATTTTCGTGCCCTTACCTGGTCCTATGATGCAAACATTAAAGAAATTTTGGCACTTTCATGCCCTAGATGCTTAACTGTTAAGAACTTACCTTCATTCCTTTGGAATGTTCTACCAGAAGCCCTCGAATTTTTGGGTAAAGTTGTTCGGGTAGACTAGTCTAATGCCCTCCTCCTACATCTGGATGCCCGTGTGTTGATCTCAATTAAAAACGGGGTTGATATCCCTGATTGCATTGTTTTTGAACTCGAAGATGGCATTTTTTCATGTCCAGTGGTTTTCTTGGGAGGCATTGATGTGTGTTTCCTGTGCAAGAGAGATGGTCATAAAAGGAGAAATTGTCCTCTCATGGCCTCCAAATCCAAACCCCACAGCTTTCCCAAAGGCAAAAACATTGATTTGAGCCCTCCTTTACCTAGGGCTAAGGCACCCTCTTCTCCTAAAATCTAGGCTTTTGTACCTCCTCAAGTCTCCTCTACCATATCTGGAGGTAATACTTTTGTTGACCCTGATCCAGTCTGGTTGAGTCTTGACCAACTCTCCATCTCCCTTGGCCTTATTGGTTACTCAGACGATAAGCCAGGCCCTAAAACCAACAATGGTGTTGTAGTAAGAATCCCTCCTATGCATAAGAACAGGAACAGAAGAAGGGTTAAGAATTCTCAACAATTGGCTATGGATAAGATTAGGAAGAAGGAAGGACCCTTCATAAGAAGGAGAGGTAATACCAATGAAAGGATTATTGAACATTCCCAGTTCCCAGATACAACCCTCCAAACCAGAAGTGATGATAGGATGGAGATGGATAGTGGGAGTGTGCAAGAGGAAGGGGAGTTGGAGAACAATGAGAGTTGTCAGATTGACATGGATACTATAGTAGAGCAAACCAACTATCTTGACAGAGACCCTTCTATTAGAAACTCGTTGAATGACTATGAATGGATGGTCATTCCACAACCCCCCATACTTCCCTTGCTTCCCCCCTCTTTCTCACTCCCCCTACCCATACTCATCTTAGGATCCCTTCTAAGGAGGAGGAAGGTATCAAAAGATCTGAGATTGATGTCTCTTCCTAGAAGACTGAGCTCTCCCTAAAAGAAATCTTTGAGGATAGTGGATTGAATAAAGATTGGGCAATCACCCCTTTTGTAGAAAAATCATGGGAGGTTTCCTGTTCAATTCTAATAAGATCAAAAGGATACCTAGAGCCACCAAACCCCCAGATATCTCTACTGACCTACAAAATGGTGATGGCAAGGCTGGACCCAATGATACCAAGAGAAAAAGGGGGAGACCGATTGGATCAGGGAATAAGAAATATTCCAAG
Source organism: Cryptomeria japonica (assembly GCF_030272615.1). Taxonomy (NCBI): domain Eukaryota; kingdom Viridiplantae; phylum Streptophyta; class Pinopsida; order Cupressales; family Cupressaceae; genus Cryptomeria; species Cryptomeria japonica. The sequence goes on along the minus strand of NC_081413.1, from coordinate 318,043,994 downwards.
AATAATAACAACACTATCTTGCCTAAATGCTATCTGAGCTTTAGGACTAGCATGGACTCCTCTTTATAAACTATATGGACATCAAAATAGCATCCTGGAATGTGAGAGGATTCGAATCCTCTGATAGAAAAGACATTGTTCAGAGATTTTTGAGGGCCAATAAAGGTTTAGATCTTCTACTGCTGCAAGAGGTAAAACCTACCAACTTCACCCTAGACATCTCCCTTAAATGTATCTGGAGAGATGCTACTACCTTCTCCACCTCTCATATCAAAGGGAGGGGAGGTACAACTATTCTTATTATCCCTCTCTAGGCTAAATTTGTCTCCAGATGGGGTACCTCGTCTTGCAATAGGGTCATCTAGCTGGTTTTGGACTTCAAAGGAAAGATATATGGTATATGTTCAGTGTATGCTCCCAATGACTATAGGGAAAGAACTTATATGTGGAGATGGTAGCTCAACTTGAGAACATCCCATGGATTCTAGGAGGATATTTTAACATGGTGGAGGATCCTCAAGACAAACTAGGGGAAATAGACTTGAATGGAAAGGTGGTGAACAATTTTTTTGGAACAAAATGATAGGCACACACAAACTTCTTGACCCACTAAAAGAATGCAAAAGTGATCGCAAAGATGTTTGGTTTACTTGGTGTAACTATCAAAAAGAAGGTAAAAGAATATACTCTAGGCTAGATAGATTCTATTTCAACCACCATCTTCTCAAATGTCAGAGGGATGATGCAGGCAGACAAGTTAGAGTGATTGCCTGCACACTATCTGGTCACCACCCCATTATTGCACAATTCAACCCCAATGGTTTTACTGCTAATAACAACCCACGAGACAATCTATTCTGCCTCAATACATCCTTATTGGATGAGGAGAGTGTTTATAATGCGACCTATATGATCAGATGGTACAACTTAGCAGTGGTAAAACACAAAGATGCTAGGAGCAGGTGGTTCAAGAACTTAGAGAGTTGGAAATCCTTGTTCCAAACAATAGGAAGGAAAACAGCTAAAGATGCTAGGTGGGTTGAAGAGAAGCTTTTTGAAGATCTCTCTAAGGAAGAATCTGACCTGCAAGATAACCCATGTTTTGTAGAAAATGCAACTATATTAGCTAAAAGCAAGGAGACCCTTAGAAAAGTGCAAAATGAGAAACTTAAAGGTGTTAAAATCAGATCCAGGAGTGGGTGGAACATGGCGATAGGGGTTCAAAGTTATTCTTTAATATGCTCATACAGAAAGAAGCCAAGACTAGGATTAAGGAGATCTGGGATGATGGCACCAAGATTGAGGACCAACAAGCCATTGTCCAAGCCTTTTAAAAATACTATCATAACCTCTTCACCTCAGAGGATAGTGGGATCAGGGTGGCTAAGGCTAGAAACAAGATCAAACAAATAGTGCCTAATAGAGTCGAGGGTGAGGATTTTACCCTGCTCAGCAAACCTATTTGTTTAGAAGAAATCAAGGGGGCTATAAGCCAAATGGATTTGGACAAGGCCCCTGGCCTTGATGGGATACCTATAGAATTCTATAAAAATAATATAGAATGGATTGGTCAGGAATTGCTAGAGGTGTATGAGGAAGCCTTTACAGAAGGATCCCTAGGGGGAGAGATTAACAGTGGTCTGATCAAACTTATCTCCAAGGAAGGAGATAGAATCCTGATTAAAAACTGGTGTCAAATCACACTCTTAAATGTCTCCTACAAGATCTTGGCGAAAGCTTTGGCCAGCAGATTAAAAAACATCCTTCCTAGAATTATCAACCACAACCAAATAGGCTTTGTCAAAGATAGGTACATTCTAGAAAACTTGGTCACTTGTTGGGAATCCATGGAGTGGGCTAAGGAAACCAACCAGCAAGCATGTATGCTTCTCCTAGACTATGAGAAGGCCTATGGCCGAATATAATGAGAGTTCATCTATCTCAAGATGGAAGCCTTAGGTTTCACCAATTAGTTTATTAGAATGGTACAAACCTTGATGATAGGTTCTCTAGCCAGGGTTGAATTCAATGGTATCAAATCAGAAAGCTTTGAGCTAACTAGATCTATTAGACAAGGATGCCCTCTTGCTCCAGCCTTATTTGTGATAGCTGCATATGCAGTTAGCTATCTACTCTCAGAAGAAATACTTCTACCAAAAGTCAGGGGAATAAAAATTCCAGAAGAGAAAGAAGTTACCAATATTCAGTTTGTCATTGATACAACACTATTACTGAAACTAGAATTGGAAAACCTAGAGACTTTCATGAACAAAATGGAGTGGTTATGCATTGCCTAAGGTGGTAAAATCCCATTGGAGAAGTCCATCTGTTTAGGGTGGACTAAGGAACCCCGTCCATGGCTAGATAGATGGAACTTTAGTTGGTAAGCACCAGACTTCCAAGTCAAATATCTGGGCATCCCATTCTCCATAATGTGGGAATGGGTCATCCAAAAGGTGGATATGAAATTTAACAAATTGGATAGTCAATACCTATCCATGGCCGAGAGAGTGTAGGTCTATCAGAAAATCCTTTCTTCCTATATGATCTACTATTCCTTTGCTTGGTTTTTTTGTCAGTATCAATTTAACACTTTCCATAGGAGGATTATAGACTACCTATGGTTAGATGGCAGGGGTAATAGAAAAGGACGTGCAATGAAATGGGAGTGGTGCACCATAGAGAAGAAGCAGGGGGGATTAGGTCTTAAGGATCTAAGGCTTCAAGGAATCTCTCTTGACACCAAATGGATTGTAAGGGCTATGGAGGGGGAAGAACCTTCGAAAGTCTTGATAAGGAACAACATTGCTAAGGGAACTCCTAAGAATAACAAGAAATAGAATAATGTATCTCTCAATGATATCATGGCTGGTAACATGGATATTAAAATACAAGGCTCAGTAGTGTTTAAATCTATATGGAAAGGATGGGACCAAGTTAAGAAATATATAACTGATAGTAAGATAAACCACAGCCAAAACTTGATCTGTGGCAATAGATCCATTTGGTGGAATCTTAAGCACAAAGAGAAGTCGCTTGCTCTTCTTCAAGGGTGTTCAGCTAGACTATGGAATGAGAAAGGTATTTCTTATTTGGCATATATTATTAGAAGGGAATATTATTGGTTAGGAAGATCTGAGATCAAGATTTGGCTTACCTATCTCCCAAATTAGAACATATTGTGTTCTCTCTGAAGCATGTAAAACTCTGAGCCTTCCCCAAGATTGCTATGTTGATAGTAGCTGCCACCTTAAATTCAAATGGCCTAATGGATCCTTCCTTCCTAATATCAAGTCCAAGCAGATTTATGCTCTCCTGGCAGGCGACCCTGCCATTATCCCCCATGTGAACCTTTGTTGGAATCTTTGCCTTGATCCTCTTGAATGGTCTAAGACTTTCTGTAAGTTGTGGTCCTCCTTTGCCGAGCCTAAGATCAAATGCTTTCTTTGGCATCTCCTCTTGCATAGGCTTCCTCTCAGGCTTCCCAATGGTGATCACTCTTTTTGTAGCTTTTGTGGGCTCCCAGAGACTGTCCCTCATTTTTTTTTTTAATGTTCCTTTGTTGTTGAAATCTGGAAAATCTTTGGTTTATCTAATAGATTTACCCTATCCCAGCTTGAGATTCTTTCTAGATCCATCAGGGGTCTTAAGAAGTCTTATAACTATTTTTTTGGCCTCCTCTCTGCTTTAATTATGTGGCATTTTTGGAAACTTAGAAATGATAATATTTTTGGTGATATTTCCAGGAACCTTATTGAGTCTTTGAGGAGGCTCATATTTTATAGAATCGATGTGCGGGCTACAATGGTGATCAAGATCAAAAAGAAGAAGCTCGGGGTCCTCTTCAAAGATGGCATGGTAAGAATCGGGTCTTGGGAAGTATCACATGGATACACATGGTCACGGGAGAGCCATGAACCTTCCCCCTTTGAGATTGCTCTGCATGGCTTCATAAATGAAGTGGCAGCTCACAAGAAAGGTGAGAAATAGCAGGGAGATGAAGTCATCACAGCGGCTCCACTCACTGCTATACCACCAACAGAAACTCCTATGGCTGAGATAATCAATCACCCATATGAACAATACATCAAAGATGACAAAGTCTTCAGGTGGTTAGAGGGATAGCAAGGTTGGATGGGATCCCATGTAGAGAGGAAGACATTTTGTGATTGCTCGTGATGACTTCTTTTTGCTCGATTTTGAGATATCTGTTGCTTTCATGATATATACTTGATCTATTTGATTACTCATCGATGTAACTCAAAGTTTTGTAAAGTTAGATAGTTATGTAGGATAAGTTTAGTGGTTGCTAAACTTTTGACATAATTGTCTATGGTTTTTTTGTTTTTTTTTACAGCACCTATTGTAATCAGCTTTTTATGGCAACATATATCCTTAATAGAAGAAAAAAAAAAAGAAGAAGAAGAAGAAGAAGATCTAATATCAAAATGAATTACTAAGTTTACATATATTTGTATTTGTAGCTATCTTATATTTAAGGTGATGAAGATTTAATTGTGCAAAATAAAGAAAGGGTTATTAGACATAGCATATTAAAGAACAAAAATTTCCATAAAGTTATAGATTTGTTTCCTGTTAAATATACCTATAACAATATATGAAAATCAATATATAGTGGAAATAACTAATTGTGAAGTATAGTTATTAATATTGGTTTTTTTAAATATTTTTATTTGAAGTTAATATATTTTAAATTAATTTAATGATAATTAAAAAAATATAATAATTTAATTTTATTAAACGATTTTTTTAATAAAGTGGAACATAATATAAAAAATTAATAAAAAATTTAATCTCTTAATAAAATACTTAAATTGTAACTTTTATTAAAAAGATTTTGATGTGTAATAAAATAGTATGTAAAAGTAATTTTTTTTAATATAAAAATATGAAAACATAAAAATATACAATAATATACCTATCAAAAAAGTATACAATAATATAACATAGTAAAAGATAACATATAAGTACATAATATTTACTACACATTCTAAGTAAAATTAAAACAAAAAACATTAAAAAAATTAAAAGTTTCATTCGGAAATAATAAAAAATGTTATTTAAATTTAATTTTTAACTAATAATTTAATATTATTTACATTTATTTATTTTTTAAACAACTAAAATTATTTCTTAATTATTTTTTAAAATTAATTGTTACACAATATAAATTACTATTACTAAATGAAAATTATAATTTACCAATTATATTATATTTTAAAATTAAAAAATGAATTTAATTTTTTTTTTATAACATTAACTATTAATAATTTATTGTTAACCATCTAAAAAATAAAACTCTCAAAGCTCATAAAATTTTTTTACTTTTGTTTAATAGATTTAAAGGAAAGGGACTTGGAGGGATTTTCATTATTCCCTACCCTGTGCAGCATTATAAAATCATTTGAAATGGTAAGTGAACGGAAATGGAAACGACAATAATAACATCAAAAATGGAAAGGAAGTTTAAGCGGGAGTTGTGGGCCCGACCATCTAAACCGTCAGGTTACTGTTAGGTTTGAGTGTGCCGGTTAAGCCCGACCTAGATTACCTAGTCACATAATGTTTCTCCAATTTATAGCCAAATCCAACAATTAAAACAAAAGTTACGAGGGTTTTACCAAAACGGGTAACCCTTGGCAGGGTTTTGACGGTTTTGGAAAAACAATCACATCTCACAAAATACATCATTAAAATGCACAAGAATGGATTCATGTGAAATATATTACATTAATCTATCCTCCAAAAACAATTACATGTTGAAATTATATCATTTATGAGCCTCCATGGTTTTGTAACCAGTCACAGACCTTGCAAAACATGACAGTCAAGAGGGTTTTCTTGAATATCTTTCACAACATCTCTAAAAATTAAACACACACCCTTATTTTTTTACCATAATTATAAATAAATTACAACCTCCCCCAACTATTGTAACTATCCCTAGGACCGAACTCTTTCCCTTTTGCACAAAGTTGCAATTTTTGCAAAGTTGTAATGTTGCAACTTGTGCAATTTTTTTGCATTTTTTGACAAAACATAACCAAAATTTTCCAAATCACATAAGGACACTCTAAAAATTCCAAAATGGACTTAATGAGACACATTACAACTATTTCAATCCCTTTTGGATACCTTACATACTTTGACCATCTTTGACTTTGTCATGACCCTATAGGTCTATTTGAACAAAATGGCTTTTGAAGCCTTACAAAATGATTTAATTATGATCCAAATGGTCCTTGGGACCTTACATAACATCAATGGAATATTACAAATAATAACAAATGCAACTTGACCTTCTGAGGCATTTCAAAGGTTAGGTGCTCCTGCAGTACCATACAATTGGCCTACAAAATTTTCCAAGTCCCTTGGAAACATATAGCAACCTGAAATAACCACAATGATGTAGAGATCCTAAGAGGGATAGTGCCAGTAAACATTCACCAATCTAAGAGGCTCAAGTTGGAGTTGTAAAGAAGATACATGGTTCAATACACCAGTTAGCCTTCTCCTCCATTTCACTATATTGCAATGCCTAAGGTGGGGACAATCCCTCAAAACCCAAGCATTTATTGTTCTCATAATCCTATGACAACCCTAGGACATTAAAAAACCTCCACAAGTGCTTCACAATGACCAAGAAGCCACACCAATACAGTCTTGACAAGTATGACCTACTAAGCTCTTTAAGACAGTGCAGAGAGTATTTGGGGCATAACTTTTTACCCTTTTGACTTGGACACAAAAGAAACAAATTTTTGAGCATCCTTTTCCAATATTGACAACATATCCAAACAGATTTGGGGGTTGTTTTAGATTGATAAAGAGTTTTTATGACTGTCTTAGTTCCATACATGCACAATTAGGCCTCCTTTTAGTCACCACCCTACACCAGCAACATTGCTCACATCTATCTTTTAAAACATGTTCAAAACTATATAAGGAAAAAAAAAACTTGTTTAAAACACCCATAAAACAAGTCTTAATGCAATTGCACTCCAAACTAGCACTACTCGGCCTAACACATGGTGATTTTAGGCAATCACCAAACCAAAACAGCCCCAGACTCAATCTTCTACACCAATGCATGAAAACCCATCTGAAACACCCTATGATACATAAATCCACCTATTTATATCATTTCCCCATGGTGGGATGGGAAGGAAAACACATTTTTTGTGACAAACCCCAATTATGGAGGGTTTTGGACAGTTTTCAGTAAAATGGCAATATCTCGGTCAAAACTCAATTAAATATATTCAAAAAATCACCAAAATATTTTTAACTCACTCCTATATCATTCCATACCATTTTTACATCCACACAAAATATGTGCAAGTCGTGAAGAAGGTGACAGCAGAAAAATTGCGAAAAAAATCCACAAAAAATTGAGTTCTTCTAATTGAAAACTTCATCAAAACTTCCAACCATGCCTTTGGATCATGTAAGGACTTAAATACATTTCTCAAGACCCTCCCAAATGGCTCCAAACAATTATTTGAATTAGGTATCCTTTGGGAATGATAAAACGTATGTTTAGACCATGTCACAACTTACTAAGTTGTCATCTTCTTGCATGACATGACAACTTTTGTGAAGGTCTTTAATACAATGACCACCATTGACAAAAAATGTTTAGAACATGTTGAGAGAGGCCAACCAAGCCTGACTACATCAATTTTTCTTCAATTTTGAAGAGTTGTTACATGAAGACCTCATTTTGACAATATTTGACAAAGTATACCCCTACAAGGCCTAGTAGACCATATGACTACAAAATGCACTAAATGACCATATAGTTGAACATAGAACAATATTAATAGTCCCATGGACCTTATTACAATTTTAAACCACAACAATACATGACAAGAACAATATGAGCCTCCATGAGTGCAATATTAACCTTCAAGGTTCCAAGGTGCTCCTGCACCATTAGTGGTGGAAAAAAAAGAAAGAGCCAAAGACAGAAGTGGATCTCGAGAGTTCTTTTACAGGGTAGTTCAGCTTGAGTAAGTGTTTCTTTCCTATCATTTCCTATTTTTTTAGATAAGAGAATTAGGTTTGAAGAAGGGTTTCAAGGCCAGAAAGGTATCTCGATAATGCATATGAATTCTTCCTCTTCTTACACCTTTCCTTTACCACCATTTACTCTACTTCCTGGGATATTTGCAAAAACCTTAGTTCTCTTTCTATTACATGCAATGAAGAACAAATATTCCCTTGGTGTAGATTGTGAAGTGAAAATGTTAGGGACACCAACATGGTAAATTTTATCCTAAGGGATATATTAAGAAGGTTACAAAGATAAGACCCTTCCTCCATTGCACAAAAAGTGGTGGATAGTGGATTATTGAGAGCATGAGGTTACCACTTTCTGTTGCATGTCAGAATTGGTCACCACATGCGTTCCCAACTATGATATTGATTCTCGTGACATTAGAGGTATGAATAACATTATAATACAAAATATTGATTCTGAGATGATGGCTTGTGTGTTACAAATCCCAGACCAAGGACAATATGTGGACCCATCAATGCAATACGAATGGGAGTATTTTTAGAATCATGCAGATTGGTGCCTTACCCATCTCACCTAAACATGGTTGGAGGTAGAAAGAAAATGCAATTCAAAGCTTCCCTCACTGATTAAAAAAAAAAATCTTTTCAAAAGTGATATTTCCTTGATGTAATGGTGTTGTTACATAGGGCAAGTGGGAGGCCTAGCACATAATTCTTTGAGGAATTGATGTGCAGATTTTTATTGGAAATTTGTTTTGAAGATGAATTTGTATATTGGGCGATATTGATGCGTAATCTCCTACATGAGCAGTTGGTTAGCTACCCAAAGAGACAAGAATTTTATTTTTGTTGTGTTATTCTATATACTTACTGGTAGTGAAGTGGCTTGGCCAGGCCTAGCCATGAATGACTCATTAGTTGAAGGAAGACTTATTTATGATTGCTTCCACTAGTTGTGAGAAGATAGGGGCATGAGAGAGTTTTCTTTGTATTCGTGATTCATTCTTCATGATCCTGGTGCGAAAGATTGAAAACACTCCTGAGAAAAGAATCTTCATAGAAGCTACTATCTTGATAACACAATTCGGTAGTTTCTACATCCAGTTCCACACTTTTACCTATCTAAGGATAGAAAAATATAAAAGTGCTCCATTGAAGCTACCTAGGTGTGCTTCAGATTATCTAATCTTTCTAGAGTTGTGTTGTCATATGGCATTTGTGAATATGAAATATTCTACTCTAAAGAAGAAAGGGTAATATTTCCCCTTATCTTTGTCCTATTTTTCTTACAAAAGTAATGAAGCTACAAAAAGTGCAGATAAATTGTTGGTTGAGTTTGGTTTCCATTATCTTCCTTTAAGAAGTAATTTTGATAACAAAGGTTATGCCCAAGAAAATCTTTATGGCTTGAATTTGTACCTCCACGTACCTCAATTGGAATATTTTTGGGAAGATTATCAGGATGGCAGAGAAGCCCAAAGGAGGGACTTCATGTGATTGATAGTGGAACAAATTCTCACTTTCAATATCACTTTTCCACTTTTGGAGGATAATTAGATGATGGCTCAGGTTTAATTGATGAATCCTATCACAATGTAGTTGTGATGCCACTTCCCCTGATCCAATGGTTTCAAGTGGAAGCTACATATATAAAAAATCTCGTTCCTCTGACGTTTTGAAGGGAACTTGACAATGGGTAGAAAATAAAGCTAAATCACACGTCGGATCTCCATCACAAAAAGGAACTCTATCAATAGAAAAGAGCTCATCTCAAAGCTCCTAGGCTACCAGGACCATAACTAAGGCTAGGACAACTTCACAAAAGTCTAGCTCCCAATTTGGAGGAGATGAGGAACCCCCTAAGAATCAAGCCACATTGAAGTCAATTTGTTAAGTAAGAATCACCAGTCCACCCAAAAGAAAGAGAGATCGAAGATCGACCACACTAACACCATTATCTATACAATAGGTAACTCATGTTGGGAAAATGGTGTCTCAACCTTGCATTTACATGTGGTTACTATTTATAGTAAGTTTTCATTTGAGCATGAAATTGTGTGAAATTCACCCCAAAGCTTCTGGTTGGATAGATGAGCATATCGGTAAAGTTTCATCGCAAGATTATAGCTGGTTTTGAAGATATTAAAGTTTCCATTTTTGAGGGGTGCAATGAAAGGGTTAAACTTAATTTTAGGGACTTTAGACACTCTGAAATGCCCTAAAAAGTGGGCATAAATAGTGTAGTAGTTTACAAGGTGATAGAGCACTTCACGAGCTTTCTGACTCTTCAAACAGTTTGTCAATCAGACACACGGTTCACAAGTTACGGCCTTTGGAAGTTTGGACTCCTGAAATAGGAATATAAAATTTATCGAACACATAAATGAGTTGTAAAAGGGAGGTACACGTGTTGATATGTGTTTTAATACATCATAGGGCATCTATATTAGAGATAAGGTCGGCTATAATTTATTGGGTGGTTTTAGCCAATGGTTTTGTAATAACGTTTGACGGTTTCTTGTACTGTATCTCCTATATATGAGGTGCATGAGATAGAGATTATGTATAAGAGTCTTATGGCTATTGAGTTACCTTTGAATCTCTGATTAGTGGTACTCATGTGAAGATATTTCTCTGCAAGTATATTGTAATCTATTTTTTATTGTTGAATAATATATTCGGCGGCTTTTGAAGTGTGGGTTTTTTCTCTTGAAAGGGTTTTCCCCACGTAAATCACCGTGTTGTGGTATGAATGTTATTATGTCTATTTTTATTAATTTTTTGTAACTTTTGTAACGATCTGTAAAAAAAATTGCATTACCCTCCTCTCAAGGTTAGTGTAGGAAGTTATTCTGCTACTTAACTTCCTTACAAGTGGTATCAGAGCTTGATCACCTTTGGTTTCAATTGTGGGTTGTTGGGTTTTTTGAACTAATCCAAATTTGAGTGGGAGCTTATGCAGAAGACACTTTTTGATCTTGTTACAATAATTTTCAGATGGCAATTTCATTAGGGAGAATAGAGGTGGAAAAATTTAATGGAAGTAATTTTTAGATGTGGAAGCTGAAGATGGAAGATTTGCCAATAGATCGAGATATGTGGGATGTTGTTGATGTGAATATCCAAAGACCCTCAGATCCTACTGTGGTTGCTCAATATGATGTTATGGACCATAAAGCTAAGGGTCTAATAAGCTTGTGCTTCGAAAACTCTATTCTGATCAATGACCATGAAGAGAATACTGCAAAAAAGTTATGGACTAATCTTGGTGAGATGTATCAAGCCAAATCTTTATTAAATCCGATTTTCTTGAGGAAGAAATTGTATTCCTTAAAAATGGAAGAGGGTGGACGACTTGCGAACCACCTGGAAGCATTTAATATGTTGACGACTCAATTGATATCTGTTGGTGCTAAGATGGATGAAGAAGAGAATGCCAGACTTTGTTTTGTTCTTTGCCTGATTCATGGGATTCTCTTGTTATGGCTATTGGTAGTACTTCTATTGTTTTAAAGTCTAAAGATGTGGTGGGTGCCCTACTTAGTGAAGAGATGCAAAGGAAGGTATCCATTAGTTCTAAGGAAGACCTAAGCAAAAAGGCAAGAAAAATGAGAAGTGTAATAAATCCAAGTCCAAAGGGAGTTCAAAATCTCCTGGAAAGTTCAAAGTCATCTGCTAGAATTGCGATAAACTAGGACACATCTATAAGGACTAAAAAGAAGAAAAGAAGAAGAAAAAGAACAAGTATGATTTTGATTCTAAGCCCAAGAAGGAAGATGGTGATGCATTCATTGTGGCTTTGGCTACTCATGCAGGTAATGATGCATGGTTAATTGACTCAGGTGCATCTTTCCATATGACTTCCAATAGAGATTGGTCTTTTGAATATGAAGAATTTAATGGAGGTAAGGTGTACTTGGGTGATTATTCACATTTAGATATTCTTGGTCGTGGTAAAGTTAGGATCAGGTTTTCTGATGGTAGAATAAAAAGGATTGGTGGTGTATTTCATATCCCTGGATTAAAATGAAATTTATTATTTGTGAGAAAACTGATAGATGTGGGTGTGTAGGTAGTCTTTTCTAATGCAAGATGAAAGATGATTAAGGGTGCTATGGTGATTGCTAGAGGTGTCAGGTTCAGCACTTTGTATAAGCTAGAGGCATACACTGTTGAGTGTAATAGCACTTCTGTAAAAAGGAAATCCATGAATACATCATCGAAAGATTTGAGGGTTTCACCTTCAGCAGATGGACATGGCTTTTGGGTACCTGAGGGTGCTATTTCTTCTTAAGCAAATTTACCTGCAAAGAAGACTATCTTATGGAACTAGAGACTTGGCCACATTGGAGAAAAGGGTCTAAGGACCTTGTAAAATAAAAACCTTGTTGAAGGTTTGAACGATTGTAATCCTGACTTCGATTTCTATGAGCATTGCATTTATGGAAAACAAAACCGTGTTCAGTTTTACTTGAGTTCTCATAGATCGTGTGGTGTTTTGGATCTTATTCATTCTATTGTGTTTGGTTTTGTAGATGTTGTTTTGATTGGAAAATCAACATATTATGCTTCATTTATTGATGATTTTAGTAGGACATGGATATATTTTTAAAGAGTAAAACTGAAGTTTTTGATCGATTTAAAGAATTTAAAGCAATGCTTGAGTTGCAGACTAGAAAGAAAATTAAATGTTTGAGGACTGATAATGGTGGTGAATTTTGCTCCAATGATTTTGATAGATTTTTTAAAGACTGTGGCATTAATAGACAGAAGACAACTTTGTATTCCCCACAACAGAATGGAGTTGTAGAAATAATGAACAAGACATTGATGCAGAAGTCTAGGAGCATGTTGAGTGGTATTGGTCTAGAACAAAAATTTTGGGTTGAAGTAGTTGCCACCGCTTGCTACCTGCTAAACAGGTCTCCTACATCATCCCTTGTTGATAAAATGCCTATGGAAGCATGGTTGGGACACAAGCCTTCATTAAGACATCTTAGATTTTTTGGTTGTGAGGCATATGCACATGAGCAAGAATGTGAAATGTATCTTCATCGGATACAGTTATGGTGTGAAAGGATACAAACTTTGGGACCCTATTGCACAAAAGGTAATTCATAGTAGAAGCCTTGTTTTTATAGAAATTAAGTCTCCTTCTATTACATTGCAGCCAGAACAAACTAAACAGGAAGATATGACTCAATTCCTTTCTACGCCTGAAAAAGTTGAATCAAGACCCCTAGATAAGCAAGAAGTTGAGGAGAGATCATCTAGCTCTAAATCTTTAGAAGAAGAGGAAGAACCTCCAACTCAGCTTGTTTGGAGGTCTACAAGACATAGACAACCACCTAAAAGGTATTCACCTAATGATTGGAGATGTATTTTTGCTTTGAATACTAATGTGGATGAACCTAGATCTATAGAAGAGGCATTAGGTATGAATGATGCAGAATCTTGGAAGATTGCTATGGAAGAAGAAATGGTAGCTTTGATAAATAATGATACATGAGATATTGTACCATTTCCTGAAGGACAGAAACTTGTTGGCTGTAAATGGGTGTTCAAGAAAAATATTGGTTGAAATGGAAGCATTGAGAACTATAAAGCAAGGTTGGTTGCAAAAGGATACTATCAGGTTGAGAGTGTTTATTATGGTGAGATATTCTCCTGTTGCAAAAAAAACATCCATTATATTTTTTCTTTCTATTGTTGTTGTTTATGATTTAGAGGTTGAGCAAATGGATGTGAAAACTTCTTTTCTTCATGGTGATTTGGAGGAAGATAATGCTATGTGGTTAAAGGTAAAATTAATTTGGTCCGTAAATTAAAGACATTTTTGTATAGCCTCAAACAAAGTCCTAGGATGTGGAAGCAAAAATTTGATGCATATGTGTTGAGTTTGGGATTTGAGCATTCTAAATTAGATCACTATGTTTATTATAATTCTGATGGTGATCATTTCCTATACATTGCATTGTATGTTGATGATATGTTATTCATTGGTAAAGGGAAAGGTATGATTTCAAAACTAAAGCCTCAACTCACTACTAAATTTGAAATGGAAGATCTTGGTGCAGTAAATCACATTCATGGGATGGAAATTAGAAGAGATAGAGTGAATAGAAAGCTTTGGCTAGGCCAGAGTAAGTATGTGAATTCATTTTTTCGGATGTTCAACATGCAAGATTGTAGACCATTGTGTGTTCCTTTTACAGTTGGAATGAAATTATCTATTGAAGATTTCCCTACATCCCCATCGGAGATGGAAGACATGACCAGAGTGACTTACTAGAGTGCAATTCAAAGTTTGATGTATGCTATGGTTTTTACTAGATGAGACATTGCCCAAATAGTGGGAGTTCTTTCTAGACATATGTCTAATCCTGCTACAGTTTATTGGGATGCAAACAAAAGAGTATTCAGATATTTGAAGGGTACCTCAGAGTACTCTTTGTGTTATCATGGTAATTTGGTTGGAGACATGACTTCCCTTGATATTCATGGTTATGTGGATTCGGAGTGGAAAGGTGATATTGATAGCAGAAGATCCACCAGTGCGTATGGGTTTACTTTATTTGGAAGTGCAATTAGTTGGATGAGTAAGAAATAGGCTATGGTTTCTTTGTCCACTACTAAAGAAGAGTATATGGTAGCTACTCATGCTTGTAAAGAAGCCATCTGGCTTGAGACTGTTCAGATATGGAATAAAATAAGGAGCAGTGACAGTTTATTGTGACAATCAGAGTGCGATCTACCTAACAAAGAGCCCGACATTTCATGCTTGAACCAAACATATTAATGTTCAGTATCATTTTGTCAGAGATATGGTCAAATATGGCAGGGTAAAGCTAGTTAAGGTAGAAACTTTGATTAATGTTGCAAATTATGTAACTATGGCTATAAGCACAAAGAAGTTTAGATGGTGTTCTAAATCTATGGGCCTCATGGCCCCTAGCAATTGATCTATTGTGTTGACACTCCCTTTCCTCTTACAAGGTGTTCAACAAGTGGGATAATGTTGGGAAAATGGTGTCTCAACCTTGCATTTACATGTGGTTACTATTTATGGTAAGTTTTCATTTGAGCGTGAAATGGTGTGGAATTCTCCCCAAAGCTTCTGGTTGGCTAGATGAGCATATGGATAAAGTTTTGTTGCAAGATCACAACTGGTTTTGAAGATGTTAAAGTTTCTATTTTGGAGGAGTATAATGAAAGGTTTAAACTTAATTTTGGGGACTTTAGACCCTCTAAAATTCCCTGAAAAGTGGGCATAAATGACATAGCAGTTTACGAGGTAATAAAGCACTTCATGAGTTTTTTGATGCTTGAAACAATTTGTCAATCCGACACACAGTTTACAAGTTATGCCCTCTGTAAGTTTGGACTACTGAAATAGGAAATATAAAATGTATCACACATAAATGAGTTATAAAAGGGAGGGACACGTGTTGATGTGTGTTTTAACATGTTATAGGGCATCTAGATTGGACATAAGTTTGGCTATACTTTTTTGGGTGGTTTTAGCCCATGATTTTGTAATATCGTTTGATGGTTTCTTGTATTTTATCTCCTATATATGAGGTGCGTGAGATAGAGGTTGTGTGTAAGAGTCTTATGGCTATTGAGCTACCTTTGAATCTTTGATTAGTGGTACTTTTGCGAAGAGCTTGCTTTGCAAGTATATTGTAATCTATTTTTTATTATTGAATAATATATTAGTTGGCTTCTGGAGTGTGGGGTTTTTCTCCCGAAATGGTTTTCCCCATGTAAATCATTGTGTTGTGGTATGAATGTTATTATGTCTACTTTTGTTAAGTTTTTGTAACTATGTTAATGATCTGTAAAAGTTTTTGTATTACCCTCCTCTCAAGATTAGTGTAGGAAGTCATTCCGCTACTTAACTTCCTTACAACTCCTCTTGTAGTGACCATTGTTGATGATTATGCACATATCTTTGATCAATAGATGGAGACTCGACTTTAGTCTTGTCTTTAGGAGGACTTGATCCCCTAACTCTAGCACATTCCATATCTTCTACTCCCCCTACTATGTCTGAGTAATTTTCCCCTATTATAGTTAGTAATTTTTCCATTGTCACCTCCTCCCCTTGGCTAAAGAAAGTTGTTGAAAAGAAGAAGAAATATACCCCAACCACAAAATTACATGTAGACATCATCACTCAATTGTTAGGAGATACTCCCAAACCTAAGAGGACTAGAAGGATGTCACGTGTGATTATTGACTCTAATACAAGACATCAAGTTGTGGAGATTGTCGACCCCCTGGTAGACAAAGAGGAACATGAACTCATAGAAGTTGATTATTGGTTGAGCCGAATTGACATCGGTCCTTCTAACACAGAGGATGACATTTACCATGCTAAATTTTATGTGAATAATCTATCGTGAAGGGTAAAGAATGAAGTACAAAAGAACCAGGAGCTAACTCAACAGGTGAATTCCCTCGTCACTTTTATTTGATCTCTTCAATCGACCGACAAAAAATTTGATGAAGGCACTTCAAATGCACCTATGCTAAGTGAAATTAATGTCAATCAATTGGAACAGGTTAAGAGATGTCAAGCAATAACTAAAACTATTGAGGAGTGGGTGAACAAATGCAAAACTAAATGTTTCTTGTTTATTGAGGAAGGTTTGAGAGCTTATGCCACTCTTGCAAATAAAATATACACTTTGTGCATCAACCTGAAAGAGATCAAGAAAGAAATTTGAGGAGTGGAGCTCATCTCTAACCAATTGGGGGAAATTCCCCAAATGCATCTTGCTCTGCTAATTAAGGAAGGAATTATTAAAGATCACATAGAAAATAAGTCAATTGATTGGAGAGAAATGATCAAGCGGAAATTTTTTGTGCTAAAGGAGCTCCAAACAAAGTTAGTGGTGGCCATTATCAGGCATTTATCAACTATTGAAACCCTTCACACATATTTCAACACCTTGGGCCTCAATATTCTAAAAGAAGGTGGTCTACAGTTGTTGTCAGTAGAATAAGTCCATGGAGATTTGAGAAAAAAGATGGAAGATAACTTCTCCCTGGCAAACGTTGGGATGCAGTCTTTGGAAAGGATAAAGGAAATTTTGACCCTTATTCCAGGGATGAGACATAACATCAATGACTTGCAACAACAAATAGTCAAGGGTGACCAAGAGATTCATAGGTAGAACATCCAAGATGACATGACTGGTTGCCCCAACAAGAACAAAATGTCCCCGATCCTCCAAGCCTACCTGGACTATACAAAAAATGAGAAGATATTGACAAAATTGATCAATTAGGCACAAGTACTAGATGATGATGAACTGGGATCAAATGATGATGTGGAGCTAATTGGAGAATTGGAGGGTGGTGATGTGTCTTATCATGATTAGTGGTCTTTCATATTTTATTCTCTTGCTCAAAAACTATTGGCTCTGGAGATCCGTTTAATTATTATTATTCTAAAGACTTTTGTTTTAAACCGGTTGTCTTCAAGAAGCTGTTATATTTAAAAGAAATAAAACGTATGGATTAGCTATAAATATTTTCGGATGCTAATCTCAAGGGATCTTTTCTTTGGGAATACAAACTATGTGTTGTTTTTGGAAGGAAAGACATTGTTTAAATATTTTGATCGATTATCTTTGATACTTTGAAATAGAAATCTTTGTGATAGTTTTCTAAAATAAATAGACTTTGTATTGTGGTGGATGAAAATTCATTCCTCATATGTTAAATGAATCTCTCTCTTTTTTCTTTCTATGGTGGAATATTAAAGTGGTTGATCTATCTTTGTTTGTTTTATTGTCATGAAATGTTTGTCTTTGCATAGATACTGAATGACAAGTAATGTTTTGATTTCATAAATTTTGGTATCAACTCTTTTGATCCCTCGTGCACTTTGATGCATGAGTGAGAATCAATTGGAAGACTTTTGTCTATCCCTTTAAAATAGTTAGTCTTTGCCTTTAATTGCTTTCTAGTTAAAAGTTGTGCCTTTATTTTTTTTGGTTAAAAGCATCCATAGTTATAATTCATTGCATATATTTAGAAGGTAGTTGCACCTTGTAAAAGAAGAGAGTATGTGTAGAAGGACATCACACCTATCTCAACTATTTGAAACAGTTTGTTACCTATCTGGGCAATAGAATACAAAGTGAGGTGACAAAATTTGTACACAAACAGATGTTAAGATCAAATGCTTAAGGTCTCATTGAGGAGGTGAATTTACATCAAATGAGTTTGAAATATTTTGTGAAAAGCATGGAATGAGGAGACATCTGTCTACTCCTAGGACACCACAACATAATGGAACTATTGAAAGGAAAAATAGGATTGTTTGAGAGATGGCAAGAACAATGTTAAAAGATGTTAATCTATTAGATTTTTATTGGAACGAAGATGTGCATAATGCAGTGTATATTCTTAATAGAGTGTAGGTGAGAATTAATCATTCAAAGACCCCTTATGAGCTTTGGCACAAAAGACCTACTATTGTCAAGTATTTCAAAATCTTTAGAAGAAAATGTTATATCAAAACAGATGAAGATAATCTTGGAAATTTTGATTCAAGAGCTAATGAAGGAATATTTCATTGTTGCTCAACAAGAAGCAAGGCCTATAGATATTTCAACAAAAGACTTAGAGAATGTGCAAATGTCAGAGTAGAAGAAAATTAGGATTAGATTACACTAATGTTTGAGGATTTTGGACCCAATGTTGCTCCTTGTATTGAAGAGGAAGAAGATGAAAATAAAATAGAGGAAATAGAATCAGAAAAGACCCCATGACTCCAACAAGATATGTTCAAAAGAATCACTCTGAAGATCATATTATTGGCAATAAGAATGAAGGTGCAGAGGATACTTGTCAAGGTAAGTGAATAGGTAAATATTTGTCTTCTATCAAAACTAAGAGCCTAAAACTTTTTTGGATTCATGCAAGGACAAAGGATGGATGAAATCTATGGAAGAAGAACTTGATTAGATTGAGAAGAATCGAACATGGGAACTTGTTTCCAAACTTGTTGATAAGAATGTAATTGGAACCAAGTAGGTATTCCAAAACAAGTTGAATGAAGAAGAAAAAGTGATAAGGAAGAAGGTCAAGTTGGTGTGTAAGGGATATTCTTAAGTTGAAGGCATTGATTTTGAGGAGACTTTTTCTCCAATAGCTAGAATAGAGGCAATTAGAATGTTCTTCTTTTTTTTTGCTCAAAAAATTTTAAGGCATATCAAATCAATGTCAAGTTATATTTTCTTAATGGAGAACTAGAAGAAGTCTACATAGAAAAACATGATAGCTTTCAATTGGAAAAATATCCAAACATGGTATGTAGATAGAAAAAGGAACTATATGGTCTCAAGCAAACCCCTAGGGCCCGATATGCTCAGGTGGACAAGTATCTACTCAATGAGGCCTTAAGAAAGGTACACTTGATAGTAATCTTTATTTCATAATTGAAAATGGAATTTTTTGATAATATTTGTATATTTTTATTACATCAGCTTTGAAGGAGAAGATAAGGCATGTAAAACAAATGTAGAAGGAATTTGAGATGTCAATGATTGGTGAGTTATATTTTTTTCTTGGCCTTCAAGTTGCTCAATTAGATAATGGAATCTTTATTTCTCAAGAAAAGTATGTTGAGTACATTCTAAAGAAGTTTGGAATGGAGAGTCTTAAACTAACGATTACTCCTATGACTACTAGTTGTCACTTGAGTAAGGATCATGGATCTCTAGAGGTTGATCAAACTCTGTATAGATCTATGATAGCTAGTTTGTTGTACTTAACTACTTTTAGATTGTATATTATGCATGCAGTATGTATGGTTGCTAGATATCAATTTTATTCTAAGAAATCTCATGATATGATGGTCAAAAGGATATTCAGGTATTTGAAAGGGACTCCAATTATGGCCTATGGTACAAAAATGATAGTGTTTTATCTCTCATGGCTTGCAAATATGTTGATTGAGTTGGTTGCATTGATGACAGAAGAAGTACCAGTGGTGGTGCATTTTTCTTAGGAGGTAGATTGGTCTCCTGGTTCAGCAAGAAGCATGATTCAATTTTCCTATCCACTATAGAAGTAGAATATGTTGTTGCGACACATTTC
Organism: Cryptomeria japonica; assembly: GCF_030272615.1. Lineage (NCBI taxonomy): Eukaryota > Viridiplantae > Streptophyta > Pinopsida > Cupressales > Cupressaceae > Cryptomeria > Cryptomeria japonica. The sequence goes on along the minus strand of NC_081413.1, from coordinate 318,023,834 downwards.
TATACTCAGGAGTTGTGGATGAAATAGAATTTGAAATATTTTAAGTTGGTTTATGATGCGCCAATTCCTATTATATGTGACAATACTAGTACAATAAACATTTCAAATAATCCTCTTATGCATTCAAGAAACAAGCATATTTCTATCTGACATCACTTCTTAAGAGGAAAAGTTGTAGAGAAGGAAGTCAAATTAGAGTATGTACCCACTAAGGATCAGATTGAAGACATATTTACTAAGGCACTCCCAAAGGATACCTTTGAGTATCTTTGGTAGAAGCTAGGGGTTATTGTCCCTCCTTTGAACTAAAAAGCATATATTACTGCATTTGTCCAAGGGGAGAATTTCAAGATTTATCCTTAGTCCTAGATTGATGCTAAGTACTACTCTTAGGGGGAGTAGGTGGTTGGCTTGTTTCTATTATATAGGTAGAATGATTTGGATACGAAAATAAATGGAGAGAAATATCAGTTAAGGGGAAAGTTATCTATTGTTGGTGGTGGAACAATGATGAAGTGTATCAATGCACACTTTGTCCTTGATGTCAAAGGGGTAGAGAGACCAATTGAGGAGAAGAGTCATTATTGATAGGGGGATTTTATGTTGATATTTGCAATGTTATATATGGTGTTGTTATCAATGACAAGAGAAATATTGCTGGAAAATTATGTTGTCATTGATGTAAACCTAATGTATGACAATATGTGTTGTGCTTGATGATGAGCATTTGTTTTGTGATCATTTATGTCATGTTGTTGATGTCAATGGAGAGAGTGTTGGCAGTGTTTTCATTTGTTGTCAACATGTTGTTGTATCGAGATGTCAAATATGTTTTCATAAAATATGAGGAGGTAATAGTTACTGATTGTAATTGCTTTGGGTTGTGCATGTCCACCTTCTTGGTTTATGATATCTACATTTAGTATGAGGTTTTGATGTGTTGTAGATTTGTAGCATGGTGATGATGACTTGGATGTGTTGCTTTTGGAATTTTTTTAGTATGAGGAAATGTGATAGGTAGAAAAGAGTAATTAAAGTTTGGTTGGAAGAATGATCTGCATTCCTCCACATTTGAGAATTTGATGTTATAGATTTGGACATAATATTTATGCTCTATGGAAATTACATTGTTATATTTTTAGGTTTTTGATGTTGTAGCTCATGTGGCTAGTGATTGTTGTTTGTTGACTATTTGGCTGCCTACCAGAGATGTATTTGATTGGTGTATAAAATACTTCATATTTATCCACATTGGTGTTTCAGGTTTTGTGACTTGGAGGACCTTTTTTGTAAATTTTGTGTGTTGTCATAGTTCCATTTTTAGGTGTTTATGTGTTTTGCAAGAAGATTTATTTATGTTCTATTTAGGACTGTGTTTCTTGGCATTTTGGCAATGAAGTGTTTTGTATATGGTTGTGTTGTGACAACATGTATAGATGTGATAGTGAGAAATAAATAATTGGGATTTTTGTTGGATGTTCCAGGAATGTCTTTATTTGCTCTACATGGTGTTGAATGTCTGGTTCATTCTACATTTTGTTCGATGTTATCTTTTGGGTAATTATTGTGGTTTGGCCAACAAAGTTTTGTTTTTGACTTTTTTGTATGATCTTAATGATTTTATTGACTTTGGAGAGTGTACTAAGTTATATTTGGGTGTCACCTTTGGTGTGAGGGGATCTACATTGATTTTATTCATTTGGATACTATGTTATTGGATTGACAGGTTATGTGCTATATTGTTTATCTACATGTTACCTCATTGTCATCCTTGGATGATGTGCGCCAAAATGTATTTTATTTGTAGCTACTTATAGAAGTGTAATATGTTGTTCTAGGTCCTCTCTATTGTCTGGATTGAACCGCATTCACCACAATTATGTTTGGTGGCCAGCTTAATAAGACCTATGCCTATCTTTTGTTTTGGTTGACCTAACTAATGGTTGTAATGAAGAAGATGGTATATTTGGAAGATCAATTTGGAGTTGTGAAGGGTTCATGGTATGATGTGAGTGAGTAAATTAGAATATGTGCAAATATGCTTTCATGATCATATCACTTGCAAAGTTTTTTATTATGAAGACAGTGACGGTGTGGTGGTGATTGTTGTTGGAGTTGGCTACTTGTAACAATGGTTCAAGTGCAGCTTCATATTTGGAGAAAACTTTATCCTGTTGATTCAAATGTTGTGATATTGTATCTTTCCCTGGAGAAGTGATCTTCAGTCTACAAGTCTTTATTTCTTGCCCTGGATTAGTGAGATTCAACCTACAAGTCCTTCGATATCTTGTTCGAGAGTAGTAACCTTTAGCCTGCAAGTCCTTGTGTATCTTGCGTTGGGATGGTGCATCTCATCCTGCAATTATTTTAGGTGGTAGTGTACTTCCTTTTAGTGAGCCTACAATATATTTGTAATCACTCTATATATTTTGAGTTGATTCTCAGTGTGGTTTTTCCCTGTTTGGGTTTTCCATATAAATCTGGTGTTCTCTTGTGCATTGTGTTTCTTTTCTCTAGTCTTCATTGTTGCTAATAAAGTGAAAGATAAGTTGATAGTGTTTCGGAAAGATAAAGTTTAAAGTTAGTTGTTTTAAGGTTTGGATTGATTCACACCCGGCCTCTCAATCTTAAGGTGTGTTCAAAAAATTTATAATCAAGACAAAAAAGGAACAAACACCATATTACATATGTAGATAATAGACCAAGTAATTTGCAAATAAAAATTAACTAAGATCAAATGAAATCGTTCAAAAATAAAATTAATACACAATACAATTTTTCATCCTAACAAATTTTAGGAGTCTAAATTTGAGCTGCAAGTTTAATCCTAGCATTCACATGTGTAAGGGTAGAAGCTACCCTCCATTTCTCATTATTTTTTTTAAATTATGCTATCTCTTTTCTTCTATGTATATTCTTCATTACATACACATCTAATCCCTTGTATTTGGAAAATATTGTCCTACTAGTATACATGTTCATGACCATGTTAGAGCTAAATCACATTTAGTTGACCTAGAATATAAATGTGGTCCATTTTAATTGAGAAGGCCACATATAGGGCCTAATCTTGGGAGTACAGTGCCTAATTAAATTAACTATGTATTTGCTAAGGTGATGGATCAATTAGATCTAGGTGATAAGCTCTAGGTTAGGGTTGGTTAATGTACCAAATGTTACAAGTTAACTAATAAGACCACACATATATGTAACATGCACTAAATTGGCATAAAAATAAAGATGTAAAGATGTAGGAACTCCAAGAACATCGTGATCAAAATGAGGTGGAAGTGCATCCAATGGAGGAGTAGTAGTTGTACAGACTACTTTTTTTTAATACTTAGGCATGGTAAAACTGCCACCTTTGTAACACGAAGGCATATTTTGTTCCCATATGTTGTTTTATATTTTCTGACCAAAACTTATTGTATTTATTGTAATGTTGGAAAAATCATAAATGATAGATCAAGAAGGAAAACACCCTTTCCCTCAAAGAGAGATGAGAGTTTAACTATTTATTACCCTTCAAACACTTTTCACCATGTTACATTAGGAAGAGGAGAGGATAATTCACTAGATTCAATATCTCCACATGAAGATGGTAGATTGAATTTTGAATGAATTGGGAATGTTAAGTTGATCCCCTCTTCCTTGTTGGAAACGGAAAGGAAATTGATTGATTTGTGTAGTGCAAAAGTGACAAAGAATTAATTATAACTTGAGATCAGAATGTGGGATGAAGTTTGATGAATAATGATGAACATCAGATACCTTAACGGGTACTGAGAGGGGGGGTGAATCAGTACAGGGAAAAAATTTCTCCACAACTTATCAAGTTAAAACAATACCAACCGATTGTCATCATTACTAAACTTAACCATGGCAATACCGGTTAAACATAGTAAGACATCAAACATCATAAACTGATAAGTCTGAACACTTCAACTACATTCAATACTTGATAACAACTTCACCCATTAACATATGCATGTGGTATACCAGTAATATCATAACCTAATAACTCTACGTGCATAATCTTTCAACCAAATAATACATACACATCACATGAAAAATGCATAACACATAAAACACTGATTTTTCACATGGAAACCCAAATGGGAAAAACCACAGTGGAAATGAATACCCACAAGCTTGTTTTTTAACTCTTTTGAAGCTCGCTATGTTAGGAGCCTAGTCCGGTTAAAGACTTTACAATAAGGTTATGTTAGGAACCGATCCTATTAGAGATCACCTGGTTAAGGGATGGCTATATACCCTATTAAAGGTCGAAACCCTGTTAAAGGTTACCTTGCTAGAGGATTTGATGAACTCAATGATCTTGAGTCACCTGGTTAAAGGTTTTACAATAAGCCTGTTAAAGCTACCTAGTAAAGGGATTTTCCAACTATTGAAATGGTTAGAAGACAACAAGTAAAACTTTTGATCTGATAACAGCACTACATGCCAAGGCAGATCCTTTTCAGTTCCTCTACTTTGCAATCACACTCTGCAGTTCTCCACTTACTGGTTTGGCAAGTATCTCATCACTTGGATACACACACAACTTTTGCCAACAACTTTACAATAACAAACATCATTGACCTTATAGACAACAGTTAGGTCAGTAGCATAAACCCTAAACCCTAAGCATCTTAGGTTTACAACACAGGCGGTCCAATCCTGACCATCCAAACACATTGCATAGAGTATTACAATTTCAAACAGATCACAAGACAATCTGCATCATTCATTCTTCACCGCACATGGGAATCAGTAACTCATCACGCTCTCTTCTTATACTGCCAAGAAGAATGATCATTCCCGAGGTAGACTTCAAACGCAATCGATCTTCTCATGCAAGATCCTCAAGGAAATCCTTCACACACACAAGGATGACGTGGCACCTCAATCTCACTCATATCTCTTAGCTAACTCATCACAGAGTATCACCGGTTGCATCGCACAAGCTGGATCACCAAACCGATAACCCTAGAGCTGAGACTACCAACCGGTAGTCACATTTAGTGAAACCCTGACACCGGTTCACTGCATCTCCTCATACCTCTTCATACCGGTTCACTTGAACCTACTAACATCAATGACAACATATATTATCATCATATCAACATGTCAGTTTATCATATGCCAACAATATCCAACAATCTCCCCCTTTTGTATTGATGGCAATACTCGGTGTAGTGTTGTAACTAAAAAACATCATAAACCAGTGTATCTTCATCATCAGATATCTTCTCCCCATTCATCAGATATCGTCTCCCCCTTTGACAACAATGTCAAAATGGAGGCACAAGCTTCCATACTGCACTATGTTGCTCCCCCTATGGAGTAGCATCCTTCAACACATCAATCCTGAAAGATTTGACACTGTAGTACTTGACTGATGTGGAGCACACAACTTCTAGTTGACTTCATGAAGGGGCAAAACCCCTAATTAACCTCTCAAATAGGTAAATGTAGTCTTTGGTAAGGGCTTAGTGAATATATCTGCTAGTTGCTCCTTACTAGAAACATATTGTAGTACAACCTCCTTATTTTGAACTTTCTCTCTCAAGAAGTGATATTTAAGCTCAATGTGCTTAGTTCTAGCGTGCAATACTGGATTCTTGGAAATATTTATTGCACTTGTGTTGTCAAAAAATATATTCACCGGTTCAGATACAGGTACTTTGAAACCTTCCAATACATGTTTCATCCAGATTGCTTGAGTACAGTTCATAAATGCTGCCACATATTCTACTTCAGCTGTAGACTAGGAAATATAGCTCTGCTTCTTACTTGTCCATGATACTAATCATCCACCGACAAAGAGCGCCCCACCGGTTGTTCTCTTTCGGTTGTCCACATTACCTTCCTAATCAACATTGGCATATACTTTGAGATTATAGTCACCATTATATGGATACTACAATCCATAATCAACTATTCCTTTCTGATATCTAAGGATCCTCTTGACAGCTACCAAGTGGGATTCTCTTGGACACTTCTGAAAATGAGCTACTATGCCCATTGCATGAGCAATATCTGGTCTATTGTGCACCACATAGTGTAGCTTACCGATCATTGACCGGTACTCCTTTTCATTCACCAACACTAAATCATCTTCCTTAGTCAGTTTATAGCCAGTCACCATCAATGTACCAACCGTTTTGCTTTCCTCCATGCCAAAAGTCTTCAATACCTCTTTGACATACTTGGACTGGGTAATAAAGATACCGTCTTTCATTTGTTGAATATGTAAACCAATGAAGAACTTTATCTCTCATAATAGAGACATCTCAAACTCTTTCTTCATTTTATCTGCAAACACATGACTCATTTTATCATCTCCTCCAAAGATTATGTCATCCACAAACACTTCACATATCAGAATTTGATCACCTTCTGATTTCAAGTAGATGTTGCTATCTTCACTTGTTCTCTAAAATCCAATCTTCATGAGATGAGAGTGTAATCTTTCATACCATGCCCTAGGTGCTTGTTTAAGTCCATACAGGGTTTTGTGTAATCTACACACCATGTCACTATCTTTTGATAAGGCAAACCCTTATGGTTGCTCTATATACACTTCCTCTTAAAGGATTCCATTCAGAAAAGCAAACTTCACATCCATCTGATAAACCTTAAATCCCTTAAATGTTGCAAATGCAAGTAGCATACAAACACCTTCTAGTCTAGCCATAGGAGCAAAGGTTTCTCCATAGTCTTATCCCTTCTCCTGAGCATATCCCTTGCATACAAGCCTAGCCTTGTTCCTTACAACTGTGCTTTCTTCATTCAGCTTATTCCTCAAGACCCATTTCATACCTATGACATTTTTATGTTCTAGTCTAGGCACCAAAGATCATGTTGCATTCATTTCTATTTGGTCTAGCTCCTCTTTCATTGCTTTAATCCAGTCTTCATCTGTAAGAGCTTCTCTGGAAGTCTTGGGTTCAAATTCAGAACTCATGCAAGAGTTCTCCTTCACTTTTCTTCTTGTGATTATCCCTGCATCTTTATCTCCTATGATTTGCTTTGGATCATGATGTAGCTTTACATATCTAGGAATGACTCTAGCCTGGTCTGCTAACTTTTCTTCTTCTTCTTCACTTACTTCTTCTTCTTCTCTTACTGCAGCTTCTACTAGTACAGAAACACTGAGATCTTTATAAGTTTCTTTCTTAACCAGGTCCCAAAAGGCTATACCCGGTTCATCTTCCACTTCTTTGTTGCATGTTTCCTCGAGTTCTTCAGGGGATTCATCAACCCTGACGTTGATACTTTCAACAATTTTTTGAGTTCTATTATTGTAGCACTTGAGAGCTTTGCTCTTAGTGGAATATCCCAGAAATATTCCTTCATCAAATTTTCTCAAATGCTCACCTCTCTTGATATAGCACTTACTACCAAACACTTTAAAGTAACTCATAGTGGGAGTTTTCCCAGTCCAATACTTATAAGGGGTTTTATCTTTTCCTTTCTTGATGAGTACCTGGTTCATAGTATAGATTGCAATGCTCACTGCTTCTCTCCAAAAAGTGTGAGCAACCTTTCCTTTGATTAGCATTGTTCTAGCCACTTCAACTACAGTCATGTTATTTCTTTCTTCTATGCCATTTTGTTGTGGTTTCCTTGGGGCAGACAACTGCCTCTTGATACCGTTATCTTCACAGTACTTGTTGAATTCATCAGAAGTGAATTCTCCTCCTTGATCAGTTCTTAGGCATTTTATCTTTTTGCCACTTTCTTTCTCTACTAATGCTTTGAAAGCTTTGAACTTTCCAAATGCTTCAGACTTGTCTTTCAAGAATGTGACCCACATTATTCTTGAGCAGTCATCAGTAAGAATCATAAAATACCTATCTCCCTGAATAATTCTAGTTTTCATAGGACCACATAAATCAGTATGCACAAGATCAAGTAAATTTTCTACTGAAAAGGACTTACCTTTAAAATTTGAGGAAGACATATTCCCAAGTTGACATTCTCTACACAAATAATTCTCAGGTTTGTTCAGCAAAGGCAATCCTCTTACCGCCTTGATCTTACCGGCTTTAAAAATATTGTCAAAGTTCAAATGAGAGTCTCCTATGCCATATCCAACTATCATCAAACTTATCCATTAGACACTGACTAATCTTGGCATTCCACTCAAATAGGTTACCTCTACTCTGCTTACTAGTGGCAATAAGTTCACCACTCTTCCCAATTATACTGCAGACTCTACCTTTGAATTCCAGAATGAGTCCTTTGTCATTCAGCTGAGCAACACTCAACAGGTTATGCTTAAGAACTTCTACGCAGTAGACATCATTTGCATCGCTCTTTCCATTCAGTGAGATGGATCCTTTACCTTTCACCAAGCATGGTGCATCATTTCCAAATCTAACAACACCTCCATCATATTCCTCTAGATATAGAAACTTTCTATGGTCACCATTCATGTGGTGAGAAAAACCACTATCAATTATCCACTCATTAGAGTTGTCAATGCGAGAGACAAGAGCTTTCTTGTCAGACACTTCTTCCTTTATAGCTACAAATACTATGTCTTCATTTTCTTCATCCTCTAATCTTCATCAGTGACACCTTCATCCACAGCAACAAGACAATTTCTTTTGTTTCCTCCTTTATACTTTCTAAACCTCTCTGGTTTATCCTTATTGTCATTGTTAAGACAATTAATAGCTATGTCCTATCTTGTTGTAGGAAAAACATTTCAAAGGAAGTTTACCTCTATATTTTCTTGTTCCTTTTAGAAGTCTTTTAGCAAGAAGAGCTTCAAATTCCATCAGAATCTCTTCATCATCCATATCTCTGCATTGTCTAGACTCATAACTGGTATGAGTTTATTTTCCTTTTCTAGATGGTGCAGAAGATGCTCTAAAGGTTGACTCAGTCTTCTGAACACTGCCATCATAGCTATTCAACTCATATGCAGTTAACTTTGCAATGATAGAATATAAGGATACCTTGGTTTTATCAATAGACCTTAGTTCTTGGATAGCAGCAACTTTGATTGCATAGATCAGTAGCAATGATCTCAAGACTTTACTAACAACGATGGCATCCTCAATCATTCCACCAGCGCTTTTGATATCTCCAACCACAGTCTTAATCCTAATGCCATATTATTGAATGGTCTCACCTTCAACCATACTCATATCCTCAAGTTTACCTCTAAGGCTCTCTTCCTTATCTTGCTTTACATGCTTATCACCACCATAAATATTTTCCAGTGCATCCCATACATCCTTAGGTGTGTCCTTGTCTTGTACATCAATAAACTCAATATTTGACAAGCTGCTGATAAGAGCTTCCATGACTTGCCCATTTTCCTGGATCTCTCTCTTCTGATCATCAGTTAGAGTGCCAGTGGGAGTCACATAGGCATTCTCAACATAGCTCCAATGTTGAGCACCCATACTCTTGACGTAAATCTTCATTTTGTCCTTCCATATCTTGAAGTTATCTCTATTGAACTTAGGACCTTCCCTCTTCATCATTACAGCAAGATCTTTTACCTCAAGCGGTTAAGCTTATATCACCGAGGACCTAGAGTTTCTTCGATACCAATTGATGAATAATGATGAACAGCAGATACCCTAACTGGTACTGAGAGGGGGGGTGAATCAATACAGGCAAAAACTTTCTCCACAACTTATCAAGTTAAAACAATTCCAACTGATTGTCATCATTACTGAACTTAACCATGGCAATACCAGTTAAACACAATAAGACATTAGACATCATAAACTGATAAGTCTGAACACTTCAACTACATTCAATACTTGATAACAACTTCACCCATAAACATATGCATGTGGTATACTAGTAATATCATAACCTAATACACTGCATGCATAATCTTTCAACCAAATAATACATACACATCACATGAAAAATGCATAACACATAAAACACAAATTTTTCACGTGGAAACCCAAATGGGAAAAACCACGGTGGGAATGAATACCCACAAGCTTGTTTTTGAACTCTTTTGAAGCTCGCTATGTTAAGAGCCTAATCTAGTTAAAGACTTTACAATAAGGTTTTGTTAGGAACTGACCCTTTTAGAGATCACCCAGTTAAGGGATGGCTATATAGCTTGTTAAAGGTTGAAACCCTGTTAACGGCTACCTCACTAGACGATTTGAAGAACTCAATGATCTTGATTCACCTGGTTAAAGGTTTTACAATAAGCCTATTAAAGCTACCCGGTAAAGGGATTTTCCAACTGTTGAAATGGTTAGAAGACAACAAGTAAAACTTTTGATCTGATAACAACACTACATGCTAAGGCAGATCCTTTTCAGTTCCTCTACTCTGCAATCACACTCTGCAGTTCTCCACTTACTGGTCTGGCAAGTATCTCATCACTTGGATGCACACACACAACTTTTGCTAACAAATTTACAATAACAAACATCATCGACCTTATAGACAATAGTTAGGTCGGTATCATAAACCCTAAACCCTAAGCATCTTAGGTTTACAACACAGGCAGTCCAATCCTAACCATCCAAACACATTGCATAGAGTATTATGATTTCAAATAAATCACAAGACAATCTGCATCGTTCATTCTTCACCTCACATGGGAATAAGTAACCCATCACGCTCTCTTCTTATACCGCCAAGAAGAATGATCATTCCTGAGGTAGACTTCAAACGCAGTCGATCTTCTCATGCAAGATCCTTAGGGAAATCCTTCATGCACACAAGGTTGATGTGGCACCTCGATCTCACTCATATCTCTTAGCTAACTCATCACAGAGTATCACTGGTTGCATCTCACAAGCTGGATCACCAAACCGCTAACCCTAGAGCTGAGACTGCCAACTGGTATTCACACTTAGTGAAACCTTAACACCGTTTCACTGCATCTCCTCATACCTCTTCATACCGGTTCACTTGAACCTATTGACATCAATGACAACATATATTATCATCATATCAACATGTTGGTTTATCATATGCCAATAATATCCAACAAAGTTGTGCACCTGGATCTGGCAGTAATATGTTGAGACGAAGTCTCCCTGCAAATTTGAGGAAAAGTTGCCCAGACCGTAGCGGGAATGTACACGGTCCTCCAAAAAATCCATGAAACAAAAAGGGTTTTTCCACCTCTGCAAATGGAGCCTGGATCCAAAAATACAGCTATGCACCTGCAACCTACACATAGAAAAGAGAGGAAAATGGGTTGGGATTAGGGGTTTTCCTTTAGGTCAAACCCCAGTTTTTGAATTAACCAAGTAATGAAAGAGAGTACTTGCAAGTAGATGTAAATGAAAGACTGAAATGTAAATAACCTCAAGGGAGGTTGTAGTAGCAATGTTGATAGAAATGCTTGTGTAGAATTGTATGTTGGAATCAATCTCCTCTTCAATGGTTCAATCCTTAACTTGAATGCAACACCTAGCCTTAGAGGGAGACTTGAGAATTCTCAATGCTGGAAAAGAATGTTGGAATGCTTGAATGCTTGATCGCCTATGCAACTTGAATCTATTCAACTTCGGCCTATCCAGCTTTATGAACTTCCACCTTATGCAAATGAGAGGAAGAATGCCCCTTAAATACATGTTAGTGGATTTGATTTTCATCACCAGCCGACATCGGGGGAGTTTCCCATCCGATGCACAACCAACAATGCAACCCTAGGAAGGGTCCTGCCCCAAAATAGGGAAGGAATAGGGGCGTCATGCCCCTGTCCTAGGAGGACAAGAGCACCACGCCCCTATCCTACCCCTTTCTCCAGGGTAGAGTGTGGACGAGGTGATGCAGAGGCCAAGGAAGAAGTTGTTTCTGAAGGCTGAGCAATCTCTAGTCTCTGATTAGGCTAAAGGATTTGAACTCGCGTGCATGAGGACCCTTATGCAGTCAAAAATTGTTAGGATCACAATTTTATGACACTACATTTATTAAACAAAAGGATGAGTGGTCATATGTAAGTACTATAATCTTAGTTATAGATTAGACTAGTTAGTGTTATCTGTCTTGTCAGATGTCAAATTTTGACCTGAAGTCAAATGTAAAGAGCTACGACCTGAGGTTTTCTTACTAGTTATTTTCTGTCAGTATGCTTGATGAACCAGTTTTTGTAAAACTTTATTTATTATTAATATATATATATATATAGTGGTTCCCACTTTTGCCAAAAAAAATGTATGCACATATTAACAACATGAAATATCAAAATATAATCAACTATGATAGCCTCACCTACTTAGTTAAATAAATTTAATCCGTGTGAAGAATTTTATCAATATAAAATTGACATGCCAAAGAGGAAATACCTTGAGATATATGATTCAATTTCTTAATTGCATGAGGTTTTTCATTTATTTTAGGCTCTGATCACTAAATTTGAGTCATTCATCAACTTCCTTTGTATGATATTCAATTATTTATCAATTTAATAGAATGATACAAAATATCATGAAAATAATGATTGCATGTTATCAAATTCAAACACAACATGAAAATTATCACTGAAAATATTCAAAATTGTGCAATTTGATTTCTCTACATTGACAAAAAATAATAATAGAATTGATAAACACATTTGATTGAAATTTCAGTCAAAATCATGAAAAGTGTGTTCCTATGTTAGAGAACATGTAGTATGTAGGGTAAAATGAGCATGTGGGTCCAAAGTCAAGGGATCCATATTCTATTTTACTATTTTTGAATTTAGCTTCTTCAAAAACATGAGCATGTATAATGTGCATACATTATAATGTGAGTATATTATAATATTCTTTGTTTGTGCATAACTTGGGTATTAACAACATTCAGGGTTTTTATTTTTTGTGTGCTTCATCAAGTTTGTACATCCTTTAATGTTGAGCTACAAAAATAACACAATAATATCAAGGTCTCTCTTACCTTTCTAACTATGTATTTTTTTCTACATTTTTGCATATGTTAAGGTTTTTATCTTTAATTTCTTTTGCTAGTGTCTTATTTTTTCATCAAAAAACCACATATTGTATTTTTTTTTCATTTTTTATCCATTCATCTAAATTTGAAACAAATTACATATTAACAATCTAGACTCTATTCTATACATATTCAAAAAAATTGACATTTGATTAGTTTCCAAAAAAATAGGGGGAGCACAGTCAAATTTTTTTCAAGACGTGTCCACTTTGAAAAATAGTAAAAAAATCATATAATTTTAGGAAAAATTTAACAAAAAAAAAAGAGCTAATTTTTTGCTAGCTAATTTTCCACTGAAGTTATTTTTGAAATACTTCAAAAAATTAACATTTTAAGGAGAGAACACTTGATAATTTGCTATATTTTTTTGTCAAAAACGAGAGCACTATTTTATGTGCTTCCCCTCTTTGAACCCCTTAATCTCTACCATTAGAAATTAAGAAAGTGGATTCAAAGAATTATGACTTTTGTTCTTGTCCTATATTTAAATTTGAATTATAACTATCTTCATTTTTTAATCCAAGATTATTTTTTATTGATTTAAAAAAATGTCCACTTATGACCTCATTTTGGTCCCCCATTTCTATGCATATACCCATATACCATTTGTGTGAATGTAAAATTATGATGTAAAACCAATCATCATCAAACCCATTACCCACAAATTTACGATGGTGTGATCTTCAAAGTAATAAAGGCCATGTGCATAACTAATTTCAATTGTCTTCTCCCATAAATAAGTTCATGTTGACCACATAGAACATCTCACCATAAAATTACATCAACAGTATAAAATACATGTCAATTCATTTTTGAATTAAATTTAAAATACATGGAAGGAAAATAGTTTCATAGTTTGAAAATTGTCATAAAATTAAAAAACCCAAGAAAAGGGAATTGAATTTGTATATTGTACAAGGTTTTCAAACCCTAAACAATGAATTACAATTGGGAATATATATAGGTCACTTTGAATGTGGAAGACTAAAATCCATTCATCGAAAAAATATTTATAAGATGAACTACAATATAATGTGAATGGTATCTTTGACTTGTATTTTACATTCTATTGTACTTTATTACATTGCATCTAATATTTGATGTGTATATGTAGATCATGTTCTTGTGTGAATTTCTATTTGTCCTCAGAATCCTTCTGCAATCTCTCTTGTTGATTTTTCATATGCCTCATTGCCACATTTGAAGAATGAGTGAACACATACTTTGGTATCAAGTTTTTTCCTATCTTAACTTGTCTATAAATGAAAGGTTTTATCCACTTTTTCCTTCAATTGGTACCTAATTCTTCCATTGCTTTGATAATTTGCATCTTTTGTTTAAAAAATTCATTCTCTATGAGTAATATTTCTTCATTCAGCATGAACATGTTATCTATATCAATACCTTGCAATTAACAAGAGGAAGGTATCAAATTTATCTAATATAAATTAATGATAAATTAAATAAAATGATATTAGTCAAACTTGAATTATCATCTTGATTGATGCTTCTATGCAACTTCTTTTTTCCATTGTATATTTCTCACAAGAACAATGGTTGTACCATTTGTAGAATAAAAGTTTCCTAGTCAAGATGAGCCTACATTATATAGTATAATTATCTAAAATTATCAAGAAATGTTTCCTCTATTTTTATATCCTTATTCTCGAAAGGCTGCAAAATAATTCCAATTCCCAAGGGAAAAAGTAATGTACAAAAAAATCCTTTTCATTAACTACATTTTGTGTAGTTCTAAATATTTATTTTTCTTTAGGCCAATCATATATTCTTGATTCCATGTTGGCAAGCATAGATGAATCATTTATGAGTTTTGTTCACCTTAAGTGCATCCCTTGTCAATTTTAGGCTTAGTTGGACCTTATTTCAAGCCTAAGCTATGATTATGAGCAATAGATATGCATCCACCTAATCAAGAGACTTGAATAATATTAACACATAAAAGATAATATTTTTCAATATCATGTTGTTTTTCAAATGGCCTAGCAATATTAAATAGTGTAACTCAAGTGAAACACCTTCCTCTTCTATTCAATGGAAGAATTTCATATAGTTAAAGTGTCATATTAAAGAATTGGCATTGAGGATTTTATTAATGAATTCAATCCAAATGTCCCTAATCTCTCCATTAAGTTCTATTGAGCCAAGTCTATCTCATTATGCTCAAAATGAGTAAACCTAACTTTTTTATCTAACAATATAGTGGGTACTTCCTCCTTATCTTATGTATAAGAGATCGGTTCCACTAGGGTCTACTGAAATCAATAATTCATCCATCTTAATAAATACACATAGGTTACCTCTTTTAATATTTCAAATACATTCTCTCCCTACCCTTTATAAGCGTATAAATGTCCTATAGCCTTTAAATTCTCATAGTTATCAAGGTGGACCTCCAAATCCTTTTCAAAATTGGAAAGAGAACTCTTAAGATCTCCCAAAGTTATTTGAACTTGTCTAAGCCTAAAGTATGGAAACATAAAACTATGTGGCTTCTATCTTTCCTTGACCAATGCCATGTAGTAGTAGCCAAAATTTTCATAATCACCTTTGTTACGATGAAGATCATGTACAAATTTACAATATGAATGAGGTTTCATGAGACAATGATTTGTTGAAATAAGAGCTATCTCAATCTACTAGTCCACGAGAAAGTGTTTCCCTGTGAAGAAAAAAAGGTTTGGTAAATTATTCGATGCCATTGCATAGTGCATGTATAATTTAAATATCATCAATATCTTTTTCATTCCTTTAAAAACCCTACATTTTTCATTAACTCGCAAGTCCATTATTCTAAGGGACATAGGTAACATTCAATATTTTTAGGTTCCAACTATAAAACATGTTCAAATTCTTGTTTGGATTTCTTAAGATAGCCAAGTTTGTAATGACATGAGCCTAAACCAATTCTTATTATGGTAGGGTATTAGAAAAAAAAAATTCTCAGCCTTGCATTCCTAATATTCGCATTCATTTATTTTAGTATAATTATTTATTATTTGTCTTTTACTTTGAGGTGGCACTTCTTTCCATGTGTCAACATCTTGTGGTGTGCATAAGAAGTTGTGAGAACATATAATGTTATTATGACACTATAAAATATGGGGATTACTTATGACTGATTTTATGATGTATGTAAGAACGTGATTATAGGGAGTTACAAAGTGGATCAAGAATATTGATTCATTTACAATGCATCTTATAGAGTCAAATTTAGATATACTATGAAAATTCTTACTATTGTATTTTTAGATCATGTTTTGACCCATGATAATGTCTTCTGTTGGAATTGTTTTTGTAAATTTATGTTGTCAAATTTCCTCCAAAGAAGTGAAATGTAAATCTTCATGTTAAAGCTTTGAGCTTGTAAATGTATTATAAAATACTTTTGTTGTAAATCAATAGATTGAGTTGATGCTTTGACATGTTGGAATTTTTACCTATACAACTTTCCTCATGTATATTGATTTTTTTTCTCTTAGGTCTATACTTTTTCTTTCCTTTTCTTAGATATGTTGTTTAACATACTGTTATGATATTAAAATATACTTGATCTCAAATTTCACTTTCCTCAAAAGATTATTGTACAAAAATTAATCATCTTAATTCCATTTCATCAGTATAAATGTGTTTCTATCAAACAATTTTGTTAAGAAAATGATATGATACTAGATGTCCATACAAGATTTATAATTCCTTCGTAATGCAACCAAGATAAGCTCACAAAGCCTTCTTATACAACTCCATTGATTCAACATACCATCCACAATTGAATTGCATAAAGGATTGACCAATAAAAGGAGAGGAGTGCATCATATGCTTGTTCATGGTCTCCTCTTGCAACCAACGTCAATGGATTGTCTTTATCAATTTTGAAATTGAATGTTCTTCCCTCTCTCTGTTAGGAAACTCACAGATACTAAGAGGGGGGGTGAATCAGTATCTAACCGGTAATTAGAATTTCTCAACTTAAAACATGCAGAACATAATGCAATAAACAGAAATGAAAGAAACCACATGAAAATCACACCATAACACAATGATTTAATGAGGAAAACCGATGTGGGAAAAACCTCGGTGGGATTTGTGATCCACAATATTCACTTACTAGCCAATAAGAGAATATTACTTACAATAGGGGCCTGCACATGCAGGAAGGCCAAATGCCTAGAGCTCATTGCTCAAATGGGAAGTCTCACTGACTTACAATGTGGATTATACAAATCCAATAACTTGTACTACTTTACAATAGCATCTTCAATGCCAGATTCAGTACTGGTTTCTGCTCTGTTCTTTACATATACCCCTTAACCTATATTTTGCATAATAGGTCTGCCTAATTTTTTTCCTCTTACTTACAAAAATGTCCTACAATGACTTCTTATATATATATATATATATATATATATATATATATATATATATATATATATATATATATATATATATATATAAAAGTCATTTTACAATGATATCAAGTCGGCTTACAAAGTTTTTCAAATAATAAACAAAATATAATATATCAAATATCTTGTCAGCCTTTGTGTCGGTATGCTTCCTTTCTCTGTGTCGGTGTAGAGTGTGATTTGTTGATGTCGATGAACTATCTTGCCAGTGTAATGCCTTGCTGGTGCCATAGGATTGTAAGGTTGCCATCAATGACAAAACCTTCAATCACATACAATGTCTCATTGGAGTGTGCATATGCCAACAATCTCCCTCTTTGGCATTGATGGCAACACTCATGAAAAATTTCAAAAGTGTATCCAAAAATGTGAAGTCCAAAAATGTTACCAAAAATGTGTGCTCCCCCTGAGCATATGATTCCTATGATATTTGAATTTTCTCATACCACCACTCCCCCTTTGGCATCAATGACAAAGGTTGTCAAGATATCAGTAGAGTTTGTAGTTTCAACCTTATAACTGGGTAGTTACAATTTGAAATAGATCTGCCAAAACCAAGTTTATACTCTCCATAAACTTTTTAATGTCTCTTATTGTTGTCTCTGTTCTTTTAGTTGTACCGGTGAGGTGCCGCAAATGTTCTGCCAGTGTTTTTTGTCCCTGTATCAGTGCCTCAGATATTTCCTTCCGCAATGATGCTAGATAGTCCAATCTTGGACTTAGTTTTAATCTCAAATGCTTTGCCTTATTCACTATTCTCTCCTTTTCTCTATCTAATTTAAGTAATTCTTCCTCAAAATTTGTTATCTTTTGCTGAAAAATTGATAATGTATCAGGTGAGTTAACAAAATTATCAGCAAGTTTAATGATTTCATCATGTACCTTGCTTATTTTCTTATCTATGTCTATAGTCAAAAATTTTGTCTTACAGGTGTCTTTGTACAGCATTTTGTACTCTTTCAATAAGTTACATAGTTCCGGTAGAAGTGTGTCAAAATCCCTAGTACACTTCTTTATCTGCTCATCAAAGAATCTTTGTTTTTCAATTTCTACTTTGTTTTTCAATGTCTCTTCCTTTATTTTCTCAATATTTTATGTGATATATTTATACAAGGTATCAAGTTGTCCTAAAGAATCTTTATTGTCTATATTATAGTTAGGAGCAATTACCTTCAAAATTGGGATTGTGTCATCTATTGCCTTATAAGCTTGTGAGCTGCAATCTGTTATCCTTTTAATTGAATCTAAGAGTACTTTAGTCACATTAGTTGATTTGTAGCCTGATGATGAGGAACCTACATTTTGAGTACCGCTGGTGGAAGTAACCAAGCTTGTATTGACCTCTGGTAGGTTTGTTTGTGTTTGCATTTCCTTAAACAATGGTTTTTCTACTTCTCCAGTTGCCAGTTGCACTATTTCCTCATGAACCTGTTCCTATACCTGTTGTTGTTCCTGTTCCGGAGCCTTTTGCTCTATTTGTTTCTCTGTTTGTTGCATTGTATCAGTCTGAGTCTAAGTTTCTACCTGTTGCTCTTTGGCATCTGTCAGTTTCTCTTGTGTGTTTTCAGTTTTCTCATCTGCCGGAGACTCACTAGCCATGTCAGTCTTATCAGTTGTATCTTTGTCTACCACAATGTTGATCTTTTGAGTATCAACATCCAATGTATATAAGACTTCAGGATTAGGATTGACATCCTCTACATCCATACTTTCAACTACCGGTTGATCTTTTGTAGTTGTGGTTGTTACCGATGGAGTAATCAAAGGAGGTGGGGGTAAGTTGTCTTTAACCTTGATACTAGGTGGTCCACCAATTTTACCTTTACCCTTGTCTCTTTCTTTCTGATATACCTTTATAGGTTTGTGGCTCATGTATTCTTCTTGTTTTTGTTTTTCCACTAGGAAAATGTCCCATGCATTTTTTGTCTCCTCAATTACCTCATTAACTCTTCCAACCATTAAAGCAATGTGCCGGTGTGCAGTAGAAAATACTGACCGGTTGGCTTCAGCAATTAAGTCATCAATTTCTTTGGGTGAATTCACCGGGTATACAGCAAGTAGCTTTTCTATCTTTATTTTCTTGTCAAGTTCTATTACTACTTGTCTCCTTGCTTCCAGCCTTTTGAATAGTTCATCTGGTACTTCATCTACAACTTCCATCAAAAATTTCTTATCATGTCCATATGTTATATAACATTGTTTTCTACTTGTTCTTTTTCATCAGCTGTCAGAGTGTCATATAATTTCTCTATATTCTTCAGTTTCCCTTCCTCTGTAATTTCATTCAACAGTATGTCAAGAGGAGCCAGGTTTTGTTTTGTTCTCTTCTTCTTCTTGGGTGTCAGTTTCTTCTTTGGTGTAGCCTTTCTTACCAGAGATCTCACTGCTTGTTGTTTTTGTCTTGTCCTCCTAGGTGAGGGATCTCTTTTCCTTACAACTCTCTTGAAAGTTGCAGGCATGTCATTCTCTGAAGATGTGCCTATCGGTGATAGGTGAGTTTCAAGTTGTGGAGCTGCTAACTCATCCTTTGTTATACCAGTTTGTTCCATTACTTTATCCTTGATTTCCTTTGCTTGCCTAGAACCTCTTCTAACTACTGCTTCAACCTTTTTTATTCTTTTATGGGATTGTATTTGGCTTTCAATAGTTTCTGCACTACCAAATACTTCTTCCTTAGGTTCTTTAGGGGCTTCGAGAAGTGCTTTAGCATATGTTTCAATGATAAGGTCATATGTTTCATAACCCATTTCTGTTACCCAAACTGTCCTAGGGATGACTGCTTCCATCCAGATCTCATCCTTCTTAATTACAAAGCATATGTAATGTAGTACCCCTTCTCAATCGGAATTATTAGACTGATATTATGTTGCAGTTTATTTTCAGTTGATACTTTATTGCTAGACATTATTCAGACATTTTGGATATTATTTCATGTTTATCTGGATATGACATGTATGAGTTATTTCAGTATTTTAGTACTTGTGATTGTAGCATGTATGGATTATTGCATTGTACTGACATCTTACTTTATCTATGCGATGTGTCATTTATATGTTGTGTGTCTGCTATTGTATTGGATGCAAGGGGACGATTTTCTTTCACTCACTCCGATGAGACAAGGAACGTCGTGATTCTCCTTCATTGGTGTGGGTGTCGTGTATTCTATATTCATATACATGCATGTGTGATTCAATGATGTAGGATATTGCAGGTACAAGTACCGAGTAGGTACGGGGTATCGTCTTCACCTGGCTTCATAGGTCTGAGCATGCCTTATATGTCTGATGGAAGTGGAAGAGATAGTTGTTGACCCTAATTCTACCCTCAATCTACTCTTGTGAGTGTCATCAGTCGGTCGTCTGTTCCCTTTTGTTGACCTTCGAGTCTTCTTGCTTTTTCCTCAGTTTGTGTGTCATAGTGGGTTCGGTTATTTATTTAAGTTTAAGTTGTCATTCATTGTTGGTATAAGCAATTTATTCATTATTATGCCTTTATGTCTTGAACTTAGCTTATTTGGTTAATTTATTAGATTTAAATCTATAGTTGTTTTATTTTGGAAAAGTAATCATGTTTAAATCAAATGGAAGAAGTAAAATAAATAAAGTTAATTGCTTTTAGAAAAAAAAAAAAAATAGAGTTAAAATTATTGATTGTTACTTTTGTTGAAAAGAGTTAAATTTCAAAATGTGAGAAATGTAATTTTTTTCAATAAAAAAGAAATTTCCATTCTGTTGAAGGATTGAAGTTCATAAATCTCTTCTTGGAAGTTCTATAGGTTGGTTGGATTCTTCTTATTGTTTTTTTGAAATCCATGCTTCTTCCCAATTTCTGGATGTTGATAAAAATTAGATATTATGAGTGTTGAGTTATGAATTTTGTTTGTTATGAGGTTATTGGAAAAATCTCAATCATAAATAAATAAACTCTTCCTGGTAATTTCCAGATTGGGGAAGAATTTTGAGTTAATTCTTCTTATTTCATTCTTGTTTTGACATAAATTTCCAATTAGGGGATGGCAAGCATTTTATTTCCCAGCCAATTTGAGTTTAAGAACAAATTTGTTTGTTTTTGGAAACTATTTCCTATCTCTATTTTGTCTCAGAGATTTCCTTGCTAGTAAAAAAATTTATTACCAGTGATTAAATTTAATAATTCTTCTTGTTCAAATTTTGTTTAAAAAATTAAATTGGGGATTGTTCTATTATTTTGACAGAGATTTTTATCTCTGTATTTGAATTTTGTATGCATTGAAATTAACAGAATTTTCTTTAAAAAAAAATTTAATAGAAAAAAAAAAATTTAAAAATTAAAAAGGGGTTTGGGGGCGGTGGCGGGGAGTTGGGCTCAACCCAGCCCACGCACCCCTCTCCCTTGGCAGCTTGCTGCGTCCCCATCCTGGGGTTAGTAGCAACGCTGCTTCCCCAAGCATGAGGTTGCAGCAGCGCTGCTACCTCATGTTTGGGGCAGCAGCGCCTGCTGCCATGGAGGCCTTGGGCCCCACCTGATACATTGTTTTAATTTTTTTTTATATATATATATTTTCTAGTTTAAAAAATAAATATATAAATATTAAAAATATATATATAATATAAATGTTAAAAAAAAATTAAAAAAATATTAATGTTATTTAAAAATAATAATAATATTAATGTTGTTTTAATATTAAATAATAATATTAATGTTATTTATTATTAATAATAATATTAATGTTAAGTAATATTAAGTTTAATTAAGTCATTCGTTTTATTATTTTTTTGTATTTTGAAAGAAAAATATAAAAAAATAAAATAAAAGTTTTTACTAACTTTGGGAATAAATGTGACATCGGTGTAAATTAAATATTATTTTTCTTTATATATGTAATATAATATAATCATATAATATTATATTCAATGAATATATATTATATTGAGATTATTATATTATTATATATATATATATATATATCTATTTAAATTGGATTTAAATGTAGACTTGGTTCCAGTCGATTTGGAAAAATTATAATTTAATCATAATCAAATGATTGGGGGGTTTAAATTTTTAATGTGGTTTCACTTAATCTTATTAGACATGTAACTTCATCGCTTCCTTATGTTAAAATAGATGTGATTTCTTTATTTCGGGAAATCTTTATTGCAAGTATTTTATGCTATCAACTGCTTAAAAGAAAGATTGTTTGGCTAAGATCTTGTGTTAATATTTATTGCAGTCTAGTTTTAAATGTCGTTGCAATTTTGGTAAGTTGTCATTATGTCGTTGGTGTTTACCCCTTAGTTAGGTGTCGTTGTTAAACCCTGAGGATGTGAACCATTGCGTGTTATGTTTCCTTATGATCAATCCCAGGTTAGTGATTGTGAGTCTTTCACCTGTGTTATGTCGTGATTAGATATGGCTGTCAGTTTCGCCATAGAGTGCTCATAGAGAGACATTCCTTGTTAGTGTCCTAGTAGAGAGAGTGGCTTTTGGGCAGGGGTTGCACCCAAAGTGGATGGTAGGATAACCCCTCGAAAGTCAATTAACAAGTGATAACCTAAAAATTGATTAGGGGGTGGGTATTTATTAAATTAATTAAGATATTGTACCCCGCACACGGTTGAGTGCTTGTATAGGCTCAAGGTGTTGTGGGAAGGCCTGGAATGGCAAACCTACCACCTTCTCTTCACGAAAGGTTGGTAGGGTCTGCATGATGCTTAGATGGAGTCGGGGGTTCGAGAGAGGTTACCAGGATAACCCAAGATGGGGGTTGGGACCTATGGAGACCTACCTAGGGTAACCATCTTAAGCCATGTAATGGTACTCTCTCTTTAGGGTCACTAGTGTTTTGTGAGTTGAGTTACTTGAGTTCTGCGGAGTCATGTGTACTGTTGTACTTGCCTTATTGTTTTCTTGAGGGTCTTCTGCTATCTCCTAGCACGGTGGGGTGGTTCCATTATGGGATCACATAGTCGGGTGGTAGTGCCACTTCCCATCGGATATCTTGGTTCTTACCTTCTCGCGAGGATCAACTTTGTTGGTGGTTCTTGGTTTGTGATTCTTGTATCAGCTTTTGTTCAAGATTATTGTATAGTTGTGACCATGTGGTCATTGCATCATTAACTTTGTAACCTTGGCTTTGTAACCTATGTACTTTAATTGTTCTATTGAAGCCATGTAATTTATGGAATGTTGTAATTTGAAATTCAATGAAATGTATGTTATTTCAGTTATCCTTCATCTTATGTATAAATGGATCATTGGAAGTATATATGTTGTAACTCTTTAAACCTATCTATTTGGAATCAGTTTTTGAGTTTGAGTTAGTTAATTGTAATTGAATTTCCCTAATTTAGATGGATAATTGGATTAACATTATGTTGTAGTTTTAGTTTGAAGTAATCTTCATTGGTAACCATTAAGGATGTCATTGTTAGACTTCCACTTGTGTTATTATACATGCAATGTTATAATGAATGCACTTAAACTTTTTTAAAAAAATTATTCCACCCTTTAGTTGCCTTGTAGTGTGGTTTTCCTTTAGGGTTTTTGGCGGGGCATTACATGTTATCCTTATATTTGTCAACAATCTTTTGTGATAATCTTATTCTTTTCTTCATTTTGGCCTTAAGTGCTTGAAAATAGTCTTGGATATTCTGATCCTTATCTTCTCCCATATTGTTGAATAGTTTTGTTAGTTGTTTACCTACCGGTATATCATATCCAAGTTCTTTGTAGCCTATACTGGGAACCTGTTTGGTTATATGTAGCATTAGACATACTAGCAGATTTCCAAACCTAAAAGTTCCTTTCTTATCCTTCTTAATCTTGCCTAGGTTGTTAATTAATTTGTCCTTCAACCACTCACATGCATCAATCTTTGCATTATCTGTGACCATGTCATAAGCACTCTTAATGCACATACTTGACACTGAATTGAGTCTGTTTGCATGAGTTGCCTTATATCCTAATATCATGCAGATAAATCTTACATTAGTATCTTTTACATCATTGACTCTTAAGGACCTTTTATCAAATGTGGCACCAGTTAGGTTCATAACTAGGTCATTGGAGACCTTCTTAGTTTTGTCTGGCCTTTTACTGGTGGTCGGTAACCCTGTGACAGCTTTCACAGCTTCCTTAGTGATTTTGTGAATTGCATCTAACCATAAAAATTCACCATGTACCCTACTTAAGACTATCCTAATCACATCCTTTGGGAATTCAGGAATGCTAAGGATCTTTGTAAATCCTAGGGTTTCAACGATCTTATGTTCATCTTTTACATTACCGGATTCATCACATATGACAGATTTAAACATGGTTTTAATCTATTCATCTCCTAGTTCCTCAATGTTGCAGTGAATGTAAATTCTGGGGTCTTCAACATATACAACTCCTTTAGGAATTTGAGAAAAAGCACCTAAAGTATCATCTTTCTTTGCTACCTCAGGAACTAATTGAAATACGGGCCTAGGTCTTTTTACAACTTCGACAACAGTAGGGTTTGCTATATATTCAAGTGCAGAGGTGGATGTCATGATAAAATACCTTTTACTGCCTTTAGGATGGATGATTGCTTGAAGTGTTCTTGCCTCTTGCTCGAAATGTCTTCGCTCGGAATCTTCACGCTCTTCATAGGTTTGAAATCTCAGTGAAATGAAATGGAGCCAAAACCACAAATTTATAGTGTTAATTTGCCACCTACCACATTAAATGCATGCCTGTTAAGTATTCACTTAACATTGTCTGCCGGTAATGAAGTAATTTCCAACTTCTCATCTCTAACCGAGGGAATAATAGCACGTGTCATTAGATCGCCAAACCCTCAAGGAAACTTTCTTCAATTCGATGAAGAACTTCCTGCCGGTGGAGCATTACTTTGTCCTGTTGATGAAGCATCACTCTGTCCTATCGGTGAAGCATTGATTGGTTCTATTAGTGGAGGAGTATTCCCAATATTTAGATCAGCTTTTCTAATCCATTGTTTTGAGCATTCTTGCTTAACCTCTTCAACTTTTTCTTTATCTTTCAAGCTAGAAATTTTGTTGAATGTCAGTGATCCTTTACTTCTACAGAATTTTGCAATATGCCCAATCTTGTTACATGCATAACAAGTTACATTATTCTTCTGAATAGCTTTCCCATAACCTATGCTAGTTTGTGTTCTGCATTGATTAGATAAATGCCCAAATCTTCCACAAACATAACATCTCACATTCATTCTGCAATTCTCAGAATTGTGACCAACTTTGTTGCATTTAGAACATTGACCGGTGGGTGTGTTGATATTCTGATAATTTCTAGATCTACATTCGTTTTCTCTATGACCATACTTATTACAGTTAAAGCATTTTCCATTGAATTTATAAGCATTAGGTTGCCTTACCAGTTTGTTGTGATCCTGTGTGTTTGCAGTACCAGAGCTTTCACCAACTTCAAATCCAATTCCAGAAGTGTCACCTTTAGGTTTTTGATTCTTCAACAAGGTGTCAAGTTCCTCTGAGCTTTTCTTGAATTTTTCTTTATGTTGATTTGTAGTTTCTAGTTCTCTTTCTAAGACTTCTTTATGTCTCATCAGTTCATTGGAGTCATTCTGAGTGTGCATCAGATCTGTCTTTAATAGATCATTTTCATAGCTAAGTCTTGTGTTCTCATTTGCTGCATCACTTAGTCTTCTGGTCAATTCTTCTTCATTCTTCTTCGTATCTTCAATCTCTTTACAAAATCTCATAGTCATATCCTGCATCTCATTCTTTGTAGTTATGTTCTCCAGTTTCAGCTTACTTAACATATCATTAAGTGATTCTTTTTCATCATTCTCATTTTGCATCTTTTCACAAAGTTCTCTTCTCTTATTTCTTGCAATAGTAAGATTCTCTTGAAGTTCCTGAATGATATCCTGAGCTGCTTTTAGATCATCTTCTAGTTTGATATTTTTCAATTTTTCTGCATCATAGTCTGAGAGAGCTGCTTCAAGTTGCTTCATCAGATTTTCCATCTTTACTGGTGTCAAGATCTTCCTCAAGTTGTTAGGCTTCTGAAAATAGAGGACCAAGCTCTGATACCAATTGTTAGGAAACTCACAGATACTAAGAGGGGGGGTGAATCAGTATCTAATCGGTAATTAGAATTTCTCAACTTAAAACATGCAGAACATAATGTAATAAACAGAAATGAAAGAAACCACATGAAAATCACACCATAACACAATGATTTAACGAGGAAACCCGGTGTGGGAAAAACCTCGGTGGGATTTGTGACCCACAATATTCACTTACTGGCCAATAAGAGAATATTACTTACAATAGGGGCCTGCACATGCAGGAAGGCCAAGTGCCTAGAGCTCACTGCTCAAATGGGAAGTCTCACTGACTTACAATGTGGATTATACAAATCCAATAACTTGTACTGCTTTACAATAGCATCTTCAATGCCAAATTCAGTACCGGTTTCTACTCTGTTCTTTACATATACCCCTTAACCTATATTTCGCATAATAGGTCTACCTAATCTTTTTCTTCTTACTTACAAAAATGTCCTACAATGACTTCTTATATATATAAGTCATTTTACAATGATATCAAGTCGGCTTACAAATTTTTTCAAATAATAAACAAAATATAATATATCAAAAATCCTGTCGGCCTCTGTGTCGATATGCTTCCTTTCTCTATGCCGGTGTAGAGCGTCTTTATCAATTCTGAAATTGAATGTTCTTCCCTCTCTCAATCCTAACAATGTTGGTTGACATTGAATAATTTTATCTAAACACTCCCACCTCCTGTCGACTTTTATCATAATTGTGTAAACATCGTCAACCTCCTAAGTCATAAAGACTTCCAACACTTCTAATCATACTGTGTCTCAAACTTTTATAAGGCTAAAAGTTCAGTTTGGATGTTATCTAAATTTGACTTATTCTCATCATCACAGGTGCATTCAAAATGAATCACCTTTTTTTTTTGTAGAAGTTTGAGACTTTTTTGTGATCAAGTGGGATTCATTTTATCTACCACTCGCTTGATCTACAAGAAAAGGTGGCATTGATGAAAAGCCTAGCATCCTTGAATGGATGTTATCATTTTTATAAGGATTATAAGGGTCCAACACATTTGGAGAATGGTTATGATTTGGATTATAGTCTTTAAAGATGACTTTTGAAGGCCCAATCTCATAAATTTTGATAATTACTTTAAAGTTTATCTTAAATTGACAACCAACTCACAATTTACTATAATAGGTCTATAATCCAATTAAATGTCATGTTTCAAAACTTTTGAAGATTTCAATATGATTGCATCTATGTTTCTTTAAGTTTAAAACTCCAAGTGCAAAGGATCAATGAGATTTGTGGAGAAAATTTAATGTCATTTCTAAACAAAGTAGAGGAATGTTCAATTTTAAGTGCCAAATTAAATTCAAACAATTGGAGACAATGTAAAATGTAGGCATTCATTAGAACCATGAAATAAAATAGCACAAATATGACTATTGTTAAAGGCAATTTTATGAGTCTACATAAGTGTTCTTCTAATTGACAAGGTCCAAAGTTAAACATTTACATTTTATATCCTTGCAAGATCCATACAAATGATGTGAAATAACAACCAAAACACATAAAATATATTGAAATTGGGTCCTAGCCTAAGACATAAATTAAGATCCAAATCAATATCATTTATTGGAGAAAATAGCCAACAAGATCCAACTTCAGTCCTAAAAGAAAGTTGGATACTATGTATGATTAAATTTCTTTTTTTTATTTGATTTTATTTGAAGTGTACATGTAATGACTAGGTGAAATGATGCAAAATTATAAGATTTGGCATAAACATATAGAAACATAACAAAAAACTAGTATAGAAGGACAAATATGGCAATGAGATGTAGAAAACTTGTTACTGAAATATGGAGCTAAAAATGTTGGTCAGAGGTGCTAGGCACCTTAGACCTAGAGGTGCTTCAATTAGTTGAGGCTTCAAATTTTGGATCACAACTTTTTGTAGATATTTCCCTCCAAAATTTAGTCTAAAAGTGTTGGTCAAGTGTGCAAGTTGACATAGACTTAGCATTTTCACCTATTCAAAGTTTGGGACTATGTGACTTAGTCTACTCTATGCAAATTTGCAACTCTCTACTCTCAAATTTGTAACCTACACACATAGAATACTTCAAGATTTAGAACCTATATAATAATTTATGATTGATATATTTTGGCATTTTTATCATGGAGAACTAGGTCTTTGGGTTCAACTGCAACTTTGAGATAAGCATCCTAGGAGGAGTTCCTTGAGGCCCTAGACCTTAAGGTATCAATACATTTTTATGATTGTTTTTTGTTTTCACATATATTTCAATAGTTTAAAGTTTAAGTTATAGTAGTGGGGATTTAGACACCGAATTCACAATTACATTTATGTATGTTTTAATCAAAGTTCAAAAGTGGTTTTCGTAATTCAAAAGTTCATTTAATATTTGATAGATTTTCTATGTACAACCTCAATGTCAAAATCCAAATGTAATAAATTCAGAGTTAAGATTCATGAGGTGCAAATTAGACTCAAATTCCCTAAGTATTAAAGTGGTGAAATTTGAACCTTGGCAACATTTAAACTCTGGAAAGGAAGCTAACCATTCATGTCTCATTTTGAATTTTGAAAATTTTAAACCCAAAACCCAAATTTAGAGTTTAAGAGAGTTTATTCTTTTTGGAGTTTGAAATTATGAAAAAAAAATGTAGCATTTAAAAATTAAACCAAGAACCCTAATTTGCAAGCATACATGTTATATAATCTAATAATGATGCATCTTTAGGTTTAAACATTAAATGGATTTTCTCATTTTTGTAAGCATTCTAAGGTTCCAACACATTTGGAGAATGGTTATGATTTGGATTATAGTCTTCAAAGATGAGTTTTGAAGGCTCAATCTTTGATGGTCATTCATAATTTTGATAATTAAATCCAATTTGCAAGATGCTTTAAATTTTAAAACTTGACAACTGTGTGTGTGAAACTTGGAATCTGTATCTAAAACACAAACACTCAATAAATCATTGCATGCATGGTTAGTTGATCAAAATCAATAAATGTAAAAACCATAACAAATCGACCTATTTCCTCCTAAAAGATGTGAGTATAGATTTGCTCTCAGATTTATCTAAGCAATACCAGTGACTAGACTACACCAAGATGGAGGATTTAATCTATATGAATGCAAGATTAAGCTATATGAAATCTAGATGCAAGAAATAATTATCAAGTTATATGATTCTATCAAGCTAACATGATTAAGCTAATATGCAATAAGCTAAGATGCAATATTCTCAATGACTCTAGAGCAAAACCAGCATGACAACAATAAAATCTCTAGAATCCTAGATTGAGAGATGAGAGCCTAAATTTATAGAAAATCTAGAGAGAGACCAACGGTTGATATTGATTGATGAGCGGTCGAGATTCTCCAAGAAGAAGCACAATCCTGGTGAATTGAGATGATTGGGTGCTTTTCTCAGTTTCAGGGGAGATAAGATTGAGTTGATCTTGAGATAAATTCAATAAAGCTTGATTTAATGCATTTGGATTATAAGTCTGAGTTTACATTGGAGAAAAATTAATTAAAAATAATTGATTTAATGCATGTTTCCTTTATTTGCTCAAGATTTGTATGATTAAAAAAAATCATAAACGACTATTTTGCTTTAAGTTAAAATTAGAGAAAACTAATTTATTGCATATTTTTATTCAATTTTGAGATATAATTGATTTAATTGCTTTTCTGAGATTTCTCAAGTTATCTCAAATTAGATTTTCAAAATATATCAAGTTGATTTCTTTTCTCAAATTAATTCCTTTTTTTCCAATTAATTCCTTTTTGATGATTAATTTCTTTTTTTCAAATTAATTCCTTTTTCGCTGAGTAAGATGCATTATGGATTCATCTAGAAATTCTATGTTCAGAGGTTGATTATCTTCAAGCGGAGCACCAGCAAGTTGATTTGCAATGACTTGTCCTTTTATAGCTTTGCGTTCTACATACTCAATGTCAAATTTTGCGAGTATCATAACCCATTTATCCAATCTCCCTATGAGTGTTGCTTTGCTTAGAAGATATTTCAAAGGATCAATCTTAGCAACCAGTTTGATGGAATGTGCCAACATGTAATGTCTCAATTTTTGTGAAGCGAAGACCACTGCCAAACAAGCTTTCTCAATGATAGTGTAGTTCATCTCATAGGACACCAACGTCCAGTTGATATAGTATATAGCTCGTTCCTTGTTGTTCTCATCTTGTTGAGCTAAAAGTGCCCCCAGTGATGTGTCAGTAGTTGATACATAGAGAATCAAAGGTTTGCCTTGAATTGGTGGCATCAAAATAGGTAGATTGGAAAGATATTCCTTGATCTGTTTCAGGTGTTGTTCACATTCTTCATCCCAGTTGTATGTAACTCCTTTTCGTAATGCTTTCATGAACGGTTGAGCCTTATCTGCTAGCTGAGAAATGAAGCATCTTATTGATTGGAGCCGCCCTTGTAGAGTTCTCATTTGACTTACATTCTTTGGAGGTGGCACTTTCATTATAGCTTTAGCTTTTTCCGGATCAACTTCAATCCCTTTTGTTGAAACAATGTATCCTAGCATTTTGGCAAATGTAACTCCGAATGCACATTTCTTAGGGTTTAGTCTAAGTTTAAACTTTTCTATTTTGTCTAAGATTAGACCCAATTCTAAGAGATGTGTTGATCTTTTCATAGATTTGACTAGGGTATCATCGACATAGTCTTCCATGTTTATGTGCATCATGTCATGAAAGATTGCAGTTACATCTCCTTGATAGGTAGCACCTACATTCTTTAAGCCAAAGGGCATGGAATTCCAACAGAAAGTTCCCCAGGCACATGTGAACGTTGTTTTCTCTTGATCTTCAAGTGCGATTTTGATGTGGTTGCAGCCGGAAAAGTCATCCATTAGAGAGTACATTTCATAACCAACAGTCATGTCCACTATCATGTCAATGTTAGGTAGTGTAAAATCATCTTTTGGACATGCCTTGTTTAAGTCTCTGAAGTTTGTGTAGACGCGGATTGATTTATTAGGTTTTGAAACAGGTACAAAGTTGGATATCCACTCAGCATAATCAACTGCTCGGATGAATCATGCTTTGAGTAATTTCTCTAGCTCAGCTTTAACAAGCAATGCAATATGAGGATGCATTTTTCAGAGTTTTTGTTTGACAGGTTTGACTTCAGGAGCAATAGAAAGATGGTACATTATAAGGTCAGGATCTAGACCCAGCATATCAAAATATGTCCATGCGAAGTTGATATTTTTCTCTGTGAAGAAATTAGTAAAATCTTTCAATTATTCTGCTAATAGGGATTGAGCCACATGTATCATATGTTGATTTTTCTTTGTTCCAATGTTCATTAGTTGTGTAGGTTCAATCAGTACTGATGATCTCTCTTGAAAGTGACTAGGAAGAATATCAAGCATCTCACCTCCAATTGCCTCGAGGAGGTTTTCACTGTCAAATACATCTTTTATTTTTACTTTCTTCGGTTATGATACCGCCACAGTGTGGTTTTCGCCATCAGAACACTTGTCTTTCTTCTTTTGATGTTTGAGACTAGGATACTTCAAATCCGCTTCTATCATGTTCACACTTTGTTCATTGATGGAAGATTTCATGGGTTCAACTGCATTAAGGTAACATACTAAGGTATAGTTGTTGGAAAAAGTAGGGATATCTATGGGTTGGTCTTGTAAAGTACGGTCAATAAGCTCAGGGTGTACAAGGGATAAAGATTCGATGGGTTCGAGGGAATTCACAGTATTGTCATCACAACCTTAGACCGTCAAGTTGAATTCTAGAAGACTACCTTGCATTAGCATCTTGAGATCAGGAAGAGTCATAACATGATTATCGAATCCTATGTTAGCGTTTAGAGAATCTAACCCAGCAGACCTACCAATAGACCCTTCTCCTACTTCAGATTGGACTATGTATTGTGGTTCAACAGCAATAGCTTCTTTAGACAGAGTTTCAACATTCATGACAAAGTAATCATAGTTTGGTGTTGAATAAGTAATATCATAGATGGAGCTTATTTCAGGTTGATCAAACTTAGAAGATGAAGCATCTGACTCCTCTTCAAGCGACTCAGTAAAAGAATGTATGGTATCAATATGAACATCTTTTATGCTGCAAGTTCCTTCTTGTTCTGGTTCAGTGATAACCTGTTCACATAGCCTTGATGACTTTGTCAGTTTATGTCTTCTTTCCCATTCAACTTCTTCTAGACTGATGACCAGTCCTACTTGACTAGCCTCCAGTTCTTCAGTTGTGTTCCCATACCTGATTTGTTTTGGCTCATTAGATGGAGATACAATAGATGAGTGATTTTCTTGTGCTTTATCTTTTCTCAGATGTTGCCCATAAGCTTCTTGTCTTTTTAGTCTAACTTCCTCTAATTCTCGTTGTAGCTACATGTGTGTTATTTCTCATGCTTCATCTATAGTATCATTGGATTCTTCGGGATTTTCTTCAGTAGATGCATCTGATAGAGGTTTCGGACCCCATTCATACTCATTTGATTTTGTTTATGAATCTCCTTCTGGCATCATTCCCCTATATGTGATAGGAATGTGTAATGGTGCAAACATTTGTTTGATTCTTTCCACATGTTTTCTCATTTCTTCTGGAATTTCTACTTCTGGTCTTTTTCCTGCTGGTACCTTTGGAACTTGGTTATAATTTCTTTTGATCGCCAACTCTTCTTGTTATTTCTCATATTCTTCCTGAGTTTGTTGTCTATTTACTTCCTCTGGTGTTTGATGTGGCTTATAAGATTGTCGCTTTTGACTTGATCATTTATCTAGATGGTATCCAAGTCTGGTTTTATCCTTTGTAGACTTGGTTTGCAGCTTGATGGGTTCAATAATTCCTTCCTTATGTTTTCCCAAAGGACTTGTACCTGAACACCCCATGCGTTGGATTATATGATAGCCTTTACCATATTGTTCAAGGGAAATTTCACAACGTTGCACTTCTCTATCTTCATTTTTTCCTCTGTAAAGCCATTCGACAACAGTCATCTCTTATGTTTCATTTGCAAAGGAAGTAGAGGATTGCACAAAAGTACTATCATAGATGATGTTTGTAGGTGAAGTTTGTGGTTTCATAGCTTCAGATGGTTTTCCAGACTGTCTAGGTGATGGGAGAAGAGACATCAGTGAAAGTACAAGTTCTATCTTGTATCTGCCCATGTCGGCATCTGTGATTTTTAGTTTCTTTTCTAAGTCCTTCATCATAGTTTCTAAACTCTCAACTATAGAGTCTTCTCTGTTGTGAGGAACAAGAGCATCAATACATTTTTTTAATGTGTTGCAAGTGTAGCTGGTATCAACAAGAACACTGACCTCAACTCCATTATAGGGAAAATGTAGATGGCATTGCTTGCATATCATGAATCCATGGTCTGCCCAGCAAAATATTGTAAGATAGAGGAAATTCAAGCACCTGACAGATAACATCTCTTTCCATGGGTCCTACCCTGATTAGTAATAGCACCAGACCCTTAGAGGTTCTCTCTTCTTCATCATAAGCTTTTATTGTTATCTTCTATCTTGGATTTATAACATTCTCAGAAAACCCCAATTATATGAGTAGATTGTAAGTACAAATGTTTAGCCCAATACCTCCATCTATCAAAACACATTTGACTCGGTGTTTATGGATCATGACTTCAATGTGTAATGGTCGATTGGTGCAGGGCACCTAGCACTCCAAGAATGTAAGCTATGATTTCTTTTTAGTTTGTAAGTTAATGTGTGATGCAATAATGGACCAACCATTGAGGACTCGGTAGAGCCACGGTTGGGTCGCCCAAATTTTGGTTTGAGTCAATTGTGCTCAGGATCTTGTTAACCTGAGAAGTGATATGCTTAGGTAGTTCACAGGCAAAATACTCCAGATGAATGTATTCATGAACTAGGAGTAAATGGAGTTGTGTTTAGGTCTTGTAAGGTGTTTGAGGACCTTCAAGAGTCTTAGAGTGCAATAGAATGCAAAAATTGCATCCTGGAGCAAAAGTTGTCAAAAGTTGCTGAGCAACATTTTGCAATTTCTTGCAAAAGTTGCATTTTTGGTTATGGGTGTTTGGTAGTTGGTTGAACCGATAAAAAATAGTGGATATAAGCCAAATTTCACTTCATTGTATGGGTTGGAGGATTAGAAACGCAAGAGCAAGTTTTTGGTTTGTGAAGCAATCTTGTTTCCATTGGTTTTTGACAATTTTGTTTTGTTTTCATTGCTTGTACGGTCCAGTACAGACTAGATGGTGTAAAATCATTGCCATCTTGTATGTTCATTGTATTTTCTTTCAATAAGGTTGATTTGCAGGTTTGATTGTTCCAGGTTGTAAAGATTTCTCTCATTCTTTGCAACTAGGAGCAAAACCCTTGCAAGTAGGGTTTAAGAGAAAGAAATGGCAATTGTTGAAATCATTAAGAATGCTAGGTTAGGTTTTGTACATATTTTTTGAATAGGGTTTGTGATGTTGCAGGTCCAGGAGGAGAAACAATGAAGACCTAGGCTCGCCACTGGGAGTAGGTGAGTTAGGACAGTAAGCAAAGTGCGATTTGTGAGCACTTGGAGATTAATGCAGGCCCAAGTGGCATATGTATGGAAATAACTCAGAGTGTCCTTGAAGGTTACCAAGGTTTTTAGAGCAAGAGTTTTGACTGGTGGAAGGTTCTAGACCAATTTTGTCAATCCACCGATTAAGCCTAAAACCCCACAAAGTAGTGCAGCATTGGAAACCACATCTGTACTGATAACCCAGATGCCCTTTTCAAGTATTGTCTATAAATTCCAAAAGGGTATCCAAATCCATGATTTATTCCTATGCTTGTTTGATACTTTTGCAAATTAAACCCCAAAAACCGCTTAAGGAGAGTTAATGCAATTAGGCCTATTTAGGTATCGGTAGAGACCTGGAAAGCTTGAGAAACCATGGCGATGGAGTTGGTGAGTCTTAAACTTCAAAACACAATAAAGACACCTTATTAATACATTGGGGAACCAAAGAAGAGTTGTTGTGTTAAGATCCTAGCAGGAGTGGTTGGAGCCCAGGAGAGGTGAGTGTGAGTAACTGAGGTGACAACCTCAAGTGGAGGAGTTGATTGTCCAGAAACCATTGGCTATACCTAGGAGGCAAGTCAAGAAGGTTCAGACCTTGGAGGTCTCATTGTCATAACCCTTACCAAATGCCATAGGAAGGACTTGAGTAGTAGTAGGGTTGAGTAGGACAAGTCACTCAAGAAGATGAAACAAACAAGGCTCCAAGACTCTCTACATCATTGATTATGTGGATGGTTCAAGGAATTATCATCTTCTTCAGAGAAGGACAATAGTGAGGTGAGGTTAGGTGACCCACCATAGATTGAAACTGATCCAGATTTAAGTCTTTAGAGACGGTGGTAGCAAGCAAAGCTTTGTCCAAGATCTCTCTATGAGTAGGAGAGATCTTAAGCAGTTTGAGAATAGAGATTTGAATAGTAGTTCGTTTTAGTTGCTCAACAATGTTGTAACCGGAAGAATATGGTGAAACCAGCTGTTTAGATGGAGAAGCCTTAGCAGTGATTGTAGTTGGTTGTTTGTTTGAAGATGTTGGCAGTTTTGATGATGTCCATGGATTTGATGATGATGTTTGATCAGAAAATGAGGAACCAAATCCTTTGAGAATAACTTTTCCTTGAGCACAAGTCACAACATTTGCATCTCTTGGTTTGTTTTGCTCCTCTTTGACTATGATTACATTTCAATGCTCTGATTGAGAAGGTTCAAGCATGTTGATGATGTTATCATTGTTGGTATAGGTGTAATTTATCTTGGCACCTCCCTTGGATTTAGAGGAATCTCCTTGCTCATATGTAGGCAAGGGATCTTTGAAAGCTTTGTGATCAAAGTTGGTTGCATGATTCCCAACAATAATTTTTCCATTATCGATAAGGTCTTGAATCTCATGTTTGAATTTCATGCCTCTATTAGTTGTGTGACCCTTATTTCGGTGATATTCACAGTAATCATTTTCCCACCACCATTTGGGTTTGACTTCAAGATCATGTGGTTTGGATTTGTCAGGCAATGTGATCACATTGTTTGTCAACAGAGTCTTAAGAGATGTTTCATATGATTCTCCCAAAGGAGTGAAATCACATTTAGGCTTTGAAATCCAAGGCTTATCTTTAAACCACTCTTCTGATTTCTTAGGAGGGTTTTCCGTGGCACTTTCAGCAACTTTGAGGCCCTGTGTGTCACTAGTCAGATTAAATATTGTTGGTTTTGGTTTTGGTTTTGGTTTAACAGTATCAACTACTCCATTGTTCACAACATTTCTATTATTATCTTTGTCATATTTCCAGTATTTGTTTTTCTCGTTAGAACTAGAGTCGTGTTGTGTTTCCTTATAAAGTGAGATTTCTCCTTTCTTCACAAGCACATCTTCTATTTGAGAGCATTGTCCACCATCTTATCAAATGAAGGAGGTCCTTGCATTTGAATTCTATATTATAACTCAGGAATCAGATTGTTAACAAAGATGTCCATCTTTTCAGAATCAGGAATGGGTCATGAATATCTAGAGAAAATATTTCTCCAACGTTGCAGGAAAGTGAGGAAAGGTTCTCCTGTTCTTTGTTTTGTATTGCAGAGGTCAATCATGGTGATTGGATGACGGATGTTGTAGGAGTATTATTGGAGAAATAGTTTGACCAGCGCCTCAAAAGATTTAATTCTCATAGGCAGTTTTCAAAACCACTCCATAGCTCCTAGAATTCTTGGGAAGAGACGCATAAGATATGTTTGTACATGCATAAATTCCATACATAGAGCATAGAATCCTCAGACATGGTCTTGAGGATCCGAGTTGCCATCATATTTGTCAAATTTAGAAATTTCCGCTCTTGAAGGAAATGGAGGCATGTGAAGATTCTTGTCAAATGGAAATGAGCAGATTGTGTCCAAGGAATATTGCAAAGAAGATTTATCTTTGCCTTTCATTTCTTTGATCTCAGTTTAAAATGCTTGCAATTGTTTGGTTACCAATGATAGTGGTGTCTCTTCTTCTTTAGTGATAATATTTTCAATGTTGTAGTCAGCGGGAAGTTTGGCTCCTTGTTTAGACAATTCTAGAAAATGTTCTTCTTTTTCTCAGACCATGATAATTTTCATCATTTTTCTGAAATCCTTGTCATTTTGACATTTAACTATAGTATCTTCTTTGGATTCAGAAGGTTCAGAATCAATAAATGAGGTTTCACTATCAGTAGCATGAGTGTTAAGGTTATCGCGAGCATTGTGTTTAGAAGCCTCTCTTTCTTGTCTTTCCCCAGACATATTGGAATATGAAGGTTGATCAATAATTGGTTGGATTGAGGATGAAGGTTTGTCAAAGATTAGTTGGCTTGAAGATGAAGGTTTGTCAAAGATTGGTTGTTCTTGAAAGAATGGATTAGTTTGCAATGAGAAAGATTGTCTCTTTCTTTTGTTAGAATTCTTATGAGAGCTCTTGGTTTGAACAGGCATTTACAATTGATGTGACCAAGAGCTAGAAGTGATACAGATGTCAAGATCAAATTGAAGCTAGATGTTTGTTTGAGGTGATGATTGGATGAAGAGATTGAGATCAAGTCTAGTTTTAGGAATGATCTATCCTGTATAAAACGTGATCTAACCGGATCAGATTCATCAGATTGATGGATGATTGATTGAATCAACTAGGATATAATCGACAAAATTATGTA
The DNA here is from genome assembly GCF_030272615.1 of Cryptomeria japonica. Classification (NCBI taxonomy): domain Eukaryota; kingdom Viridiplantae; phylum Streptophyta; class Pinopsida; order Cupressales; family Cupressaceae; genus Cryptomeria; species Cryptomeria japonica. Next base: position 317,985,685 of record NC_081413.1, on the reverse strand, counting down.
ACACAATGGCAGGGGCATACTATCAAGATGCTATGCTCAGGATGAAAAATATCGAGTATATGTTGTCCTGTGATGTATCAGGTTTTGACCAGGAAAGTATGACAGAGATCTATAAAAGATATCAGAATCATGCAAACAACGTTTTCTGGACTCAAGAAGACATATTTCCGTATGACAAAATGCCTAAGACCATACGACAAACTTAAGGTAATGAGACGACAAACTAGGTTACTCGTATGAGATGTTGTTATAAGTGTTCAAAAGTTGTTCAAAGCAGACAGTAAAATTTGCAGGCTCGTACGATAATACACAGAGGCTCATATGATAATTCTCATATATCATTACAACAAACTGGGCAATTGAGGTCTTGACTCGTATGAAATAGGATCAGACAAGAAATGAGTTTTTGACAGGGAACAGGGTTTTGATCACTAAGTTTGATGCTTCAGTTGATTATTTAGGTTTTCCAGTTTCAGTTTCAGGTTGTTCAGTGATAGTTTCAAATAGTTCAAGGATAAAGACACAACAGATACGCAAGATGGAAAGTGAATTCAATCACAGCACGCTAATCCTAAGGAAGTTGGCTGAGAGAGAAAACCTTTGCTTGCAGACTTAGGTACACACCTAATAGCTAATCAAAATACGGTCGCTGAGTCTCATGCAATAGATTCTCAACGTCGTAGTAGCCGACTCCAAATGCTAATGGGGGCATGATATGGAAAGTATCTTGGGAGAGTTACTATCTCTCTTGCACAAAGATTATCCCCCTTTCTGAGGTGAACCGGGTAGCTTCTATCCTAGAGTTCTTAGTAAATGTTTTTGTTTGAAGTTACCACTTGAAGTCGCACAAGCACAATTGAGGCCTATAGCCTGACAAGGTACCAAGCAAGATGTAGTCACGCAAACGTGATTGAGACCACTAGGCCCTACAAAATGCCCAATATGAGAAATCTCAAAGAGAAAACTCAAATAACTTCGTCCTTCGAGACTTTAATCTCAAAGAGGCCTATTTATTATAGTGAGTCAGAATGCTTGGGTCTACTTGTACTCACTTGGGTCGTTCTCACAAGGTGATTAATTTTTCCCACTATGATAGGCCCGCTAAAGGAACACAAATCTCAAACTAGAAAAGTTTCAAGGGTCTGGATTTTTGATTGTCTGTGCAGACAAGATCATACTCTCCTACCTTTTAAAATTTTCTCAAACACAAAAAACAGATTTGTTTATTTACTACATCACAATTTAGGTGCCTACAAAAAAATTAAGAATACATAAAGTTTTCTTGAATCTTCTAGGGAACCTACAAAAATAACTAATTAGTAATCATATTGTTTTTGAGCGATACAGGCGTATTCCTGGACAAACGTTCTACAAAAACTTTTCAGGCTGTGAAAATCACTTAGATAGATAGAAAAAAAATCAAGTTTAGCATTAGTGCCAAAAAAATCAAATTAGAAAAACCCCTAAAATTACTCTGTTTTTCATGCGAGAAAGCAGAAAATTGTACAAACTTTCTCACCTGACCATACGAGAATTCTCACCTACCCAGACGACAAAAAATAGAATATCGTACTAAAATAAATAGAATGTCATATGATATTTTGTAGAGAATATATAGACATAATCCGAAAGATGAGAATTTGATAATGTGCGATGCCAAAAAATTGAGTTTCTGGCCCCACGGTGGGCACCAAAAATGTGTGTGTGAAATTCGAAATCTGTATTTGAAACACAAACACTCCATAAATTATTGCATGCATGGTTAGTTGATCAAAATCAATTAATGTAAAAACCATAACAAATCAACCTATTGCCTCCTAAAAGATGCAAGTATAGATTTGCTCTCAGATTTATCTAAGCAATACCAATGACTAGACTACACGAAGATAGAGGATTTAATCTATATTATGAATGCAAGATGAAGCTATATGAAATCTAGATGCAAGCAATAATTATCAAGTTATATGATTCTATCAAGCTAACATGATTAAGCTAATATGCATGAGTAAGCTAAGATGCAATATTCTCAATTTGCAGTATTCTCAATGACTCTAGAACAAAACCAGGATGACAACAATAAAATCTCTAAAATCTTGGATTAAGAGATGAGAGCCTAAATTTATAGAAAATCCAGAGAGAGACCAATGGTCGAGATTGATTGATGAGCGGTCGAGATTCTCCAACAAGAAGCATAGTCCTGGTGAATTGAGATGATTGGGTGCTTTTCTCGGTTTCAGAGGAGATAAGATTGAGTTGATCTTGAGGTAAATTCAATAAAGCTTGATTTAATGCATTTGGATTATAAGTCTGAGTTTGCATTGGAGATAAAATCAATTAAAAAAAATCGATTTAATGTATGTTTCTTTTATTTGCTCAAGATTTGTTTGATTAAAAAAAAATCAGAAAACGTTGTTTTGCTTTAAGTTAAAATCAGAGAAAACTGATTTATTGCATATCTTTATTCAATTTTGAGATTTAATTAATTTAATTGCTTTTCTGAGATTTCTCAAATTAGATTTTCAAAATATCTCAAGTTGATTTCTTTTCTCAAATTAATTCCTTTTTTTCAAATTAATTCATTTTTTATGATTAATTCCTTTTTTTTCAAATTAATTCATTTTTGATGATTTAATGGCAAATTGTTTTATTAATTAAATATGCGAGGATATTTAATTAAATAAATAGGATAATTTTTTAAAGAGATTTGATGATTTATTTGATTGAAGTGATTAATTTGCTATGTGACATTGATGATTTAGGACTTAATTAATTAGATGCTCAAGATTGATTTAATTGTCTTTGGTTAGGACCTTGGTGATGTAGTCAAGATTAGGGGCCCATGGTTTAGATATCCATTTTTAGGGTATTACAACAACCAACTCACAATTTACCATAATAGGTCTTTAATACAATTAAATACCATGTGAAATTTTTGAAGATTTAAATATAATTGTATATATTTTGTAAGTGTGAAGGACTAATGAGGTTTGTGAAGAAAATTTAATATCATTTCTAAACAAATTAGATGAATGTTCAATTTTATGTGCCAAATTAAATTCAAATAACTAGAAGAAAATGTAAAGATGTAGGCATTTGATATAACCATGGAATAAAATAACACAAAAATGACAACAATTGTTAAAGATTTTATGAGTCAACATAAGTGTTCTTAAAATTGACAATAAAAGCTAAACATCTACTTTTATACCCTTGCAAGATCCACGCATATGATGTGAAACAACAAACAAAACACCTAAAATCTATTGAAATGGGATGCTAGCCTAAAGACATAAATTAAGATCCAAATCAATATCATTTATTGGAGAAAATAGCCAACAAGATCTAACTATGTATGATTATTTCCTCTTTTATATTTGATTTCTTTTGATGTGAATGTGTAATGAATAGGTAAAATGATACAAAATTCATAATATTTAGCATAAACAAATAGAAACATAAGAAAAAGCTAGCATAGAAGTACGGATATAGAAATGAGATATAGAGAAAAAATCGTTAAAGAAATCTAGAGCTAAAAATATTGTTCAAGGGTGTTAGGCACCTTAGACCTAGAGGTGCTTTCATCAACTGAGGCTTCAAATTTTGGATCACAATATTTTGTAGAACTTTCCCTTCAAAATTCAGCCTAAAAGTTTGGTCAATTGTACAAGTCGACATAGACCTAGGGTTTTCATCTATTCAAAGTCTGGGACTATGTATCTTAGTCTGCTCTATGCAAATTTGTAAATAACCTACATGCATAGAAAAGGGGAAAATGGTTGTGTTGTATAAAGGATTCCCTAAATCAAATGGTGTATTGGTGTTTCCACCTCCACTAAAACTATGATGATAAAAAAAAGAGCTTATCCTTGATAGGACATAAGCTAAATCAAAAATGAAATACTAAATTGACACTATTATACCTTAGGATTATTAATGATGGTGATGCAATTTCCTTTAGATAAGTCCTCCAAGTGTTGATGCAATAACATGACAAATCATGTAACAAAATCTATCATGAAAACATACTTGAAGATAAGGTGTTGTATCTTGATGCTCCTTGAACTTAGATCTTCTCTTAATGAAGGAATTGGGTATGCTTGAATTGTAACTAGTAACTTGTGACTTTAGATTTGTGAATGATAAATAATTACCTTACATAAGGTTCTCAATTTATTATTGCATTTAAGCTGACTTCCAACAATCATATGAAAATATCAGGATTGGATCACAAATGACAGGAACCAACACTCACACACATTTGAATTTGGACACCTTTTGGAGGGACTAGGGCACTAGATGTCGAACTGCACCCAAAAAAAGAACAAAACACAAAATAGGCTCAAAAAGTGGCTTTGAAGGAGGAACACTAAAGCAAGGGCCCAAAAAGAGTGTGAAATTGTAAAGGGGATACAATTTATGACACTACATTTAGTCCCCACTTTAGCAAGAGCATAAATTTACATTCATACTCATGGTAATGTAGAGATGAAGAGATAAGGCAGCTGAGAGAAATACAATCTAGGGATGGGATGACACTAATTTGAGGGATTATTAAGCCCCCAAATTTTGGATATTAATAATCCACACAAAACCTTCAAATATACACACAGTATGCAATGTTAGTACTAAAGAAAATAAAAAATTCTGAGTCAACTAGCTGAAGAGACCTTGATGTCAAAAAATTTCTCAACAGCTATTATCATTCTCGAAATGTTATTTCAAGAGCATAAGTGGACATATATAAAGAGAAAATATCATACATCAATTCAAGATACAAGGTTCCATCAAATGCCATGGAGAAGGCATGAATTCCACTCACCAACAAGGTGTGTTATGTTGGGTGATTCATGTAGTGCAACAAAATTATCACACTAGCAAGCTCAGTTATACTAGGTAATAAATGCCTCAGAAAGCATAAACAACAAATATGATCATGCTAAAAAGTTGTGTTATGCTATGTTTGGTATTTGATGTCAAAGGGGGAGAGATATATACTCTCTGCATTTGTATTTTGATTTCTGGTATTGATCTATTCTGGAGATTGTTGGTTTTTGGTTTTTGGCATTCTGTTTTGGCACTTAGATGTTTTTTCATCTTGTGTTGTCATCAATGCCAAAGAGGGATATTGTTGGTATTATGGATGTGTTGCATTGGTTTTGTCATTGATGTCAACACTACTGGAGATCTTTGGTTATGTTGAACCGGCACATTATGTTCACCGGCAAGTTCAGTGACTTATGCACAGTAACTGGTAGGTTATATTGTTCACCGGCACTGAGGATGACTTGTTATCATCTGAAGATCACTTGGTTATGTCAAAGACATGGTTTGGAGACTTGGATTTGGTATTTTAGTTATTGGTCTAATCGGGTTGACATATTTGTTGTTACCGGCAAATTGGTCTAGGTTATGGACCGGCATGCATTATCTATTCTAGATCAGCACGGCACATTATGGAGATGATTTAGTTAATTGGACATTGTTGTAAATATATTGAGCCGACATGATACATCGCATCTTGACTTATTTGTAATTGGTTTATTGTAATATTCTTGGTAAGCCGACCTACACATTTGGTCTTAGGTTTTGGTATATATGTAAGATCTCATTTGTGAGATGATGTAATAGGTAGAAGGAAGATAACGGTTTATGGTATAAGGTTTTGTAACATGGTATGTACGAATATTGAAGATCGTATGAGCAAACCATAGAGAAGGTCCAAGGAAGGTTTGAAGGTGATTATCAGAGCTTAACCGGTACTGAATCTAGCATTGGAGATGCTACTTTGAGCAGTACATCATCATTGGATTTAACCATCCAATTGTAGTCAATGTGACTCCTATTTTGTGATTGAGCAATGAGCTCTAAGCGGTTGGTCTTTCTGCATGTGCAGACCCCATTTGTATACACATGCTATCTGCAGTAGTATCATCTGATTGTGGGTAAGGTTTTCCACTGTGGTTTTTCCCCTTATAGGGTTTCCACATACAAATCTCTATGTTATGTGTTGTGGATGTTGTTTCTCTTTTTGTTTTATACATTGAGTTTCACCGGTATTAATATTAACTGCTAATTTGTCAACCGGCATTAAGTTTAGTTTACCAGTATCAAGTATCAAGTTTGATTAAGTTATATTTGGGTTGAAATTAATTGACAACTGATTCAACCCCCCCTCCCCCCCCCCCCTCTCACTCCCCTCTCACTTGCCTCTGGGTCCTAACACCTTTGACTATTCAAGCTAGGATTGCTTGAACCCTTAGATTTCAAGTTGGTGTGCTTCCTTTTGTTTATCTTGGGATTCATCTATCGAATCACGCATTGCCTAGGAGATTCTGGCAAGATATTTTGGATAAGCTTCACAAGAAGGTGAGTTATTGGACTTATAGATGGCTTTCTGTTGTTCAGAGAATGACTCTTCTGAAATATGTGGTTCAGGCCCTACTTCTATACAGATGTTTTGTGTAGACTGCCCCGGTAAGTTTTATTAAAGAGTTTTGACTCCCTTTCTAGGCAATTTCTCTGGCCCAGCAATTTGCTCTCCTCTAAGTGGAGTCTGGTAAAATGGGACTCTGTTTGTAGGCCTCTAAAAAATGGTGGTCATGGTTTACATCAAGTAGGTATGAATGGTTGTGTTTTGGCTGGAAAGCTTTTTTGAAGATGGTGCACCTGTCAAGAGCACATTTGGGCTAAAATCCTAAACTTATAATATCTAGGGGGAGTGGATAGCACAGATGTTCCTAGATGCAATATGACAGGAAAAGGATATACGATCTAGAATACTCTCAAGAAAGGAGCACATGTTGTTAAGAAGGGTCTCTTCTGGATTTGTAACAAAGGAATTGAAGCTTTATTCTGGCACAACTCCTGGGATGATTTCCCTCCTATTCTTTCACAATTCCCTCAACTTCGGTTTATTTGTGATAGATTCTTAAGATCTAGTTGAAATAGGGTTGAGGATTTTAAAGTGTTCCAGAGATTGCAACTAGGAAAGTGGCTAGATGGAAAGAACTGCATGAATGGCCTATTGGTTGATCAGTTGAGGCTTGAGATGAGCTGGCTAGAATTTTAGCTGGAAGAATGTGTAATTCCCTGAAGGAGCGAGATGTCCTTGCTTGGGGCCCAGATCTGAAAGGAAATTTTCGGTTTCCTCGGGGTACTTAGAGTTGGATAGTTTGACTTATGGAGAGGTGATTGTTCCCTGGTGGAAGCAAGTTTGGAATAAATTCTCTTCGCCCAAGTGTAATTTCTTCCTATGGCTTGTGGTTTAGAAAAGATGTCTAACTTGGAAAAGTCTTCGTAAAAGGGGATTTCATGGACCCTCTAGATGTTTTTTGTGTAACAACAGTGAAAAGAGCACTTCTCATCTCTTCTTTCAATGTGATTTTTCTAAAGAAATTTTTGGTGGGGTGCTTGGCATCACGCTTGCATTCATGCCAGTACGCTATTAGAGTTCTAGAATAGTCTCGATAGACCCCCGGCTAAAACAAACTTCCTCTATGTACCTTGGGATATTAGACCCTCTTTTATTATTTGGCAATTGTGGTTAAAAAGAAACTAAAGGATTTTCCAAGATGAGGATGTTGACTTAGCAAGTTTGGCAGAAATTTATTAGTATGTTGCAAGAAACTTTGTTGGCAAAATGTGATCTCTCTCATAAAGTGGATTCAAGTGACATATCTATTGTTCAAAATTTGAACATTCTGGGGGAAGTTAGTAGTGTTTCTCTTTTGAGAAGGAATCGACAAGTCAAATGTCGGCATGCTAAGAAGAAGGCTCAAAGACTTGGTAAGTGGTCTCTATAAGGGTCAATACACTAATAATCTTATGGAGCCTTTGGCTATTCTTTATGCTCTTGAACAAGGATGCACTCTTGATTGACGCAAGATTATCTGTGAGTCCGACTCTCAAGTGGTGATGGACATGTTGAATAAGCAGAATTTGGAGTATATTGACTAGCATCTGACAATGGTTGGTAGAGAAATTTTGTGTTTGACAGATTCTTTGGAATTAATTTATTTCTTCTATATTCCTAGGGAATGGAATAAAGCAACGAATTGTTTGGCTTAATGAGCTTTTGAGAGGATCATTGGCTAAAATATTAGGAGTAGTGATTTGCCTTGGGATTGTGCTCAATCTCTTGATAAGATTGTTGAGGATGATATGATAAGGTAGTTTGTGGCCTTTTGTGTCACTTCTTGTTTGGTGCTCTTTGTAATTTCCGCACTTTTTATTCAATAAATTTTTACCTTTTTTTCCAAAAAAATCTCAAGTTGTGAATCTTATTAACATAAAACTATTATGAACTACAGTAAATAAAACTATTATGAACTACAGTATTTAAAACCATATAGAAAGATGCAAATTTAAAGTACATTCAAAGATGAGCAAAAAAAACTCTAGACTCATTATAAATGTCCACGTAAATTTTTTATCAGTTCACAAAGCAATCTCAACATTGCCAGATCACCATCAGTCATATAATTTTAGAAAGCATTCTAATAGTTTACAATATTGTATTTTAGTGAGTTTCATTAGCTTGGACATTTCCAGTGTCTCTTATTTACAGAATATGTTTGCAAAGGAAAACAAACTAGAAAGTGGGGGAATTGGTAAGGGGATGGGGAACAAATCTATAAAAGGAATAACATTAACTCCTAACAAATTTAAAATGCTTGTTCTTGAAAGCAAGAACTTTGTATGATCTCTTCAGATTTGCACATTTCAAAAACTACAATATCACAAGTGAATATGGTATAAAAAGTCAATCAGGCCCTTGGTCTGCTAATGAAGTTGAATGGTTCTGATTGATCCCACCAAAGATCAAGTCTTCATAAGATCAAGGCTCCTGTCTGAGATGAGACCTGTCTGAGATGAGACCGTGATCATGCCTGGGACAACTTTGACAGAATGGATAGTTCTTGATCATTGGCTCTTAGCCAAAGGGGTATCTGCATAAACTCATGCTTCCAAATCGAGTTGCAAAAATGGTCTGGATTTTGACATAAAACCCTCTGTAAAAACAAGGAAAAAAAATAATAATAGCCATAAGGTGAAGCCTGCTATTATGATTAACCAAATAGGCTATGCACCCCGTGTGTGATGGGGAACATGCATTCTTCTAGAGCATTTACTGATTAAACTGATTAGATCTCGTTTCCAAAACTCGTAGCATCAAAGGCAACATGAATAAATATAATAGTGTACAAAAGGCCATATACATATGATATTGACCAAAGCCAGGTCAAATGTATCATTAATCATTACGAAATTTATCTGCAAACCTCTGGGCAAAGATTGGTTTTGATAAACAGTATTGGCTATTTCCCATCAACAATTATAATTTTATAGATATGTAACATTGAAAAGTTAATTATGTAAAATATTATTTTATCAACAATTCCCTGCACTTTGTAGATATGTTCTAATTTTCCATTTATAGCTATATTTATGAGAAAAGTTCAAAAATTAGATGCACTGCCTAGGTATGATTTAATCTTTGCCCAGCAGTCAAACTCGCATGAAATTTACCTAGATTAACCATTAAACCAGATACAAACTACTTCAATTTTTCCATGTATTTCCTGCATTTCTTGGAGTTATTTTAGATTTTACTATTATTCATCATAGCATTTAGTACCTGCGCCTAAGAAGGGTAATGATAAATATGAGCATTACCCTTCTAATTTCTCACTTCTCGCTCTAGAATAACATAACAAATCAGATCGTCAGAAAATAAAGGCAACCTCATGCTCAAAGAACTCAGTAAAATTTTAAATTATCAAAATCGTTGCAATTTATCCCTTTATTTGAAATACATATTCTCTCACAACTCTTCTTTCTTGTCAATGGTATCGTCACCCAATAGCTCATCAAGAGAGAACTCATCTTCCTCTAGAATCTCTCCATCTTTCCCATCCCAGGATTCAGTCTTCTCAAGGACAGGAATGGATTCAAGAGGGAGGTTACCTTTTCCTCCCCGCCCTGCATCCTTCACAAATTCCCTGGTGAAATTCCAGCATGCACACAATTAACTCTTCTCGTATTTAGCTAGCCAAAGTTTGATGCTTTTTAACTGAGACATTTAAAATAGAATACTCAAGATGTCTAATTTGACTTACACAATGTGTTCAAGTTCAAATGCGCTACGAAGTGGAGCATAGACACCTTTCTTAACATTCAAAGCTACAAGGGCAGGGTACCCATATCCACCAACACCAACTGCTTTTTCAAGAGCAGGCTGCTTCCCAGCCGCTGCCCAAACATAGCTGTAATTTTGCAAAACAAATGTCAACCACAAGATAGAAAAGAAAAGATGAACTGTTAGCTGCTGCTATACAAAAGATCAGTGAGTTTTGTTCAATTAAATTTCTTTGAGATTCTTTATAGTGTCTATTTCAACCTTGCTTCTACCACAGGCAAAATATAATATGGCCAGAGTTTCTGGAAACACTAATACATGCATTAAAGACATGCCTGTAGGATTTTCTCTTGAATTTTTCTGCCACGGACAGAAGAAGTTCTAGGTAATTATTCCTTCCTTCTGCCTTTGTGTCTAAAATGTCAGGCAGAAAACTGATAAAACAGATTGCTGATGCTGCACACTTAGTTTCCATCACATCCTGACGAAATAATGGAAAAATATAAGTATGGTGAAATATTTAACCATATTGAGTTGTTTATAAATATGCTCCCACATACCGGTCCTGTAAGTTCAACTACTTCCGGAGGAGAAACATTTGTCTCAAGCTGATCAAGAGCAAAGGATTCAATGGCAGACGCAGTTCTAGCACCTTCATATGGCACTGGACTCTCCTTGTCAGTTCCAAAAACCAAGATTGTAGGGAATCCTTGGACATTGAACCTGCTCATCAGACTCTGCAAAAGCAAATGGGAAAATTGTAAATAAAAAAATCATCTATAAGCATCATATATGTCAAATGAGTTTAATTAGCATCCATTTATATGATTATATCTCATCAAAAATTTGAGCTTTTTATAGAAGAAAAGATCAAAAATTATTCAGTTATATTTAAGAGGATGTTCTGCTGAATGGAAGTTCAATTAGAATAATAAACATAATGCAGTGTTAAAACTTATGCTTAGTGTCATTCTCAGCATTCTGTGAAAATGTACTAAAATAATAGCATTCACTACGAAATTATTTCTCTCTAATTCTAGGTCGTCTTAGAATAAGTTGCTCTAATATATAGAGGAATATATTGATTATCATTAATAAAAACAAATAGCCAAGAACATTAAGTTATTAACATATAGAGGAATGTATTGGTTATCATCAAAAAAAGCAAATAGCCAAGAACATGCCCAGAAACTGATATAACACTGGCAGAATGATCTAATCACATCAGGTCCTGTCCATGGAATGACCTTGTGCTACAGAATGGGTGACACAAGATCGCTATCAATTGTTTGCTCTCTGTGTAGAATGGATTTAATCATAGTTCGCATACTCAGACTCAGCAGACCGAAAATTTCCAACTTGGCAAAAACTCCACAAAACTCAGCAGCTTAAAAAATCCTTCAAAGTCTTAACAGAACATAAATTAGTGCAAAATACATTTTAAATCCAGCAAACGATGGAATTGCACAAAAGGGTAAGTAATGCTGGCAGTGTGAATGAAAATAAGCAACCAATCTCAAGTGGCATTAGGGAACAAATTGCACAGTGAAGCAGTGGTTGCTAACAGGGATCATCATGGCACACAATCTGTGAATGTTTGACTAGCGAAATACCTACTTGTAATCTCATGAAATAACGGAGACGTGATGGCATAATTCATCAATTTACATGTATACCTCCAAATGTGCCAACAAGGGCATCTATTCCACATAATCAAAGACAGTAGCAAAACAAATGGATTTGCATGGCAAACAGAAAAGCACCACCGATGACCCTAACCCCGTGGAAAAGGCAAGAAAGTTCACATTAATAATGAAATTGCATGAAAACCTTGTTTTTCGGCATAAAATCTGCATCACAGCAAGGTTTAGGGTTGTACTTGCTGAGTCGTTGGACTACCTCAGCCCAAGAACGTGATATCCTCAACTCAAATCATGAGGATTAGTAGCACATTGGCTTTCCTTTCCTTGGATTACCCAAAAGGAACAGGACTTGGAGCATCGATGGGTTAGATATGGAGTTCTTGGCTTACTCTAAATTCTATTGTTAAGTTGTGTGCATGTCTTTTAATGCAACTTAAGTGAGCTTAAGTTATTTTAAGAGAACTTAAGTTGTTTTAAGTTATGGGCTCGTCTTTTTAGGCAACTAAAGAGACTTTTAGACAAAATACTTAAGTTGGCCCCTTTTCATGCACTTAAAGTGACTTTTTAAAACATGTGACAAATTGCCAAAATGGGGCATACATCTGTTAGGAGCTGATAAGAACATATTTTAAGGTTTTATTTTGGGCCATTGGATTAAGAGGTGGAATTTTAAGGTGGAGATTAATTCATCTCTTTAGGAATTGTTATATAACTCCATAGGGCTCAGTTTGAGCTCATTATGTGAGGAAGTTTTCTGTTTATTGCTGTTGCATCTTGGCTTGAGGATTGAAACCCTTAAGTATCCCTGATTTCGGTGAGACATATGGGCTCTCCCAAGTCGGAAGAGTGTGTTTTGGTGGAAGAACTCCGGTTTGTAACCCTAGCACATTATTATTTATAGGCTACAAGTATTCATCAGGTTTGGAGACCAAATTGGAGGAGAATCTCAGTGCTGAAGACTCAGATCTGGAATCATCTACAGCTACAAACCATCAATTTCTGAGCACTTTACAGATGGCTGCTAAGGAGCACATAAAACAGACCTAGCATTGACCATTTTGAAAGCCTAGGGCCATTTCGAGGGTTAGCTAGGGTTGAAATTATTCTGAACTAATTCTTAGGTATTTTTGTATTGAAATCTGCATATTTATCCCTACTCTTTTCTCAGAAAGTTTAACGAAAGACATTGTATTTCAGTTTTGAAAATTCTGAGAGCAGTAATGAGGGTTTTTGTTGTATTTTCCTAGCTCAGAAATAATCTAATATCTATATCTTTTAGCAGAACAAATCAGATATTTCAGATCAGAATTATGGTTTTGAAACAGTGAACCACCAAAACGCGTCCCCCCCCCCCCCGTCAAGCCCCATGTTTCGAAGACGTGGAGAGGGGACAGCACGTCCTACCATTGTCCCACCACCGTTGTGAAAAGCGACGCTAATCTTTTGGTCAACATAGAATAGAATGCTGAGTATCCTATCCTCTCTTACATAAGGAAATCCCTAATGCTGTTCTAGATGATCAAAGGGGACAAACTCAAGGTTCCAACTGTCAGCTCTTGACGGCTTGGGATAACTCAGCGGTAATGTGTTTTGCTGGTAAACACAAGGGGACTTACGAATACAACAAGCTGGCCTGCATCTAACAATGCCTTGATTCTCAAACTGAGGAAATAAAAGCAAAAGGATAGGGTTTAGGAAACCTAAGGACAATGATGATAACAATTGGTGTTGCGGATAGACAAATTTCAAATAAACTAGTTCCTGCTTAGCCAGAGATATACTCACAACTCCATAGGAATAGTGCAAGCTCCTAGGAAATAAAAGATTTTCAAACTATGAATATTCATTCACACACCCAATTCTGGTGCAACTTGAGGCAAACACCCACAGTTGAACTAAGAACAGTATTGGGTTCAGACTAACCATGCACAAAGACCTACAATCAACAAGCCCTCAATGGTATGAACCTAAAATCACATCAAATTCCCTAGCACTTCACCATTAAAATCATCAAACATTAACTAACCAAATGAAGAGAAACCATGCAAACAAATTAGGACAAACCACAAAACACCATGCTCCGATGATCCATTTATTTGTTCTAAATGCCATTACAACAATTTTTGTCTAGCCGCTTCTACTCTATTCTACTTCTACTCCAAGTCTATTAACCGTCTAACTATTCTAACTCTTAAAATCTAACCCTTTACAAAAAGAGAGGCACTAGCCTTTATGGATTTTACATTCTAGATCAAGGGCCGAGATTCAACACATCCAATGGCTGTGATTTGCCTTCTAGAAGCCCTGGCAGCTTTAACCCATACCTAGTAACTCTGATAACTTCTCAGCTGCCCTTTTTCAACCACTTCAACTACCACAGGAGTGAATAGATAGCATTGGGCAGGTGGAGAAATAATTGACTTGTGGTACCCCTTTTTGAGCTACATTAAATGGGGCCCACAAGTAGCCATTTTACAATAAAGCCCCTTTGTAATAACACTTGGATACAAAAAACACAGAAAGTCTTGTATTGGCCTATTGAAAAATGCCGAGTTTGAGACACCCCACGATAACAACACCTCGGTATTTTTATCGGCGTTACAAGAAGCAACAACAAAAGTACTTTAAAGCATTCGAATTTTCACTTTACTTTTGTTTCAGCGTCTTAATGTTTCCTTCGAGCCTTTCATCGGCCTTTTCATCGCTCTTGTGAGGTGTGGCATAACAAATGCACTTTGCTCCCATTGACAACATGAACACCCTTTAGGTGTTTTTACCAAGTTTTTCTAAGACGAATATAAGACTCCCTTTTCACTTTAGTGTCCTTGATTCATTTTATGCATTTCAATATTGGTCCTGGTCTTTTCGGTATTTCTTTCAATCTTTAAAACGCCTAATAGCAAGAACTTTCCATTCTTTTCTTTTTTCCTTGAGAGGACGTCCACATTCTTTGTGTTTAACTCTCTAAATGACGTCGTCTTGACATTGTTTTCGGTATTTATGTCGGCTTGAAGGGACTTAATGTTGTTTTTAAGAAATAATGTTCAAATTGTATTTCATTTGACATTTCGATTTCACTCTTAAAAAAAATAACTTAACACTTCCTTTGCTCACTTCAACTTTATCTCAGCACTTGACTTTTAAACGCATTGATTTTGACACTATGCGGGGTTTAATTCAGCATTGGCTAAAGGCGGAATGACAAAATGGCTTATAAAGAGAAGGCCCGAAATTAAAATATTTCGTATGTTTTGACACTTCTTAATCTTTTTTGAGCTTTTCTTCGAGGATATTTTTGGTGATGACTGAGGCGATTTTTTAAAAAAGTCTTGGCTCTATAGAAGGCACGTGAACTTTATTTCATGCACTTCAACTAAAATCCCGACCCTTTTTCGGCATATTTGTCGGTCTTTGAAGGATGATTTTATTCTAAAACTATAGCAAAACCTTCGATTTATGAAAGATTTCATCATATTGCAATGTACAACTACGCCTTAGCCTTTGCGGGATGATCTTCGATGTTTATTTCGATATGGACAGGGAGTGCTTGGTTATTCTTTGCTTCAAATTTAGCATTTGACAATTAGCGGGAGGAGGGGGTTTCTATCAAGTTTAGGTGATGGCTAAGAACGACTCCCCTGAAATCATGCATGAACTTCGTTTCCCTTTGAAATTACTTTTTGCATTCTCAAGAGGCCTAACGACATATGGAGGCAAGGGAGGTTCCCGTCAAAGATGGGGAAGGATGTGCCATGCACAACAGGTTGGAAGTCTCCAAGACAGCTCGGAGATGACTGGAATTCTCCAATATGGCTCGAAGATGCCAAGGCGTCCCTCGAGTGTCTCAGAGACTTCCAGGTATCTCCCAGTTTTCAACATGGCAAAACAATGTTTTGTTTTTATATTTCAATTTTCTTTTTACATTTTAAACAATATTGACAAACCCTAATCTTATGTGGGCCCCACATATGCCTGCCAAAGCTTACAAAACCCCCTCAAATCCTCTCATTTTCTCACATTTGGTTTTCTAATTTTTTAACCAGCTAGCTGAAGACTACCACTCTTGCCATTTGTCTGTTATCTTAGGTTTCTAGTTCTTCAGCTATTGAGAGGAACTGATCTACCTATAGCTTCATCCACTCTCTTAAGAGAAAAACTTACCTCTAGGAGAGCAAAAAAGCTAGTGGCGGTACATAGTGCTTTGCGTCTCATTGACGGCAAGACACAAGTGTACAAAGAGAGTCCAATAGTATGATGGGATGTAGAGTTAGAGGAGCCAGCACAATTTGATGAGGATGCTATGCCTTCAGATGCAAAGCTGGTTGGTGTCAATTTGGCGGGTCTTGACCATGAGGACTCCAATAGTTCCAGTGAAGGAGTTTGGGGATGAGTAGAGGCCTGCCTTTACTACAGTTCCTACTTAGTCTTATTTTGATATCATGCTACTCATTGTAATCATCCTTATGATATTTTGATATATAATAGAAATCTCCAATTCGACAATTCATTTGTCAAATTGCAATTTTTAATTTTATTTAGCATTAAAGTTACAAGTATTTAAATTTTAAATTTATAAATTAAAATGGAAATCATAAATCTTAGTATTTAGTATTTGCAATTTTGCTAATTTTCTGATTTCAACTGGATAAAGTTTCATTTGAAATGTAATTCTTATACATCTTTTCATAACTAGTTATTCAAGTACTATGTGTATATCAGCACTGCCCTCCCGCTACCCCCCACCATCATCCCCAAACTTAGGCCCATTGTCCCCTCATCCCCGAAACTCGTACCCCCATCTCAGAACGCAGTGGAACACTGGTTTGAAATGAAAATATTTATATGCAAATAAATTTCCAGATTTTGTGCCCTAGTTTGCAGAAATTGTCTTTGTTTTTAGCACCCCTATTTGGAGATATTACAATGGTATCAGAGCTGCAAGACGTGGCAATCTATTTGGGTTGGTTGTATGTGTGAAAAAGGTGGTCATAACCTCGAAAATTGAAAAACAGAAGGAAACAATGGCTGACAGCAATCAGCCACCATCATCAAGTGAAGAGGAGGCAACATAAATGTTCGCAGAAATGCTAAAACAGCTACAAAATACCAATCTTTATTTGAGTCAGATGACCCATAACACAGCAAATGGAAGAAATCTGGTGCATATGGAGAGAGAGGCAAGTAACAAAGCTGCAGAAAATAATGATCATTCTACTACCAGCAAACCTACAGGTTCATCACAAACCAAACCTTCCATGCCTACCTTTATGCAAGAGGATGAGTCTACACAAGAGGAAACCATGGAGGACACTAAGGATGCTGAGATTTTGGCTAAGTATCAAGCTTTGGGGGAAGATTTTCAATCAGCTATCTCTTTTAAAGACTACTTGAAGATCACCAAATGCACAAAGCCAAAGCAGAAACAATGGAATCAAGGGAAGCAAAATTATGGGCTACAAAAGAGGTTGAGACAACTATCCTTACCTACTTTTGATGGATCATCCAAGTGTATGGCTAGAGCTTCGATTCAAAAATGGGATGCTTATCTTGCCCTGAATCAAATGAAGGAGATTGAGGCCATCAAATTTGCTACCCTTCACCTTGAAGGAGCTGCACATGAGTGGTTGGTATATATTGATAGAGTGGGTTGACCACAAAGATTCAGAGGCACACTCCAAAGAGTTGGCTCAGTTGAGACATGTTGGGACACTTGATGCATACATTTCAAAGTTTAGGCAATTGTCAATTATGGTTTTTGATGTGACCAAGAAGAGATTGATTTCTTGGTTCACAGAGTGTTTGATAGATCCTCTCAGGGGTTGATTGAAAGCTTTTGATCCACCATCCTTGCAAGATGCTATTAAGAAAGCAAGGAATATGGAGCTATCTACACCACAAGCTAGGTTTATCTAGCAAGTTTCCACAGAGACCCTTATCGCAAAGCTTTCTGCAGAGGAAGGACAAAGAATCAGAATATACTAAGCCAATGGGTGAGGTGTCTAGGCCAATTGGTGGTGCACCTCGTGAGTCGAGGGATGAGTTGAGACGAAAGAGGCTTTGCTTTGATTGTCATGAGCCTTGTACACCGGGACATAAGCATAAAAGTGGGGGCAAGGCCCACTAGATTGAGGTCTTTGAGGAACCTAGTGATGATGAATTTGAGGAGCCATAGGTTCATGGTGAGCAGCATGAGCAAACAGATGGAGAGATAGGCACAAATGAGCATCAGGATGATTTGGCACAGATGGAGGATGCAATTGCAACTCTCACTACCACTCCTCATTATAATGCCTTTAGAGTAAAGGACGTTGTGCAGGGACAATGAGTTGTTGTATTGATTGATAGTCAAGCTACCCACAACTTCATTGATGCGTCCTATGTGAAGGAGCGGGGTTTGAAAGTTGAGAAGCATGAAGGTTTCCATGTGAGGACAGCAAATGGCGCATTGCGTTATGCTAATCTTGTTCCATGGTTGAGCATGTCTTTGGGTAATTATACCCTTACTGATGATTTTTATGTGATCGACATTGAAAGACCAATGTTGTGTTGGGTGTCCAATGGTTGCATTTTTCAACATTTAGAGGTTGAGTGGACAGTGCAATGTTCCATTTTAGATAAGCCTACCAATACAGGACAGTGGATATCATGTTGACATACAGGGCCTATTGAACAAGCATAGTGTGCTTTGTTCAGATTTACCACATGGTTTACCTCCAAATCGTGGTTTTGAGCATGTTATTGAGATTGTGGATAACAAGCCAATTGTTACGGATCCCTACCGTCATCCTAAACAATTCAAGGATGAGATTGAGAAGACTATTCGAGAGTTGTTGGATGCACTAGATGCAAGACATATACGGCCTAGTTCTAGTCCCTTCGCTTCTTCTGTTGTTTTGGTGAAGAAGGATGGTACTAGGAGGATGTGCATTGATTATCGTGCACTTAATAAGAACATCAAGAACAAGTATCCTATTCCATGAGTGGTTGGATGAGTTACATGGAGCGATCTATTTCTCCAAAATAGATCTTGGTTCAGCATACCATCAGATTCAAGTCGGGGTGCAAAATGTGCATAAGACAGCTTCAGGTGCCACTATGGACATTTTGAGTATTTGGTGATGCCCTTTGGATTACCAAATGCTCCAGATACTTTTCAGTCTTGCATGAATCATGTGTTCAATAAGCAATTGCAAAAATTTGTGTTGGTTTTCTTTGATGACATCTTAGTATATAGCAAGACATGGGAGGGGCATCTTCAGCACCTTGATGAGGTGTTGAGTATCTTAGCAGCTAATTCTTGTTTGCAAAAGACTCTAAGTGTGAGTTTGGTATGACTGAGCTATCATATTTGGGATATGTCATCGGGAATGGTAGACTGAAGACACATAGGGAGAAGATTCAAGCTATACTTGATTGGCCACCACCAAAGAATGTGTCACAATTGAGGGGCTTCTTGGATCTATGCACATACTATAGACGATTTGTGAAAGGGCTTTCTTCATTAAACGCCCCATTGATAGATTTGACCAAGAAGGATGCTTTCATGTGGACGGATGAAACTCAAAGAATCATGGATCATCTTAAGAAGGTAATGAGCACTTGTCCTATTTTGGCTTTACCGGATTTCTCTAAACCTTTTGTGCTGGAGTGTGATGCATCCGGTATTGGTATTGGGGCTGTTTTGATGCAAGACAAGCATCCCATTGCCTTTGAGAGCCAAAAGTTGAATGAGGTTGAAAGGAGGTTCTCTACATATGACAAGGAAATCTTGGCAATCATGCATGTGCTTAAAAAGTTTCGTCAATAAATTAGTGGGCAGCAAGTTCATAGTGAGGACTGATCATAATAGCCTCAAGTATTTCATGGAGCAAAAGGGATCGAACGAGAGACAACAACATTGGTTCAGTAAGCTACAAGGGTATGATTTTGACATTGAATTTGTCAAAGGAAAAAATAATGTTGTTGCTGAAGCATTGTCTAGAAATCCTTCATTTTGCTCACTTTCAGAAATTTCAGCTAAATGGAAGGATCATATACTAGAAGAATTCAAAGAATCAGCATGCTTGTGAAATTTTAGATGGCAAAATTGATAATGAAAGGTATAAGGTGCTGAATGACATCATCTATTATAAGCTAAGTCACCGCACTCGCCGAATTTCACCCATGAAATTCGAAATTCGGCGAACTTCAAACAATTGCTAAAAATTCGTTCAAATTCATATCAAACACAATGCTGCTTCGGGCAAACGCGGTAAATTAAAACGACCAGTCATGCTTGCGGGTAATGCTTGCTGGGTGGTTATCGAATTCAGGCGACTGAGCCATACCCTGAAATGGGCTCTACACTGGTCTATCATGATATAGTGCTTCTTCAACGTCAACGGCTTAAACCACTGCTCGTGCCTTAGCATTGATCAAGACAGAATTATGTTCGGAGTGCGAGCAAACCCCCCCCCCCCCATGCTTCCATTAGGAACATTTCAAGACGGTGTTTCCAGGGGACCTCAAGCCCTTTGCCCCTGACGAAAATAAATGTCTAAAATATCGTGTAAATTTTAACATCTTTAATTGATAAATATAACAAATGTAGCTAACAAAGTTTTATGTTATCAATGGAGCACAGGAGGAGGTTAGGGTTTGCAGGTGGAGGCGGATTTCGAACGCGAGAGCTAGAGAATGGCTCACGGTGCCTTGACAACCATCGGTCTTGGTTTCCACCTCGTGCTAACCAATTCCAGCGTTATGGTTCAGATCGAAGAAGGGGGGATAGGGGCAGTTTTGGCGATGCCTGCATTTCCTTTGAGCCAGACAAGAATAAATGGGGCCATTCCACGATCCTGAGCTTCCCTGAGTGGAGTAAAAAGCAGACTGAAGAGCGGTTTTGGAAGAAAAAACCAGCAGATACCAAGAAACCCATCACTGTGGAGGCACCAACGACGACCGAAAAGAGAACCATTAGCATCTATATTGATTCACCGACTTGGAAGGAATCGGTTCAAGTTTTGCGCGCTAGAGCCTTCTTCAGGAAGTGGGGAGGAGATTGGCCTGCTTTTTCAAAGATAAGGAAATGGGTTGATGAGGAATGGGGGAGCCATTTCGAGATCAAAACCCTAACTAACGGCTTTTTCCTAATCATTGCTGGGTCAGAAGTGGAAAAAACTAGAATCATGTATAATGGGTCTTTCATGATGAAGGGAGTAGGGTTCTACATTAAAGATTGGATCCCCAACTTTGATCCCCGGCAAGCCTCCATTGAGGAAATCCCAGTATGGATTAGGTTGTACAACTTACCGCATGAGTATTGGAAGGAGGAAGTTTTCAAGATAATCGGTGACAAGCTAGGGAGATTCATCAAATCAGATGAAGCCATTGATAAACTGGACTCATGCATGTATGCTCGAATCTGCATAATGTGGAAACCACACCCCTTGCTCCCCAAGGCCATTGAAATCTACTCCCCTGAGGGCTTTTGGCGGCAAGAGATGGAAGTTGAAGAGATCATGGTGAAATGTAAGTCCTGTAAAGAGTGGGGGCATGAGGAATCTGAATGTATGGCAGGTCAGAAAGGCAAAGGCAGAGTTGACAAAGCACTGGAGGACCAGTTCATAGCATCAACGGAATCTGCAAAGGATGTGCCGGATGTCACACTCACAGAATTGGCTCCTGCCACCGATTCTCTTGTTTGTCCGGGTGCGACAAGCCTGAAATGCGATGCAAGAAGGGATCAGTTGGTAGTGTCCACAGATGTCACCAAAGATACAATGGAGACTAAGTTGGTTGACCAATCCCCGGTCATTGTTTCTGCAGTAGGTTTAGATGCCACAAATCTGAAAGGTGTTGAAGGGGAGGCTGCATCGACACGTGGATCACTCCTAGCAGGATATGACGGGGAGACCCACGCGGTTTCAGCAAGTGGAGAAGCACTTAAGGGCGGTCTCCATCCAATGATTGGTTCGATCTCGGTGTCAGACCCAGTTTTGTAAACCTCAAGCTGGGGTAGGCGATGTGGGATTTTTTCCTCCCCCGCCACCTCCTCCCCTTACGACTGGAAGGGAGGTACCTTTGGCTGGAATCATGGGGAGACTACCGACGACCCTGATTTCTGACACTGCTGTAGAGTTTGAAGAGTTAAGGGCGGGTAGGTTCAAAGATATTCATGTCTCCCCGGCCAAGGAGGATAATGAGAAATCCGTGGAGATGGAATCTAGAGATGAAGATGACTTGAGTGATGATTCGTTGGGGTTGTCGGCGGAGGTAGGGGAGACGGACACAAAGACCATCAAACAGACCAAATCAAAGCCCAATAAGGCGACTAAAGGGAGTATGAGGGGAAGGATAAATAGACAGAAGTTGCTGGAGGAAGCAGGCAATATGAAGGGACAGACCAGACTTCTTAGATCCGGGAGAGACCTGTTCTCTCCTAGGCAGCAATGAAATTCCTAACGTGGAATGTCGGGGGCTGCAATGCCCCTGACAAAAGTCGCATGATCAAAAGAGGATTTGATCAGGCGAAACCAGAGGTAATTTGCATTCAGGAAACAAAGTTAGGTAGTGAAGAGGCGGCTAGGATACTTGGTGTAAGATAGAGGTGGTCTGGTTTTTTTGTTGATGCGGAGGGGACTTCAGGTGGCCTGGGAATCTTGTGGAACCCCCAATTAGTGAAAGTGGAAGTAGTCTCAAGCTCTAGATAATGGCAGTTCGCAAAGGTAAGCTCACGAACTATTAATTTCTCAGGTTTCTTAATCAATGTTTATGGCCCTATTAAAACAGCAGATAAGTGCCACCTCTGGGAGGAAATTACCAAGACTCTAGAGGAAATTAGGCCGGCCATAACAATTGTAGCGGGGGATTTCAATGCCACCCTTTCCCACTCGGACAAGCAAGGAGGGGTGAGAAGGATGTGCAGGATCCAAACAGATTTTCAGACCTTTGTGGATTCTAATGCTTTGTTTGAAGTGGCTGCTAAAGGTGGGAACTTCACATGGACTAATAGGCGTTTGGGTTTCTCTAACATAGCAGAGAAACTAGATAGGTTCTTTTTGGCAGGGGAATGGAACCTGGCTCCCCTTGTTTTTGAGGCGGAAGTTTTGGCAATCTCCGGCTCGAATCATTTCCCAATCTCACTAGTTTTGTAGAAGGATGGAGTTCCGCTCAGATGCCCTTTTAAGGTGGAAAAGATGTGGTTAAGGGAGTAGGGCTTCAGCGATCAAGTTGTTCAATGGTGGAAAGAGGCCCCTGTGGTTGAAGGATTCTTGTCTTTCAGTTCTTTAAGAAATTAAGCTATGTCAAACAGAAACTGAAAAGCTAGAACAGGACTGTATTTGGAAATATCTTCGAAGAGAAACAAAAGATTGAAGGAGAGCTGGGGGCTCTAAATTCGAAAGTCTTAGCGGAGGGAATGGATGAGATGGACTACCTCACAGAGAAAGACCTGCTCAGTAGATATGGGGAAGTATTGCAGAGGGAAGAGATTTTTTGGAGGCAAAAATCGCGCAAGAATTGGATTAGAGCAGGAGACAGAAATACAGAACTCTTCCACAGTTCTATGAAGGTTAAGAGAAGCCTTAATAGAATTTTATCTCTGCATCTGAAGGATGGAACTTTGACGGATGATTTTGACAAGATTAACCAGAAGGCTGTTGATTTTTTTGGAAATTTATGGAATCAAAGCGGGATTGATTAGGTCAGATTGAAAGAGGATTTTTTGGCTGTGATCCCACAATTAGTTACTAGGGAGGACAATCGGATGCTTGAGGAGCCAGTCTCTCTGAAGGAACTGAAAGCAGCTGTTTTTGGTCTTGGTGTGGAGAAAGCATCGGGCCCGAACAGCTTTCAAGCTTTCTTTTACCAGTATTTTTAGGATTTGTTAGGCAGTGAGTTGTTGGCGGTGGTTGAAGAGTCCAAGACTAGGGGATTTATCCTAAAAGAATTCAATAGTACTATGGTGGCGCTTATCCCAAAGAAAGACAAACCAGTGGGCTTTGAGGAATTCCAACCGATCTCGCTGTGCAATACTATTTACAAAATCATTTCAAAAGTTGCTGCCAATAGACTCAAATTGATCCTGGAAAACTTATAACCTGTGAACAGAGCAGCTTCACCCCGGGGAGGAACATTGTTGATGGGATTATTGTGGCTCATGAGGCGATTCACACGGCTATGAAGAGCAGACAGAGAAGAATGATGTTGAAGCTCGACATCCGGAAAGCATATGACAGAGTTGACAAGTCCTTTCTATTGGCTGTGCTTGCTAAGTTTGGTTTCAGTAAATGTTGGATTAAGTGGATTTCTAGTATGATTATGCAGTTCAATGTTTCGGTATTAGTTAATGGCAGCCCCCAAGGTTTTTTTCCTACCTCGCAGGGTATTCACCAGGGGGATCCCATCTCCCCCTTTCTATTCATCTTGTTGGCAGAAGTTTTAGGCCGATCGATTGCAAGAAAGCGATCTCAGGGGATGTGGAAAGGCATTGTGATTGCTAGAGGGGTGGAACCGACTACACATTCTCAGTTTGCTGATGATACTTGCCTTTTTGGAGTGGCTTCCATGCAAGAAGCAACGGTGATGAAACAAGTTCTTGATAGATTTAGCTGGGCCACTGGACAGGAGGTCAATCTGCAAAAGTCAAAGATATTCTTTTTTCCCAAGTAAGTTTCTTGGTACGCCACTCTTTGCTGGAGCTGGTAAGACGGAGATTTGGAAAGGGCTAATTGATGGTTGTAAAGCAAAAATGGAGGGTTGGAAAAGTAAATGGCTCACATTGTCCGGTCACATTTTAATGTTGAAATCAGTAATCTCGGCAATGCCAATTTTCTCCATGGCTTGCTTCAAACTTCCAGGTATGATCATCAAGAAAATTCGATAGAAAATGAGGAAATTCCTGTGGAACGGTAACCAAGATCAAGACAAAATTCCTTTAATGGCTTGGGATGGAGTTTGCAAACCGAAAGGGGGTGGTGGTGCGGGGCTCCGTGACTGGAAGTTAATCAATGAAGCTATGGGGGCGAAGTTGGTGTGGCAGATGTATAGTAAGCCAGAGCAGAGATGGGTACGAATTCTTTAGGCCAAGTACCTGGACAATGAAGATAGGGAGAGAATACTCACGGTTGAAAATCCCACTAGAGGATTTGCCCTTTGGAACTTTCTAATGAATTGTAGAAGCCTGGTTACCAATCACCTGACATGGCGAATAGGAGATGGCCATAAGGCTAATTTTTGGCAAGATTCTTGGGACAGACGCCCATCCTTGGATGTCGGGGTTCCTCCGCGGATTGTTCAAAAGACCACCCAACAATGGGGAGACAAAGTGAGGGATTTTCTAGTCCCAAAATCATTCGATTTGGGACAGAGAATGACTTGGAAGGATCCTAGCGATCTGGATTTGGGGGAGGATGATCAAAGGACATTGAGGAATAGCCTAGCAAGTAGAGAGGTGACGGGTTCCAGGGAGCAAGATGAAATCATTTGGTGTGGTGCGAAGAGTGGAACTTATTCTGTCAAGCTAGGGTACGCCTTGTTGGAGGAAGATGTCATGAAGGTGGATTGGGAAGCAAAGATATGTTGGAACAACGCTTGTCTGCCCAAAGCAGGTTCGTTCTCATGGCTAGCGGGTAAGAGCCGTATTTTGACCGGGGATAGACTTTAAAGAATGGGGTTTGTGGGTCCCTTCTATTGTGTGCTTTGTAAGGAGGAGGAGAAAGATGTGTATCATCTTCTTCTGAGATGCGAATTTGCCCAAGAAGCATGGCGATTTGGGTTGCAGAGGTTGAGTTGGAAGGGGCCGTTGGCAGGGAACCTGCGAGATTGGCTGGAATCGGCCATCGGTTTTGAACAATTCTTCAACTTTCGCTGCAATTTGGAAGGTCATGCCATCAACAGTAATGTGGGAAGTTTGGAAAGAACGGAATCGACGGCTCTTTGAGGATAAAGCAGAACCCATGTAGCGATTTCTGATCAGATTGGAGAGGGCAACTTCGGAATTAGTCTCTAATGTTGCTTCCCAGGTAAATTTGGCGAAGACCCCATTCACTCAGTTTGATGCTGGTATCCTGGTGGGCTGGCCTTTGTTCAAGTTCAAGCCTACTAATGGGCTTTTGAGGGCTTATACTCCTAGGGCTGTTGAAAAAAGTCATGTGTGGATGCCGCCAGACAGGGGATGGATCAAAATCAACTTTGATGGGGCATCCAGGGGGAATCCCGAGATCTCCGGTGCAGGGGTCATTGCTCGAGATGAGAAAGGTAGTATTTTAGCATTTGGAGCAAAGAGATTGGTGGATGGCACTAACAATGAAGCTAAGTGTCAGGCAGCCATTGAAGCAATTCTTATGGGGAAAAAATTGGAGGTGAAAAAACTACACCTTGAAGGGGACTCCCAGATAGTGGTGAATGGCATCGCTAGGGGTAGGATGGATGCTTGGCACCTGGATAAACAAATCAGAAGAATACATGACCTCATGAATGGGTTCGAGGATTTTAAAGTATCGCATGTTCTAAGGGAAGCGCAGCAGAAGCTGATGTGCTCTCGAACGTAGGTGCAAATGGTTCCTTGGAACAAACATTTTAATTTCTTTGAAGACTTAAGGGATTTGGATCCCTTAGAATTTGTATGAAGAAGCTTTAAGTATGAAAGGGGAACCCGAGAAGTTGTGAATAGCTATGTGTGAACCATTTTAGATATGCATGTTGAGAGGTGGGGAAGGCTCATGTGGATTGAGTACACCGCAATGGCAGCAAGTTCAGAAAATGGCGGCGTAGGTGCAATGATGACAGTGAATGGAACTTTGGATTTGTTGGCGATGTGTGGTGTGAGGTGGTGCGTGCGGTGTAATAAATGGATGGGGTGGCAGCGGGTTGTGACTTTATGGTCCTCGTTTTTGGCACTGCGAAGAGGGATTGCAATTTCCTTTGCGAGCACTGTTTCTTGGCTGTGTGGCAGGGGAACGATGGAAGCCAATTTCTCGCTACTCACTCTGGGCCAAATGCCTGCCTTTCGAGGCCCTATTTCAAGCCATCGTCTGAAGAATGTATTTAGGGTGTTCGTTTGATGTTTGGGGACGAATTCCTGGACACTGACTGTCGTCCGCGAACTAATTTGGACGTATCGTCCCTGTTTGTGGCACTGGCGCTGATGATGGGAAGTTCAAGGGAGGAGGTGACGCGGGTGGCGTCTCTAGTTCTGAGACCAAAATGGTCGGGTGGCCTGGCGGAGTTGGTGGAACGTGCGGAGATTGGTGTGGGTTTGCGAATGGAGCAAGGGTCATGGAGGCGCTTAGGCGGACGAAATGATACAGTGCAGCCTCTGGTGGTGTGGTCGACCTCTCACTCGGTTGAAACCCAATTGGAGGATGCAAGGAAAGGGTGGCGGGATCTGTTGGACTTTGTGCGGAAGATGGGACCGACGAAGCAGGTGAGACTGCGCGACAAGCAGACCCTGGTGAAGTCGCAGGCTCTGATTGGTGAGGATGGGTAGCCGTTGGTGCGTCATCAAATCCCTCAAAAGATTGCAAAGATTGTGGAACGCAACGAGTTGCGAGGACGGTCGAGAACCACGACCAGTATTGGGATGGCGCAGTCCAATGCAGGACTCAGTCATGCCATCCCCAACTTCTCCAGGGAGGAGGCCCTTGGCTGGTTCCGGTAGGTTGGTTTCTTGAGTAGGTCGTTGGTTTTTTTGGGTGGTTTTTCACTAATGTAAGGAATGTAACCTTAGTGGTAGGCATAGCTGGTGTGGTTTTCTGTCTCAAGTTTCATTTTGAGTTTTGTAGGGGCGAGACCCCATATAGTCTTATGATAGTGGAAAGCTGCAGAGCAGCTGAAGGTATGTAATTTTCTCCTTTCAAGCAATATAAATATTAAACCTGTTACCGATCAAAAAAAATATATAACTAATGTAGCTATATTTAAAGGTAAATATATTTAATTTATTAGTATTATTATTATATGTCTAAAATATTATTTAAATTTTTAATATGTTTAATTAATATATATAATATTATATATATTTAACATT
The DNA here is from genome assembly GCF_030272615.1 of Cryptomeria japonica. NCBI lineage: Eukaryota > Viridiplantae > Streptophyta > Pinopsida > Cupressales > Cupressaceae > Cryptomeria > Cryptomeria japonica. The sequence goes on along the minus strand of NC_081413.1, from coordinate 317,957,895 downwards.
TAAAATTATTTAATTTATAAATTACGAATTTAATTTTTATGTTGATTTTGCTCAATAAATATATAACATATCTTTTGTATGTAATATTAAATTAATTTTATATGTTTTTGTTTGAACAAATCTAAATCTATTTAACATTTAAAATTATTTAATTTATAAATTACGAATTTAATTTTTATGTTGATTTTGCTCAATAAATATATAACATATCTTTTGTATGTAATATTAAATTAATTTTATATGTTTTTGTTTGAACAAATTTAAATCTATTTACCAATTTTAAACTATTTTGAACTTTTTGTGAATATATTATTTATATTTTAAAAAATTAAATTTATATAAGGCGAATTTAATGCCGAATTTTTTTTCGAATTTTTTGCCCATGCTGAACTTCATCCGAATTTGATAGTTGCCAAACTCGAATTCGAATTCAAACGCGGTGACTTAGATTATAAGGATAGAATCTACTTAGTGCCCGAAAGTAAGTTAAAACATTAGATTCTCATTACTGTTAATAACAATCAGCTTGCTGGTTACCCTGGTTATTTAATGACATACAGATACATTCGTGAAAGATTTTCATGGAAAGGTATGAAGGATGATGTTCTTAAACATGTGGGGGAGTGCATGGACTGTCTTAATCACCTACCAATGATGACTATTCTAGAAATTCACAATCAATTAAGTGATGACACTCGTGAATAGTGTGAAGAGAAATCATACCTTTTCTGAATCACAGTTCACGTGACCAAAATTCACCTTGCCTTTCAAGCTGTTTGAAGCTTTCTTCCATTCTGGAGCAAGTTTTTTGCAGTGACCACACCTAAGATAATGTTAAGATGCAAATAACACTCTTTCATTAAACATAATAATAGAAGGTCAGAGTTGCAACGAAGATCTCAAAAACTAAAAAGATCACTCAATTGATACAAAAGCACAAATCTATTAACTCAAAGTCAAAAGTGGTTTGTCAGCCATGACAAATGAAGGTGATGTTTGCAAACAAGATTCAAAAAAGATTGTCAAATGGATATAATAGCACTTATCCATAAGAACCAATGCACACATACTTTTTGATGGAAATTTAGCATTAGCATGAAATAAATTGCACTCAAGTATTCAAGGGGAGGCAAACTTTTATTTTTTGTATTCTTATACTGTGGATACTGACACGACAATGTTGAACTCTCTATAACTTCCTATGCAAACACTAAACAGCGCAATGGCACTATAAATAAGCATTAACTAAACAGAACACTCAAACTTCATAAAGAGAAGTAGCTCACCAAGGGGCATAAAATTCAATAAGCCACAGATCTTTACTTTTCAGAACAAGATCATCAAAGTTGCTAGAGTTCAGTTCTATAGATGCAGTTGACGAACTTGATTCACTTTTCTTGCTTGATCCGGTATTCCCATTCAGACGATCTTTAACAACAGCCTTTAACTGCACATCCAAAAAACAATAAAATGTCAATGTTTAAAACAGCACATTGTATTATACCAGAATATTTAATGGGGATGGATGAAAGATACATAATAACAATGAGTAAGACATTGGGTCATAGAATTATAGCATTCCATAAAGGAAAAACCACCAAATCACAGTTAAAACAGAAAGAGATAACCAGACCCCGTGAAGCTGGAAAAGCAGAGTAACACATGTAAACATATTTGTATTATGTTGCCATAGCAGCAAATAAGGTTTCCCTAAAGTAGCAGTTCATACCAAACGAAATTATCAAATTAAAGACTTTGATATAAGAGGTATAAATTGACATAAGTAGGTGAAACCAACTCAAATAGATACTAAATGATTGCCGTCCAATAGGACGCCTAAAATTTAAGGAAAAATATTTGAATCTGCAATGGTGCAAGCACCATGCATTATAACAATGAGTAATATCAGAAGTCAAAAATTTCATAAATGCTATAAAGGAAATACCAACAAACCACAGATATAACACAGTGATTACATCTAGTTTGAATGTCAAAGAGATGATCAAATCTTCAAAAGTGCAAAATAAAAAATACATATTTGTTAATATACTTGTAGAAAGTAGCCAAAGCAGCAGTACAAGTTTTCCCCAAAATAGAACCCATAGCTAGCTACTAAGAATTAAACCAGATATTCTCCATGAGACAAATGCAAAAGTCGTTTCAAATACCTGCTGAATTGCAAACTCTGCAATTGGCTTCACATCCCTTGCTCCTTGGTAATCTATAGGGGATTTGCCAGGAACAAATGCCTTGATGGTTGGAAATCCTTTGATTCCGTATTCCTGCTCAAATCCAAAAACAAAAGACTTCTAATTAGATTTCAGTTGCAAATCCATTTTACATTATATAAATTTATAAAGCTGTATGTTTGCCTCAAGGTTGACCACATGAAGTTTGTTGGTCCCATTTGCAATATCACATTTGCCTCCCCCTATTTGCAAATATACATGACAATATCAATGAGAAAAGCAAAACTTTCTATCAATCAATATCTAACATAAACGCCAATACAAATATCAAGTATGATAAATAATATCCTTAGAATCATAGAAACGTATGTTGAATGAAAGGGTGAACATATCAATAAAATCCTAATAAAGGATGACAGATGAGCAGATACACAGTTTTGGCAGTACATAACATGTAGAAATACATTCTATAAATTTCAACAACCAGTACAAGCTATCTTGGTAGTTCACACGTCACTCCATATTGATTAAGAAGCAGCGTTTAGGATGAGCAGATTTAAAGTGACAATATCATGGAGTCATTCCTTGCAAAAGGCAATCTATGGCAATTTCCATGTGTTTTATGTGGCAACCTATATCATTAGAATGTAGTTGATCTCCTTCCAAGTTGATAGCAGACATGGAGAAGAAGACCAAAGTATTGGGGGTTAAGGGAAGGTGTTTATTGCAGCTGTCAAACATTACAGATACAGAAACAACTACAGTCATGTTGAGCGCATGAAGAGTTTGTTGAGTGCATGAAAAGCTTTTTGAGTTAGGCACACCATACTGAAATCCTTTCAAGCTAGGCCATCCAATGCACAGCAATAGTTCATCTCCTTGTGGCTTCCAAGGTGGCAACCATATTGCCATGTGGCATTCTTTGCTGGAAATTTTGGCAAGGATGTGCCTATAGAGAGAAGTCACATCAAAAGTGTATGAAACAATAAGAATGCTTGATGAACAACATAAAGAAGTGTTTCTAAAGCCTAACAATCCAGGTTTAAGTCACTCTGAGCCTTTGGCCTTGCTATTTGCATATTGTAATTTGAATATCTGTAAGCTTGTGATCATTTTGGGTGCCATTGTCAATAAACATGTTATTAAGTTCGTTGTAATAAAGGATAGAAACAATGCTGTTCAAAAGCCTGAATGAATGTGGGGAGAAAAATTACACCCTCTAGAAGATAATTTGACTCAATTTGTGAATGGCATAAAATTCAGCATTTGGAGAGAGTTGTTGCTGCCTAAGCTCATTGATAAGCCCAATAGGAGGGAGACAAAGAAGTAGCATGCAGTTTGAGCTAGGGTGATCCTAATTGTATGCATATCTTTTTAGGATTTTGCATTTAGACACAATTAACCTTGGGTCGTTCCCCTTCAATTAACCATTAGCTTGTTGGGGGAAGATTAGTATAGGACCCATGACAGTTTTAATGGAAAGGGAATCCAGTTTTATTTGTGGCTCTTCATTACTAAACAATTCCAACCTCTTCAAATTATCAAAGTAGATCAAAAATGCAATTTACTATGGAATCCATTCTTTATATTTTGTCACTATTGTGCATTCTACGGCCCATTTTCTACCATGTTGATTATGAGTTTTGACTCTCGAGTCATCTTCAACTTCTAGTTTGGTGATTTGCATGAATTCTGCTGGTTCAATCCACCCTCTCATAGTACAGCAATCTTCCATAATATCCAAATATTGTCTGTATATCATGGCTAAGGTTCCATTTGCATATCTGACTATGCTTCCTGTTCCAACTATTATTTGTTTCTGCTTCAAGACCCGTCAAAAATCAAATTCACTAATTTGTCAAGGTAGCCCACCAATGTTGAGAAATCACAGTGAGGGAACAAGGCTTGTAGAAATAATCTACCCAAATATTGTTCATATGCTGCAGCTAAGATTCCATTCACATATCTGATCATGCCTTCTATTCCAGCTTCTCGGTTGTTTTCTCCCATTTGTCAGGGGAGGAGCCCACCGAGGTTGTGGAGTCATGGTGAGAGAACAATTATGCAGAAATGATATATTCACCATAACTGAGCTATAGATACATATAGAGTTCTTTGAGATAAAAGGAACAAAGTGTCCCTATGTTTACAAAAGTATATTTTGCCTATCACTATGATCTGATTAGAAATAGTACAAGCAACAATTTCCTAACATGGCCCAAAACTATCGATGCAACATAAGTACTGTTACTCAACATAATGATCCACATCTCCAACAACTCGTACAGAAGTCTTTCTATCTCTGATTACTAGCAAATATATGTGCAAGAGCATAACACTTAAGGCCCTTAGTCTAATCAGCTCAATGAACTACATGATCAAATTATCTATCTTGAGGGAGCCTTTTGGATAGTTCTTGGAAGACTGTTTTACACCATCAGAAGAATCTACATCAATGCAGTATTAGAGCCCATAAAACTAATGTGCTCCTTCTATAGATATTTGTTCATGCACCTACAATTCACAATCATAAATTCCTTTATGGATAAGTAACTAATAGTTTGCTCAGGCTATCCTACTTGAATTTAACAAATAGCTGCTCTCCTGATGTCTGTTCTTGTTGATCAACCCATCATTCTAGAGGCACATCTTTCACATTTTGGTTTTTAATCCTGCAAAATAAGCATTTGCAATACAGTTGTAGGGCTAAGGCACTAGAGTTTTAAATGCCCGATGTCTAGATTTTTTAAGGTTATGAGACACATTACCTCTTCCTTGGTTCTTGAATGAGATAATAAAAAATTATTTAATTAATTTAACACAGACATTAACTCATTTGATAGTTATGTCTTTTCACCAAAAATATCTCACCTCAGGTTGCAGATGTAGATCTTGTACACTAGGTTGCAGACGTAAATTTCCTCATATACTTATAATTAATTTTGCAATTATTATTGTGAGTTGGATTTCATTATTTAAAGGAAAATAGAGAAAATTAAGACAGGGATATTACAAATGGTACCAGAGCTTTCATCCTACCACCCTCTAGTATAAAGCTAACATTCTGGATGCTTCGAATCGAAGAGATTTGAAGACCCATGAAAGTAAGTTGACATGGATCCTCTTCAAGAGTTATTGAACAAACTTGAGGCTCCCAAAATTATTGTAGCAAAGGTTGTCAGAAGATTTAAAATCTTGTATTCCCTTTGATGAGTATTTGGAGGCACTCAAAAACCACCTTCCCAACAAAAGAGACCTATATGACTACATAAGAAGGTCAAAAAGGAAGAACAGACAATATTGGTTGTTGAAGATGTGTCAATAATTGCAGATGATGCCCAGGAAACATCCACCCAATTTTTAGGTAGGGAAGTTATTGAATCATGTAATCATGATTTGCAATGTATGGAAACAAATGGACCATGTGATGATTATGAGCAAGATATTAGTTATGTTGTTGCAAAGAATAATTTGTCTAAGATCGAGCCTTGTTACAAGAAACTGCAAATTTATCAAGAAAAGTCCATGATGATGCACATTGACTACATGAAGATTGACTAGGAAACATTCAAACTCTTTGGTTTCAAGATCAGTGAGCTTGTTGATGGTTTAGTTTGTACTAATGAGGAGGAGACTTTTGACTTGCACATGATGGGTCTAGGAGAGACCAACATGGAAAGTTAAGGACAATGGACATATTCACCAAGTTATCATCCCACCACACTTAAAATGGAGATAGTCACCCCGAGGAGCTTGATGCTAAATGAAGTGAAAGATATGACATGTAGTAAAGGACACCTAGATCCCTTTACGCAATTACAGAACTGGCTTTGCACAAAGAAGTGGGATCCTGGTTTACACAACACTCCCGCAATTCATCATGACAGAGGATGCAACATTTTGCTGTCATTTTGGATGTCAACAATGACAATCAACAGTTTGTATTCATCGCCTGAGATCTTGGGAGAAAATGAAATGAGAGAGCAGAATATAATGGCAAATTATGATCTCATTCGATGTGATCAAGCCAATCTTTCTTTCTTTTTTCGAGGCCAAATTCTATTGAGGAGAATACATATGCTCTTATAGATGTTTTCCAATGGCAGCTAAAAGCAAACATAATGCCACATATATGAATATGCAAAATTTCTGTAGTACTCAGGTTAAGTAAAGTATATTGTTTCATAACAGACGTCAACACCAAAGAGAGGATGGCACATGAGAATGGATTTTAGTAAGCAAGGAGTAACTTGGGAAAGCTCCCTATCTGCTACAGGGAATGACAATGGTACAAAATTTCCCATCTTCTTATTATGGTATTAACTGGAAGGAACCTTTGTAACATCAACCTGCAAAACTCACACTAGTGTGTGTAAGCTCATACAAAAGAGGGAAATTAGTTTATTGGATTATAATAAGAAGAACATATCCCTACCATCTATCTATGAAGGGACTCTATTGCAGAGTGGAGATCATTTTGTTATCAATGGAAATCAAGAAGAGGAATTTATCAGCACCACTATTCCAAGGTAGCTAGTACCATCCGGCATCCATAATACATAACTGTAACACTCCTATGTCTTACAATTTGGATAAGTGGGAAGGAAGGCAAGTAAAACATCACATTGGTTCTTACACAGAAGAGTCAACCAATATCTGATCCAAAATTCATCTGGTTGTCTGGGCTAATAAAAATCAAATGTCAAATATATGGGCTAACCAAAATCAAATGGAAGCTATACTTCAGACAACTCTAATCATAATCAACCAATATCATGAGGCTGAAATGTAATGCATAAAGACACCAAAAGAAATCAGGCTTTGGTGTAAAAACTTTGAACATGACAATAGTTCATTTAAGAGAGAAGATAGTGATGAAATTTGGATTTTAGAGTCTGTGCATTATGTCATGCACATGGCCTGGTTCAGGTGTTCAATGGGGTAACCCTATGTCCTGGGCTCATTTGATTATCAACCAGGGACGTATCTCCAAAGATAGCACTGGCCTAAGCATGTAACCATTCAAAGAACCAACAACCACCTAGGCCCCTCAACATAACGGATTATACAAACCAAAACATGGCAGAAATGAAGTTATTTTCCAAGAGAACAAAATGGTATCACAGCCAATTACATTGAGAGAGAAGAGTTAAGCAATAACACAAGTCAACATTGAATCTTTTTTATATGAGAGAAGGTCCTCACAAGTATGCCTTCCAATTTTTCCAATGAAAATGTCATCCTATCAAATTCTCTTAGTTTGATTGGCGGTGATATCCATATATGTCAGGCATGGATTTGAAGGATAAAATTTTAGTGCCATTATGATTGTACAAAGAAGCTTTACTATGATGACGCTGAAGAGATGAATGAATTCTACTAAAATTACCGTTCAGTTCACCTTATTGGCCTCCCTCTCCATCTAGGGCAACTAACATTAACAGTAGAAGCTACAAAGTGAGTATTGCCAAATTATTTACCAATGTATTGCATTCCCAGTATTGGAACACCATTGTAAACACACAATGGTTTTCGTTAAGTTAAGGAAAACTTCAACCAGCATAGGTAATTGTCGTTGCACCAGGGTATTGTAGGAAACTTCATTCGGGCAAGATCCAAGATTCTGAGAATCAATCTTGGTAAGCAGATTCTCAAACCTGTGCTCCTAGACATTTGCATGCCGTACCAAATTCCATGTGCCTCTTCTAGATTACTTGGTTGGATCCCCACTGCAATGGCAGATTGAGGTCAGCTCCGCTTATCATAGAGCATATCCCTAAAACTCATCTTTCCTATTTTTCCCCTACCCTTCTCTCACCACCCTCTCCTTCATCAGATTTCAGAATCCAATCTTTTAAACATAACTGAAAATTCAGAGTTTATCTTTTCCATGCACAGATCACATATACCGAACCCATCTTTGTATTCAAGTTGTAAAGCTTGAATTGCAGTAGTTTACTTTCAGAACGGAATCCTTGATCTGCTATGGATCATTGCAATCTGATTTCTGAACAAAAATCCTGAGTTTGGCTTCCCAAAGCTTAGATTTCAAATAATATACAGAACTTCTGCTCTAGGACTCTTTTTTCATTTTTTCTCAAATTTTCACTGCTAGGATTCTCAGAATATTCGCGATCTCGAGATTTGGTTCTTAAGCAATTGAAATCAGCTCATCGGCGGTTACATTTTTACCTGAGGTTGTCTCATGGAAAAGAATATATTCAACTTGAGGTTCGATGCCACCTTGTAGTCCTTCTGAGAGGGATTTTATTTATTGTGATCGCTTCTGGTTTCGATTGTGTATGTTTGTAAGCAAACACACAATCGAAACCAGAAGTGATCACAATAACTAAATGGATTGTGGAAAACTAATATCTTTAACGGATTTTATTTTATTCTTAAACATCAATGCTTGCAAATCAATGAAATAGGACTTAAAAATATAACGGAGACAGCTGTATTAACCCAGAAAGCATAAGTGGGCTCAAGAGAACAGCCCTGGTTAAATGTAAACGGTCAAACTAGGGAAGGTAGGGTTTTTCAAAACACAAAATATGACTAATCCTGCTTAGTTAATTAACAAGGATCGGACCATGCCATACAACAGCGACCTTGAAATATTGTTTGGAAGGAACTAAAAACCAGTTTATAATAAGATGTTGTTGTGTTTGAATAAAGGACACAAATAAAATAATCCATAGAATATATGTTGCAGGTGTGCAATTAATAGATTGTTTGCGAAAATAAAAAGTTAAAGTACAAAGGAGGGCATGCCTGCGCAAGAGACTGGTGTGCATCGGCATCAAGAGCAGCAACTGTGACAAATCCCTTCAAAACAGTAGCTGTCTTTTCCCAAATGGGGGCCAGCGCCTTGCAATGCCCGCACCAGGGCGCATAAAACTCTACCAACACGAGTCTTTCTGAACTCAATACCTACAGTCAAACAACAGCCAGATTATGAAAAGTGCAAATAAGTTGTGCTTGAAGAGGCACCCAGTCCATGACCTTAAGCTACCTTGGACTTAAAATTGGAGGGAGATAACTGAAGCACGTTGGATGAGGGCCCATACAGAGCTTCCGCCACGCAGACATATGCCACTAAAACAGTCACCCAAATCCATCTCCACTCCATCCTGCTCCCAGACAACAATTCTGAGTCTTCTTATTGTTATTATTATTATGCAGGATCTGCGCTACAAATTCTTTCTTTCCTTCGCTCTCCACAACTCTAAAAACACCTGTAACTTGAATTTACCCCTCGCCCAAAAACTGATACGTGTTCGCACCAATGTTCTACTGACACGTACACTCATCGCCACGTTCCATTCCTTATGTATACTAAGGAGATTAATGATTGGTTCATTGCCCCTATTCCATATGTCCCTTTAACATAGTGTAGGTGATGCAGAAATTTGCTTGACCGTGAAGGAATTACTTTAACATAACTAGTGGAAAGTTATAGAGGGAAGATGATAGATTTTAGAGAACTCGGATACTTCATCTTTTCCACAGTCGTTTTATTAAATAAATTATATTAGAAGACAGCTATCAAGATATGCACATATTTGTTCTTATTGTTTTTGAAGGCAACATATTCTAAAATGAAATGAAATGCTTTTCTATTTTCATGTTTTTGGAAGTACAAAAAAAATACACTCTTTCTTCTCAAGCTGGATTGAATTTATTGATATAATAATTCTTTTTTTTCGTTATCTTTATATCCCAAATATATATAGTTAGGTCTCCTTTTTACATAAATTAGGTTATATATATATATATATATATATATATATATATATATATATATATATATATATATATATATATATATAAAAAATTGTTCTTGTGTTTCATTATTTATTTTTATTTTGAGTAATCTTGTGATGTGTAAGATTGATCTCATGCTATGTAACATTGATTTAAAATGTTCATTTAACAACATTTGTTTATTTTATTAGTCATTATGTGTCAATTTGTTGCACGTATATATAGCTACTATTTATTTCTTAGTATTGAAATGCATTCAATATGTATAAAATTATAAGTAAGAATATTTGGTTCATATTTGAAGTTCCTATGCATTGACAAGAGAATTAGTCTACGAGCACTTTGCTTTAGAGTACCAAAAGGAACCTAATTATATACAAATCATTCTAGGACAATTGCATGACTAGATAGCATTGTTTTCAATCGTTTCCATGACCATAAATTTGATCCAATTAAGGGGTCAACCTAGGAGAACTTAGGTCCTATGATCTAGTAATTTCCCTAAAGTATTTTTCAATATTCTCAATCCTTGCCAAACAACAAAGAGTAAAGACCATGGTAAAACAAGTTGCATCTAACCATAATTAAATGAATAAAATTCACTTAATTCATTGTGCAACTTTTCGGTGTCTACAAGTACTTTTAAGGTTCGAACTGATTCACCCTCTCCCCCCCCTTAGTCCTATGGCGTGTTCAATAATTTCTCAACTCAATACATCATTTCTTGATGAATTATATTTCTCTCTTTTTATGAAAGTGATTGTATTTGCGATCCTAGCTCAGGAACATTTCTCCAACATGTATGTCCTTGGAATTTTAGCTTCTCCAATCTTTTGTTCTCCCCAAGCCGAGGTAATCTACTCAGTGGAATAAGCAAGGGAAAATGGGAAACTAAATTAGGATGGAAATGTTAAAAGAGCTTGGAGACTACACAAATCATGGAGGCTATAAGAAAATAGTGGAGTTTGTCTTGGAGGGATCTATAATTGACCTTCTAACCTACTCAAACGAGCATGAAAAGATAAGTGAACAAAATTTAAATTCCCACAATAGGTAACCAAAGACCCCCTATGAGTTTAATTAGGGTTGTATATATTGACTTGAAATTTCAATTAGATCCATAACTATGGGAGAATAAAGAGAGGATAATGTTAGGTATAATTAAAAATGAGTTACGTTTAATATCAAGGCCAAAAATGGTGGCAAAATGATTAGAATTAAAATTTTCACGCATCATAAAAATTGCCAAGGCCACCCCTTTTTACAAGGAAAGTATTCCCTTAAGTTGGGACAAGTCACCTAAGTGATCTTGAAGATGCTCAAGTGACCCAACCATTTGAAGGGTAAAATTTTCATTTTAGAAGAGTGAGAAGGAACAAAAGCAAGGTAGAAGGTGAGGAGGACAAAGTACAAGAAATGGAGGATTGTAGATGTTGATTATACACTTCCATCGAGGTTATAAAGGCTAAGAGGGAGTCTTGTTCATGTCACGTGGCTTGTGAGTTAAACAATTAGATCATCATTGAACTGCCATGCATGTCCATGCAATTGTGGGCATTGAAGGGATAAGTGATCTAAAAATCACACTCTAAGGATTTAAAGCTATCATGATATGTGTAAGAATCATCATCGGTATATGTAACTATGTTATAAATAGGTGGAAAGATAGAACTATACCATCTATGTTCATTTTATGAGGTGTGTCACAAGGTAAAACTTCATAAGACATGTAGTCATCATATGATAGTCATGGGGTTTATGAACAAAGGTCACATGTATTTAGTAGTCATGGGCAAACACTACTAAATTCTAGAGGGAAAATGGAAAGAATGAGACATGATAAAAGAGAACCTCTATAGAAAACATATCCTTATCCTCACCATGTTGTGTTATGAGCATGTCAAGGATAGAGTGATGACATGTAATGAAAGATAAGAACCTATCTAAATTGAAATATGCATGAATATCAATTGTAGAGCCCAAAAGGAGTCATAAGGTAAGATTTCTATGGTAGTTGGATGGGATAAAAAGATGCATATTATCATGTATACCCAAACCCTTAATTAAGGTATGATAAGAACGTGAAACATTAAATAAATCCAAACCCTTGGAAACCTATAGATATTGTTTTAGAAAAAAATTACATTGATCTAAAATTCCTTAAAGCTAGCTAGGGTATAGTCACAAGGTCAAGCCTTAAGGAGTGGAAGTATGGACAAGTTCACAAAAAATGAAAAGTTTAATAACTTAATTTAAGATAACTAAATAATTCACACAAATTAAGAACAATTATACCTAGATTAAATAATTAAAACTAATAAATGATCATTTGTACAGATTATTGTTGATTTTAAACAATGCAATGGAAAATGAGGTACTCAACTTGTGGAACAACAATAAAAAGTAATATCTAATACTGTTGAACTCCACTTGTATTGGTATTAGGTTAGAGTGCTCATAGTCTAATATATTCCTTGGGATCAAAATAATCTTTAAATTTATCATGCGTCAAGTCTGCATTGTGTGGGATCACTCCCATTTGATGTTAGAATGTCCTAAAATGCAAGGTGATCTATAACATGTGGGAATATATCTGCTTACAATAAATCTTCTAATTTATTAAATTAAGATTTAATTAATATCCCTATTCTTCTAATTGCCTATTAATTAAATTAAGATTTAATTAATAAACCCTTCATCTATCTAAGCCATTTAATTAAATTCACATTTAATTAAAATCCCCCTGTTAGCCCATTTAATTAAATCCCCCCACTTGCAAAAACCTACAAATGAAAGTTGCAACCACAATTGAAATAAATTAATTTTATTTTAATTAAATTCTATTTTCCCCACCCACTTGCAAAATCCTACATCTCCCACTTGTCTCCTAAAACCCTTCTAGATTCTTCTAATCACTTCTAAATTAGCCTAACCCATCTCCTAAATATTGTCACATCCCTAAGCAAAGGGAAGTCACTTCTCAAACCCTTAAAGTCTTTGAAAACCATTAAAGCCTTTATGCCTTCAACAAGCTAACTTGTTGAATACCCCCAAATTTGGAAGGACTCTTACAAATTTGTCCCCAAAGTCTTCAAACCATTAATGGTTAACTAACCCTTAGTGGCATGGTTAGAGACTTTTTGCCTAACTTAACCCTCATATAACCTAGGGGTCTCATCAAGCATTCGTTGCTTTGACCATGGTTATCCCTTTAACCTTTGCACAAGAGTTTACCCCTTGGGTAAAAGCTTTATCCATTGGATAACCCTAACCTAACCTTAACCCTTACCTTCTAAGGTAACCATGAGGTCTTCTCAATCATTTAATGCTTCTTACCTCTCCTCTCAAGCAATCTTATGTTGATAATTGTCACCATTTCATTGGTGGAAATTGTAAACATGGATTGATAACTTTCAATCCTAACCCTTGATTAACTCCTTCAATCCTGACCTTCCATTGCCCCATTTTCACTATAAATAGAGCTCTCATTCCTCCATTCCAAAAAAAGATCATCCAAGCTTTTAGTATCTCATTTATGCTCAATTTTATCAATACATCTAGCCTCTCTTTGTGTAATAGGAATTAATCTAATAAGCATTTTAGAGTATTTCTATTATCATTAGCTTAAATCTTTAACTAGTATATCAACATCAATTTCATATCAACATCAGTCTCATATCAACTTTTCATATCAAATCAATTCTTCATAACTGGAGCATCATCAATATCAATCATCAAATCTGGGGCATCATATCGACATTTCAACAATACTTACTTACAATCCTTTAAACTTTAAACAACAATTAAATTGTCTTTGCAATTGCGAAACATGAAACCACAAAGCACAACACATACACAAGAACACTAGATTTACGTGGCAAACCCAAGAAGGGAAAAACCACGCTGAGAATCACAGTCACAATATGAATAATTGGTTACAATGTTTTAGGCTCAAGGCCATAGACCTTACTACACCTAATTGAACTTACAAGACTAAGGCACATAACCTTAGGGCAAGATACAAAGTACTTGCATTACTAATATGCACAATCTTAGGGCAATATACAAAGATTGCACAAGTTGCCAAAGGACTCACTGTCTTTTGGCAAGTATAGGTAATAATGAATTATAATGAACAAGATCTCTTGATCCTAAAACTGTCCTTAAACAACTGTGTCTAACAAACAATATCACTGCAAACATATCAAACATCACTTGTCTTAAAATAGGTCATATTGGAGATATGATCATCAAAGCTCATCACAGACTGAAACTTGCACTTCTACTTCTTCACTTGCACTTGCATATCATTCACATCCACACTTCCACTTATACAACGTTATGCATTGAAACCCTTAACTAGGTCGGTCACTGGTTCGTATGAATGTTGATCATTGTTGATCATTAAAATAAGTTGTGTTTGTGCGAACAAGTTTGTTACAAAAATGTTTGTCAAACATGTTGATCGAACATGGGTTCAATAAAAGTCCTCAGGGTTTCAACGAATCCCCTTAGATCAAAGGGGTATTCATTTGAAGATGCTTTCTATACATGTCTCCCCCAATCTCTGCAAATTTATGCAAATTTTTAGCCTTCAAAACTCTGGTTGAAGGCTCAAATGGAGCAATATTGACAACCTAAAATGCAGGATGGTAGTCCTTGAAGCAATCTTTCCAATGACTCTAATTTTATTACATATTGAATTTTTTATTTATTTATTTTTTATTTTTTTGCTAAAAATAGGTTTTTTCCCAAACATCAACTTCTCTATTCAATGCATGTGAAAAAATAGTAAACTAATTCATAAAAATTCTAAAAAATATATATGCCCTAGGTATTGATGTCCTCTTTCCAACCATAAATAAATAAATTTATCTCGATACATACAAAACAAGTTACAAGTTCAAATGTGCACCTATGTCTAATTTATAATTAGTTTGACTTCAAAACTTAATAAAGTAAAAAATATTCAACATATCATTATGAAACCAATTGCATGACCTAGATATTGATATTATAAACTAAAATTCGAAAGAATCAAATTTTTGTCAATTTTTAAAAATAGTTATGTGCTATAGAATGCACATCACTCTTTAAAAATGTTGTTTGCTATTAAAAACTAGTTCTCGAAGGAGATGGAAAAATGAATACAAATTGATTCAAATATTTTTTTAAAAATTATATTTAGAATCGACAAACAAAATGTCACAAGTCAGTAGTTTACATCATCTTCAATTTCCTAATGGTTTAGCAGTTATAAGTGTTGGAAAGTGAAGGTTTTTTTTCAAAATGTTTATTTTAGTGTCAAAGTTGGCCAAAAAGTATGACCCACCATTGTGGGATCACTATATACATGAATTACATAAAGTTGGCCTCCTAGAACAAAAATAGATAATATGATTCACTTCAGGAGATGGAGGGGACCAAAATACGTCATGGCACATCTTCCTAAATCAATTCTAATTAACCGCGCATGCTAACACTTCCTCCAAAGTTGGCATCAAACATAATGTGTAGAAAAATAATAAAGAATGTTAACTAGACAGCCTAAAAACATCACCCCATGCAGATTACTCGATGCAGATATACACACGCCATAGTGAGACCCATGTGAACATTCTAAATTAACCTCCAAAGCACATCTATACCAAAAGAGCAAGATCCAAATAATATAAATCAACTGAATCGGTCATATACAACACAACTGACGGAGTCAAACATAGGACAACATAACTTCGCTTGTCGAACAAACCAACATAATAAATTTGAACTAAAAGACTGCACAAACCATATGAACATGTCCCCCAAAGTCATAGCACTTGAATCACCATAGCGAAGCAATATAGAGTATTCTCCAAATCGGTCCTGATAGACAACCTCATTGTCAGCAAATCGCCACAACCAATTTCATCATCGGAGCAATTGAAGACCTGAAAACATGATAGTGCAACATCTATAAGATGTAGACATTATATCAAGAAATTCAAGTTGTCATCATCAAGAACTAGAGGAATGCATGTAGCAATCTTCCATAAAGACATTAGATACTCTTTCTTGCATATTGCAACTTCCACTACTATAGCCTTTTCAGAAATACCTCATACTTACTTAATATCACCACCAAACAACATAACAACATTTGAACACTCAATTCTAAACCATATACAACATTTGCACAAACCAAACAAGTTTGAAATTAATGACAACACAACTCAAATTCCAAAAATCTCCCTCTTTGTCATTGATGGAAACACTTGTACCACAAACCAACAATAGACTCTTTCCGATCGTATCTTTCTCCCCTTTATTGTATCTCTCTCCCCATTTAACATCAAGGACAAAGGATGCAAAACTGTAAACAATAACTCTTTATACCCTCTCCATTTGATAGGGACACCAACAACCATTTTCCTACTACCAGGAAACCACAACCTTCACTACTCCCCCCTGAGAGCAGCCACCACATCGATCCAAGAGACAAAAGATAAACTTTAATTCCACCCTAAAAAGATGCACCACTTATATGCATCTAGTTTGAAGGAGGGGCGAAAAACCCTAACCTCTGTTGAAGATACTAAAAAGTATCCTTCGCTAATGCCTTCGTAAATATTTCTACAATATAATCCTTTGCAGGCACATATTATAATATAACTTCCTTCTTTGCAATGTTATCTCTTAAGAAATGATACCAGATAGAAATATGCTTAGTCCTTGAATGTAGTACCAGATTCTTTGAAATGTTAATTACACTTGCATTACTGCATATAATAAGATTTTCCTCATCATGCATCACCTTAATATCTCTGAGATTTTGTTCCCTCCACATGACCTGAGTATAGAAATATGTTATTGTAATATATCCCACCTCTATCGTAGATAATGAAACTGAAACCTTCTTTTTGTTCAACCTAGAGACCAATATGTCTCTCAAGAAAAATGCACCACCACTTGTACTTCTTTTGTCATTAGCACATCTAGCTCAATTAACATTTATGTATGCTTTCAAAGTCAAATCATCATTCTTCTTGTACCACAAACCAAAATCTAGAGTCCCTCTCAAATATCTAAATATCCTTTTCATTGCTTGGTCATGAGATTGCTTTGGATTAGCTTGATATCTAGCAACCAAACAAACAACATGCATAGTATCTGATCTTGAAGCAATTAAATACAACAACCCTCCAATCATAGACCTGTATTGTTTCTAATCAACTCTTGGAGATCCATCGTCCTTACTTAACTTGCAACTAGTAGACATGCGAGTTCCAATCAGTTTATAATCCTCCATACCAAACTTCTTCAACTTCTCCTTGATATACTTGGTCTGAGAAATTGAAAATACCATCTTATGATTATGTTATATGAAGACCAAGGAAAATTGAAAACTCACAATTAATTGACATCTCAAATTATTTCTACGTTTCTTTTGCAAATATCTTACAAACACTATCATCTCCTCCAAAAATAATATCATCAACATACACAACAACTGCTAACATTTTATCACTTTCAACTTTGAAATAAAGATTACTATCTATTGTACCTTTATGTAAGTTATGTTACAATAAATACTTATCCAACCTTGCATACCAAGAATAGGGAACTTGCTTGAGTCCTTCGAGTGCCTTCTTGAATCTGCAAACAATATATGAATCTTTTAACAACTAAAACCCATCTGGTTGTTCAATATACACATCTTCTTCAAGTTCTCCACTCAAGAATGTTGACTTGACATCTATATAATATACATTAAAGTTATTATATGCAACAAATGTAAAAAATGTCCTTATAGCTTCCATCCTAGCTACCGGAGAAAAAGTCTCCTCAAAATCTATGTGTTCAACTTGCGAATAGCCTTTACACCAGTCTTGCCTTGTTCCTTATGACTTCACCATCTTCATTAAGCTTATTCTAGAACACACACTTTGTTCCTATCACATTCTTGTCCACTGGTCTAGGTACCAACTCCCATGTTCGATTATTTTTTATCTAATTTAACTCCTCTTCCATTGTTTTCATCCAACCTTCATCCTTGCTAGCTTCTGCAAAAAAAATTATCTCTACCTGAGATAGGAAACAAAAATTTGCTTGTTTATTAGTCTCAACAAGTCTTCTTTTTGTCTGAACTCATTTGTCTCTATCTCCAATGATCTAATATTTTGAATGGTTCTTTCGTAAATACTTTGCAGGTGTCTTAGGTGCTTGTTCAAGTTCCTTTTCTTCTTCACTTGTCTCTTCTTTGTCTTGTAGGGCCTCCTTTTCTTTTGCAGCAATCAGAGCATCCTCTATTCAGGTGCAACATGATTTCATTCTTCACTGACTTTGACATTCATACTTTCCACAATCTTCTTTAGCCTCTTGTTATAACACCATTATGCATTTATCTTTGTAGAGTATCCCAAGAAATTTCCTTCATCTAATCTTGCATAAAAAAATTCCCAAGTCTTCTTCATCTCCCCTTGTGTAGCACTTGCTTCCAAATATCTTGAAATACTTGACAGTGGGTGATCTTCCATGCAATAGCTCATAAGGTGTTTTTGTGTGATTCACTCTTACTTGTACCATATTAATAATATAAACAACAATATGCACAACTTCTTTCCAATACACATTGGGAAGGTTAGCATCTTTCAACATAGTTCTATACATCTCAACAATAGTCCTATTCTTCCTCTCAACAACTCCATTCTGTTGAGAAGTCCTGGGTGTAGATGATTGCCTTCTAATACCATGTTCTTCACAAAATATATTGAATTCATTTGATGTGAACTCTCCTCCTCTATTAGATCTCAAACACTTGATTTTAGTATCTATTTTATTCTCAACCATAGATTTGAATATCTTAAATCTATCAAATGATTCATACTTTTCTTTTAAGAAAGTAACTCATGTCATTCTAGAATAATCATCCATAAGCAACATAAAATACCTTTCACCATTTAGTCTTATTGTCCTCGTAGGTCCATATAGATATGTATGAATCAACTCCAAAGGTCTTGTAGTAGATTATTCCTTATACTTGAGCTTGCTCTTTATTTTTTTTCCCATATGACATTCCTTGCATACTATATTAGCAAGTTTGAACTTTGATAAATCTCTCATAGCATGAGTTGAACTGGTCCTCACCGTATTATCAAAGTTAACATGTCCCAACCTTTTGTGCCATAACCAACATTCACTACTCTGCGCCAACAAATAGCTACTTCCTTTGTCTTCCTTCACATACTAGACATTCTCGTTTGTTCTTATGCCTTATGCAACTAATCTTCTTGTTATCCTCGATTTTTGCAATACAAAAATCTGAGGGTACCCCACAATTTTTTTGCCCATTTGTGGTTTCAATGCTCTATGCACGCTTGTTGAGACGTTTTGTCGTCGTTAGAGTGTTTTTTTTACTTTGTCTCCTTTTTCACTTAGGTGTGAAATTCAAGTGAAAATTGGGTTTGTAAACCCAATTTACACCAAGTATGTCTTTTAGGTGCAAATTGGGTTTACAAAACCGATTTACACCTCATTTTACTTGTTTTGCCCCTCTAGGTGCAAATTGGGTTTACAAACCTGATTTGCACATGTTTATTACTCTTGAGTTATTAATTGATCATTTGTAGTTTTTGTTTAGAATTCTATCTCTTGGTTTAAATCTTTTTATCCTCCATTTTTCATCCTTATTTCTTCATTTCGAATTGCTTGCAGGGCATGGAGGAGGATTTGCCATCTCAAGC
Source organism: Cryptomeria japonica (assembly GCF_030272615.1). Classification (NCBI taxonomy): domain Eukaryota; kingdom Viridiplantae; phylum Streptophyta; class Pinopsida; order Cupressales; family Cupressaceae; genus Cryptomeria; species Cryptomeria japonica. The sequence continues at coordinate 317,938,217 of NC_081413.1, read as the reverse complement.
AATCCCATTTTTCTCAAGTGAGTTTTATTTTATTTTTTTAAGGTAAGTGCTATATTTACGGGGATAACGCCCTATATTAATGTATCAAAATACAGTTACATATTGTTTGCCTTCAGACATAACATAAAAACTAAGACTATCCACCTCCCACCTTGATTACATAATCCCGATCCAAGATATCTCTTGCCCTGCATATCTTGGGTTGGGATGTTAATTCCTTGGATTTTTTAACTGATGCCTTCATGTGAAGAATCCATCTTGCTCAGCTCAATAATGCTTTCTGTCATCGAGTATTTGTCAAATGTGATAATTTCATTATTGCATTCAACTCCGAGATTTGCTAGATGGTTTGCCAACCGATTCCCTTCTCTATATACATGATTGATATCGTAAGTTCCAATCGAGCTGAGTAGCTAGTTAATTCAGGGAAGCCATTTTTCCAAATTCCAACTGTGAAAATATGATTTGATTATCCCATTTATAACAATTTGTGAGTCTCCCGCAATGATGATTTTGGAGAGTCCTTTTTGTACACATAGATTCAATCTTGCCTCTAAAGCTCTGATTTCTGCCACAGTATTGGTGACATGGCCAAGGTCACCATATGCTCCGTGAAGAATATCTCCCGTGTTATTTCTGATTATGACACCTAGGCCAACTTCTCATGGGTTTCCTCTACTCACACCAACGAAGTTTAGTTTTAGCCAATCCTCTTGTAGAGCTTTCCATCTGACGTTCTTTCTATCCAGTTTCTTATTGGTGGTGAGTGAGATGTATGTCTATCTTTTCAGAAGATAGTATTTTTCCATCATGCGATCCCATTCATTATATGCATTATTTTTATATTTGCTTACTTTTCCATTGATAGTTTCTTCAATTGCACTTTTGATATTGCAGATGAGTTTGTCTACTGGGAGCTCTTTTTCTTTAAATATCCTCTTGTTCCTTTCATTCTAGATATGCCATGTAATCAATGATGGTCCAACTATCTAGAGGTCGCTCCATTTTGAGTTGTGCTTGATAGGCCGTGCAGTGAGGAAGTTATATAACTGTTCATTCCTGACACATTTGAAATTTGTATTCTCAAAGAACCAATTCCAGTAGGTTTCCGCATAAGGACAGTTATAAAGTAGATGATTGGCAGTTTCTTCTTGTGTTCTACACATGATGCACGTGTTGGGGCCCTCAATGCCTACCATTTTTAATCTATCCCCAGTTAGAATTATGTTGTGGAGTGCTATCCACAAGAATGCTCCTGCTTTTGGTTGGAGCTTCTTGTCCCAGCATAACTTGTATGGCCATTCCGGATTAGAATTTTTATTCCTTTGAACTTCATATCCAAGTTTTACTGAATATGCACAAGATTTGGCAGCACACCAGAAAATCTTGTCTTCTTCTAATGATATTGGGATGACTCTGCCTTTTAGTATTTTGTTTGTTTGGTTGCATAATATTGGGCATCCATTGGTGAACTGTTTCCATGCTCTTTTCCCATCCTTTTCTTTAGCTGTGTCAAAGTAATCGCCCACAAATTGGCCCTAAGTGTTTTCCATGCTCTCGATCCAATCATGATTGTTGATTAATTCCATCAGAGCGGGTTCCCCTTCCCAAGAATCTCTCCAAAATTTAGTCATTCTGTCATTCCCAACATGCCAAGAAATATGCTCTGTTATGATGCTTCTGCAGTCCCACAAAAAGTTCCATGTGGCTGATCCTCTTTCAAAGTTCGCCATAGTAAGAATTTTGTTTGGGTTTTTCGAGTCCAGATACTTCCTTTGGAATATCCTGCACCATAGCTTCTGGGGCTCAGTGTACATTTTCCATGCCAGTTTTGCGCCCAAGGCTTTATTCTACAGGTCCATTTTCCTTAGTCCAACACCTCCTTCTTCTTTTACTAAGCACATTGTATCCCATTTATGAGAGGTATCTTTTTGGTCTCCTTAGCTCCTTCCCATACAAATTTCCTCAGAATATTGTCTAAGTTTTTTCCAGCAGCATATGGAAGCTTGAAGTAACACATACTATAAATTGGGATAGCTGAAAGTATTGAGTTTACCATGGTGAGTCTCCCTACCTGTGATAGCCATCTATTCTTCCATTGATCTGATTTTGATAAACAAGAATTCTTCACATCATCCCATATTTGTGATTTTCTGCAACCTTTGTCTATTCGGACTCCAAGATATTTGAGGGGGAGGTCTACAATTTCTGTCCCCATGAGATTTGCAATTCTTTGCTGAGATTTCTTACTAGTGTTCAAAAATATTACTTGTGATTTCTGCTTGTTCATAATCTGCCCGGACTATTCTGAGTAGTTGTCCAATGTATTCATAATGCATTTTGCTTCCTCAATTGTCGCTTCTCCAAAGATAATGGTGTCGTCGGCAAACTAAGAATGGGTGACAGCTCTCATCTGTTCATGCACTTTGATTCCTTTCCATGTGTTTTTTGCTTGTCTTTTTTGAATCAATTTTCCTAACACTTTAGCCATGAGCACAAAAAGGGCTAGGGACAGAGGGTCACCCTATCGTAGACTATTGGTGGCACCAAAGAATCCACATACATTTCCATTTACCAATAGTGAAAAGTTTACCGTAGATATGCAAAATTTGATACACTCAATCCATTTTCCAGGGAATCCAATTTTTTTAAGGACACATATTAAGAAATTCCAAACAACACGATCATATGCTTTAGCTACATCAAGTTTGATGATCATACCTTTTTGCTTTTCTTTATGGATAGAGTGAATGATTTCAGAAACCAAGATGATGTTGTCTGTTATTTCCCTTCCTGGAGTGAATCCATTTTGATTTTCTGAGATGAGTTTAAGAGGCAGTTTCTTTAGTCTTTCAGCCAAGGCTTTGGAGATGATTTTGTAAATTGTGTTGCACAGGGATATGGGACAAAAATCCTTCATTGATTCACAATCCTGCTTCTTGGGTATTAGCGCAATTAGAGTGTGGTTTATTTCTTTAACGAACTTCTGCTTCTTTCTGAATTCCTCAACTACAGACCAGATGTCTTTGCCCATAAAATCCCAACATTTCTGGAAGAATTCTGCAGTCAGTCCATCCGGTCCGGGTGCCTTATGTGGATGTAGAGCAAAGGTAGCCTTTTTTATTTCTTCTAGTGAAAAAGGTGCAAGCAGCATTTCACAATCCCCTTATGTTATAAGTTTGTCAATCACCTCTGAAATTATAGGGAAATTCTCATTGACATTCTGGTCCTTTTCTCCTAATAGCCCTATGATGTAATCTAGTGCTACTTGCTCTATTTCTTTCTCAGATGTTTTTAGTGAGCCCTGTTCATCCTTGATTGCGCTGATTTTGTTCTTGGCTCTTCTAGCTTTGGAGGATGCATGAAAGAATTTTGTGTTCAAATCTCCATCCGCTATCCACAGTTCTCTAGACTTGTCCTTCCAGTATGTTTCTTCCCTCTTTAAATTCTCCCCATACAGTTCTTTTAATTTTTTTCTAATTCATAGTCAGAATTTGTCATTCCGTCCACCATAACCCGATTACTAATAGTTTCCATTTCCTCTTCTAATCTGGTTTTTTCTGCAAATATGTTCTTGAAGGAGAATCTAATCCAGATTTTGAGTTTATTTTTCAAAAAGTGGATTCGTTTCATGAATTTGTAGCTTGGGGAACCAAAAAAAATGTTTCCTTCTAGCCACCAATTTTTAAGATTGGTCATGAGATTTGGATCATGCCACTACGTGCTTAAAAATTTGAAATAGTTTTTCTTACCAGTTAACTCTTGCATGATTGACAGGGATAGAGGGAAGTGATCTGAGTCGATTTGAGGAACAATGTTAGTCTCCATGACAAATTCACCCCTTATCCACCAATCCCCAACAAAGAAGCGGTCTAATCTTTCTGAGATTTTTGAAAAATTAAGTCTTCTGTTTGTCCAAGTAAACCGACCATTTTTTGGTATAATATCTATCAATTTGCAATTTGATACAAAATCTCTGAAATCATCTATCACCTTTGTAGCTTTCCTAAGACCTCCCTCCTTTTCATCGATGTCTAGTATAGCATTGAAGTCTCCTGCCATTATTGTTTTATCCAAATCGAGCAGCCTAGCTTGATCAGTAATTTTTGTCCATGCTTTCAGTTTCTCTTTTGTTCTAATAGGTCCATATATGTTGAGCAAAGGAAAATTGAGGTTTGTTGTTTTATGGTGAATAATGCATGTCATCCAATTGTTGCATGATGCAGTCGGATTGACCTCCACACAAGTCGAGTTCCACATTAATCCCAACCCTCCAGTAGTGCCTTGAGCATCTTGGAAAACACCTTCCCATCTGAAGCAGTATTTCATAAGTTCCATATCTTTTTCTCCACTAAGCTTGGTCAACATAACTAGATCTGAATCTAACTTGTTTAAAACTCTTTTGAACAAGCACTTTTTGTCAGGGGCAGATAGGCCCCTGAAATTCTAGGATGTAATCTTCATCTTTCTCCAAGGGAGGGGTTTCCTCCCTTGGGTACTTTCATGTAATCCAATATACTAATAATTCCTTTTTCTTTTGCTCTTTGTTCTCTTATCATCCTGTGGCTCCTTCTCCCTCTCATTCCTTTGGATCTGCCAAGAAAGGTGTTAGCGGATTGACTTATGCATCTTGGATCTAATATATCGAGCTCATCTATGTCCTCTGTTGGTTCTGAGTTCTCCTAGCAAGTTTCAACTTGTCCTTCCAAGTCTTCATCTTGATTGCCTTGTGCCTCCTTCTTAGTTAATTTTGGCTCAATTCCTTTGTCAAATTGGTTTTTGTCCGAAGACTTGTTCACTAGTTCCTCAGAGGGGGTCTGTGAGACGTTCTGTGAGGTGCTATCTGTTTGTACTTTCAGGGGGATGACCTCTAATCCTTGGACTTCCTATGGCGGAATGTTTTCTTTTCTTCTCCAAACTTTTTTAGGGTTCCTTTAGGGTCTATCAAAATCTTTTTTAACAAAAATTCTGCAACTTTTAGTTTGATGTAGTCTACTTCCACATTTCGTGCATGGCTTTATTTCCTTTTCTATTTCCTTTTCTATTTCAATGTTTTGGATCCATTCTCCATCCATTGATAGGAGGGTGATTGATTGTGGAATCTTTTTAACGGCTACATTTTTCAATCTCGCATATGTGTATAGATCCTGTTCTATAATTCCTTCGTCAATTTCTAGCAGAATACCCAATGTTTGACCAATTTTTTCTAGACTTTGATCGCTCCAATACTCTATTGGCAAACTAAATAATCTTATCCAAACTGGTGTTTCATATTCCGCCAAGGATGTTGGATCAAAATTTGGTGCCCATGGTTGGATGTATAGAGGATATGTGTCTAAAAACCAGTTTTTTAGATCTAGGGTGTAATCTTTGTCCATGCCATCTTTGAATACAACGACAAAGAAATTTTTGGGAAGAAATTTGATGACAACATGCTTTCCCCAATTTTTGTCCACCCATGTGCGAATGATTTTCCTGGGCATTTTTGGTCCAACAAATCTGGCGATAGCTGCATGAGTTTCAAGGATGTGTCTGTCTTCATCTACTTCCTCAGTGAGGTCGATTTCAATTGTGTCGCTTTCTATTTTTTGTTTTGGATGCCAATTGTTCCAGGCATTTGTGGTTTTCTCCATTGGTTTGTGACACGCTTGTTCTGCTTGACTGTTTGGCATTCCCTGATCATCCCAGTCTACTTCCAGTATTTTCCATTTGACAGGTTTTCGCAGGTGGTCTTGCCCTAGTTTCTCTCTTTCGCATGCATCCTGGTGGCTTTCGCTATTCGGCTACTCCTTTTCGCAATTCGGCTGCTCTTTCTCGCTCCCCGTTGGCAATTTCCTTATAATAATTTTCGGGTGAGTTTCATTTACCATTATCAGTTACTTTAGGGTTTCAAAACCCTTTTAGTTTTGAATGATTTTCATATTGTAATGTTTTACAGTTGATTCTAGCGTTGATGGGTTTTCTAGCCCAAACAACACCACATTTTTTATGTTGTTTGGGTCAGCAGACCTATCGACATCTTATTATTTCTTCCTTCACATTACTCCCTTTTTTTGATAGTGGTATTGGCGGGGTTGTAAACCCACCAAACACCACAGTCCATTGAGGTGTTGGACGAGTTTACCACACCAACCCACACCAATATTTTCTTTTCTTTTCTTTGCATTACCTTTTGTTGTCGGTGTGTGGTGAGGCCGTAGGACCACCACATACGATACATGAGGGTGCGTGATGGGTTTGTGACCCCATCACACACCATCCTTATTTCCTTTTTCTTTCTAATACCATTGTGGTGTTGAGTGGGGTCGTAGGCCCACCACACACCACATTATGGTGCATGGCAGGTCTGCAACCCCGACCACCACCATCACCATCTTTCACTATCGCAAGTCACACACCATATATAGTGCATGGCGCATCTAGAACCCCACCAAGCATTGGTGCCCTTCCATGTTTTCTTGGCGTGAGGCAGAGTTTTAAACCCGCCCTCCACCAAAATATTGCCTTCCAATAAGGTGTGAGGTGGGGTTAGAAACCCGCCTAGAGCATTTTGAGTAACTAACTAAGGTGTGTGGCGGGTTTATAACCCCTCCCTACACCTCTTTTGTAATTGGACTTTTTCATGTATAATTTGGGTTTCTAATCCCGAATTACACCTCAATTTGTTCCTCCCAAGTGCAATTCAGTTTTAGAAACTCGAATTAAACCAGTCATCCACACTTACTCATACGTGATATTTAAAGCTTATAATATTGAAGTTCACTTATCACACACACATAAATTAAGATTTTACATCCAATTTAACTTGGAGATATCAAGTTATTATGAGGGTTTTGGAAACCCTAATGGTCCATATTACATCATTTTTTGAAGATTGTTCAATTCAGATGAACAAAATGATTGATCAAATGTATAGTTGTAATACTGACGATTTTCCTTTTCTCAGTGTTATTATCAAACATATGACAAAAGCTTCTCCAAGTAAGAAGGTAATGAAGTTCAAAAAGCAAGACCCCTCATCTGGTCTTCCTGCCTTCTTTAGTCACATCCACTATTGATCATATTAGAGATACTGAAATAGGTCATGTTGACCTATTTGAGTTTTTAAAGAGGGTTGAGAAGCCTTCCTCCTACCGTCAGATGAAATATATCATCATCAGTAGTACTCACTTGGTAGTGGCTTTCCCCATGTCTACTCAGGGCTTTGAGTTTGTGATGGATGTTGCAAATCACTTCGATCCAGTCAGTAGAAGTGTAAAGATGAAGCTGGAAATAAATTGATTAGGCTTGATGAGGAATTATTTGATTCTATCTTCAAGTATCCTAGTATTGAGAAGTATTCTGATATCATGATGCAATCAACTATAGCCTACATTGATAGAAATTATGATAAGTGTAGGAAGAACATGAATAATATCTTAACCAAGGGAAAACCAATGCAAGGTCAGATGGTTAGTTTAAACCCAAATAAACATAAAAAACCAAATAAAGTATAAACCGAGCTTCTTATACCTTGCAAGAGAGAGTTCTCTCTTGTTCCTCTGATTGAGCTATTGGTGAAGCTAAGGATGTGCCCCTCCTTAACTTGTTTGGATTAGCTCCTTGACTGGGTTGTGGATTGATCTCCACACACAACAAGATTGGTTGGATTTGGATTGGATTGGATTTGAATAATGATGATGGATTAGAGGGATTTGACTTAAATGAGGGAATATTTGGGCATTATGATGACATGATGAAGAATTTTGATTCTCAAATGGACAACATAAGATTGGATAAAAAGTGGATGAAGGGATGAAATGGCCAGCATAATAATGTATGAAAAAAGTGGATCTGGAAATGAGGGGAAGAGACTCCAATTTATAGATTGGAGGAGGCCAAAATGGAGGGCCAAGATTGATTTTGGGATGAAGGGTTGAGATCAATTTGAGAGGGAGCACGTGGATTGAGAGGACAAGGTGTGGGATTCAAGAGATATGTCATAAATTCATTTCTTGTCTCCACACCTCTCAAGGGTCATGGGGAAGAGCTCCCAAGTACATTAGGATAAGAAAAAGGAATATTAAATTCCTTGGGGGAAGGAAGAAGGAATGAAAAATTCCAAAATAAGAGGGTGTGGGAAGACTAAATGAATAAAGGAGTTAAGAATTCCTTGGGAAGAGGATGCATGGGGAGATTCAAAGAATTTGAAATTATTTGAAAGGATCAAGGTGATTAGGGATGTGCAAATTATTATGGGGATTGATTAGGTGGTTTAATGAGGGATTAGAGTGCAAGTGGGAAAGTTAGGAGGATGTGACACGAGGAAAGAGAATGAGTGGAGGAATATGAAATTGGAGAATAAGTATGATTAAGGAAGAATTAATTAGGCTATGCCAATATTAGGGAAAGTGATTAATAGGAATCACTTTTCTTAGGTTAATTAATTAAAATTAATTAACTAAGTGGGTTTTAGAAGAAATAATGGTTAAGGTGGCTTTAGAATAATGGGGAAATAATTAATTTATTGATAGATTAATTATTGGACTATAGTGATAAGATTGATTAAATTTGATTTAATTAACCTTAAGAAGAAGGGAATTAACACAATTAAACTGGTTAATTATGTTGACGAGCTTAAATTAATTAAATATTAATTTAATTAATTTTAGGTGTCTACAATATCTGGCTAAAGATCTTGAGGCCTACCATTGCTAGATGGTGGGAAACTCTTCCTAGATGTGACTTCATTGAAGAAGTCAATGATTTGATAACTCTTTTGAGAAGGGTGAAGGGTCTTCTCAACTCCAACGCTTACTATAAATGGATGTATCAATACATTCATGTGATCAAACAAAATAAGGAAAAGATATTTTGGGGAGAACAAATCAGTGACACCATTTGTGAACAACTCACCAAGGTACCTACCACACTCAAGTTCTACATGACTTTATACTTGGTGTACATTGCGGCTTCAATGAGACATTTCCATGGGTTGTCTACAACTGGTGATAGGAGGCAGATTAAGGTACATAAAAACTATTCCTAGTTGGTTCTTCAAAGTAGTCATAGTCATTTCTGGAGAGTAAATGATGCATTCTTCAATTATTATATGGTTACATTGAACAAAAATTTGTATAATAAAAGAGTATCTGATCATGCTTAGAAGGTGGTGAACCAATATGGATGCATGTTCCTATAATTTACAACCTTCACATACCTCAGGGTTGGTTGTTTCAATGGCAAGCCTTTCATTCTCCCTAGGTATCCTTCTAATAAAATTGTGTTGATAAAGCTAGCTCGTCAAATGAATGCAGTACATGAGGCCCAATCGGGCTCTCATAAAATAGGTTTGAAATTCTCTATTACCATTACTAGATATTCTATCAACTCTATCTACAAATCCAAATCAATGAAAGAGGAGATGAGAAGAGTTACCATGAGGTTCTTGAAATCTAGGAAGGACTTCAACTATAAAGGAATGTGAAATAAGCTGAAGAAGGCATATGTTCATGTGCATCGAATTGAAGATATTTGGAGTGATTGCAAGTCTCAACATGATATAAGAAAACTTGGCTATTGTCAGCTAACAGTTGTTCCAATCAGGGAGTTCGACTTCGCTGATGTTGCAAATGACTTAGAGGATGATGGCAATATCCTAGATTCTTCCTACGTTGATAATAAAGTTTCCTCTACTCCTTTTCCTCTCATCCAATGGTTGCAAAAGGAATGTACTTCCATTAGATAGCAGTTTCGAAGTATTCTTACAAATAAAAATACGTGTCTTTCAAGCAAAGGTATTCAATTGAAACCTTTCTCCTCTGGTTCTAATGACAATTATGTTGGCCCAACGAGAAGAAGGTTTGAAATTAGAACCAAGAACAAATAGGATCCCACCACTCTAGCCAAAGCTCCAAAATTGAAGTTCATAGTTGGAAATAAGAAAGGGAAAGACCAAGGAGATCCATCGGCCTCTAAAGTTCATGTGGAGGTCGAGCATCTTGATGAAGAATCGATTGATGTTGATCAATTGGAAGAAAGACAAGGTGGTGATCAGGAACGTGTTGAATTTGATGAAGAAGAGTTTACAAGCAATTAAGTCCTTACTCCAGGTACCTCCTTCTTCATCTACATTACAAGTTTTGATTTCTACCTTTGAGTCAAAGCTACCAGTGGTTACCTATGTTTCTTCTCCAAATGTTATTCATGTATCTTCCACTAGTGCTAGTGAGTCTGCTCTAGATACTCCTCACAATAACATTGAGAATGTCTTCTCAATTTTTCCCATGTTGTTTGAAGTGTCTGCAACCATGCTAGATGATTTTGACAAATTCATGAATGAGTCAGCTCCTAGGTCCAACGAATCATCTCTTGATGATCCCACCAATGTAGTCACCATGACATCTCTTATTGTAACTACCACCGTTCAGGATTTTATCAATCTCTCTTAATATGTGGTAGGAGGTGAGGATGTTGATTCAACTTTACCACCTTGGTTGATGTCCAATGCGTTGAAGAGAAAGAAGTAAGTTGTCTCTCTTGGAGACTTTGATTTTAGTCAACTTGTTCCTGTCAAACCCAATGTTGCCAAAAAAGCTAAAACTTTGTCAAGGGTAAAGGTTGACAAGAATAAGAACAAGTATGTCGAGGTTGTTGGTCCTCCTCTAGATGTAGTTATTGGTCAAGTCCAAGATTCAAACTATGTCATTTGGAGGATTGACTTGGGGAAGCAAACTCATGATTCTATGGCATAAGATGCTCAGTCAGCCTTGAAAGCCCTAGTTTACAAGTATGATGAAGAGAAGGCAAAAAAGGATCAAACCAAGGCATTAATTGAGAAACTCACCTCAATTCTTATCAAAGTGAGTAAGTCTTCATAAACTATTGAACTAGTAGCCTCATCTTTGGACAAACATGTTGTCAAAAGGGCTGAACAAGCAACATCATGGAGTAGAGTTGTAGGAGAGTGGATGGATCAAATGTTGAGCCAAGGCGCACGACTCATAAGTTCAACCTGCACCATTGTTAACAATATTAATGCTGTGAGGACAAAGGTAAATAGCACCATAGAGGTCTTCTCCCAGGAACTCGGAACACGATAACAAGATTTTGAAGGCTGGTTGAATTTGAAGACTATGATCCAGATGATCTTATACAAAATGGTGTTATTACCTCATGATGCATGTACATTAAGCAACGAGGGGCCTTACAACATAAAATGAATATCCTAGAGTGCCTAGTCAAGGATATGAGGAGGGGCTCAAAAATAAAGTGCAAATAAGAAGAAAGAAATTGTTGCAAAAATCTTTGAAATCCAACGTGCTTTTCTCGAGGAGAATGAAAAGGTGCTTGATGTGGATGAAATCATCGAAGAGTTCAACTTTCTCATGACTACCGAAGTTCATAGGGAGGGTTTTTCTTTGTCCTCAGTTGATAGACTACTTGATCTTCAATTCATCTTGGATTTTCTGGACTCACTTATGAAGAAACATAAGAAGTGTTGCACTGACTTAGAAGATTCCAACAATAGGGTCAAGGTCATCATCGACGACACTCAAGGACCTAATGGAGTTCAAATGAAGAATGATTTAATGACACTTAGTCATTTTCATGTCTTTCCTAGTGGCATTTGATTATGTCAATCGACACGTCAGGTGTCATTTTGTAATTGCTCATATGCAGCTTTTGAGTGCACAAATCCTAAGTCAAATTGAACTCTTCTTTTGACTTAGTCTTAGAATTAGTTATAATTTCCTATTTTTATGTTGCACCCCTCTTCTATATATATGAGGGTTATTATTGTAATAAGGATATTTTTTCCATCTTTGTTTATGCAATGAAACTTTGCCAAAGTGAAGAGCAAATTGAGACTTGGTGTTTGTTTTGTAAATTTTCAATTTAATCAAGAAAGAGAGAAGCTTTGCATTTAAACTTTGTTTTGAGTACAACCTTTTATGTGGTATGAATGTTCTTATGTCATTGGTATCATATGTTCTTAAATATTTAAAGTTGGATATAGTTCTTGGTGTTGAATATTGAATAGTTTTTTGAATCTTTGCAAGTAATCTTTGAGTTACTTCATAAATTTGGAAATTGGAGATTAATTGAGACAAAGTTGATTTAAGTCTTTGAGCATTTACAAGTTATCTCTAGATTTTTTATTTAAAAGATAAAAAGTAGAGTCTTTGTGCTATAAGGACTATTTGGTTAGAGTAGAATATCTTTTAATATATTTGTGAGTCTTTAAGATGATAATATATTTGGGTTACAGTGGTTGATAGGAGTTTTAGTATACAAAAAGAATCTTTGAGTTCTTGGGTGTATGTAATTCTTGTCCCTAGGTCATTTCAGAAAAGGGGAAGTAATGAAAGACTTTGTTCTTTCACAAAAAATTTACTTCCTAGATAGATTAGTTAGACATTACTACAAGTTTTCAAGCTGTTTAAGTTAAGAAAAAATATGTTCTTAAAAGAGAATTAGACGTAACTGGATCTGAAGGAAGAGGACTAAGTTGTTATTGTACCTTGGATTAGTGTAAAGTTAGTAGGTAGATAAAATAGAAAGTAATTACAATAGAAAGAGGGAGCCTTCCCTTATAATTAGGAGGGATTATATATTGCCTTATGAGAGATATAATCCCATGTGTTGTCGTGAAACACACATTTTGTGAACCTTCACCAATTTACAAAATTTTCACCAAACAATTTTTTGGTGACTCTGCTAGGGAATCAAGCTCCAACCAGTTTTCTACTCTAGTCGGACAAAACTATACTCAAGGGAACAAAAATCAAGGTATTGTAGATCTTATCTATGAACTTTTACAAAAACATCATTTTCATTACTTACTTGTGCACACAAGTTCTTCCCTTCAGAGAACAAGGAGTTTTCCACCTAGAAGTTAAAGGTCTCTTATTCCAAGTGAAACTTCAAGTGCACCAAGGCCCTTGGTAATTCCACAAGTACAAATGTTTGTGATTCCTCCATTTCAGCCATGACAACCGGTTGCAATGGCCGCTCAAGGACCTTGGGGACAAAATTTTGGTCCCCTAAATTTGACTCCACTACTTCATCCTCTTTCGCAAGGGTTAAGGAAAAATATCCCCAAATTCTTTGGGGATGGTAATTAACACTTGAATGAACATATTGTAGCATTCCATATTACATGTGGGATTCTTGGTGTGGAATATGAAGACATAGCTATACGTCTTTTTGTTGAAACTTTACAAGGTGTTGCAGCTGATTGGTTTTATCATTTGGCACCTCAAACAATTACAAATTGGGACGTGCTTAAGGCTCAATTTGAAGTATGTTTCAAGCCAGGTGAAGATGCATATGCTCTTTTGGCTCAACTGACTTCCATGAGGAAAGAGCGACATGAACCCATGAGGGATTTTGTGGCTAAGTTCAACAAGTTGAAGAAGAAAATTCCCACTACTTCTTAGCCAACTGAGGAAATTTTGAAATGTTTCCTTATAAATATGCAATTGCTAGAAGTTAGCTTCTCATTGAGGAGAACACCTCCGACAAATTTTTCAGTACCACAAGCTCGAGCATTGGAAATGGAAGATCGCTTAATCTTGGCTGGAAAGATTAAGAAAGATCCCAACAAAGCCAAAAGTAATTTTTCCTACTCCAGAAGTCTAAAGTTTTTCTCCTACAACTACTGCCAATTCTATGGTGCAGAGTCCTACAAATGAAGTTCTTGCTTTGAAAAAGAAAATTTCTCAAATTTCTTTCCCTCCTACATACAAAGATGTTCCACGAAGAACCTACCCAAATAATGCTTCTAGCTACACAACTAGAAATCAAGACAAGTTGCCTCCTCCTCTTGAGAGATTGGCTATTGAAGCACCTCTTGTTAATGCTTCAGTGGGATATTATGATGTGGAACAAGGTGACAATGGTGTTGAAGATCTTCCACTCAAAGACATAGTTAATTCCTTTCAAAAAGAAAAAGTAGAATTAACTGGCGACTCTAGTATCTAGTTCTTGTAGTACTAGGAAGTCAAAGTAGAATGAGAGAGTGAGGCATTTGCAATATTCACTCATTCACAAATTTGAAACTAGCCTGATCAACACTCTGGTGATGAATCCAACACAAAAGATATACTTCAGTTGCTAGTAACTCTTGCTGAAAGAGGTACTCATTTGCCAACTTTGCCCAAAGATCTAGTTGAAAATAATCAAGTATGTACACCTGACCCTTATTCATCTAATATGCCAAGGAATGTGTCAGTTAATCCTAAACTTAGAAGTGATGTATCTACTCCTTCACTTAATTTTCAACACCAACCTTTTGACATTATAGATCATGCAAAGAAAACCAGAATCCAAATGTTAGAAGTTGAATATCTTAAGGCTAACACTGAACAATTTGATAGGTTGGATAAATTTGTTAAAGAAAAAGGAAAACATCAAGTTTTTGTAGACGCTCAGAATAATTTTGTTGTTGTCCTATCCATTGTGTCAAGTAATATTTAACCCTTTTATATTTATCTTCTCATAATGGGTACAAGCTTAGCAATTGTGTGATAGATTATAGAGCTTCAGATAATGTCATGCCAACTAAGATAGCTAATGCATTAGGACTTACCCTTACCAAAACTTTTACTAAATTCTTTTCGATGTAAAATAAACAAGTACCCTTGATTGGTCAAATCAAGGATGCTTAGTTTGCTTTTGCTACATATCCTGACAAGAGAATCAAGATGACTGTCTTAGTAGATGATGTTCCAACCTCCTATGGTATGCTTTTGAGAAGAAATTTATATAAAGATGTTGGAGGTGAGATTAACATGAATTGGTCATGTTGGTGCCCAAAACCACAGATTGGAAAACCAAAGACTTGCCTAATCCTCAATTGATCCAATCAGCTTTGGCCAACGAACAGGGATGGTCAAAGATCAAATCCCTCTGCACTTTAGGCTCCACTAAACCCAGGTGGGTGTACCTTACACTCTCAAGCACAAAAGAGGTTTATTTTAAGTGAATTTAAACTGTGGGAGTTAGCAATTGCAGGGATGGCAAAAGGTCTTCCTGCAACTATGCTAACATAAGTGATTTTTATTGAATACCTTTAAAATGATAAAATGAGCGTGAGTATAATTGTATTATGTAAAAGATTACTGTTAGGACTTTAATCCATTATGAAAAAGAGAATTGCTAATAGAAATTAGAAGATTTGTTTCTTTGATAAGGACCTAATGCATATAAACCTTTTCAACAAAGATTAATAACAAAACCAGTACCTTATCTGAATATTAATGAATAAATTTGTGGACAAGAATCACTATCAACTCAAGAGACAATTATAAGACCATCATTGTGAAAGTTTCATTGTGTGTTGCATGAACAATGAAAACCCGATTTTACATTCAATACAACATCATGTAATGGCATATCACAACAAATCTAAAAGATTTATCAAGAGGACATATGATTCCATCAAACACAAAATTACACATAACAGTCTGAAGATAAAAGCATGAAATCTTGTATATTAACTTCTGAAATAAGAATGTACACAAAAAATACACTTACAAATACTCCAATACATTCAGTATGCACAAAATAAACTCCTCATTCCTATTAGACTTTTCTAAAAACATAACACTTATAGCCCAACCAGCGGCAAAATCTTGTCTATAAGATGAAAAATTGTTCCCCTATTTGTTCTGTGTGACTTCCCTTTTTATAAACATAAGAGGTAGTTGCAGACAATTTCATTTCCAAAGGACACACCCTTTGGTTTAAGAAATAATTACAAATGAAAACCCTAAAATACATACTAAATAAATAGTTTAATAATGTTCTTTTATTTTCCGCCTTGATAAAGTTCCTCGGCTTGATCATGCAAATCTTTAAATATTTATTATCACCCAAAGATCCCCTGCACATAAGATAAGTCAATCATATTCCTTGATTTAAGAATTAATCATATTCTGCCCTTGATTAGGGTTTGCCTTTGAAAAATTAATAACCTTTTCTTGCATGTAAATACTTGGTTAGAGTAATCAAAGTATTTCAACCCTTTTGGAAAATATTAATTTACCCTAGTATAGATTTTCAAATAATAACATATGCTTCATAAAAAGAATATACTTTTGTTAGGCCCAATATAGAAAGTTAATGTACTGAGAGGAGAGGGGTGAATCAATACTCCAAAACTTTTCCTTTGTAATAACTTTACTATTATGCATAAACAGAATAGTGCAGTAACATAAAATAAAACTATAATCAACAGCTAACAATCATACATGATTCACTCCATAACACATATATTTTGGTCACGCAGAAACTCTTGGTTAGAGAGAAAAACTGTGGTAGGGATGGCACCCACAACTTCACTATTGCAATAATAAAGAATGCTCGGTTAGAGCTACATTTAGCTATTTCTGATAGCTTACCCTGTTAGGAGTATTAAGATCAGTTAGATCTACCTTACTAAAGGATTTTTACAACACTATATAAGTGTAGCACCTGGTTAAAGGATTTACAATTTATAGACTTGGTTAGAGTCTTTTACCTTGTTAAAGGTTTCTCTTACAACTTTAAAATATTACAATATAATCATTACAAATATCTGCAGCTTTACATATGAGATGTTAAAGCAGATTCTATGTGCTCTGAATAAGATTACCTAGCTTGTAGCATACCTCGATAACCCATAATGAAACTCGGTAAACCCTTCTGTTTACTCTGTTCTTTGATTGTTCACTGATAACCTTCTCGGTGACCTCTCTGTGTCTCTGTAATAGTCTTCTTTCATGTATACACACTGCTATCTCATTGCATCTCTTATTGCATCATATCATGTCATATTTCTAACCCTAGAATCATGCTGTATATATAGATCTCTTACATCGGTGATCTGATTCATTGCTTCAATCTTACAAAAAGATTCTTCGAATGAATAACTAAACAAAATATCTCATAGGTTAGATTGGCCTTGTAATCATACACAATCTCATATTGCAATTTCCAATGCAGAAACGGTTAGATGTGCCTTGATCTTGTAACATGTTTTCATGTGCATGTCCAGGTTCAATGTATCTAATAAAACATTTCACTCGGTGAGTTAACTTTACCACTCGGTAGCCATGAACCTTTACTCGGTAAACAACTTGGTGAATACTGTGTTCTGTGACTGTTTTCTTCAATAACTGACTAGACTTTTCATACTGACTTCTCTGTGTGTACCAACTGCATGATTCGGTAATACTAACCGACTAGAATATAGTATGACTTTGGATATGAAACTAATGGCAATTTGATAAGTAGTAATAATCTCCCCTTTTGACATTAGTTGAGATGTTTGACAAAAACTACTTTCAAAGTCATAACTCAAAAAAAAAAAAACTATATACTTGACAAAATGACTATACTTGACAATATGTACAATAGTCAATAGTATATGCAGATATACTCCCCTTATCATTATCCAGTACATAACTCTGAATTTTGCATGTTCAGTTCAGTTCTGTACTTGTGTGCTCTGAATGCTCTGTATATTCTGCTCGGTATACTCCCCTTGTATACAATACTCAAAATTGTGTTATCAAAACTGTACCACTCTCCAAGTGTAGAATTACTCCCCCTTTGCTGGGCTTTCCTCTGTGTAGTAACATAATATTACTCCCCCTTTTTGACAAACATTAAAAACTTAATTTGCATCTGGAGGTGGTAACTGATAAAAAATAGTCTTATACTTGGTCCGGGCGTCAGTGAGGGCGACTGAGAGTGAGTCCTTGAGACTTTCCATTAATGAGTTATGTGCTTTAATATCAGATAAGAGTGATATCAAGCCATCAAGAGTGCTTCCCTCTTGGGTAGTTGATAAGCTTGTAGCTCAGTTGAGCTGCTCTTGGACTGATGAGAGATGAGGAAGGAATAATGTTTGAAGGGTCATTATATCCATCCTAATTTTATGCTCTTCATTCCTCAGTTCTAACTGTTGAGCCATGAGCTGTTGTAGCTTTTTGTAAAAATTCTGAACTGAATTAGGCTCAGTGGTCAACTTGGATGAGAGATCGGTGATCTCTTTCTCAATTGCATCAGTTTTATTTTTGATGTCTTTAATAAATAAATAAAATGTACACAATTTCTGGAATAAATAAGGAATGTGCTTGAGTTGAGGGGACAACTCAGCAATGAATTTGACAAGTTTTACCTTGCCAACAACAATTGATTTTTGGACTTCCTCTATCATTTTTGTTGTGAGCTCTTTATCCTTGATCTTGCTTAGGTATTCGGATGCATCAACTCCAGATGTTTCAATCTGATTAACGAGTTCATCCAACTGAATATGGATGGCTGCATCGGTTGACACTGTTGCTGATGGTAGCATTTATGTGAGTAGTGTCCTAACCCTTTGAAGTACCTTGTTCTTTTTCTGTATTGCCAATTGTTTCTCCTGTTCGGCCTTTGCTTTGCATAGTTCACCAAATTCAGTGAGTGCTTGCCCTTTTAATTTGGAGATGTCGACATTGGGCAACACGATCGGTTTAGATAAGTCAAATTTAAAACCATGCTTTCTCACCTTCTTCTCTTTTCCTTTTGTCTGGGCCACTAAGACAAGTGCTTGTGAGGCTTGATGTCCCTCGGTAGGTTGCTCGATAGATGCAACACTTTGCACTGTTCCTATAGCAGTTGTAGTGTCTTTGGATGGCTCGGTGCTAGGGGTCTCTGCTGTAATATTTGTTGTGCTTGTCTGTGCTTTAGATGATTGATCTTTTGTTGTGTCTGCTGCAGCTTCAAACTTCTTACTTGTATCTTCTGCAGCTTCAGATTTGTTACCTTCGGTAACTTGTTCGGTGTCCTTGGGAGCTTCGGTTGGGACTATTGGCTTCACCAGTGGATAAGGCTGAACTTGTTCTAAGACCGAATCACTAGACACAAGTTTTGCATAAGTGGTGCCTTCAATCATTTCCTGCTCCGGTGCGGCTTCATCCATTACATCTTCATCAATTTGTATTGTGTCAGCCGGGTCTGGACCTTGCTCGGTGACATCTGGATCTTGCTTGGTGACATCAACAATTTCAATTTGAGATTGTTCACCGACATCCTTTTATTTGAAGATCTCTTGCCACTTGGCCTTAGTCTCATTCTCCACATCAATATATAGCCCATTCATCAATTTTAAGGTTCTTTGTTTCACAAGAAATTTTGCATTGTATGTGGACAAATGCTCCTTGATTTCAGCTATGGACATGTCAGGAAATAAACAGACAAGACTTTTTTCTCTTATTTGTCTCTCTGGATCTATTGCATATTTCCATCTATTATCAATAAGTGAGTAGAGTTCACTCGGAAGTGACTTTGCTAGTTCTAATGGTGCTAACCAAAACTTCAGAAGTGTACATATGATAGCTTCTTCAATCTGTCGTTTCTCATCATTGTTCCTAGACTCATACTTAACATATCTGAATCTTGCAAATCCACTGTATTCTTTAAGATTGGCACAAAAGTTTTCAACACTGTGAATGTTTGCCTTTTTGCTCTTCACAATCTAGAATTTGTTAGCATCATCAGACTCTGTATCACTCGACTCTTTTGCCAAAATGAGTCTCTGAGTAGATTTCTTGTAAGTCTTTGTTACCTTAGGAATGACAACAGTCTTTTATTTCTTGCTCGGTGATGCAGCTGATGCTCTGGTGCTGGGTCTCTTTGTTGGTGGAGTCGGCAGGGCCTTTGTGATGTCCTGTTTCTTTCTTTTTAGAACTTTTCCCTTTGGCAACTCTGTGCTCAATGTTATGGTAGCCTCTTGTGCTTCTGATTCTTCCTCGGTAATGACAAGATTCCCTTTAACAGGTGTAGATGAGGATTCTTCTCCGAATTTCTCAGATAAAGCTTTTATCATCTTTGTAGCTTTCCTTGTAGCCTTAGGAGCTACAATGCTCATTTTTACTTTCTCCTTCACCTCTTCATAGGTTCCATACCTTAGTTCAGTCGCATGCCTTGGCAATGATAGGTAGGCATCAATTTGTTGCTATGTGATATCATAATCAATTTCATAACCCATTGGTTGCAACGACTGAATCCTCGGTTCAACAACATTTATATAGCAATACTCAGTGTTGACTTCAAAACATATATTGTCCTTGTATTTTTCGACCAGTTGTGGTGGGATCCTGTACCTGTTGTGCATTTTCTCTTGGAATTTGCTAAAGTAATCATCCATGACATCATTAAAGTTATCTCCTAACTTCTTGATGTAATCATTGATCTGATGGGTGATAGGTCAGTGTAGCTCCCATACTACTTTACCGACTGAGGGAAAGAACTTTTCAAAATAGAAAAACATACAAACAAGTAGTGAACCGAACTTGAGTGTGTTTTCCGAGTTGTTCTTCTTCGGCTTCCTTATTGTGTTTAGGTTCTCGAATAAGTTCTTTAGTAGCACTTCACATAAGTCTACTTTCATTCCCTTCTTTACTATTTTGTAGGCCAGGTCCACTGCAGCACATGGTACACTGTTTTCCCTTACAGATTGGAAGAAACAGTAACCAATGACTTTGATTGCAAATTTTAGTTCAACATCAGTGACATTATTCAATTTCAGTCCTCGGTAATCGGATTCTACTCCGGTTAGACTGATTAGCTCCGTTTGTGATATCATTTTCTGTGCACGAGCATGATCGTAGATGGGATATCCAGTGATCAGGTGAATGACTTCCTTCGTGATCTTGAACGGTTTCTCTTGTAGCCACATGAAATCATCATGTACTCTGCTCAATACAAACTTAACCCATTAGGGTTTGAACACACGAGGATAGACTAGGGCTTCAGTTAATCCCTTGATTCTGATATGTTCAAATTTACTATCCAGTTTGTCGTCAGTGCACAGTTCATCATATGTGTCACTAATCTCTACATGACCAAGCTCCTCAACACGACACTTGGTAAAGAATCTGGCATCTTCTACCAATAAGACTTGATCCAGGATGAGTGAAAATGCAGTTTTATCATCTGGTTCTGAGGTGACTTTAGGAGTTAGGAAAGACTTCAGAGATGGCTTCTCTACATTTTGGACAACTACAGTGTCTTGGATCTTGGGCGCCATGGTAGATCTCGAGTAAAATTCAACAAGTTATCCTTAGGGTTTACAAGTGACTTACTCTTCACACTCGATAGACACTAGCAATTTGACTAGATCAGAAACCAGCTAAATAGTGTGAATAGATTGATGTAAATACCTTGAAATTCGCTCTGAATGATGTTTGGTCGCTTTGATTTGCTCTGCTCTGCTTCTCGAAAACTTGGGTGAATGATAATGACCACGAAAACAATTTTAAGTACTCAAAAATACCTTATCGGGCTCCATACAAGTTAGGTCAAGATATTAAATGCACTCGGTTCACCTTTTACCGATTTACTTCATTTTCTGTTTTCACTGAGTATCCAACTTTGCTTTGTTAACCGACTTGACAGGTTTCCTGTATAGTATGCAAACTTTTCTAATTGCATCTTAACTATGCAGATTTTGAATTCTGTTCATAATAAAATAGGAACTGTTATGATTTAACTTTTAAAGAATGCAGTCCCTTCATACCTTTTCTTGACTAATTTGAAATAGGTGCACCTAACTCGGTAGGTAAGGTGCTTTCTTCATCAAACATAATTTCTTTCTTTTTTCAAATCATCTTGAATTTTTCTTTTATCTCCTCAGTGTCTCTTCTCGGTTGATCTCTGCAATCTCCAGCTAAATGTCCAACTTTGTGACAATGAAAACATGCCATACCAGGATTTCTCCATGATCTCTGGTTGTTCATTCCAAACCTTATAAAACAGTTGGCACTTATATGTCCATATCTTCCACAACATTCGCACCATATCCTTGTATTGTAATCCCATGGTACTATTGCATATTGTCGGTAAGAATCTATGTGAGTTCGGTAACCTCCAGTGTTTGCTCGGTGTGGATACTTCATGTAGTTC
This sequence comes from Cryptomeria japonica, assembly GCF_030272615.1. NCBI lineage: Eukaryota > Viridiplantae > Streptophyta > Pinopsida > Cupressales > Cupressaceae > Cryptomeria > Cryptomeria japonica. The sequence goes on along the minus strand of NC_081413.1, from coordinate 317,916,302 downwards.
TTTTGCTTAAACCAACACTTCTCAGTACTATGTCCATATCTATTGCAATTTTTACAAAACCCTTTGAATTTTTCCTTCTGATGGTTGTTAACAAACTTTGTCCTACATTGATTAGGTATGTGACCATATTTTTTGCAATTATAACAATATCCATTGGACTTAGAGATATTCGGTTGCTTACCTTTTCTGATCTGGCATATGTTGACAGTATGACCTTGATTTCCACAGTAGTAGCAAATAGGCTTCTTCCTTTTGATGTTATTTATTTTTCCAACTTGTTTTTATGATTCTCCTCTCTCGATAGTATTAATTCCTTTCTCGATAGAGTCTTTTCCTTTGTAACCGAGTCCTCCATCTTTGTAGAGTCTTCTTGTATTCAATTGCTCATCCAACATCTTTGATGCTTCATAACTTTTCTCCAATGATTCTTTGGATTTCTTTTCTGTTTCAAGTTCACCAGTCAACCTTGATACTTCAAGTTTCAATGATTGATTTTCATCATTCTTCAGAATTGCTTCATGATGAGCATAACCTAGTTGATCTGTCATATTTTGTTGAATACCAGTTAACCTTATGATTTCATCATCCTTATCAGATACCAGAGCTTCAAGTTGTTGTTTCTCTCTTTGTAGATCTCTTGCTTTATCCTCAGCTCTCCTTAATGTATCTAGATTTTTAGTCATTTGTGTACCGAAATGTTCATGTTCTCTTTTCATTGCTTTTAGTTGATCAACCAATGCTTTGTTCTTTTCTTTCAACATTCCAATCATTTCTTCAGTTTCTTCAGATATACTGTTCTCATATGATGTCTCGATTTGTTCCACTAGCTCTTGAGAATCCTAGAAGTCATCAGATAATCTTCTCCTTACTTTCAGAGTTTTTTGCATTTGCCTCTGCATGTCTGCAATCACTTGATTTGCATTATCCAGCTCTTCTTGAAGATGCACAATCCTCTGAGATTGTTTGTAGCCTTCCATTGCTAAGATCTTTCTCTTTAGGTGGTTAAACCCTTTTCCAAGATTCAAGCTCTGATACCAATTGTTAGGCCCAATATAGAAAGCTAATGTACTGAGAGGGGAGGGGTGAATCAATACTCCAAAACTTTTCCTTTGTAATAACCTTACTGTTATGCATAAACAGAATAGTGCAGTAACATAAAATAAAACTATAATCAACATATAACAATCATACATGATTCACTCCATAACACATATATTTTGGTCACGCAGAAACTCTTGGTTAGAGAGAAAAACTGCGGTGGGGATGGCACCCACAACTTCACTACTGCAATAATAAAGAATGCTCGGTTAGAGCTACATTTAGTTATTTCTGATAGCTTACCTTGTTAGGAGTATTAAGATCAGTTAGATCTACCTTACTAAAGGATTTTTACAACACTATATAAGTGTAGCACCTGGTTAAAGGATTTACAATTTATAGACTTGGTTAGAGTCTTTTACCCTGTTAAAGGTTTCTCTTACAACTTTAAAATATTACAATATAATCATTACAAATATCTGCAACTTTACATCTGAAATGTTAAAGCAGATTCTATGTGCTCTGAATAAGATTACCTAGCTTGTAGCATACCTCGGTAACCCATAATGAAACTCAGTAAACCCTTCTGTTTACTCTGTTCTTTGACTGTTCACTGATAACCTTCTCGGTGACCTCTTTGTGTCTCTGTAACAGTCTTCTTTCATGTATACACACTGCTATCTCATTGCATCTCTTATTGCATCATATCATGTCATATTTCTAACCCTAGAATCATGATGTATATATAGATCTCTTACAACGGTGGTCTGATTCATTGCTTCGATCTTACAAAAAGATTCTTCGAATGAATAACTAAACAAAATATCTCATAGGTTAGATTGGCCTTGTAATCATACACAATCTTATAGTGCAATTTCCAATGCAAAAACGGTTAGATGTGCCTCGATCTTGTAACATGTTTTCATGTGCATGTCCAGGTTCAATATATCTAGTAAAACGTTTCACTCGGTGAGTTAACTTTACCACTCGATAGCCATGAACCTTTACTCGGTAAACAACTCGGTGAATACTATGTTCTGTGACTGCTTTCTTCAATAACCGACTAGACTATTCATACCGACTTCTCTATGTGTACCGACTGCATGATTCGGTAATACTAACCAACTAGAATATAGTATGACTTTGGATATGAAACTAATGGAAATTTGATAAGTAGTAACAACTTCCCTTTTGAAAATGATATCCGTGGACAAATATTCCAATAGCGCGATAAGAATACATTTTCACCTTTTAGGGAAACTTCAATTCTTTTGGAAATATGAAATATATACTTGCAAAAAACCAATCAAACCATTATCCATATGATATAAATGATTTACCCTAATGCATATGTTCAATTTATTTACTTAGGGTAAATATATTTGATGAAAGAGAATATCAATCATTTGGTAATCAAATGTTATTCATTATTTTCAATATATGTCAAAAGGCTTTTATAAATAAAATGTAATTCCCTTGACAAAATATTCCTCCCTAGTAAATAATATTACAAAATAACATTGAGTGAGAAAATTTAATATTTGAGACAATGATTTAAAGAATTTTTTGCAAAAATAAAAATCATTATATCTCCAAATATTATATTAAGCCTTTGGGTAAAAAACACTTCCTGTGCAATACGTGCCAAGGGAATATGATTTAATTATCTGCACAAGAATGGTATAGTTAGACATTTGTAATAAATAAAAAAATTTGCATTAGGGATATTTTAGAGAAATAAAATCTTCAGTAATATAATCCCTATACAAATAAAAAATACTTTTACCCTTAAGATTGATTTAAATCTATAATAGTATAGCCATTTATCATTGAAAAAATACTATTTACCAAGAGCAGTGATTTATTATACTTTTATAATCAAATAAAGAATCTCAAGACATAAGCGTATCAAGCAGATAACATTTGAGAATTTTTACTTTTGAGTCACAAAACTTCCCAAAGTAAATAAAACTACCTTATTAATCTCCTCTTTGAAAAAAATAAAATTCTAACTCTCAAACATTAACTCAAAAGTAAAACTTTAAAATATATTAACTCACCCTCTTTGCAAAAATTAAAACAATATTACCTCAATAGTTGGTTAGCCATCGACGTAGCTCTCTACTATCGGGGTAGGTACTTGTCTATTACTCTGATGCTTGATGACTTAATATGATATCCCCCATGTCTTCATCTGGGTAATTTTGGCTATCGAGGAAGGTTCTTTTATGTTACCCTGATGCCCGATGAAAATAGGGTTAGGGTAGTTCTAGAAGCTTTCAGACAGTAGGGTTCTTATCATTCAAAGTCCATCCAAGGTATTTCAAATATAAATCTTGCAAGAATAATGAAGGGTGCGAGACAATCCAATAGCTCTGATATACACATCATTTCCTCTGCCATAATTATCTTTTCATGAGTTGTAGACAATGTCTTATTCAATGACTCCACTCGGGGACCATCTTTTTGTTTCTTTTTCTCAGCATTTAACTAATGTTGTATAGTCTCTTTCTATCCACCGAGAACCCTTTTGCAACCGTAGCAAATGATGTCGCAAGTTGCAGTCCAACCAATGTTGTGACCCAACGGAAAACTCTTGGAGGTGTGCATGAAAGAGCAATGACATAATCCATGCACTTCTCCAATGAGAGATACTCATGTACCGACATTAAACACCCTCAAGAAATTCATGTCTTGCACACCATATCACAACTTCCAAATGTTGTTTCACTTTTGATATTGTCTCAGAAAGAAGTTGAAGCTCTACCAATTGTAGTGAAGATGATTCCAAAAGTGGTTCTTCCAACACTTCAAGCATATTGCCAACACTATCAAGTTGCATCATGAATTTAAATAAATCATAGTAATTCTACATTTCTTTCACTCCAAGGTTATAAATCTCCTGTAGACACCACGCGACATTCAGTAATTTCTTCTTGCACCACTCCTTTACAATTGCTCCATCTAGAAACATAGTAACAGTGGGATCACTAGAAACAACACTTTCATCCATACAAACATTTGTGACATAATGACAAACCAAGGAGACCGAATTATTGTCCAGGGCAACATCAAATAATGAATAAAGATGTTGAACATATTTCGTTGAAAATTTGGCATCTCCTTCCATTTCATTAATGCATTCATCATGACTTCTACAGATTAAGCCAGCTTCCAAACATTCATCGTATAAACACAACCGCACATTGTCATCTTGATTTGGAATAGGAGCCCTACATTTGGGGCAGACGTCACATCGTTGACTACACTCTGCACAAAGAGATGCATGGCCACAATATATTATAACATGTTGAACAATATGCCCACAGCTCCTCAAGTCTCTTGTAGCACAATACTTTTTAATTTTAGCCTCACTGCATAGATCAATTGGATCGATATTTGCCAAGTGCTCCAGCCATAACACATTCATCCAATTTATACTATTCCATTCTGCGTCTATAATGGATTGATATTTTGTTGGATCTAACAACTAGGCTCCTGTATTTTCCTTTGAAACTGTTGTGGATAATTCATGAGTGCCACAGGCGGGAATCCCTCATCGGGTGATCGGGGAAGGCCAAAAACACCTATGTCGATACCCAACGGCATCGGGCCCCACTTTGTGCAAATGTCACTTTTACTTATAAAGTTTTCTAAGATAAAAAATGATTTACCCTTTTGGAATTTTTTTTTATTCCTTGTAGCAATATACTAAATCTTTTATTTAAAAGATTTACAAAATAGGCTCTCCATAAAACTTGTTATATATTTTGTAAAAATCGAAATCCGAGCATTCATATTTTACCCTCTTGAAAATAAACTTTTATTTTCTTTTATAGTAATCCTGCATATAACACATCAATGCCAACTAAAAATTTGAGTTAATATATTAAAAAAAAGAAGTCATTTGAAATCTTATTATTGGAATTCCAAATAATTAGCTATCATGGGTTAGCACAGGTGGAAACTGAACATTTTTTAAAACTATATGTTGGGATCTACCCTTATGGGAGCCACATTTATCCCCACATATAGTAAACATTTGGTTTTAATAATGTCAAGAATATTAATTCTAATTATCAACTTTTATAAAGAAGATGTCTTTCATTAATGAACTTGTAACAATACTAACCTCATCCGGTGATCAAATAAACCATTCTTCTTGAATTAACATTCCATACCTTGCTCTAACTCAGTTTTCTAAATACTTCTTTTGAGTCACTGAGCGTGTGATCAAATTAATTTTTTGAAACATTGCTGAGTTGTGCGTTTTGGCCCTTTGTAAGAATCTCCAATCTCAAATTTTTGTATTCAGAACCAATCCTGAAAACTGATCCAATCATGTAATAAGGTCATGAGAGTTTGCAATCATATATACATTTATCCAGAGATTGCAACGCAACTAATGGCTCATAAAAATTCCTTCGAAGGTGATAGATATCATTTTTCAAAGTGGGCTCCATAATTGATTCTAACTGTACACTAGGAAATAGGAAATCATCACAAGACAAAGTAAACATAATCATCAATCATAAGTGCGTTCATTGCTATGAATCTATCCTAAGACACACTCAATAGAGACATGAAACAAAAGCATTCAAAAGCAAAGATTATGCAAACCATAGGCAAGATTTGAATACTCCTTCATGCGGCTCCATTGTTCTTCTTTCCTCTCCAAATAGTTGTGGATCTCACCTACAAGTGCACACACAATTGAAAGCAAGTAGACGGGATTTTTGATCAAGAGTACTAGAAGTGTAAATTCGATAGTCTGATTAAGGATTAGGAATCAAGAATCAAAGGGTTTGATTGAAGAAATTCATCCAATTTATAGAAGAGTTGGAGAGATGACAAGATTAGCATGATTCAATTCAAATGGAAATTGCAAATCAATTATGTCAATTATGACAAATTATGACAAATTATGCACTTTCTATGCAAAATTTGTTGATTGATAATTTATGACAAATTATGACAACTTCTATGTCAAAATTGATTGATTGTCAATTATGACAAATTTATGACAAATTGACATGTCATTTCCATGAATTTTGGAGATGAAATAGGAGGGAAAAGAAATTAGAAATTAAGAAAATTAGAAAATTGAAAAAGAGGAAAATTAGGAATTAAAAATTAGGTAAATTAATTAATAATTTTTCATTTATTAATTAATTTACAAGAGGAAGAATAATTAGCCAATTAAATAAAGATTTAATTGTAATGAGAAGACTTAGGATAAATAAACAATTTATTAATCCTAAAGGGAAAATGCCAAACAAGATTAAATGAATAAATCATAAAACCTTGGAAGATGAATTAGAAATACAAGGACGACAATTAGGTCTTGACAAAGGATCGTTGATATTGATTCGATCATGATTTTGAATTGATAAATGACCAGTGTTGATAAATGATTTGATTGAGATTGGTTGACAAAAATTAATGACAAATTGACCAAATTGCCATGATTGGAAAGGACAAGGATCGATGACGAATCGATCGCAATATGACAAGATTGACAAGGACAAAGATCGACCAAAATCATGACTGAAGATTATTGTCGACAAGACCAAATTCAAACACGAGACAAAGGAAGAATGTAGAAGAATGACTCGATGTTCGCAAATGATAAAAACCAAGTGCATGACATAGGAGAAATGTTAATGTGACGCAAAAACCTAAAATGAGGCAATGCGCAAATGTTAAAGTATGACCTCGCAAGCGTTGACCATTTTTAGGTGTCTACACTAACCTTGTGCAAGTTTGAGATTTGCATAAATTGCATTTGGTTTAAGCTTAGAAAAAATAACAAATGGATTGGTAGGATTTCAAAAATTTGCATAGGGTTTCATAATCATACTAAAAATTGCATGGATCAATTGATTTGGCCCAAGGGTGATCCGAGTGAGGAATGTTAATTTCAACAGAAGGCTACTTTAGTGAATTTTGCAATGTGCGAGTGACTGAAATGAAGAAATAAAAAATGGAATTTACTTTGGAAAAATCGCAGATGGTATCCTAGGATCCTGTAAATTTGTATGGGGATAATTTATTAGTAGGAGAATTGAATGGGACAATCAATTTAGCATGAAGGTTTACTAATACAATGATATTGAATCCCAAAAAGGCCTACTCAGAAAGGTTATGAACTCAGGCTTATGTACACCCTAGATTTTGTCACTTCATATCTGATCTTTGGAAGCTAAATACAGGTAATCATGCTTATTTATAAGTGGTAAACCTAATTGCAAGGTCACATATCTCGTCAAGATCAATATCTATGAGTGCATTTTTAGGAGCTTTCACTGTATTCTCAGGTTTAGGAACCCTAAAATTCTTCAAATTTTAGGGTTCCAACAGGTCAGAAGAAAGGATCCCTCTCAAGGGTGAAATGCAGAAGTTGTTTCATGAAAGGGAAGTGAAGTATTTAGTGGTCAAATCAAATGATCACAAGGCTCAAATTTTGTTTGATTCATCTGGTATGGGTACTTACTTTCTTCAAGTAGAGGTAGTTTCAAGTTCCTTAAGTATCTCTGATAATAACAGTTTTTCAATGGAAGACTCGATGTCTATTTCTTCTTCTGCTAAAGCTTCTAGTTTACAATCTACAGTTTCAAAAAGTGATAATGAGGTATGGTTAATAGAATTTGATGGAAGTCGTATGCGGGAAAAGCGGGTTGATGAAACTTAAAATGTGAAAAATGATGTTCAAAGGGCTTGTCCACACACCTAGAGGACTTCTTGGTGCAAGTTATGGAGACATGAAGAATGACTCAACTTCCCAAGGTAGGTTCCATGGTTCTCTATCTCACAAGGTCCCTCAAGCCAATGCCTTTGCTCTTAGATCACTGAGCAAAGTGACTTAGGGATGACAAATGCAAGAACGACGGATGATTTAGATTGATTTTAACATGAAATGCATCCTATTTATGCATGATTCTATAAATGAGTTAAACTAGATTATAAGATGACAAGGTTAGTAGCAATACTATCCTAACATGATATACTAGTTAATGATTTAAGCTAATGATAACAGAAATACTCTAAAATTCATATTTAGATTAATTCCTATTATAAAGTGAGGCTAGATGTATTGATAAAATTGAGCATAAATGAAATACTAAAAGCTTGGATGATCCTTAAAATAGAGGAATGAGAGCTCTATTTATAGGAAAATAGGGCAAATGGATGGTCAAGATTGGAGGAGTTAATCAAGGGTCAGGATTGAAAGTTATCAATCCATGTTTACAATTTTCACCAATGAAATGGTGACAATTGTCAACATAAGACTGCTTGAGAGGAGAGGTAAGAAGCATTAAATGCTTGAGAATACCTCATGGTTACCTTAGAAGGTAAGGGTTAAGGTTAGGTTAAGGTTATCCATTCGATAAAGCTTTTACCCAAAGGATAAACTCTTGTGCAAGGGTTAAAGGAATAACCATGGTCAAAGCAATGAATGCTTGATGAGACCCTTGGGTTAGATGAAGGCTAATTTAGGCAAAAAGTCTCTAACCATGCCACTAAGGGTTAGCTAACCATTAATGGTTTGAAGACTTTGGGGACAAATTTGTAAAAATCCTTCCAAATTTGGGGGTATTCAACAAGTTAGCTTGTTGAAGGCATAAAGGCTTTAATGCCTTTTAAAGACTTTACTCCAAATTTGAGAAGAGACCTCCTCAAATTTAGGGAAAGGGGATAATGGATGGGTTTAAGCTAATTGATTAGGATTAGATGAATTCTAGAAGAAATTAGGAAGAGGGTTAGGATGCAAGTGGGAGATGTAGGAAAATGCAAGTGGGTGGGGAAAATAAAAATAAAATTAATTTATTTCAATTTGGTTGCAAGTTGGGAAATTAAATAAATTAATTTATTTCATTGGGGTAAACTATTTAATTAAATGTTAATTTAATTAAAAAGTAGAGAGAAGGGATTTAATTAAATAAAATGATTTATTCAATTAAATGACATAAAGGACTTAAGTGAATTTAAATAAATGAATTGAATAATTTATTTAATTAAATAGAAGGAGGTGGGTGATTTAATTAAATTAGATTTAACTAAATAGAGGAATAAGAATAAAATGAGCATTAAATATTCATTTAGGAATATGGTCATTTTTATACATCTACAGAAGTTGTACCATGGACAACTCTAGTGTCAGGGTTGTTCTAATTTCCCCTCAAGGTGAGATGCTTACATATTCTTTCAAGCTAAAGTTTTCTAATACTAATAATACTGCTGAGTATGAATCTTTGTTATTGGGTATGGAGGTGGCTCAAAAGAAAGGTATTAGAGATTTACATGCACAAGGAGATGCGAAATTGGTAGTTTGCCAAATCAGAAGTATTTACTAGACTAGAAATGAGTAGTTGAAACATTACTGAAACATAGTTTAGGAAAATATTGAAAATTTTGATCCCTTCAATATTTCAGTGTTATCAAGGGAGTTTACTCGAGCAAATTCACTTGCTCAGTCGGTAACTCTTTTGATTCCTCACAATGGTTTTTCTCAGGACGTTTATGCTATTGAATTGGTTTGTAGGCCGAGTGTACCAGATAGTTGGGATCACTGGCAAATCTTCAATGCTACTAAGAAAATTGTGAACTTCATTGGGAATAGTGATGATTTCAATAACTTGTACTTTGAAGGGAGTAATTACTCTAATTTAGCAGCAAGTGATGATTCCTTACATGATGAAGGTTTCCTACAATTGAAGGGAAACAAGATTCCAAAAGACTTGGTGTCACTAGAGAAGTTATTTGATAAACATGATAGGTATGTCAAGCAACCACAATAAGTGTCATCAGATGATTCCATGGGATATGATAAATACAATATTTGATCAGAAAATGATCCGAAATATGTGAACATTGGTAAAAGTTATACTAGAGTTTACTTTAGTGGCGAATATTCGCCAATGGCGAATTTTTCACGTTAGCCATGTCGAAAATGGTGAATATTTTGTACCATCTGGGGGTGGCCATGTCACCAGAACATTATCAATTTCTGTCAAAGTTACGGCCCAATCACCCTATGTTTTATGCAATTAAACATTTCTATGCGATGATTTTGCCAATACAATATATGGTGGACACACGGTAAATTTAATTGTTTCGCCTACACTCTCCAAGGTTGCCTTAATAGATGACCTTAATTCGCCTATAGGCATGTGAAGATTTGTTAGCCAGGGGGACCCAATTCACCCGACATCTTGCTGACGCGTGTCTCCATTCACCCCAACTTTCGTGAACTATATTGTATTTGCCTATTATTTGGATGACCTATAATCGCCTTGAAAATTACATAAGTTGTATTTGGACGACCTATAATCGCCTCGAAAATTACATAAGTCATGTTATAGTTACACGAGATTCACCAAATATTTGTATACCATATAAAATTCCCGCGGAATTTGCCATATAAGGATTGGTATAAATACATGCAAAGATCAGATCTATCTCAACACAATCTGGTGGGTTCTAGGCTTTGAATTCTGATCAATAGCGAAGTTTCAGACCAAGGAAAATCATTGTTGTTGACTATATTAGCGACTGCTAGTGACCTAAAGCCTAAAGGTGAGCGATCATATTTTTGAAGTGGTATATTATACATTATAGTCTATTATAATTTATTGCTTCTTCAGCAAATTGATATTTTTTTGGCAGCCTTTATTTCGTTGGAGATGTCAAACAGGAAGAGGGGTAGGAAACCTGAATGTGGAGAAGGCCAAGAGAGGCCAACAAAAAGCAAAATGTTGTCTTCGTACTTTGGCATTGGAAAAGATTGTGGTACTGGTGAAAATCAAGAAGGTACATCATCACAAGTACAAGTACAAAATTTGCCACCTGTACCACATGTTGAAGACGACGACGAACCTGATATCTCAGATCAGGATGATCTTGAAGAAGATTATCTGGTAGATACCCAAGTTAGCTGGAATGATATAATCGACTTGGGTGATAATGCCATTGATGATAATGCACAGAAGGGGAAAAGAAAAGCCATATCAAAAAAGGGTGAACCACAATCAAAAAAGGATCGGGAGTGGGATATGTCAGTGAGGAATTTTCAAATTAATTGGGCATCAAAGTATCCATTCATTGAACTAGTCGAGAATCCAATTGAAGGTGAGCCTCCAATAGAATGCAAGTGTAAGATTTGCACTTGGAAACATAACAAAAAAATTAGGTTGCAGCTAAAATTTGACACCATAGAAAAGCATATGGGTAAAGTTTATGAAAAACAAATGATAGACGGGGTTGAAAAATCAGTGATAAGATGGAAAACAAAGGATGAATGTAAGCATGTGAGGAATGCCAAAGAGTATTATTTTCATGAGAAATTATAGACGAAGCCTGCTGAAGTTAAAGGTTCTATTGAAGCTATTTTTGGAAAAGCAATGCAAATAGAACAACTGGGAAAAGCTGTTCAGTTAAGCGTTGTTTTTCATATTTTGAGCAGAGGGCGTGCTATGAAAAATTTCCCATCAATTTGTGGTTTATTACACTTTTTGAAAGTTCCTAACTATCCTAATAGACACTGGTCAGTAAACAGTGGATGGGAATGGGCAAGTTGTCTTGCTGAGGTTGAAAAATAAGATGTACAGGAAAAAATAAGAGAGTCAAACTTCATTGCATTTTCTTTAGATGAAGTTACAATAGTAGACAATACTTCATGGGTATGCATGCATGTTTATACCATAGAGAATCATACCTGCCAACCTCATCTACTATCTGTTGCTAAAATGAAGGAGAGTGCAACAACGGAAAATTTATTTTAACTAGTAAAGAGAAGTTTAATTGAATATGGAGGTATGGATGACATGATGGTAGCCAAAAAATTGGTTTGTGTTGGAGCAGATGGAGCTTCGGTAATGCAAGGTCACAAGAATGGTCTTTGTACAAAGATTGAAACTTCATTTGCACTGTAGATTATTGCAATTCACTGCATGGCTCACAAAATGAATCTAGCTTTTGGAATTGTGAGCAAGTTTGCTTCGGTTAAAAAAATTAAAAATTTTATCAGAGAGCTCTACTCACACTTCTGTCAAAGTCCCAAAAGATTTATGGAATTTCAACACTTTGTTGATGGATTAAATGATGGGAACAAGCTTCTCAAGGATAATGATACTAGATGGATCTCTTTGGATGGTCTAGCACATTGAGTGTTTTCAGAATATCCATCCTTGATTGGACTATTTCACACAACTCGCGACGAATCAAATCAACCAAAATTTCCTGAACTTCTTGGCAGGTTAAGTAATTTAGAGACACTCTTAACTTTAGTAGCTATTCTGCCCATGCTAGAGGAAATGAGGAATATTATGAAGGCTGCCCAAAAAAGAGCTATGTATATTGTAGAATATGCTACGCTGCGTAAGATGACATGCATGACCCTCAACAATCTCTATCGAAATCAACCAACACTATATGATGAAAAATTTGTTAAGTGGCGGACACTCACATATTTGAACAATCCTGATAAATTTTTACAAATCGGTGCAGATGGGGAGGTATGTGCCAATGTACGGGGAGTTCAAATACCAATGCACTTCTATGCCATGGTCAACCCCAAGGAACCAAGAAAGCGCCCCGGGAAGAAACTAGCAAGAGTTACAAAGAAAGATTTTGACAACATTGTTGAGACTGTAACTACTTCAGTGAAGAAAATTGCATATGATCTTTCCTCACAAATTAGAAGCAGATTCACTCCTGACAACCTACTCAAAGCCATGTCTATTGTGTTTCCTCATTATTGGAGCCTCAACAATGCATCTGATTTTCGAAGTAAGCTACTGACTTTGATAAAACAATTTTGCATATCCAGAGAATTTAATGAAGTAACTATAAATGGAATATTAGATGAAACTCATCTTCGAGAGAAATCATCTCGTTTTGCATACACTATGAAGCAATAATATGCCATAATGGAGAACCCCCGCGAAGAGGGATCAGTAACAAGGCTTTGGAAATATATAGCTGAGAACCCATCCCTGCGTGATTCAATGATAGAATATGTGAAGCTTGATGATTTATGTCTTACCATGATATTGGGTTTGGTGGAAGATGAGAGAGTTTTCAGTGCTTGGGGTTCCTAAAATCAAAGCTAAGAAACAAACTAGACAAAAATTTGGAAAATTGCTTGAGGCTCTATACATCTAGGTATGATGTCCACACTTTTCCTTACAATAGGGCACTGCAAATCTGGAGGTCCAAATGTGAAAGAAGAGGTTTGGGCAACACTTCAAACCAAAGTGTTAGTGGGACTACTAGACCTAATGGTAGCGTTGAGATGCAGTGCGGTGAAGATATGCAGACTCAGACTTGGAGCGAAGAAACCACAGACGAGAATCAAAATCAAGAAAGCACTGAATTTGATGAGGATGGATGACAACTGTAAGAGATTGGTATTTATTAATCTTATTACTATATCTCATCATTCATATTACAAAAGCATATTACTTTTTGCAATTAGAATTTAATATTGATTTGTAATTGTATTTTTCAACTTTCTATTTCCATATTTAAAATAGCATAATAAAAAAAAACCATAATGTGTTTATTGATACAATTACAAATATGTTTATTGTTTATTTATACATGTTTGAGTCTCAAATCTGTGTGATACATTTCATAACCATATGATACAATTCATTCAATAGTAATACACATGTAGAGAACTCAGATTTTCATTAATTCTTTCAAAATATAGCCATATGATACAATTCATTCAATAGTAATACACCAATCTGTGTGATTCTCCATGCCAATTGCAAAAGTGAATACAAAGTTTCAGAACCCTTTGCAAAAGACCCTGAATTCCCTTTTATAAAAACAAGAGAGCAACAACAACTCCTGTGTGATTCTCCAATGTCCAAGCAAAAGTGAATACAAAGTTTCAAAACCCTTTGCAAAATTGCAAATGACCCTGAATTCCCTTTTATAGAAACAAGGGAGCAACAACAGCTTCAGGTCAAATTGCAAGTTTGCAACATGTGAACACTGAACATCAAAATCACAAACTCAGCACATATTTATATGGCCATCATAGGCCGTATTAGCAATTTAATATCTAGTACATGTTTGATGTCTCCTGTTCAAAAAATAGATTTCAAAATTAAATATTAATTCATGCCATGACAAATCAAAAATAGATAATAGCAGTGCCTAAAACCTACTAATCAGAAATAGAGAAATGAATAAATGTTAAAGCAAGGGATAATTTGAGAATACAAATTTACTGGCTGAAGTTTTGCACTGTGCATCATAGATTCATAGGCTAGATTAGCAAAATAGCAATAGCGAGTGCTATTTTTTTCCTATTCATAAAATAGATTCATAGGCTGGATTAGCAAAATAGCAATAGTGAGTGCATCATAGATTCATAGGCTGGATTAGCAAAATAGCAAACAGAAAAAACATAAAACCTTGAAATTAAGAATAAAAGAAGAAAATTGTGCAATACATACTATGATTCTTAAGAATTCCGTGCCAATTTTTGTAGGGTGCTCTACTCTTCGTCTGATGGAAGGTCAATATTCTGTAAACTATGGAAAGTCAACTCCAACTTCACCAGCATTCCATATTTAGAAGATTTACTTGACATCACTGTTTCATCCAATACCGAATTTAGAGTTGTAAATGGTTGGATGAATTCCAGAAAGCTTTTGGGAGTTGTGTCCTTTGGAAGCAAGTCTAAATTAGACTTCATTTTTATCTCCATGATTTTTTTGTAAGCTTCTTCTCCAATGAATTTATTTGATGTGTCAACAAGCCTAGGCAAACCAAGTTTAATCAAATTATTTTTCTTTTCTTGCAGCTTCGTTATCTTTTTTCCACAACTTTCCATAACTTCTGATGTTTCCCTTAGCTTCTCGCATTTTTTAATGATAGATGATGTCTTAACTATGGCATCAATGCAGCTCTTAATTCCCTTGCTTTCCAAGTAGCTGTCACTGGAACTGTAGACTACTTTCAGAATTTTTTTTGCCATTTCCTCTTTTGAATAAACATGTGTGCTCTTCTCATAGTGCCCTTTGATTTTATAAAAAAATGTCTCATACTTTCAGTGAATTGAAACCATTCACACAACTTCTCACTCCTCTGCATTATTTGTCGCCAAATGTTTTCTTGTATATACTTCGTTGTATTTTTCATGTTATCTTTCAATCTATCCTCCAAAGTTTTTATTTTATCATTTGCATTGTGTAGGTCTTCTTTCATTTGTGCACATTTTTTTCTTTCTTCCTCTACTTCCTCTTGCAAATGTTTTTCTTTTTCCTTCCCATGATCCAATAGGTCCTAAAATTTTCTCATTTCAGCGGCAGCAGACTCATAACTTGTATATGTTTTGAAAACTAGCTTTTTCCTTAACAATTTTTTTACTGCTTTTAGCCAGTTTTTCTGTCAGGTCCTTCAATTCTGCATCCATCTTCTCCTACTCTGCAATTTCTACTGTAGAGCCCAAATTTTTTATACTTTTCTATAAATCATTGCACTTGCTATCTGTTGATTTCCTCCTTGATTTTTTCATTTTCCAGGTCTGCTTGTAACTTTTCTATTTGTTTCTCCAGTTTATTTTTTTCTCTCTCCACCTTTAGCAGTGAAGTGTAGACACTTCATTAGTCCTTTTTGACACACTAATTTTGTCCACATTATGTACTTTGGAAAAATCCATTTGGAGGGTGCTAACTTGAAATTGAGAGGGATCTATCTGAAGGTGTGGTGGATTTTTATCTTTAGATGGGCCCAGGGGCATAACAACCATGAACTCCATCATATCTTTCTGTGGGTCATATGTTGGAAATACCCTATTCCTTGCAGGCTGTTCGTTTACAACTTCAAACACAAAATTCCTATGAAATGCTTTCTTTTTTTTCTTTTTTTTCTTTTGTTGTGTGTTCATATTTTTCATAGTAATCACGAAATTGAAAATCTGGGCTTGCTGAAGCAATTGAATGTTTGAAAGGTGACATAGGAATACCATAGGCTCCAGTTCCACTTATTCCTGTGGTTTTAACTAATGCTTGATTAGGATTACCAACAACAGTTCTTGATGCTGTCCCACTCCCACTGACACTTTCATGTGTAGTTTTCATAGTCTTTTGAGGTGTCTGATCTGAAGCTGCAAATGATTGATTCCTAGTGTCAATGGCACTTGATATAGGATTCTCAATAGTATGAGATTGAGTATCTACCTCTAGTGGCCTCTTGCGAGAGATATTTTGATGTTGCCCTTGTCGAACACCAAGACAACTAGTATCAGTAGTAGTAACCATGCCAATCCCACCAATTACAATGACACTTGACTGAACAATAATAGGAATACTATCCCTAGATTCCCCACCAGTGGCAATGGCAGTTGATTCACCACCAATGGGAATACCATGATGTGGTGGTGGACCTGGTGGTTGTGGATTTGAACCTGAAACAAATGTAGGTGGACCCTGAGGGTAATGAGTAGTACCTATCCGTGATGAATATGAAGAATCAAGTCCAATGACTGGTTTAAGATGACCTTTTGATTTTGACTGTGATGGAAGTTGTACCTGAAGTGGATACCAAATGCCATCTCCTCTGGGACCTAGACCACCACGTTCAAAACCCATTTTTTCCACAAGGTTTGCCCCTTTGCTATATTTTTCTTTCATGGACTCACTGACTCCACCTAATATTTTTGGGACTATAGTAGTTGTTGGAGGGGGCTCAATAGCAACCTCATGCTCATCATCATCACCTTTAGTCCCACCATGCTCCATATCCCACAATTTACTAAACTCTACATCCTCGTCGATGCTCTCAAATTCTTCACTTGTCTTTGATTCACCGAGATTCCTCCTCATATTCCAAAAATCATTTATTTTGGTTTGAGTGAAATAATTCTCTTTACATTCATGCATAATTGATTTGGGAATAGATTTGTTAGATGGATTAGCAGATTTTAGGTAGAAATTGTAGGACCTCCTATTTTGGATGCCCCGACCCTCCTCTGTTGTCCTCTCTGTGTGCATTTGCAATGCCATAATTTGTGATGAAATTTCTTCTTTTGAAATGTTTTTGTCAGCTGCAATTTTCTCCATCTCTTTTTTAACCTTATCCCAGGAGTCCATGTTTCTAAGCTTTTCTAACAATGGTTTACTTTCATGTTGACATAACACTGAAGAGTTCCCATTTTTCTTAAGCCTTGCTTGAACTACACCAATTGGATCATACTACCAGAGGCCCTCATCACCAAAGTTAAAAACTCTCAAAAACTCATGTGCCACATTGAATGCTTTTCTCTCAAATGTGAACCCTCCACATGAGAAAGGCAAGGAAGGAAATATGCTCTTCTTTTGTTGACCATGGAAGTGCCTATATGTGCTCTCCAATTGCTGTACATACTCTAATGCAAATACCCTGTCTGTCACCTGTATTGGAAGTCTGTATGGTTTTACTGCTGATCCGTAAAACCTTAACATAGTGAATTCTTCCATGAAGAACTTGTTGTTCACCAATTCTGGTTAACCCAAGAACACCTGCAAATTTATCTATGAGATAGCCAATCTCAATCAATGAAACACTTCCGGGCTTGGACAACATAACATAGGATCCTAATGATCCTCTTGCACTTCAAGTTCTGCCAGACCTAGGGGGGGACACCCTTTTGATGCATTAAATACAACAATTACAAACATATGACTACATCAACAATAAACAGATAGACCATTCCACAAGCTCACCAAATTAGGTAACACGTACAGATGGGCTGGATCTTGTACAAATAATAAGTGAAATAGAGCTTTGGAAGGATAGAACACTAACCCCTAAACATAAAGGGAAATAGATTTATCTTTTAATATGTTTGATCTGAAAACATCCCCAAACTTGCAAGACCAGTGCCTTATCCAAGGGCAATAGAGTCATATATCAAACTGTAAATGAAAGCATGTACTGCAAATCCACCTTCATCATTAAATATCCCTGCATTAATGCCTTACAAAAATGCATTACTCAACTCACTCACAAAATCATCAGATTTGAAAATATATATCCCATTATCTATGATCTATTACAGAATTTAAATTCTTCCTTGAAGAATGCCTGCAAACAACCACAACAATCTCTTTGAAATTGAAAAACTTTATCCTCCTTGAGGCTTCAATTTATAACAAAGAGATATACATTTAGAGACAAATTATGTGTGAATTTGTGCAGGCCTTACGTACACAAGAACCTGCAGCATAAACATCTACAGCAAGAAAGTACTCTATTACTCAAAAGAAAAACCCTGCCCTATACAATATTGAAGAGAACTCAGAAATGGAAACCATGAAAAAATGGAACCACTCCTCAAATTTCTGGAACCATTACAATGAGAAGAAAATTGGAATAAGAAGGAAGAGGGAAAAGATTAGGTTTGCAACCGAAATTGCCAAGTGTCTCCTTTGTCCCTAACTGCAAAAATATATTCTTCATTCCCATGGAAACTGCTCTTGAAGTATTCCATATCTATTGAAACTAACTTCATAATTGCATTCCTCTTCTCAAGAGCTTTCCGACAATATATAATACTTCATATTTTGGCAAAAAATAAGCCTCTCAGCGAATTAATCACTCATGTGTGCACAATCATTAAAATTTTTCAATTTTCAATATAGTTGAAACTATATATTAAATCTGATTTTAACTTTGATTTTTGGCTCTTTTTATGCCCTGGTGCCCTGCCACGTGGCAAACTCTGATTGGTCGATGGGGTCCACTAGGCGCCATCTGGGATGACACCTCATCACTCCACCACGTGTCCGTCACCAAGATGCTTGCTCGTCACCACATCATCGCCATGTGTCTACCACCTGTGCACCACCTCAGCGCCACCTATGCGGGACCCACCTACTGGATCGCCAACTGGCCTTGCCACCTAGCTTTTGCCATTTCACAATGCTTATTCGGTGAGCATTCGGTCTCCGAAATTGCGCAGGTTGTTGGATCTTTCCAGACTCGCTCGATCTTTAACTCCCTTCACTGAGCTTGGGTTTTTCGCCATTTTGCAGCCCTTAAATCACGAGCATCTCTCCTTCACAAAGTCACGCCGACCGTCGATCATCTGCAACCTGCTCACCAGTTAAGTCGCTCCTTCTCTGCAAAATTTCATTCGCCTCAGGATCCGTGCCTACGTGGGGTCCACATGTCGCCACCTTCGTCACATTGGGATCCGCACCCATGCACATGGGGTCTGCCTTGGGCGCCCTTAGAACCTTGTGTCAAAAGCCTCTTGAGGCTTTGACATGTTAGATGGGTGTCTCTTTGCTTATAAATATAAAAAAAGAACACTTCCCAGCCAATGTGGGATTAACGCGTTTGCCTGTGACTGCACTTTTGAATATCTTTTTTTGAAGCGATCTCTGAGACTTAATGGCACCTAGTGCATTTGGTTGAAGATTTAAATCTCTCTTCACCACTGCGTTGGAGAGGATACTAGAAAAAGTCACGGCCCTTGGATTTACATCAGCAAAGTGCATTTGCAGAGGCTTTCAAACGACCTTTTCACAACCATAATGCAAATGCTTGAGGGTTTCAATGAGCTTCCAACACAGGGAGGGAGCTGCCACTCCAATTCATTCAAAAACTTCTCTGGCCTCTCCGTCCACCTCACACTCTACATGCCATTTGCATTTGCCTTAAGAATTTTAATGGGCCTGTACATTAGCATGGGAAGAGGGAGGCCCCAGACCATGCTACAACAGAGAGGGAAATTTGCCATGGGATTTAGAATCCATTTGCTCCTGTTTTTGGCTGGAGGATGTTGGAAGAAGGCTACCAATCTGCTGAAGCTTTGCCCACACAACCACGTAGAGGAAGGGAGGATGAGTGGTGGTGTTTGCCAATTAAAATTCTTCTAAATTTCTGCATTTGCCTTTGCCCATTGCATTTGCTGAAGCCTTAACTTCAGTCTTTCACCATGCCACGTGAGAGGAGAGTTTTTGGCTTTGACTGCCAATAGCATTTGCTATAATTTGAAGACCTTTACCTCCCATTAAACTTCCAATTTTCTGCTCACACACCTCACAGAAGCTCACGTGACCTGAGGAGAGGAATGCCAATTCACATTGGCTGGAAACTTCAACGCCTTTCCATAAACTCCATCACCAACAATCTTGATGTACTCAAGTTCCAATTTAACACTGGGAATATAAATATACGAGGCAAGATGGGGAGATAATCTTTTGAAATTATAAAACATTGTTCACTATTCTTTGCCTCATATATGAAATCAAGCTCCTTTGGAAGACTCTCACTCACTTCATCAATCAACAACCTACGTGCCTGCTATATCACCAAACCACCATTTATGGTCCAGTGAGAAGATAGGGTCTACAATCTCCTCCTACCTGGCTTTCAATTTAAACCTTGATTCAAAAAACATCGTCAAGCAACAAGCGGGTCGGGCCCCAAAGTGGGTCCGACTAAAAGAAAAATTTTGTTTTCATGCAACTGACTTCTAAAATAATTCAAGAACCTTACCCATACCTCTGGAAACAATTGGCAACATTTTCGGATCACCAAACTGAGTTTTGCATCTTTCAGGCACTTATGCCACATTTTCGCATTTAATAGCGAAGACGTAATTTTCAAAATGGTCAAAACAACTTTATGGACCTTGCCATCTGACAGACGTGTACTCTGATATACAAGAATGAACTCTACCAAACAGTTTTTCAATACGAGTCCCGAGTGAAGAGATATTAATTTTCAAAAATGCCCAACGTGCTTTGCCTACACTGCGGACCTGATGAAGTCAATGTTCTGGCAACACATGATGCCTTTCTCAAAAATATCAAACGACCTTCGTAGGCCCTCAAATTTGAAACATAAGTACCTTGAGGTACATATTAAATCTTTGAATTCTTAGTTCAACCAAAAGGATGACTGGGTGCAAACGACGCGCTCATGAAAACGGCTACTTTAATTGATGCGGCAACAAAAGTACGGATAACTGAAAAAGATGGCTCAATAGACCCTTTTGAAAACCGATCAAACTGATTGGCAGAGGCTTGAAATTTGAAACATGACTCATCACTTATACCAACAATTACCCAGAACAAAATTTTTGTCATAACACTCAGTGAAGCAACTTTTACACTTATGCGAAATAGGGCTCCAACTAGGCGCTCAAAACAGGGACTTGTCAAAACATACAAAATGCAAACAGTTTGAGCTTTGAAAACTGAGCAAATAAATTCATAAAGACTTGAAATTTTTCACGGATATACACTTTTATGCATAGAATTCAATCCATTTTGAATTTCATCATGACAATCAGCAGGGCAAAAGATATAAACACCCAAAGTAGGCTACTTAGTAAAATCTGCATTTGTGCCTAAAATGCACTTTCAGCTCACCCCTTGAAATGGGTACATGGTAAACTTATCCAAATTGAATTATGAAAGTTGCACATCACTGAATAGGCCAAATGAAAGGTGTAGGACATGTTTTTCGAGCCTTACCCTCTAAAAATCAATCGGCTCCATTTTACCCTCTCTCTAACTAGGCCATTCAAACTGACTCATTTGGAAATGCAAAGCAAAAATTTGAATTGGGCCTCTAAACTTGACTCAATTTTAATGAGTCCCAACAGTGGCTCTGACTGGGGATGGTTGATTGCAGGATCAACACAAAAATCTAGATATCTATGGTTAAGCAGACCACCCAAAAACGGATCACATCTTCTCTTCCTTTCTCTTCTAAAAAACTGAGGGCTCCTTATTCTACCCAAACAACATGGCACTTTATTAAAAACCACACAACTGAAGCAAAGCAACTATACAAGATATAAAAACATCCTTACAATTGATCATAAGCTGCTCCAAACAACTTTAGCATTTACCTCTGTCAAAAATCTGATTTTCATCACTTGACATCATGATCCCAACAAAGGAACCTTTCAATAGCAATTGGGCATAATCCTTATAATCAACCCCTTTTGTCTCATTACTGTAACAACTGGTGTGCATACCTTTTGTCTGATTCTAAATTTTGTAATCACACACTATCTCAACAAAAGTAAAACCATGAGACAACTCACTATAGAGGCCTTCCCACAAGCTGCAATACACTTCACTATCCCAATCAATTCTACCATTTGCAAAGACATCATCATGCTGAACTTCAAAAATAAAGCATTCAATTTCAACATTATAATTCCCATCAGCACATGCCTTATTACCATTTAAATTCATAAGATGAGGGA
The DNA here is from genome assembly GCF_030272615.1 of Cryptomeria japonica. NCBI lineage: Eukaryota > Viridiplantae > Streptophyta > Pinopsida > Cupressales > Cupressaceae > Cryptomeria > Cryptomeria japonica. The sequence goes on along the minus strand of NC_081413.1, from coordinate 317,894,035 downwards.
CATTACTAACCAATTGATGCAAACAAGGAACATAAATGTTACAATCCGTATGTGATACTTCACTGTGATGATCACACTCCATACTATTGTTGTTTATCAAACTCAAAACCTCCGCATTCTCAATATCCCATTCATGGAAAAGAATGCATACCTCTGTCTGAAGCAAATCCTCAGCTAAATCTTCTTCATTCAGACTTATATCCACCCAAAAAACTTGCATTTGTGGTCTGAAGAAGTCATCACATAACCCATTCTTCTTATCTTCATCATGAAGTAATTTTTTGCAACACATGCTACTGCTGTTCAAAATTACATCAGCATTACAAATTTGTTCTGCACAAGGGGAAACTTCATCATTTTCATCAATGAAATCAGCACCATGGAGATTTTTGTCAAAGACAAAGAATTCTATCTCCGGTTCAAGCATACTATCATCATTTACATTCTCTTCATGGTACCTCAAATTCTGAAAGCATTCAAATACAGGTTTATTTAAATATGAAAATAGAACGTTATCAACATTGTCACATATATTTTTATCTTAAAAAACACTTTCATTTTCAAATTCATAACTGAGGTACATAACTTGGTCTCCTCTTATATCATCTTCACAAGATGAATAATAAGAATTCTCATAACCATCATCAGCTGCACGATTGACATTCATTTGCTGATCATAAGAAAGTGAATAACTTGTGCCAAGATCATTCCTATTCTGAAAATGATTTTCATTGTTCATTTGTATACCTTCACGGTGCTGGGAATAGAACTCAATGTCCTCATAATCAGCAACACCACTCCATTCTAAAACACATTCATCACTGGGTATACTTGCACTGAACACATCATCAACATCATTCACAATTTCATTTTCAAATTTATCAGACTTAACCAAAATCTAATTTTCATCATATTGCACATCTTCACTTACATAATCAGCAACATTTGGTGATCCTTCAGTATTTGGTATTTGAACATCAAATACATCGGCAACATTTAAAGATCGATGGTCATCACCATCATTGTTTTCATTTTCACTATCCTTGAGAGATGCATGATTCACTTCATAATTGGCAGCTACATAATCAACATAACCGGCTTACAAATCAAATGGTACATATCCTTTATATATGTCTATCTTTGTATCAACATTATCACAACAATTCCCACTAATCATTCCATCATTACTGTGAGAGACAATCGACATTAACAACAGAGATTCTTGACTCATCTAAATTTGAATCACATATATCAACAGAACTACTTGGAACAGCAGGGCTTGACATATTTGGACACGGAATGTTTTGATCAGTTTCAAATGGTATTTCACCATTGGAGGTGCTTTGACAAAAAACAACAGCAGACACAAATCTCTTGGCTATCCCAGATTTCAAGTTATTTTCAATGTCCCTAGCTGTGTTAAAAGCTTCATACAAGGTTTTGGGTTCTTTGTTTCTCAATAAGAAACTCATCTTCTTGTCAAATGCACTCATATAGATATCCAGACAGACTTTATCATCAAACTTATACTTTCTGAAAATTTTAGTCAATGTTTGTGAAAACCTGATATATAATGCTGGTACCAATTCATCTTCCCTGATTTGTATGTACGTGAACTCTTTCAGCAAATCACAATCACTCACCTTTTCATCAAATTGGTCTATGAAATCTAAAATCATTTCTTCCCATGAGGAAATACAATCTATTGGCAGAAAAGAGAACCAATCCCTTGCATTCTCTTTCAGTGATTGGACGAATAGCTTCATTTACACATCTTCTTGACAGATTTCAAACTCTCCTATCAAATCTGAAAATCTTTTCACATGTTGACACACTGATTCTGATTTCTTCCCACTGAATATTGGCAAATACTTTCTAATTTATGTGGGTATGCGGTTTGGGTAACCCGGAATATCTTTAAAGTTCAGAGAAGCATAATACTTCATACTGATACTTTTCCTATTACATGGTTGTTCTGGTTTAATAGGCATGGTCATATGTGGATAAGATTGGGGGTGAAAAAGTTCACTACACATTTCTTCCTTACTTCCACAAATGATTATGCAACCTTGTGTAGAATAACGAAATTTCAAGCACATATCATCTTACTGATCTATTCATAACATTGCTTGACACAAAGCTTTCCCAAATTTGCATACTATAACAGAAGTACATATACTCTTAATATTACAACAGAATAGATATGCAAATGGACTTTGAAATCCTCTCTTTCCTTGTTTACTAATGATGTTCACTAAATGGGAAAACTATTTTACTAATTCAAATTTTCAGAACAAATTGTTTTGTATTTGAAACCTTTGAAAATACCTGGAGATTTGTAGCTGTAAACTCTTGTAGATCTGAAGATTAACTTCCACTTTTAGCATCGTCTTTTACCTCAGAGTCGCCACCTCTTGCATAGAGGACATTTTTGAAGAACAGGATACCATTCAACACTTATTTAATTCTTTGTTTACTCCTTCGATCTCGTTGCAATAAACACTCTTCCAGGCTATTTAACACTGGTATGAACCACAGAGTGGCCACCCAATAAGGAATTGGGGAAAAGTTTGCATACAACTGCAAGGACTTCATACAACTCTCAACAATGAATTTACTATTACTCCTTTATAAAATATGACATGAAATGACATATCATTCTACAGATCTAGAACAAGGAACATTCTCTAACTCTGTGCATACACAATGGACAGACTACCTGGAAATGAAATTGATAGGACGAGGGATACATTCAACTTCTAACCTTATCAATCAAACTTTTGGATCCATTAGCTCCCTAGCAGAGTCACCATTTTTGTTGTTCACCAAATCTGGTTAACCCAAGAACACCTGCAAATTTATCTATGAGATAGCCAATCTCAATCAATGAAACACTTCAGGGCTTGGACAACATAACATAGGATCCTAATGATCCTCCTGCACTTCAAGTTCTGCCAGACCTAGGGGGGGACACCCTTTTGATGCATTAAATACAACAATTACAAACATATGACTGCATCAACAATAATCAGATAGACCATTCCACAAGCTCACCAAATTAGGTAACACGTACAGATGGGCTGGATCTTGTACAAATAATAAGTGAAATAGAGCTTTGGAAGGATAGAACATTAACCCCTAAACATAAAGAGAAATAGATTTATCTTTTAATATGTTTGATTGAAAATATCCCCAAACTTGCAAGACCAGTGCCTTATCCAAGGGCAACAGAGTCATATATCAAACTGTAAATGAAAGCATGTACTGCAAATCCACCTTCATCATTAAATATCCCTGCATTAATGCCTTACAAAAATGCATTACTCAGCTCACTCACAAAATCATCAAATCTGAAAATATATATCCCATTATCTATGATCTATTACAGAATTTAAATTCTTCCTTGAAGAATGCTTGCAAACAACCACAACAATCTCCTTGAAATTGACAAACTTCAGCCTCCTTGAGGCTTCAATTTATAACAAATAGATATACATTCAGAGACAAATTCTGTGTGAATTTGTGCATGCCTTACATACACAAGAACCTGCAACAAAAACATCTACAACAAGAAAGTACTCTATTACTCAGAAGAAAAACCCTGCCCTATACAATATTGAAGAGAACTCATAAATGGAAACCATGACAAAATGGAGCCACTCCCCAAATTTTTGGAACCATTACAATGAGAATAAAATTAGAATAAGAAGGAAGAGGGAAAAGATTAGGTCTGCAATCGAAATTGCCAAGTGTCTCCTTTGTCCTTAACTACAAAAATATCTTCTTCATTCCCATGGAAACTACTCTCTAAATATCCCATATCTATTGAAACTAACTCTATAACTGCATTCCTCATCTCAAGAGCTTTCTGGCAATATATAATACTTCATATTTTGGCCAAAAATAAGTCTTTGAGCGAATTAATCACTCATGTGTGCACAATCATTTAAATTTTTCAATTTTCAATATAGTTGAAACTATATATTAAATCTGATTTTAACTTTGATTTTTGGCTCTTTTTATGCCCTGGTGCCCTGCCATGTGGCAACCTCTGATTGGTCGATGGGGTCCACTGGGTGCCATCTTGGATGACACCTCATCACTCCGCCATGTGTCTGCCACCAAGCTGCTTGCTCGTCACCATGTCATCGCCATGTGTCTGCCACCTGTGCACCACCTCAGCGCCATCTATGCGGGACCCGCCTACTAGATCGCCAATTGGCCTTGCCATCTGGCTTTCGCTATTTCACAATGCTTATCTGATGAGCATCTTCGGTCTCCGAAATCGCGCGAGCCGTTGGATCTTTCCGAACTTGCTCGATCTTTAACTCCCTTCACTGAGCTTGGGTTTTTCGCAATTTCGCAGCCCTTAACTCACGAGCATCTCTCCTTTGTGAAGTCACGTCGACCGTCGATCATCTGCAACCTGCTCACCAGTTAAGTCGCTCCTTCTCTGCAAAATTTTGTCCGCCTCAGGATTCGTGCCTGCGTGGGGTCCATGTGTCGCCACCTTAGTCGCATTGGGATCCATGCCCACGCGTGTTGGGTCTGCATTGGGTGCCCTTAGAACCTTGTGTCAAAAGCCTCTTGAGGCTTTGACATGTTAGATGGGTGTCTCTTTGCTTATAAATATAAAAAAAGAACACTTCCCAGCCAATGTGGGATTAACGCTTTTGCCTGTGACTGCACTTTTGAATATCTTTTCTTGAAGCGATCTCTAAGACTTAATGGCGCCCAGTGCATTTGGTTGAAGATTTAAATCTCCCTTCACCACTACGCTGGAGAGGATACTAGCAAAAGTCACGGCTCTTGGATTTACATCAGCAAAGTGCTTTTGCAGAGGCTTTCAAACAACCTTTTCACCAGCCATAATGCAAATGCTTGAGGGTTTCAATGAGCTTCCAACACAGGGAGGGAGCTACCACTCCAATTCATTCAAAAACTTCTCTGGCCTCTTCGTCCACCTCACACTCTACATGCCATTTGCATTTGCCTTAAGAATTTTAATGGGCCTGTACATTAGCGTGGGAAGAGGGAGGCCCCAGACCATGCTACAACAGAGAGGGAAATTTGCCATGGGATTTGGAATCCATTTGCTCCTGTTTTTGGCTGGAGGACGGTGGAAGAAGGCTGCCAATCTGCTGAAGCTTTGCCCACACAACCACGTAGAGGAAGGGAGGATGAATGGTGGTGGCTGCCAATTAAAATTCTTCTAAATTTCTGCATTTGCCTTTGCCCATTGCATTTGCTGAAGCCTTAACTTCAGACTTTCACCACGCCACGTGAGAGGGGAGTTTTTGGCTTTGACTGCCAATAGCATTTGCTGTAATTTGAAGACCTTTACCTCCCATTAAACTTCCAATTTTCTGCTCACACACCTCACAGAAGCCCACATGACCTGAGGAGAGGAATGCCAATTCACATTGGCTGGAAACTTCAACGGTTTTCCATAAACTCCATCGCCAATAATCTTGATGTACTCAAGTTCGAGTTTACCACTAGGAATATAAATATACGAGGCAAGATGGGGAGATAATATTTTGAAATTATAAAACATTGTTCACTATTCTTTGCCTCATATATGAAATCAAGCTCCTTTGGAAGACTCTCACGCACTTCATCAATCAAAAACCTACGTTGCCTGTTGTATCACCAAACCACCATTTATGGTCCAGTGAGAAGATAGGGTCTATAATCTCCTCTTACTTGGCTTTTAATTTAAACCTTGATTCAAAAAACATCGTCAAGCAACAAGTCAGGTCGGGCCCCAAAGTGGGTCCGACTAAAAAAAAAATTTCGTTTTCATGCAACTGACTTTTGAAATGCTTCAGGATCCTTACCCATACCTCTGGAAACGATCGGCAACATTTTCGGATCACCAAACTGAGTTTTGCATCTTTCAGGCACTTACGCCACATTTTCGCATTTAATCGCGAAGACGTAATTTCAAAGTGGTCAAAACACCTTTCTGGACCTTGCCATCTAACAGGCATGTACTCTGATATACAAGGATGAATTCTACCAAACGGTTTTTCAAGACGAGTCCCGAGTGAAGAGATATTAATTTTCAAAAATGCCCAACGGGCTTTGTCAACATTGCGGACCTGATGAAGTCAATGTTCTGGCAACACATGATGCCTTTCTCAAAAATATCAAACGACCTCCGTAGATGCTCAAATTTGAAACATAGGTACCTTGAAGTACATATTAAATCTTTTAATTCTCAGTTCGACCAAAAGGATGACTGGGTGCAAACGATGCACTCATGAAAATGACTACTTTAACTGATGCGGCAACAAAAGTACGGATAACTGAAAAAGATGGCTCAATAGACCCTTTTGAAAACCGATCAAACGGATTGGCAGAGGCTTGAAATTTGAAACATGACTCATCACTTATACCAAAAATAACTCAGAACAAACATTTTTTCATAACACTCAGTGAAGCAACTTTTACACTTATGTGAAACAGGGCTCCGACTAGGCGCTGAAATAGGGACTTGTCAAAACATACAAAATGCAAATAGTTCGAGCTTTAAAAACTAAGCAAATGAATTCACAAAGACTTGAAATTTTGCACGGATACACTCTTTTATGCATAGAATTCAATCCATTTTGAATTTCATCATGACAATCAGCAAGGCAAAATATATAAACACCCAAAGTAGGCTACTTAGTAAAATCTGCATTTGTGCCTAAAATGCATTTTCAGCTCACCCCTTGAAATGGGTACTTGGTAAACTTATCCAAATTGAATTCTGAAAGTTGCACATCACTGAATAGGCCAAATGAAAGGTGTAGGACATGTTTCCCGAGCCTTACCCTCTGAAAATCAACCGGCTCCATCTTACCCTCTCTCTAACTAGGCCATTCAAACTGACTCATTTGGAAATGCAAAGCAAAATTTTGAATTGGGCCTCCAAACTTGACTCAATTTTAATGAGTCCCAACAGAACCAGTCAACCAATTCTATTTGACTTCCGACTTGACATTGGAGTGCTTGTAATTTCATTATACATTGGTGCCAAAAAGAAGTCTACAAAATGGTTGTAGTTCTTCCTATTATCATGCATCCTTATCTTTGGCATCCAATCATATATTCGACACTCTGTTCTCTTCCCAGTCTTCTCATCAATCTTATAGCTCACAATTTGAAGCTTGTTGGTCTCGAATATTACACGATACTTGGATAGAAGGAGATAGCACAAGTAGGATGAGAACCTAAATGTCTTACAGGAACCTTTTTTGATCATTAGTAATTGTTTTTGCATGGATTGAACAATGTGCTCAACAAAATTATATCTTACTGGCTGACCTACACAATGGATATTATAAATCATTTCAAGAAGGCTTGCACCCACTTCCCTATCATTTTCCAATCCCAGGCAAAATGACAGCAAGGAAATAGTATCCCCAACCCATGGAACAAAAATGTTAGAATCATAAGGAGGCTTATGATTCTGATCCAACACAATACCAGTACCACTCTTTATTAGAGCTTTGATAAATGAATCTCTGCGACTTGGATCGAGAGTCTCATAATTCCCTGCTAGCTTTTCAAGGTCAATTTGGACGTTTGAGTTTTGGGCTTCAAATCCTAGGTTCAACAAACAAGCAAATTCTCCCTCGTTTATGGATATAATTTCCTCTTTTGTATTTTTATTGACAATTGCTTTTTTATCTTCATCATAATTTTCGGCGCAGACCATGACAAAATCAGGGCAAGGGAATACTTCAGGAAACACCATGCTTCCCAATCCAACATCCCATGATGCGATTTTATTTGTTTTTTGTTGTAACATTGGGTTGAAAACAATAAATTTTACCTTGTTTGCATCTCCCGCCTTACTAGACAATGTTTATCTAATATCTATGATACACTTTTCACCATGGATAGCAGGGTCATAAATATCATGGTATTCATCAGTGAAACCTGGTGTTTTAACTAGTTTGATTAGGTACATTTTGTTTTTCACTTGGCTTCTTGTTGAACTACTGCTTCCCATTTTCCTCATCACTATTATTGTCAATAATTCAAAATAATGCTAGATAAAAACCTGAAAATGCTAACCCTCAAATTGGACTACGAGATTACCAAAAGCAAAAAAGGCGGGATGTAAGAGTTCTAGATTTTACCTAGAAATTGGAATTTCTATTTCACTAGATTGGCGCAAACAGTCTTTGTTGCAACTTGCATTCCTCAATCTAGTAGTTGTTTCTGAATCTCCCTTGATTCACAGGTTTGTCCAAGAAATGAAAGACGATTATGATTTACGAGTCTCTTATTTTGAAAACTCTGAAAAGTAGAAAAGTAAAACCTAAAGGGCAAAATATCTAGAATCATGTTGTAATTTTATTAATTACTATTAACAACTATTTGATGCCGAAGGACAAAAAATTCATTAATTCAATATAAATTCCAAGGACATTATGAATCATGTTGTATAAATTCTGAGGACATTAATACGTTCAATTCCGGGCGAAGTTCTCCCAAATGTGTTCACTTCCCACATTCGGGCCGAAATCCACCCTAAGCCGTTGATCTTTGCTCATCCAACGGACGAGGGACCAAGGTACCTGTTGTGACTTTACAGGTCTATTTTTTAAGTCTGTTTAATAATTTTAAACTTCCGCCCGAAAAATGCTTTATAGAGTTACTTATATTTAATTAAATTTAAAACATTTCAATTTCGGGCGAAGTTCTCCCAAATGTGTTCACTTCCCACATTCGGGCCGAAATCCACCCTAAGACGTTGATCTTTGCTCATCCAACGGATGAGGGACCAAGGTACCTGTTGTGACTTTACGGGTCTAATTTTTAAGTCTGTTTAATAATTTTAAACTTCCTCTTGAAAAAGTGCTTTAATGACTTAATTATATTCAATTTTATTTAAAACATTTCAATTTCGGGCGAAGTACTCCCAAATGTGTTCACTTCCCACATTCGGGCCGAATTCCACCCTAAGCCATTGATCTTTGCTCATCCAATGGATGATGGTACCTGTTGTCAGTTGTCATGGGTCCCATGACTTCTGCCAGTTTTCAGGCATGCCACCATACTCGTGTCTTTTTTCCGGGCAAAGTTCTCAAAAATTTGTTCACTTCCCACATTCACCCCAAAATCCACCCTAAGTCGTTGATCTTTGTTCATCCGATGGTCGATGGTACCTGTTTTAAGATGTAGTGGGTCCCACGACTTGTGCCATTTTTCTGGCACGTCACCATAATTGTGTCACTTTTCAGGTTTGATTTGTAGTCTATTTAATCATTTTAAACCTCTGCCCGAAAAATAATTAAATATAATTTAGGCTATAGACTTAATTATATTTAAATACATTTAAAATGTCCAATTCTAGGTGAAGTTCTCAGAAAGGTGTTCACTTCCCACATTCAGGCTGAAATCCACCCTAGCCGTTGATCTTTGTTCATCCAACGGTCCATGGTACCTGTTTTAAGATGAAGTGGGTCCCACGACTTCTGCCATTTTTCTGGCACGTCACCATACTCATGTTACTTTTCGGGTCTGTTTTTAAAGTATTTAATCATTTCGAAATTCTGCCCGAAAAAGAGATTTATAGTCTATAGACTATAGACTTAATTCAATTTAATTCAATTTAAAATGTTCAATTCCGAGCAATAGTTTGAGATAACTATTAAATATAATGTTAATATTATTTGTAATTAAAGATGTGCAATAGTTTGAGATAACTATTAAATATAATGTTAATATTTATAAAAATTTGAAATTCAACAAAAGTATAAAACATGAAACTTAGTTTCTAGAATAAAACAAATAACTAAATAAAAATATAAATTTTGATATACAATTTGAAAGGTAAAAGTCTAATATTAAAAAGAAAACATTCAATATTAAATCTAAAATATTAATTTAAAGTTTAACAAAATACTTTGAAAATATGTTTACGATATATAATTTTCAAAAATAGTTTAAAAATATATATAAAAGTTCAACATAAATTTAGTGTATTAATTTAAAAAAATGTGCAACTACAGTCCTCAACCTATTAAGGCGAGCAAATTTGGAAAGTACAAATGCCAAGGTGGCGATTAATTGTTGCAGAAGGAGTTGCCTATGGCATGTCGCACGAACGGAGGAAGGGGAGGATGGCAGGAAATCTTTTTCCCGATCTTATGGCATTAATGTCTTATCGTGCACATTCATTACCCGACCTATACCATGGAGGCAGATTTTTTTACCTTTTGATCTGTGTAGTGTCTACCACTTTTTGCTTTGAAGCAGCTGCAGAACAAATTTGTAGTTCATAGAATCGTACCTTATGTAAGACATTTTTTGCAGGAAGTGATTTTGAAATTGCAGGTGACAATGGAGGCCAATTTCACACTTCGAATAGACAAGAAGTTGGTGCCCTTTTTGGGCAAAGTATCTGATAAATGAATACAAGGACTGTTTAGGTTTAAGGAGGAGAAGTTGTGGGTGGCAGCTTGACTGATGCTTGCAGAGGAGGTGGCACATATCAGTCACCGGTATCGAACTAACATGGAGGTTTACTCTCTGATTATGGTGTGGGCCTGTGAATTCGAACCGGAGGTGGAAAAGGTAAAACTCACATTGGTTAAATTGATTGATGGGGAGTTTTTGATTAACTGGATTCAATCTTGGAGTGGGTGGTGCTGGGAGTTGGCATTCGAATTAAGGAAGGGGACGACCAGGAGGAATTGCTTCCTTTTATTCATGGCCCAAAGGACGAAATCAAATACCAGTGCCGTGAACGAGCCCGAGTAGGGGGGAAAGCAATGAAACTCTTTGTGAAATTAACGAGGGTGGATGAAGTCTTGAAGGCTTTGCATGTGGTGGCAAGGATGGAGGTTGGTAGGGCATTGAGAGATAGGGCTAAAGAAGGAAGGGCCATACAGCTATTGGCAAGCTTGGAGGGTGACCCCGACTTCGGGTGCCTAAACTGCATTCCTAAAATGAAAGCTAAAGCAGAAAAAGGGAAAGCCAAAGCATAGACCTCCGAGGAGGGAAGGGACTGGGAGGAGGCGACCCACAGGGATAGTGAGACCGAGTGAGCAGCCTATCGACAATGAACTAGTTTTTTTGTCTGCTTGCCATAAGTTGTGGGCAAATTTTGTATCTTGAAACTTTTGAATTAATAGAATGAAAAAACCTTTACCGATAAACTTTTGTATCTTGATACTTTTGAAATTTTGTATTTTGAATGACTATATAGTATATATTTATAAAATTATAATCAACCATAATCAATGTACAAATAATTAATGGAACGAATTGAATTTTATTTTTTTATAGCATTACATAAAAAAGATCACGATATTAAATTTATTTCTATTGTTTAACAAATAATTGAAATAACGTAGCTCATATACAAAAATCATTTGAAAGAAATTAATTAATAAAAATGAAATAAAATTATAGAAAGCATTTTTATATCCATAAGACTATAAGAGGCAAACTGAAACAAACTAGAATTTGAAAAATTATCATTAATATTTATGCTTTTGAAATTTACAATTTTTTTGTCAGAGACTTGAGTCCCCCAAAAACTTAAAAGCCAAAATGAGTGAGCCACTGGCACTCAGCCTGTTAGGGTTCAAGGACATAGGAAAAAAAAACTATAGGTAGTGGAATTGTTTACAATTTTGCCCTAAGAATCTGGCCCTCCTTCCATGTAGAATTCTTCAGACAGCATAAGCTGAGAGCATTCTTCAAGCCACATGTAGTTTGGAAAGTCGTCCAGGAGGAACCATTTCTAGAGGAAGTCCTTGCCAATCCGCGCCCATTTTCTGTGACGCGTCAGCTACTTCGCATTCAGGTTTAGGAGAAGCAGTTGCCTCGCCACTGGCAGTGTTTGGTCAAGGAGGAGAAGCTTGGATAAATCACTCGCCCAAGGGATCCCCACCCCTACTTCTGCAAGAACGAAAAGAGTAATGTCATCTCCAAGGAAGTCTTCCTTAAAAACCTTCCTCAATAGCATCAGCATATCCACCTTGTCTCCTCCCAGGTCCAGAAGAGACGCTAAGAAGCGGGATGAAAGGTCCGTGTTAACACGGTACCTATTTTCATTTTGCTGAAATTCTCTACCCAACACCATCCACACAACCTCATTGGTGAATGACCCAACCTCCTTGCAGACTGATTGGAGGGTTGGGTCTTTAACGGAGCCTAGAAAGGCCTTCTGGTCCTTTGCATAAATGCTTCTTAAGTGGATGGGAGTGTCCATCTTGAGAAAATAGATTAACAAATTAAACAACCTAAGCAGTGAGCCTATAAACCTAAAATACCGTGAGCTTTGATGGTTTATCTAATGGCAAAGGCTAATTGAAGATGAAAGAAGCAGAGATCGTATATAAATTGTTGAAGCTCTTGATTGTAATAATTACTTCTTTAACAGTATTAACTGCTATTTTTTAAAAAAATCTTTCGTATCTCTGCAAATCTTTCTCATAAATGCATGAGTGTGCGAAATTGGAAACAACTATGAACCAGTACCAAATTGCCAAGTATCACATTGGAAGTCGTGGGGACAGAGTGGATTGACGTAAGTGAATAGATATATATTAAATGAACGAAATTATCGATCGTGATTCGTGACATTTGATACGTGTCTATTGAATCCAATTCCATTCCGGGCACTTTTTGGTGAGCTATGTTCTCTTCAGAAAATTGGGCCGAAATAAAACTTTAGCCATTGATCTACGATCATCGAACAGTTTAAAATCATTGATAGATTTTAGTTATGTGTCACCCTTTACGTGTCAAAGAGGTCGTGCTTATTGATACATCGTGCAGAGTCCGGACTCAATGTATTATGTGATGTGATGTGCCTTGTCTATTAGTGGCAATGAATTCATGAAATCGCCAATGAATTATATATTGTACCATAAATAACAAAATATTCGCCAAAACAAATTAAATAATTTTCAAGCGGTGGAAAAAATCGCCAATACATTTAAATAATTTTCAAGCGGTGGATAAAAATCGCCAATACATTTAAAATTTTTTTCCTTCGGAGTAAAATTTTTCGCTCATACAATTATATATTTGTTCCTTGTAACAATAATTATTCGCCTCCCACAATAAATATTTTCCCCATAGAACAAGGTATTATTCACCAAAAATTTATGGCATTTTCATACCCTAGAAAAAAAATCGCCAATACAAAATAATTTTTTCCTCATTTAAAAAAAAAATTTCGCCATCGATATGAAAATTTCCCCCTGAAATTAATGTCTGATTTGCCAGGATTTTACATAGTTGCCGGGGGGGGGGTGTGTGTGTGTTTAGTTATCCCTGAGTTATACCCTAGCTGAAAGAGAGAAATTCATACAGTTGTTGCATCAATACATTGATGTGTTGGCATATTCATATGATGATTTAAAGTCTTTCAAGCCTAAGGAGGTACAACATGATATTCCACTTAAGTCTAGCATGACACCTTACAAGCAAAAGCAAAGATAGTACAATCCCAAGATCTCAGATACTATATTTTCAGAAATTTAAAAAGATATTGAATGTAAAAATAATATTTCCAATTCATCATTCATCATGGATTGCCAATATAGTACCGGTAAGAAAGAAGAATGGGGAAATTCGCATTTGCGTGGATTTTCGTTATATTAATCAGTCATCTACAAAGGATAATTATCCTTTACCGGTGATGGATCAAGTCTTGCAGATAGTCAGTGGTTCACAAATGTTCTCAATGCTTGATGTTTTCTCGAGTTACAACCAGATCGAGGTTAGCAAGGAAGATTAACATAAAACCACCTTCACAACTCTTTGGGGTACCTTTGCTTATTGAAGGATGCATTTTGGTTTGATCAATGCAGGTGCGACCTTTAAGAGGGCAATGGACATGGATTTTTTAGGAATTATTGGAATATACCTTGTTGTGTATCTTGATGATTTAACAATTTTCTCAAAAGATCGTGACAATCATCTTTTTCATATGGAAGATATTTTGAGAAGATGTTGTGAACCTGGAATCTCCCTAAATCCCAAGAAATCAATTTTTGGGGTTACAAAAAGTAAGCTTCTTGGACATATTATGTCTAAGGAAGGTACTGGGATTGATCCAGAGAGGGTAAAAGCTATTCAAAGTTTGTCTTTACCTTCAAGTAAAATAGTTGTTCATTCTTTCTTTGGCAAAGTTAACTTCTTGAAAAGGTTTGTAATAGACTTTGTTGAGAAAACACATCGTATTGTGAATATGATGAAAGGAAAGACTGCTTTTCATTGGATTGCAGAAGGGAAAGCAACTTTTGATAAAATTAAAGATGAAATAGCTCACGCTCCAGTGTTGGTATACCCTGAGTGTACCAAATATTTCATAATGTATAGTTATGCTTCAGATCATACACTTTCTGTGATTCTAGTTTAGAATAATTCAGAAGGTATTGAGTCTCCTATAGCATTCATGAGTTGTCCTCTCAAATCTCACAAACTTAAGTATTCTCAGATGGATAAACATGCTTATGTTGTGGTCAAAGTAGTTAAGAATTTTTGGTTTTATATTTTGAATTCACGTGTCACATGTTTAGTTCCAGATACTGCAGTCAAGTCAATTTTAACATAGCAAGATTTTGGAACCAGAAGAGGTAACTAGATAGAAAAAATCTAGGAGTGTGACTTGGATATTTGACCTACCAAATTAATCTAAGGAAAGGGTGTATGTTAGTTGATGGCAGAAAATCATCTCGAAGGAATTGTTCCCCTTGAAAGAGATTCACAACGAAATATCCCTACAATGTTGTTTGTAAGCACCAAGGATGAATGGTATTCTAACATTACTTAGTTTCTTGCTTATGGTGAATGTCCTGCACATCTAATGTATAAGGAGAAAACGTAACTAAAGTTGAAATCAACAAACTATGATCTTTGGGAAAATAGTTTGTAGAAGTCTTGACGGTACTGTCGTAAGGTGCATTGACAAAGCTCAACAAGCTATTTTGTTTAAATCCTTTCATAACTTAACTTGTGGTGGACATTTTTCAACTCCATTGACGACTCACAAAATTTTGAGAGCTATTTATTATTGGCCTACTCTTTTTCAAGATGCCTATGATTGGGTTAGGAAATATGATTTGTGTCAACAGTTTGTTGGTAAATCCAAACTTTCAGCATTTCCTCTCAAACCAGTGGTAATTGAAGAACCATTTCAGCAGTGGGGTAATGACTTCATTGGCCCGATCAACCCCCCTTCCGCTACAAGACACTGTCATGTTTTGATTGCAATGGATTATTTTACTAAGTGGGTTGAAGCAATTCCTGTTAAGCTTGCTACATCGAAAGTGGTGTGTGATTTTATAAAAGAAAATATTGTCAATAGGTTTAGTGTTCCAAACAAGATAGTAGCAGATAATGCTACCTATTTCTCTTCATATGACATTACTTAGTTTTTCTTTAAGTATCATATTATTCTTGTGCACTCTTCATACTATTATCCACAGGGGAATGATCAAGAGAAATCTAGCAACAAAAATCTAATTACCATAATCAAGAAATTGGTTGATGAAAATCAACTTTTATGGCATAAGGCGTTGATTGATCCTTTGTGGGTGGGCAAAATCACACCAAAGAGGGCTACTGGGTTATCACCTTTTTAGCTTCTTTATGGTACCAATGCAGAAATTACAATTGATTTGGAGCTACCATCTCTGAAGTTGGTAAAGTCCATTGAGGATCAAACATATGAAATTTCATTGGATAAGTGCATCATGTTCCTCTCAGAACTTGAATAAAAGCGAGTTTAGGTGGTGGATCATATTTTAGAACACCAAAATCAACTCACAACTCTTTTTGATAAGAAAGAAAAGCAAAGAGACTTTAAAGTTGGTGACCTCGTCTTACTTTGGGATGCGAGGGGTGAGCCTAAATAAATGCATGACAAGTTTGACTCTTTGTGGACGAGACCCTTTAATATTCATCAAATTTGTGGTGAAGGAAGTTTTCTCTTGGCATAAAATGATGACATGCCATTTTCATTGCCACATAGTGGCCGACATATCAAGTTATTTACTCAATGAAGTTTTGGCAAGTTGATTTGATCCTCCCTTTTAGCTTTGTTTTGCATCTTTTGGTTTCCCCTGTCGCCTGACTCTAACCCAATGGATGGATGAAGGCACATAGAGCATTGGGATTCTACAACCTTCACTTATTTTTAATGAATGATCAAATGTTGTTCCCCAGTTAGCCAATGTTATCCTTGATTTTTGCAGTACAAAAATCTAAGGATACCCCACAATTTTTTTTCCCATTTGTGGTTTCAATTCTCTATGCACGTTTGTTGAGACGTTTTGTTGTCGTTAGCATATTTTTTCCCTTTATCTCCTTTTTCACTTAAGTGTGAAATTCAGGTGTAAATCGGGTTTGTAAACCCTATTTACACCAAGTATGTCTTTTAGGTGCAAATCAAGTTCACAAACCCGATTTACACCTCATTTGACTTGTTTTGCCCCTCCAGGTGCAAATCTGGTTTGTAAACCCGATTTACACCTTGTAGGTGCAAATTGGGTTTACAAATCGGATTTGCACATATTTATTACACTTGAGTTATTAATTGCTCATTTGTAGTTTTTGTTCAGAACTCTATCTCTTGGTTTAAATATTTTTATTCTCTATTTTTCATCCTTATTTCATCATTTCGAACTGCTTGGAGGGCGTGGAGAAGGATTTTCCATCTCGAGCAATCCCATTTTTCTCGGGTGAATTTTATTTTCCATTATCTGTTAATTTAGGGTTTTGAAACCCTTTTAGTTTTGAATGATTTTCATATCGTAATGTTTTACAGTTGATTGTGGCGTCAACGAGTTTTTTGGCCCGAACAACACCACATTTGTGATGTCATTCGGGTCAGCATACCTACCGACATATTATTCTTTCTTCCTTCGCATTTCTTTCTTTTTTAATAGTGGTATTGGTAGGGTTGTAAACCCTCCAAACACCATAGTCCATTATGGTGTTGGACGGGTTTGCCACCCTGACTTGCACCAATATTTTTTTCCTTTGCTCTGCACTACCTTTTGTTGTCGGTGTGTGGCGGGGTCGTAGGCCCACCACAAACCATACATGAAGGTGCATGATAGGTCTATGACCTCTTTCCACACCATATTTATTTCCTTTTTATTTGATACCATTGCGGTATTGGGCGGAGCCATAGGCCCACCACACACCACATTATGGCACACCTATCATGACTTTCTTCAATGGCATACTTCTTGGGCTTGTAGCAGTTAGTTAGTTTTCTCATCATTGTTTTCACAACTTCACTTTCTTCTATTTTTCCACCAATACCTCTTATTGCATTAACTATTTCATTCACTTGGTGCAAGTAACCTTCAATGTCCTCATATTTTGACATCCTCAGTGTCTCAAATCTATACTTTAGATTTTGCATTTTTACTTGATTGGTCTTCTCATCTCCTTCATAAAAGTTGCTCAATGTTTCCCCAATTTGTTTTGCACTTGTGCACCCAATGATCTTGAAAAAATCAAAGCCATTCAAGCTACTAACAAGTATATTGCTTACCTTGGCATTAGATTTCATGATCCTTGATCTCATTTGGAATAGTAGGATCACCATTCAGAGCATTATAGCCAATCTTAATAATGTCCCATAGTCTAAATGACAAAGAATTAAAATGATATTCCATTTATAACTTCCTAGCAGAGTAATTTGTGACATCAAATATTGGTGCCTTGAAATAGATGTCTTGTGCCATCTTGAACCTTCCTCAAGCGGTTAAGCTAATCTTGGAGGAACCTAGCTCTAATACCAAATGTTGAACACAACACAGAACTGAGAGGGGGGGGGGGAATTAGTCTGGACCTTAAAAATAATTACTTATAATCCTTTAAACTTCAAATAACAATTAACTTATCTCTACAATTGTGAAACATGAAACCACTAAGCATAACACACACAAGAACAGAAGATTTACATGGACCAAGAAGGGAAAAACCACGATGCTCGAATCACACACAATATGAATAATTGATTAAGATGTTTTAGGCTCAAATCCAAGGAGCTCATTGTACATAATTGGACTTGTAAGACTAAGGAACCCAACATTAGGACAAGATACAAAGGACTTGCATTATTGAGATGCATAATATCAGAGCAAGATACAAAGACTACACAAGTTGCTAAAGGACTCACTGTCTTTCGATAGGTACAAGGAATAATGAATAATAATGAATGAGATATCTTAATCATGAAAATATCCTTGAACCACTATTTCAAGTGAATAATAGCATGGAAAACATATCACACGTTACTCACTATCTCAAAACACTGCGATACTATAGATATGATCGTCAAAGCTCATCACAGATTCAAACTTGAACTTTTGATTCTTTACTTGTGCTTGCATATAATTCACATGCAATACACATTAATACATACTCAATTTTCACATCCACAATTTAATTTATACAAGGTTATACATTGAAACCCTTAACTAGGTCGGTCATGGACAATATATACATGAATTACATAAAGTTGACCACCCATACAAAAAACAGACAATGCGGTCCACTCTGCGAGATAAGTGGAAAAAAATGCATCATGACTCATATTCCCAATTCAATCCCATCAAAACACACATGCTAACACTTCCTCCATATTCTACATCAAATGCAACATGTAGAAAAACAATAAAGCATGTTAACCAATTGTCCCAAAAACATCACCCCATGAAAATTACTCAATGCCACGGTGAGATACATATGAAAATTCTAACTCAACCTCCAAAGCATACCTAGAAAAAAAGAGCATGATCTAAATAAGATAAATCAACCAAAGACCAACACAAGTGACATAGTTGAACATAGAACAACATAACTTCACTTGCCAAACAAACCAGCACAAAAAATATGAACTAGAATACTACATGAACCATATGAGCATGTCCCCCAAGCTACAACACTTGAATCAACATAGCGGGAGAATGTGAAGAATTCTCCAGACCAATCTTGACAAACAACCTCACTGTCAACAAATCACCACAACCAAGTTCATCATCTAAGCAACTAAGGACCTAAAAACATGATAGTGTAACATCCATAGAACATAGACACTATATCTAGAACCACAAGCCATCATCATCAAGAGCTGAAGGAATGCAAAACATTCTTCCATAAAGACATTTTATACTATTTCCTACATATTGTAACTTCCACTATTGTAGCCTTCTGAAAACACCTTTGTAATGGTGGAGAAATAGGATCCACAAGTTTATGCATGCAAACAAGGAATCTAATTCAATTCCATACCATACATTGGAAGGAAGATGATCCCCTAGGCTTAAGAAGGCTCGAGCACTAATTGGATGCAATGATCCTTCATTGTGTGGTACTTGAAGATGACTATGCAATTGTAAATGAGAATCAAATGAACTAGGAGCAAATAGGCTCAAATTAACAACTTTTTGCATGCATGGAAAGATAGTAAAGTGATTCACCAATTTCAGAAGAGGAGGTAGCATAATAGATTGCGACTAATTTGTAGTCCAAATTTGAGCTAGAAATGCAGGGACTAACATGCCTTGGGTGACCTTCTTTTGGGACTAGAACACTATGTGTGACATGCTCCTAGCACTTTCTGCTCTAACAAAGTGTAGACTGTAGATCTCCATTTGATTAGTTTGCACCTATTTTTTTACACATGCCACCTATTCTTGCACAATAGAAAAGAGAGAAAATGTTGGGTCGAATGGGGTTTTCCTAGGTCAAACCTCGGTTTTGGAATCAATCTTGAAATTGAATTTAATTTACCATGAATTGAAAACATGTTGTTAGGTAGTAAAGGCTGGAATAAAAAATGGAATGTTTATACCTTCATAAACCCTCTTAGATGTTGAAATGCTCATGAAGATATGATGTTGTCTTTAATGTAGTTAAACTTAGGAAGATAAGATCATGGAGGCCATTACAAATGCATAGATCTGCCAATACTCCTAGTTGTCAATGCCTTGATTCTTGATCACTTGCTCTTGACAATTTGGTATAATATCATCTTCTTATTTTTGTTCTTACCAAAATGAGGGAGGATACCTTTCTTGTATCCCTCTCCAAAGAATTTTAGGGTGTAAAACTTAGAGCATGCTGACACGAAAAAATATTTCCCCCTTAACCTAGCTAAGTGCGTTATGGTTTAAATTTGGGTCCAAATGTGGCCTCAAATTGGGACCTAAGGTCCAAAATGATAAGGAGATGCCAAAAACAGATGTTGAATTGCGGTTGAATCAAGCATGTAAAGCATGGAAAGCTAAGTATGCTAAAATGGGGCTTAGCTGAGTAAGAAATTGCATAGGGATGCAACTTACTACGCTACAACCTCATACTTAATATTACCACTATACAACATAACAACATCCAAATGCTCATTTCTAGACCATATACAACATCCACACAACTAAGTTTAAATTCATTGATGACATAAATCAATTTCCAATAGATATGTTACAAATGTACAATGCCCTTTCTTAAATAAGTAGGGGGCTAAAGAATGGAGAGTACATAAAAATACCATCAGTCTCAACAAGATGTGGAGTTAGGTAGAGTAGGTAAAGTACAATTACCAAATGCAAGTATCTATGAACCTAGGAAACATGCAATACAAGATATTAAAATAAAGATGCCTAAGTTGGAATTAGCACAATAAATAGGTGAAAAGCTATTTACTCCAACAATACATACCAGAATAATCTCATTCACATCTCAAAGCATTGATATCCTAGGGGTAGGGATTTAATTATTTGCTTTCAAATTATTATTTTGGGTTTCTTTGTATAGTTTAAATTAGAATAATATCTATTATGATATTGTATTGGATGAAAATTTAGAATTGGGGTTTCAATTCAGAAAATAAAACCAATAATAAGCCAAATTTATCCAAAACATTGAAAGAGGGGTGAATCCAATATATTTAGCCACAATCTAAATAAGGTAAGAGCTAAAATTCCTATTATATTCTCTAGTTGTTGATAGTTATCCTCTATCTTAGTTAAATTTGGAAGGTAAATGAGAAATTAGGGTAAAACCATGAATAATTGAAGTAAATTGTAAAAAAAAAACTGCTACAAATATCCCATGGAGCAAGAAACTAAGATTTAGGTTAAAGAATATGTTGAGAACCTATCCCGAAAGTTTGAATTGATTTTTCGGGACCAGGGAGTACAAATTTGCTCTGGGCCTTCGAATTTCGCCCTATCGAAAGTTGATCTGATCCATCATTGTCAACTTTGTCATAATCTTGAGTACAGCTCCTGAACCTACTTTTAGTACACAGAAAGAGGGAAAGATGTTGGGGACAGGGGTTTTCCTTAAGTCAATCCTTGGTTTAGGAATCAACCTTGAAATTGAAATGAAAATTATTGCTAAATGGTTTCCTTTTGAGGGAAAGGCCAAATCTAAAATAAAAATGCTTGTAATTGAAATGTACCTTGATGAAGTTTTGTTTGATCCTCATGCAAGGGTATCGGGGTTGTCTTGTAGTATGTCTTCAAAGAAGCTTGATCATGGATTCCATTTAGAATGCATAAACTTGACTTTACTTATGCTCCAATGCTTGATGAATGATTGATTTTTTGCTCACTTGAATTGAATTTATAATTAGGATCATATAATTGTTAGATTAGGTTTTCAAATGAGAGTTGTAGACCTCCTTTTATACTTGATTGTTTGAAAAATTAATTAAATTTAATAAGTAGGCCAACATGAAATTAAATTTACCCCTCACTTGAGCTAACCAAATTATGGGGATCCAAAATGGACCCTAATTGAGAATAACACAACGTTGGGAACCTTGGTCCTGAGCTAGGACCGAGATGGCCAGTGCTCTATTCCTATTAATCAGGACTTAGTTTTGGAGAAAAGGAAAGGAAGGTGGCGAATTTGCAAGATTCTGGATGGTGTGGGCAAAATTAAAACAAGCATCAAGAATTGAAAGTTGAATCATCAAGGTGAGGTCTAAGAGAAGACAAGATTATATGCAAACACAATTTACAATGCTACATTTAGCCCCCACTTTAGCAGGAGTATGAGACTAAGCATACTCATAGTAAAGTACAAAGTCACATTGAAATGTTTTCACCAAGATATCAAAGAGACAAGACGCACTAAGCTCCAAAGGACTTTAGGATATTACTACTCTAATATCAAGACAAAAGGGAGAACACATGAAAGGGAAAGAGAGAGCATGGTTGCACTTGGCCTAGTAAGATTCGCTTACTATGAGTCATGAAAAAGAAAAATACCAAATTATAGAGAAAAAGGCTTAGTTTGCAAATTAACTTAAGTATAAAAAACACACCATGGTGTGTGCATAAAGTGTAACATTGAGCAGAGTGTATGCCCCCACATTAAAGTGATAGCATATACCTTATCAGGAGAAATTGCTTTAAGGTAGCATGCATAAAAAAGTCATGAACGTTAACACAATGAGATATCCCCAAAGAAAGGAAAAATAAAGGATAATAGTCTCAAAATATATAGGAAAAATCACATAAGGGATCTACTAACTCTGGGGTCAATATGTTCTTAAATGATAAAAATGTATATCAAATATATTTGTATTGAATTGACCCCATCTCCCAAAGATAGTGGAAATACAAACACAATGAAAGAAGAGCACAAGTGTCTTTTTGAGTCAACATGGAAGAGACCAAATTGAGATCTCAACACTTTGCATCATACCTAAGTAGACAACACAAGGTACAATAAATAGAATAATTGAGATACAAATAGAGGAGTGTCACAATAGATTCTACCTCTTTATTACCTTGCACGAGTGGAGTAACAAGGGTCATCCAAAGAGAACCTAGTGTAACACAAAAAACATATCAATCAACACATCATGGGGAAGCACATTACAAACAAGAAAAAACACAAAAGAGATTGTATGACACGAATGAATCTAGTCAATAAAATCATTTGTCTCCCAAACTTGTTGAGCATCATTTAGGGATGGTGGAAAAGATGCAAGAGGAGCCACTTTGACCACATCAAATGGAGCTACTATAATTTCCAAACAAGGACCATGATCTAATGATGAGTCACGTTGTTTGTCACTTGGAGCTAGGGTTAATGCTTTTGAAAAATATGAAGATAAGTCATTAATAATCTCAACAAGCTCATGTATGTCAAAAAACATTAGAATCAACATTATTAGCATGAACAACATTATCATCATCCATATCATCATCTAGATTAACAAAAATAGGATCTCTAAGATGAAAAGAAGTTGAACCATCATTTTCTTTAGCATTTTTAATTTAGGTTCAATTTGATGTGAACTTCCTCCCTAGGGTTAGGCGAAGGTTGGACAAATGGAACCAAGTCAACATTTGTTGTCTTCAGAGAGGAAGTGATTTGGGAAGTAAGCTCACGAGCCTTAGCATGACATCTTTGTCGGTGATCTCTCACACAACTATTCCTCTTAGTTTTAGTCGAGACTTGTGAAGGTTTAGGATTAATGGACATAGGCTTGTTTTCTTCTCTTATAGGAGAAGGAACGAAAGAAAATCTAATAGGTTGAGGAATACTTAATGCCAAGTGATTTCATTTATAGGAAGTATAAGGCAAGACTTGGGGATATCCATGGGTGTAGGGTCTCTAGGTTTACTCAAGGAAATGATCATCTCATTTTTCTATTTTTGATAGGATAAGAAGAGGATGTCATTCAAAGGCTTAAGAGGTTCAGCTTGTTTAGGCCAAAATTAATCAAGAGTGAAATTTTTACTCTTCATCATGGGTTGGTAGAGGCTATGATAAATAATTTTGATAGTGTCATTATGAAGGAATTTGAAATATTTATGGATTGTAGAAGGGATATATTTCGTGGAAGAGAGTCAAGAATGTCCCAACTTCACACAAAACTTATTCAATGTAAGAATAATAGAAAAGGTGACATATAAACACTTATTAACAACCTCAACAGAAAGAGTAATAGAACCAATAGTAGGGTAGGAGAAACCATCATACACCTTGACCACAACATCAGATTTATCATATGTAACTTGATGCAATTGTAAAATGTAAACATATACTTTGGTAATAACATTCACCATACACACTAGATCAATGAGCACCCCTTGTGAGATTTTATCTTTGATCTTCGTAGTGATATATAATGGCCTGTCAAGTGCAACAATAGTATCACTAGGATCAAAAGTAAAGCATGTATTTTGGAGGTGTAGGTTTGTCAAGAAGTTTTACAACATTATTAGATTTTATGCAAAGGTCATTGGGAGAAAAAGCAAGAGAATCGGACTCAATAACATTGGTAGAATGAGAAGGCAATGGGTTGGTAAAGGTTTGGAGATTTTGATTAGGAGCAATGGATTTATTCCATTTATCATCGACACCAGCTATGGATATATTATTGGATCTTATTTCTCAACTTATAACACTTCTCGGTATCATGGCCAGGTTGATGGTGATATTGACAAATAGATTTAGGATTATGGTAAGGTAGAGATGGTTTAGAAGTGTCAATTAACTTGATGGGAGGAAGTTGCAACACATCAACATCTGTTAACCTCGACATTATAATATGCAAAGACTCAAAAAGAGGAGTTAATTATTTTTTAAATTATTTGGATAAAGGGACCACACCTGATGTCCTGGCTGCCACTTGAGTGTTGATGTTGTCATTTATGTTGATGAATCCTTTGTTGGGTTTCAACTTAATAAACTATGGTTGATCACTATCATTCTTATCAACTAGAGCCATTGAAGAGGACTATTCAAATTGACTGACTTGAAGTTGATGATTATTATGCACTGTACACAATTGTGTAAAAGAAGTAAACTCAAAAAATAGAAGCTTTCTCTAATGTCTATGTAAATTAGCAATGAAATTTTTTTGAACAACATGATTAGGCACTTGATAAGCAATTTGAGAATAAAATTTTTTATATCTACCAAAAAAATCAATCACTTTTTCTCTAACTCCTTGCTTACAGTGAATTAGATCAATCAAAGTAATCTTAAGACCAATGTTATTTTGAAATTGTTGAATGAAATCATAATCCAATTATTGAAATGAAGTAATAGAATGAGGATACAAAGAATAATACCATTGCAAATCTTTATCTCTAAAGGTTCTAGTAAAAAATTTAACCATGAGTCTTTGGTCATGAGCAAAATCACTACACAAAGTTTGAAATGTCTTCACATGAGTCATGGGGTCACCTTTTTCATTATAAAACTCCAATTGAGGAAATTTCATATGCTTAGGAGGAACTTCTTGGACAATATCATTAGATAGTGGGATTGCTACATCAAATGTGGGAACATTGAACTTGGATTGAGTTATGGAGGCCAATTGATGTTGTAAGGATGTAACAATTTGGGCTAAGTTGTTGATGGTTTCTTTGATGGATGGATTAAAATTGGACATATTGGACTATGATGGAGGAGTAACATTGTTGTATGTAGGTGGAGGTTGAGAATATGGAGGGGGAACATTATGGTATCTTGCTATGGGAGACATGGTTATGAAACAAATGGAAGACTCGTGGAAGGAGGTATGTAAGAATATTGATTAACAGGATTTCCCCCATGACTAACATGTGTATGATTAACATTTTGTGTGGAAGCAATCATGATAGAAGATTTAAATGTAGCCACAATAGGCAAGGATGTAGGCATATTAATGGAATGGTTAACGTGACTAGTGGGTTGAGAATAACCAAGGACTTCAACACAACGTTTATTGGTATAATATTTATATATGTAGACACTAAAAATTGGTAAAAGCCTGCATCCTTCATTTTCAACCGAATCGCGCATATAGTCTTAATTATTCACGCAATCCTATCACACTTTGCCTTTCCCATTTTCTGTCCCGATCATATCATTTTCTCCCCATTTCGAGTTTATGATATCATTTTATCCTCAAATTCATCCCCTTGGTGTCAGTTTGTTCCCTTCTCAACTCGGTGATGTTGATTTTGTCTTGAACCCTGCTTTGATTAGGTCATTTTACTTCCTTTTTGGTCTTGTCGCTTCCCGCTTCCCATTTTTTATCCCGTTGACATCACTTTCTCCCAATTCCTATTTTATGACATCATTTTGACCTCTTATCTTGCTCCATCGTATCACATTCGTCCCTTTTCTATCTACTCACCCGCTTTGACCCTTTTTACCCACTTTTACTTTATTAGACCTAATTTTCCCATTTTCGCTCAATTCTTCCCATTTTTTGTCCGAACCTTCCCAATTCTTCCCAATTTCACCTAATTTGACTTAATCTCATCGAATTTAGGTCTCCAGACATCAATTTTACTAATTTTTCCTTTTAGGGTTAATTAATTATTTATTTAATTAAATTCCTTTTTAGTAATTATTCTTTAATCATTTAATAATTCACCACTAATCAACTCCCTTTTAATATTAAATAAATAATTTGTATTAATTAATTAATTTTGAATTCTACACTTTATTTAAATATTTTGATTATTTAATTAAATGTTCAATTTCTACCTCTCATAATTGAATAATTTATTTGATTAACTAATTATGTCATCACAATTAAATAAATAGACATTCTTTAAGGGCAACCATAGACATTCTTCGGGGTCCTACAAACCCCCTCACCCTCAACAACAGTCTCAGCAGAATCAGAGGCAAAGGCCTCCATAGGGACAACAGAGCTTTAAGCCCAAATAGTGGCAGACACAAGGTCCTAGACATGATCAACGACCACAGGTTCTATACACACCTCTGGCTCAGACTCAGCAGTCCACCAGGGGTGGTTATAGTGGATCTAGTACGACAGGGGGACAAAAATATTCTAGGACACAAGGTGTTCAGATTCAAACACATGGCGCTTTCTTTACTTGTGGAGCCATGGGACTCATGGCGAGAGAGTGCCCATAAGGACATATGGTAGGTAGTCAGCGTATGATAGGTTCAAAACCTACAGTTGGGGACATGGGTAAGTCCCACAGAGTCTTCGTAGTGGTTAACAAATGCTAAGCTGAGCATCAAGCCATAGGTATGATCAGAGGTAGTAGTGTTACTATCCTATTTGATTCAGGAGCTACAGATTCTTTTATTTCTCCATTGGTTGTGGAGTGTTGCGGGCTAGTGGCAACTAGGCAAGATGTTAGTTGCGAAGTTGAGTTAGCTTTAGGAGCCAGAGTGTTTGTTGAATCTATGGTTAGGGATTGTCAACTTCAAATTGGAAGTATGACCACCATAACAGACCTTCGAGTTACACCACTAGGATCTTATGACATTGTTCTTGGCATGGATTGGCTATATACCCACAAAGCCAAGATGGATTGTCGGTAAAAAAAGATCAAGTGTATGGATGATCATGGTATTTCCACAATGAATTCAGGAGTTCAGAGACCCATATCACTTCGTATGATCTCTGTTATGTAGCGTAACCAGAGCATGCAAAAGGGATGTCAGTTATTTTCCATCACCATTAGTAACAAAGAAGAATAGGATGAGAAGGAGCCCTCACTTGACGATCATCCTATTCTTAAGGAATTTATAGACGTGTTTCCTTCCGAGATACCTAGTATGCCACCTCGTAGAGAGTGATTTTCATATAGATCTTGTACCAGGAGCTAAGCCAGTTTCGAGAGCACCTTATAGAATGACCACAAATGATCTTAATAAGCTCAAGATGCAACTTAAGGAACTTTTAGAGACAGGGCACATTCATCCTAGCATCTCCCCTTGGGGCGCACCAGTCATCTTCGTAAAGAAGAAGGACGAATCCCTGTGATTATGTATGGACTACCGACAATTAAACAAAGTTACCATTAAGAACCGGTATCCATTGCCCGAGATAGATGATTTATTTTATCAATTATCGGGTGCCAAAGTTTTTTCAAAAATAAATTTGAAGTCAAGGTATCATCAGTTGAGGATAGTGGAGAGTGATATTCACAAAACCGCCTTCCGAACTAGATATGACCACTATGAGTTCACAGTGGTACCTTTTGGCCTTATGAATGCTCCAACAATATTCACGAGTCTCATGAATGGTGTATTCCACACCTTCCTAGATAGATTCATGATTGTGTTCCTCGATGATATATTGATATATTCTCAAAATGAGGAAGAGCATGAAGAGAACTTGCGTCAGGTATTGCAATTTTTGAGAGAGAATCAGTTGTATGGAAGCTTGTCTAAGTGTTCCTTCTTCCGTACAAAGGTCCAATATTTGGGACATGCCATATCAAGAGATGGGATCTCAGGTTGACCCATCAAAGATTAGAGCTATCATGGATTGACCAGTGCCAACTAATGTGACAGAGATCAAGAGTTTCATGGGCTCAGTAGGGTATTATTGATGCTTCGTTGAGGGGTTCTCTAGGGTTGCACACCCTATCACATCTCTTCAGCGAAAGGGAAAGAAAATTGAGTGGACAGAAAAGTGTGAGAGGTCCTTTCAGGAACTCAAAAAGGCACTTACTAGCGCACCTATTCTTGTTGTGCGAGATCCCTCAGCCAATTTTGTGGTATGCACAAATGCTTCCTTGGATGGTTTGGGAGAAGTACTTATGCAGGGTGGTCGAGCTATTGTATATAAGTCTAGGAAACTTAAGAATCGCGAGCTTAACTACCCTACTCATGACCTTGAGCTTGCAGCAATGGTACACTCATTACTAAGATGGAGACATTTTCTTTTGGGACATCACTTTGACCTTCATTCTTATCATCAAAGATTGAAGTACATATTCACTCAGCCTAATCTTAATGCTCGTTAGAGGAGTTGGATGGAGTTCTTGTGTGAGTATGATTCTGATGTTCACTACATCAAGGGAGAAGAGAACTTAGTTTCAGATGCTTTGAGTAGGAGACGTCATGAGATATACTCCATGCCTATAGATACAGATTTGAGAGATCACATATTGCAGTACTTGCCTAAGGATGATTGGTATTTAGTGGTGTGTAAGGTAGTGTGATCGCAGGAGTCCCTAGAAGAAAAATATGTAAATTATTTATTGGAGTCTGATGGACTACTACGCCATAGAGGGCACATTTATGTTCCTTCTTTTAGGAAATTGCATGATTTCATTATGATTGAGGCTTATAGAGAACCTTATGCAACACATCTTGCAGTTAAGAAGATGCATGCAGATTTGAGACAGTTGTATCACTGGCCAGGTATGTGGAAACATTGCAAAACTAGTATCCTGATGCCTTGAGTGCTAGAGAGTTAAGGTGAAGCACCTCCATCTAGGTGGGTTGCTCAGTCTCATTCAATACCAGAGTGGAAGTGGGACACAATTTTAATGGATTTCATCATTGGTCTTCCTATGTCATCTCGCCATCATGATTGCATCATGATGATAGTTGCCAAGCTGACCAAAGTAGCTCAATTCTCACCAGTCCAAACTACTTTTACAACACTAGCAGTGGCACAGGTGTTCTTGCAGGATATTGTCAGACTTCATGACATTCCATAGAAGATAATATTAGACAGGGATTCCCTCTTTACTTCTTCCTTTTGGAAGGCATTACAGGTAGCGTTGGGTACCAAACTCAACTTTAGCACACATCATCCATAACGGATGGACAGACAAAGAGGGTGAACCAGGTATTGGAGGATATGCTCCGTATGTATGTCAAGGATCATCAGACTAGATAGGAAGATTATCTTCACTTGGTAGAATTTGCCTATAACAATGGGCATCACACTTCCTTGGGGGTGCCACCTTATCAGGCATTGTATGGAAGACCATGTAGGACACCTTTGAGTTGGGACCGCATTGAGGATAGAGTAGCCATTGGTCCTGAGTTAGTTTGAGATATGGAGCAGCAAGTGGAATTGATTAGACAATGTCTTAGAGAGGATTGGGATAGAAAGAAGAAGTATGCAGATGTGAAGAGGATAGATCATAGCAACATGGTTGGAGACAAAGTCTTTTTGAGAGTGCGACCGTATAAGAGTCCAATCCATTATGGAAAGGGTTCTAAGCTCGCACCTCGCTTTTTTGGACCATTCGAGATTCTTGAGAGGATAGGATCAGTTGCTTATTGTCTAGC
Source organism: Cryptomeria japonica (assembly GCF_030272615.1). Taxonomy (NCBI): domain Eukaryota; kingdom Viridiplantae; phylum Streptophyta; class Pinopsida; order Cupressales; family Cupressaceae; genus Cryptomeria; species Cryptomeria japonica. The sequence continues at coordinate 317,864,017 of NC_081413.1, read as the reverse complement.
TTTGCCACCTAGGTTGTCACGCATCCATGATGTGTTTCATGTGTCTGTACTGAGGAAGTATATTTATGATGAGTCTCATATTCTAGATTGGGATTCCTTGCAGGTGGATTTAGACAAGCAGTTGGCTTTGGAGCCCATTAACATTTTGGCTCGCCGAACTTTGACTCTTCGAGGCCGAGAGCTGGACTAGGTTAGGGTCTAGTGGGATTGTTATGACGAGGTTACAACATCATGGGAGGACGCAATACAAATGAGATCTCAGTACCCCCATCTTTTTTATGAACTCTAGGAGGAAGTTCATTCCTAGAGGGGTAGGGTGTGAGGCCCTACCCCGAGCCCATCATAGCACTTCATTTATTTTCATGATAAACTTATTATTTGATACCTTTTTTTTATTGCATAATGGATTTAGACTCTATTTGATAGGTGATTTGATATAATATAACTCATCTTATGTTGTTTTCAGTATTTATTATTGATGATGAAATGGTACATTTATGCATAGCTTATGGATAATTGATTCTTATGATGATGCAATTGATTAATTGATTACATGTGTATTGCTAGGAAAAATGGTAATTTAATCCTATTGTGTTGAGCTTGATTTGGATTCAATTATGAGATGATGTGAATTGAATGCTATGAGTCTAATTTGTATTTCTCTTCATATACGTATATATGCATGTGATTTTGGACTACTGATGTTGAAATGAGATGTGCAGGAAATTAATCCATATGACCAAGGAATTTTACAGAGAACTAAGGCCAAACCTATGTAATCTAGTAAAGCCAATGTTTGTCTATTTGGAGAGACAATACCTCGTATGTGATGTGTTTAATTTCATAATAGTGATGCTTGAGTGTATGTTCATATTTATAATTCTTAATTTGACTTATCCCCTAAAAGGACATGCCAAGTGTATTTTGTGATGTGTATTTTATGGTGTCACTTGACGCTTGTGATGTGTTGTGAGTTGGCAAATGATATGTCCTTAGGAGGGAAATTGTGAAACTCAATGCATTTTCAAATATCTTGTTGTGGTCCCAAAAGATAACTTGGTTAGAGAGCCTTTAATTTGGTCAAATCAAGTTTGACCCGTAGACAAACTTTAGGTGGGTTTTTGGGGGGTCAAACTAACTCCTATGGTTGAGTTTAGATCACTTTTGAAGGCCCATTTGATATACCTATGGGTAAAGGGAATTTTCAGCCATGTGATCACTCACATATGATTGTGGAGTCACTTCAAAAGTAGATTTTCCAAGATGGACGAAAATCAACTTTTAGAAGATTGACTCTTGGATAGACAACCTTCCTTTTTGGTGTTTAGGTGCACTTCCCCATCTTGCAACCACCTTTTCCAGTTTCCATTTCTAGAAGCCATGTAAGAGGTTGGGAAGACCAACCTATGGGAACTCACATCCTTTCCAAGGAAGTTGGAAAGTGTGAGGAGAGCCTACATAGGAGAGATTTTGAAACTTGGGACTTTGATCACCCACTCTCCAATCTTGGAGACAAGTTTTATGGTGGATTTGGAATTTAAGAGTAGAATTTTGGCTAAGGAGATTGTAAGGGAATTAGGCAACTCTTCTACAACATACATACCATAGCTGGAGTAAAGGTTGGTGTTATTCTTCCTAAGTAATTAGTTGCATTCATGTTGTGTGATGGTAAAATCTGAATTTGTTTGTGAAATGAATGTGTTTCTATGTCTTTGAAATTATGTTTTTGAATTGTTTTTAGTTGGTTTCTTTTGAATTTTCTTGTTTGTTTGTACATGGGAGTCAAGACTAGACTCACCCTTGGGAGGGAGGAGTAGTCTTGGGGTGGAGGGTCTTAGGACAATCTAAGGATGTAGAGTCTCTCTTATAGGAAGAGAGCGATACACAAAGTTCTAGGAGCATTGCTATTGCTATTTTTGTATGAAAATATGGGGGTCATAAGGAGAGTTTGGCTTGAAGCATTTGGGGGGCATAAGGGATGTTTTGGTCATGTGAGAGACCAAGTAGGAGGGTATTTTATCCTTGTGAAGGCATTTGAAAGTAATGGTTTATTTGCAATTCTCCCCTTAGATACTTGGTCCACCTTCACCCCATTGTTTGAGTTACTTGGTGACCATGTGCAAGCCTTGGGTTGGGAGTTATTGTTGAAATGTTTTCCCTTGTAAAATTTGTATTTTGTATTTATGTATTTAGTATGTGTATATCCTATTTGGTTCTTGGTTTTCCTAGCTCGGGGGTGGCCTCTTGTAGGCCTAGGTTGGAAGGTGAGCCTCCATGGTCACAACCAAAGCTTTACTTGCAAGTCTGCAACTTATATAGAGGATGGAGAGAAGCTAGTCTCCTAAGTGGTTGTTTAAGTGTGCTGCAAGTGCACTCCATTGTTCACATACAAATTTAAATTTTCCTATTGTATTTAGTTATTTCAAAAAAAAATCTAAAAAAAAAAGAAGGAAAGAGAGACAAGAAATGTAATCTAAATCTGTTGTGTGAAATGAATAAAAAGTAAAAAAATAAAAGATTACTTTTATATAGTGTTGAGTTGTTTATTTTTTTAGATTTTAGTTAGAATGAGAAAAATGAAACTATGAAACTCCTTTTCTGAAAAATTATATTAGTTTTTTTAAGTTACAACTCCATGTGTAAATTTAAATCATAAAGGGGTATTTCATGTATCTTTCAAAAAACTAAAAAATAATAGAAGTTCATGAATCTGTATTGTTCATTTAAGTCTAAATGTAAAGGGCATGAATTTTTGTTCTTGTTTAAATTTGATTTGAATCTAGTAAGAAACTGCATTTTAGTTTAGTAAAAGATATTCTAGCAAAGTAGTAAGGAGGAGATTTCTTTTCATTCCTACCTACATTTAAATAGCTTGTAAAAAGATAGATTAGTTGAAATGAAATTGAAGTTCCAGATTTATATTAAAATAAACCTAGATTTAAATACACATTCTTCTTTCTAGTTATTTGAATGAATGTACATTTGAATAAAGAACCATCATATAATTTTTTCTGGTTATTGAAATCTTATTAAAACTGCATATTTAAATCATGTATTTGTACACACACTCACACCCACCCCCTTCCCCCCCCCCTCCAACACACATGTGTGTGTGTATGTATATTTTTATGAAAATAAAAAAAATATATACACTCACTGTGTAACCACAATGTCTCTTTTTTTTTTCTTAAATTATTTTATTTACAACAACATAGTTTTATCAACCATATACATATTATAAAAATATACACTCACTGTGTAACCATAGTGTCTCTCTTTCTTTTTCTTTTTCTTTTTTTTTCCAGAGAGCTTATCCCTGTGTATACACACACACACACGCATATATATATATATATATATATATATATATATATATATATATAATGTTGTTGTTTAATAAAATAAACTGGAATAACTCACTGAGAATGCACAATGGGTATATATATAAACATATATGTATACATATGCATATATATGTACATGTATATATGCATATGTATATATGTACATGTATATATATGCATATATGTATACATATGTATATATGTATACATATATGCACACACACACACATATATATATATATATACATATATACATATGTATACATATATGTATATATACAACAAAATATCCAACGTCATGGGTTCGGGAGGGCCGCAGACTGTGGGGGCCGTGGCCACCCACAGCCGTAGGGGTTTACCCCTGCGACTATGGGGAGGCCACTCCACAGTCACAGGGTCGAGGCATCATGGTTGTGGGGTGGGGGGAGGGGGGGCGTCCCCACAGTTGTAGGGGCTTACCCCTATGACTGGGGGGAGGCCACCCTACAGTCACGAGGCCGAGGCTCCGTGGCTATGGGGGGGGGGTGGGCATCCCCACAGCCATAGGGGAAAGCCCCTGCACTGTGGGTGGTGGTCGCCACGATGATCCACCTCCCTTACTTTGTTGCTCGTGTTAAAAAAAAATGCCACCGTTGTTAATACATGTCATCCGCCGTGAACTATTACGAAGTTGGACGCCATGACACTTATCCAACCTGCAAACAAACAAAAAAGAGGTTTGGCCGCCATAGTATTTTAACAGTCTCTGCAACAAAAATATTTACCATGAAATTAATTCATGGTGAAACCCTAGTTCGACCTAGGGTAGAAAGGATAATAAAAAAAATATATATGGGTAGAAGATAAAATAACCCATGTGGTAAAAAGAAAAAAAACCCTAAAAGGGCTTATATATAAAATTTTATTAAATTAGGTCAACTATTTTAAAATATGAGAGGGTAGATTTAAAAAGGAAGATTTTTGGGAATTAATTGGTCTTTTTATTTCAAATGAAACAAGTTAATGGATTTTTAAAACATGGATTTAAATTAGTCCAAATGGGAAACCATTTTTATGATTTAATAATGATGTTTTGAACCTATAATTACATTTGTTCAACTAATTAATACTAATAAAATAATTTTGTATAGAGTAGGTTATAGAATTGTTTAAATAATATAAGAAAAATATTTAACACCAAATTTAGTTAAAATTGAGGATTGCAATTGGGCGAATTAATTACGCTGAGAGGCATAACCTACAATGGCATCATATAGGGGTCATCACTAGTAATGGTGTAAGAAAAAATAAGTGCTTTGTATTCCTGGGGAAGTGAAAATTAACATGAGTTGTCACCATCCAAGCTGTCAACCCGAGCTATCATCGTCCAAACAAATTCTTTAACGCCAGCCCCAAGTAGCAGCCCCATTGAATCCCCAATGAGAAGGAAGGAAAAAAATAAAATTGAAACTGACGATAATGAAAGAAGAAGTGGTTGTCATTCGTAACTGCAACAGATTCATTCTATGGAAAGGTCAGTTGTTTTAGCTTTTGTAGCTGTAGTGGCGGTGGAAGACAATAAATTTTATTCATTACTGTAGCAGCGGTGGAACCAACTGTTTCATTCGAAACTGTAATGTAGTGAAAGGCCAACTGTTTTGTCTTCACTATCGGTCTTTTAAAAAGAAATTGCATTCTCTTTGCCAGTAATCTGTTTCAAAGATATTTGGCATTCCTCTTACCAGTGATTTGTTTCCAAAATATTTGTCTGCAAAGACTGAAATATAGATTACAGTCCATAAATTGGTTTATCTTGTTGAAGAAGAGTACGTTGTTGGTAAGCTGGCTTTACAAAAATATTTATTTTAAATTCAGTTTTCCTTTCTTGGAGATGAATTAATGAATGTATTTTTCTTACTTTCAGTGCATCATATTTTGGGGTTTCGTCTCTTTCTTGTATATTTTCTCTACGGAATATTTGTTGTGTCTACTATATACCTTGGAGTTTTGCCAAAATTAGCTATGCATCCTTCGAATGGCACTGCAATTTTTTTTATTAGTTGTACATTTAGTGGATTGTTTCATCTGTCATTTTCAATTTGTGGTTTTCAAATAACATAGCTATTGGTCATAAGGTCCATGGTTATATTAATACTCACCATCAGAGTAACCTGTTCGCTTTTGCGTGCTTCGATGATCATAATCAAATCGATAAAACTCTCTCTTTTATTTCTCTCATGACCATTAACTCTTCCTCTTATTAAACATTAACTAAAGTATGGCTACATCTCTGATAGAAAAATGAGTAAATTAGCTATTGTTGTTCTAGATTTGATTATTGATCATAGCATTTCTTTAATGACCTTCTCTCTGGTGGGAAATTTTGTTGGACCACGACCCAACATTGAGGATGTTAGATCATTTGTTAAGAGAAAATGGAGGCTGAAAGGACAAGTTGATGTTTCAGCCCTGTCAAGGAGTTTTTTTGTTTTCTCCTTTTCTTGTGGGGAAGATATGGAAGCAACATTAAGCGGTGGACCTTGGATGTTTGGTAAATCTTCCCTATCCATGAGAAAATGGTCTCCTAATATGGAACTCAATGATTCCTTCTTTGAATCTGCTCTGGTTTGGGTAAGGTTGTCAGGCTTGCCACTTGAATTCTAGGTTGAGGATGTTTTTTCAGGAATAGCGAACTCCTTTGGGGAGCTTGTTGCGATCGATCCAATGACTGTAGCTCGAAAGAGACTGGTTTATGCACACATTTGTGTCAATATTTCACAGAAGATGGATCTTCCTAGCTCTATTGATATAAATTCCAAACTTGGTTTATAGGAATAGACAATAGAGTTTGAGTCCCTCCCCTTTGTGTTCTTTTCTTGTAAGAAAGTTGGACACTGGGCTAAGGCTTGCCCTAGCAACCCCAAAAAACCTATGAAGGTTAACAATCCCCATAAATAGGTATGGAAAGAAAAGAATAATATTAAGGAAGATAGTAGAGTCGAAGGAGGAAGTGGAACTCCTGGTAACATAAAAGACTTATCAGAAGGTGATAGAAATGCTAACCCTCTTAAGTCTCCCCTTTTGAAGGAAGATAAAAAGAATGAAATTAGTGGATTTGAGATCAAAACAGTCAATATTTTTGAGGTCCTACAGACTCAGGAGGAAGAGAATGCAATCATTGAAGAGATTCTTGAAGAAGGTGAGATTAAGTATGCAACTAAAGCTCAACATGAGGCCCTTCAAGTTTTAGCAATAAAAAGAGATAAAGAGTACCCAAATGATTTTGAAGGACATGAAGTTAATTCTGGAAGGAAGAACAAGTTTAGATCGCCTAAGGTTAATCTAAATGCGTTATTCTAGAATATTGGAGTTGACACGCCCACTTCATCCCAGAAAAGAGGAGAACTATGGAATAACATGCAAGCTAATCCCAGAGATGAGCATGAGGCAGAAATAACAAGGAATGGAAAAAAGAAAAATAAGAAGGCAGGATGCCCTAATGGGGTGAAAACTAGGACTAGATCCAAGGCAGATATTGGTCTATCCAAATCTCTGCAGGGAAGTAAAACCATGAAATGGCATAGGGACAAGGAGAGTAAGTAAAACATGGTTGATGGAAGGCAACGAACTATACAGGAATCATGCCCCTAGGTTTCTAAATGAAAGTAATCTCATGAAACATTTGAGGCCTAAATGGTCTCAATAAACATGATATATTACGGAATCTCATTCGAGACCATAAGCTAGATATTATCCTTGTGCAGGAAACCAAAATGAGTAAGGAGAAAGTTGAGAATTTAAATTTCTTTAAAAATGGAGGGGTTTGTGGTAGTAGCTCGAATGGGGCCTCTTGTGGGGTGGCTATTTTTTGGAACAAGTAAACTATTTAGGAGATATGATCGATGAAGATGGTAATATCATATCTATGAAAGTTAAAATCATCTCTGAAGGAAAGGAATGGGTGGTCACAAATATCTACGCCCCTAATTCCAAAGCTACTAGGAGTAAATTTTGGGATAAAATCCAGTAGAAAAGAAGATCTTTCCCTAAGGACAATTGGCTATTGATGGGAGATTTCAATACTCCTTTGCAAGGAATTGAAAAATTTGGAGGAACTCAAGCCCAACTGGACAACAAATATGATTTGATGGACTTCATCAATGTTAATGCTCTTATTGATACTGATCTCATTGGAGCTTCTTACACCTGGTCTAATCGCAGGGATGGAGAAGACCTCATTCAGGTAAGGCTTGACGGATCCCTTATTACTTATGATTGGATTCTTTCTCATAGATGCTCCCTGTCAGTTGTCAATAGAATTGGCTCGGATCATTATCCCATTTCCTTTGTTGCTGAGTCCATTAAGAGTAAACAGTGCTTCCCTTTCTGGTTTGAGAAAATGTGGATCTCTCACCCCTCTTTGGAAAAATCCATTGCCAACTGGTGGAATATTTATGTGGATAGAACAACCATGTACAAAGTTGCCAAAAAACTTAAAAACATTAAAGATAACATTAAGATCTGGAACAAGAAGGTCTTTGGTGATATTTTTGAATAAAAAAAAAAGTTGTAGGAGGAATTAGAACAGATCCAAAACTCAATATAGAAAGATGGCTATTAAAAGTATCCCAAGGCTAAGGAAGATGATATATTAGTCAAATTTCACAACATTATTTCTAGGGAGGAAATTTATTGGAGATAGAGATCCAGGTCTATTTGGCTGGAAGCTGGGGACATAAATACTAAATTTTTTCACATGACTTCTATGAAACATAAAGCTGTGAATAGAATTTTTAGATTAATTGCTGAGGACAAAATTCTTCTTAAGGAGGATGATATTAGGGATGAAGTTGTTAGTTTCTTCTCTCAGCTCCTCACTGGTAGCAAGGAGATTGATTCTGCTAAGCAACAGGATCTGGCTGACATCATCCCCAAGATCATTGATCCTAACCAGAATAAGGCCCTTTCTACTATCTCCTCTACTGAGGAAATTAAACAAGCAATCTTGTCCTTTCAGGGGGATAAGGCTCAGGGACCCGATGGCTTCCCCATGTTCTTCTTCCAGTAATTTTGGCATATTGTGGGAAAAGACACGGTCAATGCGGTCAAATAATTTTTTGGTTCAAGAAGAATCCTTAAGGAAATCAACTCCACTTTTATCACCTTAATTCCTAAGGTGGCTGGGGCAGAGTCCATGGGAAAATTTAGGCCGATAAGTCTATGTAACTCCTTTTATAAGATCATATCTAAAGTTTTGACTTCCAGACTTTTGGCTGTCCTCCATTTTATCATCTCTAGGGAGCAAAAAGGATTTGTCCCTGGTAGGCAGATTTTGGATTCTATCATTCTTGTGCATGAGAATATTCATTCTCTCAATGCTGCCAATAAAGAAGGATTTCTGATAAAGTTGGATCTGGCGAAAGCTTATGATAGAGTGGAATGGCAAGCTCTTTTCAAAATTATGGAGGCTTTTAGATTTGATGAGAAGATAATCAAAATTATCAGAGAGTTGGTCTCCACCCCAATGTTTTCAATTCTCATTAATGGGTCTCCTTCTAGATTCTTTAAATCGTCTAGGGGGCTTAGACAAGGAGATCCCATATCTCCAATCCTATTCACCATCTTGGCAGATAGCATGAGCAGACTGATCCAAAAAATGAAAGTGAATAAAATTATCAAAGGTTTTCAACCTTCCTCTGCTAATGTGTTTTGTTCTCACCAATAGTTTGTTGATGATACTATCTTAATGGGATACTCTTCTATTGGGGAGGTTGTTGCCTTTAAAGGTGCTCTTAATTCTTATTCATTGGCTATAGGATAGCAAGTCAATTGGGATAAGTCTGCTATATACTTCATGAATACTCCTATCATAAGATAATAGAGAATTGCTAATATCATTGGGTGCAAGGTGGAAATGCTCCCCTCTACTTTTTTGGGTCTCCCATTGGTATTAGCTCCCCCAAAATCCTTCTGGAATATGTTAATTGACAAACTCAACAAAAAATTAGCTGGCTGGAAAGGATCCATGTTATCTCAAGCCGGAAAGTTGCAGCTCCTTCAAGCTACTCTCCAGAATCTCCCTATCTATGCTCTCAGTCTATTTAGCATTCCAGCTAAATTTGTTGAAGCCTTCAAAAGGATTCAGAAAAGATTTCTTTGGTTAGGGGTTGAAGAAAAAAAAGAATATCCTTGGTTGCCTAGAACAAAGTGTGTAAGCCAAAGAGCAAAGGAGGTCTTGGTATTAAAGATCTCAAAACTTTTAATAAATCTCTTCTTGCTAAACAAATATGGAGGGCTTATGACATTAAGAAAGATTGGAACCGGATTTGGTTTGATAAATATATTCATGATCAACCTCTCCAGTCTCTCCTCTACTCTGAAGACATCCCTGCTGGGTATTTCATTCGAAATAGTATTATCAAATCCATAAAAGTGGCCAAAGCTGGAGTTGGATGGGTCCTTGGAAAAGGTGACAAAATTAGGTTCTAGGAGGATCCTTGATTAAAGATGAGCGTCTCTTTAATCAAGACTGCAATCAATTCATTGATGAATGTAAAAGGATTTTTGGGTCTATGGTGTGTAACTACTGGAAGGAGAATAGATGGGTTAGGCTTGATGCTATTTATGTTGGGTTTTCGTTGCTTCAGCGGGAGCTGCTATCCTTTTCTATTAACAAAGATTTTGATGATGTGTTCCTCTGGAAGAGTAATCCTAGGGGTGACTTCATGGTTGCCTTAGCCTATAAAAACACATTTACCCAGATCAGCAACCCTATATGGGGTAAAGTTTGGAATAGAATTCTTATCCCTAAAGTCAACATGTTCTTTTGGCTTGCTACTAACAATAGGATTCTTACTATTGATAACTTGGCCTGAAGAGGTTTTATGTTCCCTAATAGGTGTGAGCTATGTCAGAAAGAGGAAGAATCAGTTGATCACCTATTCATCCATTGCTCCTTCAATTTGGAAATCTGGAGTAAGTTTTGGGTGAATTGGAAAGTTGATTGGGTTATGCACAACAGTCTCAAGGAAATTATTTGGCAATGGACCTTTCAAACCAAATTTCCTCTTATCAAGAACCTTTGGTCCTTAATCCTTCCCATGACTTGCTAGGGTATCTGGAAAGAGAGAAATAACAAAATATTTAGGGAAGCTAAGTGCACTTCTCAGGTGGTCTTTGAAAAAGTTTGTAGGGCTATAAAAGAAAACATAAATAGTCCTCACAAGAAAAACAAACAATGGTTTTTTGCTGATATGAATGATATTGAAAAAGGCATCCTTACTGAATGGAATTTAATCCACAAAGTCTGCAGATCTGACAATAAGACAAGGAGAGAAAATATTGTTTGGAGATTTCCTAATCATGATTGGGTCAAGGTGAATTTTGATGGAGTTGCTAAAGGCAACCCTGGGAAGTCCGGTGGGGGAGGAGTCATCAGAAATGCTCAAGGTGTCTGCATTGCTGCTATTGCTTCTCCTTTTCGAGTCCAAAATAATCATGTGGTTGAAGCTCAGACTATGCTGAAGAGCCTCCAACTTTCTCAGGGATTCAAATTTTAAAAAAATTGGTTGGAAGGGGACTCCCTCAATATCATTCAGGCTCTTAAAGGTACTAGTTCTTCCTCTTGGATTATTACTAATACTATTGAAAGTGCTAAAAAGTTATTAAATGACTATGTTAGTATTCTCATAACTCATAATCTAAGGGAAGGCAATAAGGTTGCAGACCTTTTAGCTAATGAAGGGGTCAATTTAGAGGTGGAGGCTAAATATATTGGAGAGGCACAATGTAAAAGGGATGTTAGGGAGCAATTTTTATTTGATCGCATCAATGATTCTAGTTAAAATCATGATCACCTTTTGGGGTCCGGAAACTAAAGACAGAGATTGGGGGCAAGCGAACTGTCAATTAATGATTGTTATTAGGAATCATTTTTATGATCATTTGTGTGATGGGGATTATAATAATAAGTGTTGGGTCTCTGTGGCCATTTTTATTTACTTCTTTAAAATCACGGATGGTACTATGTTCTGTGATCCCAGTATTTTGCTCAAGATCCTGTGTTTAAGTCTTGGCCTGCAATTTGTGAGATATACTATTGGAGACTTCAACCTATTGTTCAACATGGGAGGTAACCTAAACCGGAATGAGCCCTCTGGTTGCGAGAATTGGAAAAGTGAGCGAAAAGTGTGGAGGAGGCTCCATAGACATGGATTCACCGACTATATAGAAAAGCTGCATGGTAGCAGAAAATTAGTGTCTCAAGGCTTTGCTAAGGGTTGGAACAGCAACAAAGTCACTTTGTTTGGGGAGACCTGGAAGATTGATGAGGATTTGGTTGCGGAGGCCACAAGACTTCAAAAGGAGGGCACAAAGTTCTATAGAGACTAAAAGTTTGCTGCTGAAGCGATTAAAAACTTCCCGAAAACTAAGGATGAGAAGGCTCGGCTTGCCAAGAAAGACAACGTTTCTTACTACCTCCCCCAATAGGTAAAGTCTTTTTGGCAGAAAATGCTAAGGGTTTTGATGGAATTCTTGACTATTGATGGTAGATTTACTAAAGTCTACAATTATCATTTTGCAATTCTCAATCATTTCTGCAATGGGGTTAAGATTTCTCTGCCCTTTTATTTAGCATCATCCCTGAATGAGAGCTTGGCTAACCATGCCAAAAAGCCCAAATCTTACCCCATAGCCCATCAGGGGCTTATTTTGCTCATTTACGAACACCTGAAGAAAAAAGATAGGGTTAGCAAGGATGATAACCTGGTAACAAATGCACATATTTCTGAGAGTTGTAATGACTCTGAGTCTGAAGTTGATCTATCTAATGCCCCTAACCATAAAAAAGGGAGAGTTGACATTGATAATGTGGACACGGAGGTGAATGATGGTATGGAGGAGGAACAGGGGAAGGAGGCTGAGATTGATGTGGAGAGTGAGAAGGAAGAGTATGCTGGAGAAGAGGAGGAAGGGAAAAAAGATGCCAATACTAAAAAACCCTGATTCTAACCCTATGGGTTCGGATAGCGGGAATGTTACCCAAAACTCCATGGAGGAAGCCAACCCTAAATCCATGAGCTCTGAGCAGGGAAGGGATACGGTGAACACTATCTTGAATGCCACTCAAAATTGCACGCTGGAGTCTTTCAATTTTCAGAAGTGGGTTATTGAAAATATTACCAACATTCAAAGCAAACAGAGAGACCTGGAGAATAAGATTCACAATTTGATCAAGGATACTAATTCGAGGAAAAAGAGTGCGGAGGTGGAAACCAGTGAAGCAAAGGATGAAATTGAAATGCAAGACTGGTTGGAAAAAGACCTTATAAAGGGGGATTTGAAACATCTGGAGGATGTGATTAGAATTGTAAAAGAAAAGACTGAGGTGGATAACGAGACCATCATCAATCGGGTTGCTAAAACTAAGAAGGCATTGAAAAACTTCATGAACCACAATCTTGAGGTATTGAGAATCTCATCTCAAAACATAAATGCCTTGGTGGATCACTTAGAGAGGAAAACTCAAAATAAGGATTTGGTAATCATTGATGATATACCGACCTCTAGCTCTACTCATCAAATCTCCAGGCGAAGGACCAGGCAGACAACCAGTGATATGGAGATAAAGACGAAAGACATTCAGTTGAAACAGGAGAACAACAATCTGAGAGAAGCCGCTAAGGCCATGATGTTGTTGGTTCAGAATGCAGAGGAGTCTATAAAAGTTTTTATTTGATATGTAATGCTGGATTTTGGATGCCAGTTTCTCACTGACTCTGTGCTGTCCTTTTGTCCTAGCTGCTGGTTTTATGCTGGATTTTTTTGCAGTTTTTTTGTCTAGGTCTTGTCTTCTCTAGTTTCTTTCATGATCATCTTTCGTAATGTAAGCGGGTTTCGGGTCCCTTAAAACCTGATTTTTCTTAATCAAAAACTAAATTATGGCTAAAGTTATGCCATCATTCTGCGTGCCAATGTTAGGTTCTGCATGCCAATATCTTAGCTTAATATATGGCAGCCTTACTTCCAGTTTTGACTTATATGGAAAAATGTCTCCTTTTTTCCTCTTTTGGTCTTTGATGTTCCTATTTCCAAATGGTCTTGATTAATATCTATCCTCTCAAAAGTAGCTTATAGTCTATGAAAACTCTTTCTATTTACAATTTTGTATATCGATGGAAGTAACGCCAGTACAAACTCTTTGAAGTTTGTTATAGTCCTTCGATGGAAGTAACATGATTTGTAGATACTCCAAGGTCTGTTAGTCATATCCCATGGAAGTAGCAGAAACATGCAAACCCTCATCCATCTCGATGGCAAGCTCCATAACATGAATGTTCCCATGTATTACATTGGTTATCTCAACTTTTGATTTTTTAGCATACTCATGTCCATGTTTTGCTTCTTTGTTTATAGAGACTTTCAATACCATGTATTTCTACGGATATAAAAACATATCAAAAGCGAGCATTAAAATGAATTTCATGTTAGGTCTTTTCAATCAATAAAATACTTTATAATTAAAAGAGGAGAAATGCAGAAATTTATACCAGAAGCAACAATGATCAATAGTAAAGAAAGCACTGCATACCCTCGCTTCTCCATCTCTACACTTATGGTAACAGATTAATGCATTCACATACTTATAATGAATTAATTAGAAGATAATACACAAATAACATAGTTATCGACTCCCAAACTAGAGAATATTGCTTACCTATCATCCTTGGAATCGATGAAATGAAGCAAATGCATGGGTCGTATGCATGTCTACCCATTGTATTTTGTAATTCATGATTTTAATTCATAGTCTCAACCCCCTTCACTCTCTAGGCTATTTTTTCCTGGAATAAAATCAGTGTAATGTTTTTACAACTAATTTTATTAAGCATCTACCATACACTTATTCGAAAGTACAATCTCAAAAATATGCAATCATCATCGTAGACACTACTGAACAAAAACATGTGTGTCTATAAAGTAATGTAATTATTCAAATTGTATCATGGGGTCTCCAAAAAATTGTTTCATCCATATCTGCATCTGTAAGCTAGAATTGCAAATTATCTATTCCGCACACCATTGGTGGTAAATGTTGTCCATACTATTTTCAACTATGTGTAAAAAATGCATGCAAATCTATCCTTATAAACTCTGATGATTAAGATGCTATATCAACAGAGCCACAAGAGCATGCCATCATATAGGCTCAATTTAAGTTTTAAATACCCAACAATAGTCATGTAGAATTTGTCGAGTAAATTTCCACATTTCTTAATTAGCTTATTATAGTGCACTTCCACATTGAGATATAACAAATTAAATTTCCTAGAATTGAAGTGTCATTATAGTAAAAAAATTATATAGTTTATCTGGAAGGCAATGCCGCCAGTTAGATGTTATTGCAATTTTGTAGAGAATTTATAAAAGTAGAATGTTTATTCCTTATCTTGAAGGCAATGCCGCCAGTTAGATGTTATTGCAATTTTGTAAAGAATTTATAAAAGTAAAATGTTTATTCCTTATCTGGAAGGCAATGCCTCCAGTTAGATGTTATTGTAATTTTGTGAATGAATTTATAAAAGTAGAATGTTTATTCCTTATCTGAAAGGCAATACCGTCAAATAGATGTTATTGTAATTCTATGAATGAATTTATAAAAATGGAATGTTTATTTCTTATATGGAAGGCAATGCCACCATATAAAAATAATTGTGTTATGTGGAAGGCAATGCCACCACATGAATTATTTTATTTTAATAGCATATTTTAAGCTTAAGTAGAAGTTGTCTGTCTTCCTCCTTTAGGTGTAAGAGATGGGAATTGTGGAAAAAGAACTTAGGTCTCATAAATGGTTTTTTTTCGACCATATTTATATATAAGTAAGGTTTAAGTCTTAGTGTTTAGAATATGGATTTGCAGAAAGAGAATTAATATTGTAAACAATAAAGCAACAAGATGGTTTTAAAAGTAGAAATTCAAACTGTTTAATAAATGATATGGAGAGGATAATAAATTGCAATTGTAGTCACATAAATCTATCCACTTAATTAAATGAATATTTAGTATTTATTTGATTATTTAACCATCAATCAATAATTAATTAAATTAATATATTTAATTAATTCATCTTAACCCTCTTCTCTTATTGATTAAATAAATTATTCAATTTATTTGATATAATTCACTTAACCAAATTCAGACCATTAATTAAATAAATAAATCATATTTATTTAATTAAATCTTCTCTCACATTTAAATAAATAAATATTTATTTAAATTCCCCCAAAATCCCACCTCTCACATTTAAATAAATTAACATTTATTTAAATCACCTTTATCCTCTACCCACTTGCATTTTCCTACAAATGCAAGTTGCACAACTATTTTAAATAAATTATTTATTTAAAATCCTATTTATCCTCACCCACTTGAAACCTTTAATGGTTTCCCTTAAAGTCTTCAAACTAACTTCTTTTGAAATCTCTTTTGATATGTTTGGAATGGTTTTTAGTTCTTTGTTTTGTTTTTATGGTTGAAACTAACTTATTAACATTGAACTTTGTTGTTGCCTTGTCCCCATTTCCATGACATCATTTGGTGAACCCGACGTGAATCAAAGAGCAATTATTTTGAAGACTACTAACTTTTGAATGTTTTAATTGACACACAGGTCATTCTCTTGTGTTTTTGTTCTCAATTTAGCACCTTCACAAATTGATACTTTAGCGCTATTGTCTATATTGTTTCTCTTTCATGTTAAATAGAACTTCTGTTTTCACACAGAGTAGAGCTATTGTAACAGAGAGTTGTAAGAAAATTCCTTGTAACCGAAAACCAAAAATTTTAGGCTTGTAGAAGCCCACCAAAACATGCGGATTTTTCTAACTAATTATCTTTTGTGCAAGTTTTAACTAACCCCTACAATAGAATTTTTTAGCAATTTTAGCTTAGGAAATAAATTTGTTCATATTTCTAACTTCGTCTTTCAAGTTAGGATAAAATAAATTCATTTTCCTTTTGGGTTAAAATCAACTACACATTCATTTGGAGTTTTAAAAAGAACCACATCTTTCATTTAGAGCTCTAAAAAGAATCACATTTGTTCAAAGTTAAAAAGAATCACAAAAACAAACACGCAAATTTATTTTTTTGCAAAGTTAGGAACAAATTCTTTTGGTGCTTAAAATCAACAAGGCAAATTTTATTTCTTGCATCAAGCTAAAACTCACAATCCACACTTCCATTTTTGGTGCAAATAAAATTCACAATCAACTTGTCTCATTTTTAAAGCAATTTTACTTCATGCAAACGTGTTTTTCATTAAGTCAACCAGGATTTTCAAATTCTAGTTTACTCAAACAATTGCCTTTGAAAATTAAAAAGAACACCATGATTGTTGGAGCAACATCTCCAAATAGATAGAAAATCATTGCGATGACAAGTTAAAAGGAACAAGTGAATTTTGTGTTTGGCACACTTGTGCAAAAGAGTTGGTCGAGTGGTCCTACTTCTAACACACACTATCCTCTCCCTTGGCTCTCGTGGTCCTAGGTGCAAGAGAAAAGTGTTAGTAACACTCAAAAATTTTATCTTTTTAAGAGAGGTCTGCCAAGAGACACATCACTCTTGGGAATGACCTCGCGCGGTAAATCCTTTGAGCCTCTATAGAAATCAGGTGAGAGAAAAAGCTGTAGCCTTGGGTATAGCTGTTCCTATAGTGTAACTGGCCGAAAGGACAAATGGGCCCGACCACTAGTTACAAGGCTCTTAAGTGAGTCACTGCAGAATGAACTTATGTCCAAAAACATCGAACATGACTAAACACCTTTAAGTAGTAGCCCACCCATTCTATTGATTGAGGATATTTGCGATATAATTTAGTGCAAGAGCATAGATGGTTTTGCTCCCAAGATACTCACCATACATATTTCCTTGAGTAGAAACATAGCTTTTTGAAAAGTCACTTGTGGCTTGATAAAAGTGGTGACTCCCCCATCATAGGGATCATCTATTTGTTATGCTCGTGCAAGACTTAGTATATCACATCCTTACCTACCAAGGCGGGATTCATAAGGTATGTAGTACCAAAGTCGAAGAAATATCAAGATGTGGGCTAAATTTATCACAACTGGCCATTTGACCTTAGGGATAAAAAGTGTTTGAAGTGTGTTCATTTTAAAGACCAAGTGCAAATTGAGATGACTTTAGGCTTTGGAAATACACCTTACAATATATCTAAAGGAAGGGTCATATACAAGTCCAAGGATTGGGTTGATCTAGACCCATACTCATTTGTGCCTTTTTTAGGCAACATTCTTGTGTTTGTGAGCTTGCTTTGTTTTCTTGTCAAAGAAACATCCAAATAAAATCACTTCCAAAAACAAAGTATTCATCCAACCAAACACATCAAAAACAAAGTGCAAACAACAAAAGTATCAAAACTTTATGACCATTCTTCACATCTTACGAAAGAAGAAGCGTCATCAAAATATCAACTTGAAAAGAAGACCATTAAGCTCAAAGGCTTTGATCAAAAGGAGGAAATTCTTCTATATAAATAGACAAATCTTTGTCTCACATAGAGTCTTTCTGCGTCGCATGCGTCTCTACCTTCAAGGCAAAACAAACGAATTTGATTCAGAATCATTGAACCGCAGAGCTTTTATGCAATATAGAGCTCTAAGTTATCACAAAAACCAAGGAGGTAAGATTAATCCCAACTTTTTCCCAAACGTCTATATCACATACAACGTAGCTCGAGAAATACCATCAACACCCGAAAGGGAAGAGGTAGAGTTTGTCCCATTTGTGACACAAAGCTTTTATTGAAGTTAAATTTTTTTTCATCCATTATCTTACTCATACATCATCACTTCATCATCAATCAATTCCAACTCTCAAAACATTAAGAGGTTGTTGCTCCAAGTTCTCTTTTTAGATATTGCTTGAATCAAACGCATCACATCACTTTTTAGATTGTTTCTACATCTAGGATAAGCTCATCCTAAGAGACACATCTACGCAGGTTAAAACTAGTTCATGAGTGAATCCTCTCATTACTAGGTAGTTAAATCTATAACACATCTCAGATTTCTCTACACCTTATCACATCCAACCTTATCAAAACAAAACAAGCAATTCAAAGAAGGAATTTTGGTTACATCTACCTTAAAAGTGCTAGAGATCTACATGCAACACAATTCACCAACCATCAACCTCTCATTTCATCAAAAACTCATCATCATTTTCACACAACTTCAACAAAAGCTTGTAAACAAAATGGCCCAAACCCGATCACAGTCAAGGCAACGAGAAATAGAAATGGAAGAAGAAGAAGAGGAAAATCTCAATGAATTTCAAGAAGCACTTGGAGGAAATGCAAATGATGAAAACCCAAGTACTCCCACTCCTGCAACAATAGAAAGGGCCCAGCGTAACCCTCTCTTTAATAGACTTTTTGATGAAATACTCAGGAGCAATGCGGATGCTCACTTTTTAAAGCTCGCTCAAGAAGGAGCAAAACTCCCCTCTGACTTTCATCTTGCCCAATTAAGACAAGCATCAGAAAGACAAAGTCGCCATGAAGAGGAAAGAGGTAGAGATCCCATCAGATATAACATTCCTCGAGGCAACCCACCACCTCCTCCTCCAACTGAAATGGAGATGTTGCGGCAACAAGTCGAGAATCTTGCCCAACAACTTCATAGTGGTGTCAAGACCAACCAATTCTCACTCAATGACATTTTTCCTTATCCTTTTGATCGGAATCTTTATATGCCACCCTTTCCACGAAGATTCGAAACACCCAAATTTGAAAAATATAGAGGAAAGGGGGATCCCCGCGATCATGTCAGAGAATTTCATTCCGCTTGTCTTGAAGTGGCATATGAAGACACATACCTAATGCGCCTTTTTCCCCAAAGCTTGGGAGGAACAACCACATCATGGTTTTCCCGACTATCAGGTGGCATTAGAACATTTGAGGAACTCATCCAGAAGTTCCTAGCTCATTACTCTCATAACATTGAACGCGACATCACCATAGCCGATCTATACAACACCAAACAAAAACCAGGTGAACTATTCTCAGTATTCCTGCAACGATGGCGCCAAATGTCTAGCAGACGTTCTCTTCAGTTACCTGAATGAGAACTAGTGGAAATATTCATTTCCAACTTAAACGAAGAAATGGAATTTCACCTAGATGTCAAAGACACAGACTCTTTAAATGATATGATCACCAAGGGATTGAAGTGTGAATGGGCACTCATCAAGAAAGGACTCATCAAAATCTATAATGAATCAAAGGATGGTCCTCGTCCACGCTTCAATAGTGATAAACCAAGCTTCTGGAACAAAAACAAGAATATTGTCAATGATGGGGTTGTGGATGCTCGGACTATCCAAAATGCACAACCTGTGGTGCGATTTGCAGGACAGAATCCTCCACCTCAGAATAACACAAATGTTCCTTCAAATCAAAGTTGCATCACATCTCACGATGAACCAAGACCTCGTCAGCAAAAACAGAAACACACATACACTCCCTTAGGGGAACCCATTGAAACAGTATTGCGACAACTCATTTCTCAAAATTTGGTCACTCTCCCTAAAACATCAAACTATGAACCTCAAGTCAAACCCGCATGGTGGCGAGATACTGAACACTGCGATTTCCACCAAGGGAGAGGACATAAGACAAGTAATTGTCATCAATTGAAAGATCTTATTCAGGATCTTATTGACCGAGGAGAAATTGAAATAGAAGGACATGACCCAAAAACAACAAATAATGATCATCTGATGTTCAAAAATCCACTTCCATCACAAGATCAAAGGGGTCCTTCCACTTCCAGGAGAGGCACTGATACCACTGATTATACACAGGCTGCGTATAATTATATTGTAAATCACTTGTATGATGCCAGTGAACAAGTTGCAACTATAACCTTCAAAAATCCCAACTCAAATTGCAATGTTGTTACACGTCGTGGCAAGGTCACCATAAAGGCAGCTCCATAAGGCACCACCTCCATCCCAAAGCAATACAATCTTGTGGAACAATTAGACAAAACACCTGTGCTTATATCCATTTTAGAACTATTGCGCCTATCGCCATCCCATAAAACTATCTTGGATCAAGCACTCCAAGAGGCATCAGTCCCTGCAAATCTGAATACAGACCAATTTCAAGCCATGGTTGGAAGTCTCAAGTCATCACCTTGTCTCACTTTTTTCAAAAGTGACAACTCTTCCTTCCAACAACCTCATAACGCTTCGCTACACATTGAAGGCTTTATTAACTAGCATAGGATCAAGTGAGTCTTGATCGATAATGGAGCAGGCCTGAATATTTGTACACTACAGTTGGTCACAACATTGGGATATGCGGTAGAATCAGTGGATCCTCGTAAGAAGATCACAATCAAAGCCTATGATGATGCAGAGCGTTCATCCAAAGGAGCTGTGGTACTACCAATCCGAGTGGGCCCTGTGGTAAAGCACATCATCTGTCAGGTTCTCGACCTTCCTCTGCCATAAAATCTATTGTTAGGAAGACCTTGGATACATGCCATGCAAGCCGTTCCATCTACCTACCATCAATGTATCAAGTTCCCACATAACGGTGTAGAGATCACAATCCTGGGTGATGCAAATCCCTTTGCATATTGCCATAATATCAGCCATCAACCAGAGATTACCATTCCTAATAATAGAGAAGCCATTTCCTCCACATCATATATAAGTCCCGCCTCTCTTGCCAGTTCGAACACCACTATACCAAAGCAAGAAAAGCTTAAGATGAAAGTAGCAGAGGAAGGCCCTGGGGAATAGGAATACAACTCGAGTCAACTCTTTTGTGTGGGACAAATGCCCACTTCTCCTAGAACACATGGTAAACCACAATAGTTACTCCAGCAACCACTAATCACGCCAACATGTGCTTTGATGCCTTTCATCCTTGGAAAGAGTCAAGAAGAAGAAACCCAAGATGAGGACTTAACAGACTGGATCTATAAAGATCCCATCACCACTGATATACCACAAGTTAAACTTCCTACAGATCAGTATGGCAAAGGTCTCCTCATTATGCAAAGAATGGGGTATGATGGTCAAAGTGCTTTGGGATGTTGCAAACAAGGACGACATGAACCTCTGCTGCCAGAATTAAAGCCCAAAGGTAATATAGGCCTAGGCTTTGAAAAAGAGATCTTTCCTAAACTCAAATTCAAAGGAAAACCCAGCAAACCATTATGTCAGCCTATTGCAAAGAGGACACCTTTCATTATCAAAGCAACATCGAGCACCATCACAACTACCCCACCGAGGCTCAGAATCCCAACACAACCATCACCAATGCCACTCATCCCACCAAACGAACTCGTAATCCCATCAGCAGCACCATTAGCAGCAACAACTATATCAGAACCTGCAACAGCATCTATGGCACTAGCAGTTCCAGCAGAAGCCACTGAGTCAATATTACCGATACACCCTATACCAGATTCCTTGATCCCCATCAACCTTCCTGCAACACCAATCACTACAAAGGTACATCAACCAATCACACCTGCAGTATTTAACTCAAAAGACATCCCAGTATGGTATAGTAATCGGATGCTGGAAAGTGACTCAGAGACCGACTCACATGAGTGGAAATTTGATTCTGTACAGCTTAACACTTCAAATGAGGAAGACACATCACCACCTCCACCACGCAAAGACATCCCTGTTTACGGAGAAGTACAGATAAAGACCACTTGGGTTCCTGAACTGGAAACATCTTCCACAGACCCTACGTCTCATCCTACGCCTGATTCTGACAAGGAGAGTACCATTAACGACCTTCACCATAACATCTTAACCCTTACTGATACATCTAATGCACTTAACCTAATCGATGAAGTAATGCCCATTATCCACCCTGAACTCATCGAATGGAACCAACCAAATTCCCCATGCCTTGACTTCTTCCAAAATGATGAGGCCATCATTGACTTTTTGGAATTAAGGGATAACCTACCAAGTGGGGATCACAAAGCTAGATTCGCCATCGAACTTAATAGCGCAGCATACTTCGGGGCGGATGCCAAACCTTTCAGCTACAAAAATATAACAATAAAACATGGATCTTCCAGTGAAAACCACACTGTGGCACTGTTTGATCCAACAAAAGTAAAAAGAAAGAGTGTATCCAATGGTGAAAACCTCTCTGAGGCGCTCGAGGATGAAGGGTTTGACATTCTCCCTGCTAATGCACAACAGGAATGATCAACGATTCTCATCGAGGAAAACAAAGAATACAATGTGGGGACTCCTGAAAATCCTCATCTCATACATCTAGCATCTCTTCTCACTCCAGAAGAACAACCTAAATTTATAGAGTTCTTCCAGAAGCGTCAGATCAACTTTGCATGGTCATATGCAGACATGCCTGGGCTTGATCTTGATTTAGTCATGCATCACCTCACCGTAGCAAAAGGAGCCAAACCTGTCAAGCAGAAGCTTCGCAAGATGCATCCTCAGATTGTAGTGCTAGTCAAAACATAACTCAAGAAACTCCTAGATGTTGGTTTCATTAGACCAATTGATTATGCAGATTGGATCTCCAACATTGTGCTTGTCGGCAAACCAAAAGGGGGCATCCGCATTTGTACCGACTTCAGAGATCTGAATAAGGCATGTCCTAAGGATGACTTCCCCCTACCAAATATCGACATCATAATAGACTTGACAGCAGGACATGCCATGCTTTCACTCATGGATGGCTTTTCAGGATACAATTAGATAAAGATCGCACCAGAAGATCAACATAAGACAGCCTTCACATGTCCATGGGGCACATACTGCTGGAATGTAATGCCTTTTGGTCTAAAGAATGCAGAAGCAACCTATCAACAAGCAATGACTACTATCTTTCATGATATGATGCATACCATAATGGAAGATTATGTTGATAACTTATTAGCAAAATCACTCACTAGAGAAGGTCATTTGGACATATTAGAGAGAATCTTTGATAGACTGGAACAATATCATGTTCGACTCAACCCAAAGAAATGTGTCTTTGGAGTAACCTCCGGGAAACTTCTAGGATACATTGTCACAAGCAAAGGCATTGAGGTCGATCCAGCAAAGGTTAAGCCAATCATGGACATGCCACCTCCAAAGAATATCAGTCAGCTAAGGACATTACAAGGGCGACTTCAATCCATCAGAAGATTCATTGCACAATTGGCTGATAAGTGTCACCCATTCACACACCTGCTACACAAGAACATCCACTTTCAGTGGGATGCCCGATGCCAACAAGCATTTCAGATGCTTAAAGACTATCTCATGAATCCACCATTGTTGATGCCACCAGATCCAAGTAGACCGTTGTTACTCTATATATCAGCAACAAGTATAGCATTGGGTGTACTACTGGCACAACATAATGTGGAAGGAAAAGAGTGTGTTGTTTACTACATCTCTCGCACACTGGTGGGCTATGAACTCAATTATACACTTATTGAGCGAGCTTGCCTAGCAATAATCTTAGCAACCACTAAACTGAGGCACTATCTGTTAACACACAAAGTACAACTCATTGCAAAGATTGATCCACTCAAGTATTTACTTAGCAAAGCAGCATTGACAGGTCGCTTGGCCAAATGGGTGATGATTCTAAGTGAATTTGACATCGAGTATGTAGACCGTAAAGCTATCAAAGGGCAGGTTATTGCAGATTAGTTGGCTGATGCACCACTCATAGACGAGCATCCTCTCATTTCCAATTTTCCAGATGAAGAGATATTCATGATCACAACAACACAACCATGGAAACTATACTTTGATGGTTCGTACACTAGACATGGCTCGGGGGCAGGCATTCTGTTTATCACACCTCAAGGTGACAGCATCCCGAAGTCTTACAGGCTCACATTTCCATGCACCAACAACATAGCAGAGTATGAGGCCTTGATCACAGGACTCAGGCTAGCCGTACAATGGAAATTACAAGAACTACAAGTATATGGCGACTCCCAATTGGTCATTCGACAAGCAACAGATGAATATCAGACCAAGGATGATAAACTCATGCCATATAAGCAAATGGTGGACAATCTAAAGACATCATTTTCTACTATCACTTTTGAGTAGATACCAAGAGATCAGAATCGAGTTGCTGATGCTATGGCTACCATCGCATCTCTCCTAGATCTTCCACAAAATTCAACACGCTATGAGTTCTTGGTAGAATAGCTTTGGATTCCCGCTTATGATATCCCCGAATCCGAAATGATATGTCACCTTGTCGGTTCTGAATCCCCATGGTATGGTGAATTCTACACCTATCTCCATGATCAAACCCTTCCTCCCAACCAATCGAATAACCAACGTAAAACCTTCATTCGCCAAACTGCTCGATATACCATTATTGCCGAAACCCTATACCGACGCGGTCTTGATGGTACTCTCCTTCGATGTCTGGAACAAGGTGAGATAACAAAAGCTTTGGAAGAAGTCCATGAAGGAATTTGTGGGACTCACTCAAGTGGTCCATCACTAGCCAAGAAACTCTTGCGCAATGGATACTATTGGCCATCTATGGAAAAAGATTCCTACTACTTTGTCAGAAAATGCAAGAAATGTCAAGTTCATGGCAACTTGATACATGCAACAGCCCAGGAACTACAACCAATCACGAAACCATGGCCTTTTTGTCAATGGGGACTTGACCTTGTGGGTAAGATCCATCCATCTTCATCCAATGGCCATAAATTCATTATTACCGCCACTGAATATTTCACAAAGTGGATCGAAGCTATTCCACTTACCCAAGTCACCGGCAAGCAGATCACCTCATTCATCCTCAACTACGTCATCTGCCGGTATGGTGTACCCATGTCCATCATCATAGATAACGGTCTTCCTTTCAAAAATCAAGATGTTCATGAACTTTGTGAGAAATTTCACATCCAACACCGCTTTTCCACCCCCTATTACCCACAAGGCAATGGTCAGGCCGAAGCATCAAATAAGAACATATTAAGAATCCTCAACAAGACAGTCAATGATGTCGGTCATGATTGGCATGTTCAACTAAATCCAGTGCTATGGGCATATCGAACTAGCATTCGAACCCCTACAGGTGCAACTCCTTATTCATTGGTCTATGGTGCAGAAGTTATCTTGCCTATTGAGGTCGAGATACCATCATTACAAGTTTCCTTGCATAATCTAATAGATGACGAAGCATATAGAGTATCCCATCTTCAGGACTTAGAGTTACTTGATGAGAAGCGACAAGCTGTATACAACCATCTCAAAGCCTATCAACAACGCATGAGCAGAAGCTACAATCACCAAGTTAGACCTCGTACATTTGAGGTAGGTTATCTTGTTCTCTGAGAGAATCCTCGCAACCAACCAAACAGAGAACATCAGGGCAAGTTTGAATCAAACTGGCTGGGCCCATACCTTGTCACTGCTATATTTGGGTCTGGGGCATATCAGTTGGCTACTTCAGAAGGAGAACCGCTCGCAGATCCAATCAACAGCATGCACCTCAAACAGTTTTATACCTAAGCTGTACAGAGCATCAGGTTCCCCTGCATACCAGAAAATACCAAAAACATTCAGAAAAATGTCCTGAAGAAATACACAAAAAAGAAAAAAGAAAAAAAAAGCATCCAAACCGTGAACAACCACTCCGGTGGCACCTTGGGTAAGTGCGATGGTGAAAACCTGGCAAACAGGCGCCACTCCTAAAAGGCTATGGCTCCATTGTCTTTCAAACTTGTTGCGATCACATCTACTTCATACATACATCCATCCATCCATCAACCATGGCTTGTTATAAATCTACAAATCCAAGAAAGTACTACATGCATCCTGCATCCCACTTTTTTATAGTCATGTCTAAACTGGGGGCAATGCCTTTAACCTATTGATGGAAGTGGATTCTACATTGTCTTGTGATTCATTAAAGTTCTTCATTTAAAACTATCTCACCAAATCCAAAAACATTCAAAACTGTTTCACAAAATCCAAAAACATTCAAAACTATTTCACAAAATCCAAAAAACATTCAAAAATGACTCACAAAATCCAAAAACATTCAAAACAATTCAAAATCCAAAAACATCAGAAAACATCAAAAAATCAAACAAAAAAAACATGGCAATACATTGTACATACCCATCTGAGCAGATCCCAAACAAACATTGCGACATACTTAACAAAATGACCATTTATCAATCAAACCAAACAACATCAACAATCTACACAACAAACTATCTTTAACACAGATGCATCCTTCCTTACCAAAACAAAGACAAGATGACATTTTCTTTGACAAGAAAATTTTGTTTAAGCTACATATACTTGATTGATTTATGGTTTATTTATTTTAGGTTCTTGCCGCAATTGTTTGTATCCTCTACGATTTATTTTCGATGAAGTTCTGGGGCATCTACTAATGGTGTCTACGTGGGAAGTTCACTAAGTTACGTGATCATAGGCAAAAATATAGTCATAGATCACTACGGCTTGCTGACTACAACATATACCTCGACCATATGAGCATGAACCATTACCAAGGATCTATATTCTTTATTCTTTATGTATATACTGTTTGTTTGCAGGTACAATGCTCTTTCTTTGATTCCTCCTACCTCATCCAAACTGGATAAAGGTTTTATCTCTTATTATGGTATGCACTTGTCTCAGGATATGATCAGCCTAAGATCAAGGAGGACGATCCAAGTCATGCATGAAAGGAGATAATCCTTGTCTCTTCTGCAAGCAATACTCAGGCAACTTGATCCATTATATCAAGTTGCTTGTATTAACTTGCTATATCAAATCCATGTAAGAAATACTCTGGTCATCTTGAATCTTTATGTCAAGTTGCTTGTATTTTCTTACAACATTTTAAAGCTCAATGATGAAAATAGAGCACTATGGATTGTCATCTCATCTCATCTGTATATATTGCATTTCGTTGCATTCCACCCATCCATACATTCATAATAGCTGCATATCATGCATACATAGTCATAATAATGCATACTCTATTTTACTCATCTTCTTCCATAGGACTCGGTCCTAGTCCTCCATATCTTCTATCTAACATCAAATCCCCCCTCACCCTCCCTATCTTGATCATCAACATCATCCTAATCCCTTCATCACTTCCCATCCTCACTTATCCACAAAATTAAGCCAGTTACTCTGTCTACACAGATACATCGACTCCCACACACCTAGACTATCAACAGATACTCTGATCAAGTATCTTCGGGTCTCAACAGGTAATCGATCATGGTAATCCTAGACTACATCAGGCATTTATCATAATGACCTAGTCTCAACGGGGTTGCCATGATTCCCCACAACCATCCATCACACGCACACACTATCAATTGATCAACCAATCAAACACAATCCAACGGACAATTACATCAATTGTCTACGTCTCAACTTGTATTTTGCTTCATATATCTTGACTTCATCGAGCAATTACATCAATTGTATAAGTCACATCAGGTCACTTTGATTCACTTACTCAGACTTTATCATGTCCAAGCAACCAACTAACATCAACTGTCATGCTTTGACTTGATCAGGGCAATTAAACCGATTGCACCAAATTGTCCAACCAATTTTGATCAATTGTATAGCATCAATCCAAACCCCACACTACATCTACTATGTATCTCTTGCATGACCTCAGGGTACTCGCTGGCTTGTTGTTTCTTCATATTCACTCCATTTTCTCCCATTCTTTCATCATTAGTTCTAATTTCTTCTATTCTACCTCCCCTCCACTTTTCATTCTTTTTCGAGAGATCACCCGATTTTTCAAAAAAATCGACCCATCTCTCGAGAGGGCATACCACTCATTAAATTTATATTTATGGGGCATGTTTCTTTACACCTATTTTTCTTTCTTTGAAACGACGCGATAAAACTGCACCGTCTCAAAGAGGGGCAAATGTAGTCACATAAATCTGTCCACTTAATTAAATGAATATTTAGTATTTATTTGATTATTTAACCATCAATCAATATTTAATTAAATTAATATATTTAATTAATTCATCTTAACCCTCTTCTCTTATTGATTAAATAAATTATTCAATTTATTTGATTTAATTCACTTAACCAAATTCAGACCATTAATTAAATAAATAAATCATATTTATTTAATTAAATCTTCTCTCACATTTAAATAAATAAATATTTATTTAAATTCCCCCAAAATCCCACCTCTCACATTTAAATAAATTAACATTTATTTAAATCACCTTTATCCTCTACCCACTTGCATTTTCCTACAAATGCAAGTTGCACAACTATTTTAAATAAATCATTTATTTAAATCACCTTTATCCTCTACCCACTTGCATTTTCCTACAAATGCAAGTTGCACAACTATTTTAAATAAATCATTTATTTAAATCACCTTTATCCTCCACCCACTTGCATTTTCCTACAAATGCAAGTTGCACAACTATTTTAAATAAATTATTTATTTAAAATCCTATTTATCCTCACCCACTTGAAACCTTTAATGGTTTCCCTTAAAGTCTTCAAACTTAATGGCTTCCTTCTAGAGTCTTCTCAAACCTTTAATGGTTTCCCTTAAAGTCTTCAAAACTTAATGGCTTTCAAGTCTTCAAATTTGATGGCTTCCTTCTATAGTCTTCTTAAGCCTTTAATGGTTTCCCTTAAAGTCTTCAAACTTAATGGCTTCCCTTAAAGTTTTCTTAAGACTTTAATTGCTTCCCTTAAAGTCTTCAAGCCTTTAATGGTTTCCCTCAAAGTCTTCAAGTATTTTAATGCTTTATCTTCCTTTTTCTCATTTAAATAAATTAATATTTATTTAAATATTTATCCAAATGCAACTTACACCATTTAATTGAAATAAATGATTTTATTTTAATTGAAAATACCAAAATTCCTCCCACTTGCATTTTCCTACAAAATCCACTTGCATGCCTAAACCCCTTCTAGATTCTTCTAAACCCTTCCTAATTAACCTAATCTATTCCCTAAATATTGTCACATTCTTAAGCAAATTGGAGTCACTTCTCAAAGACTCTAAAGTCTTTGAAAAACAATTAATGATTTGTGTGTTCAACAAATTAACCTCTAAAGTCTTCCAAACCACTTATGGCTCTTACATGACCATTAATGGTTAATTCCACTTGCACCCATGGTTAAGGACTTTGACCCCTAACTTAACCCTCATGTAACCCATGTGTCTCTTCAAAGCATTTATTTCTTTGACTAGGGTAACCATCATGTCCCCTCAAGCATTTAATGCTCCTTATCTCTCCTCTCAAGTCTCCTCATGGTGACGCTTGTCAACATGGGATTGGATTGAAAGTCTCACATGGATTGAATATCTTTCAATCCTAACCCTTGTTAAGATTACTCAATCTTAACCCTTCATTTCCCCATTTCTTCTATAAATAGAACCTTTCTCCTCAAGCAAAGGGGAAGCATTAGAGTATTGTTGTTATACTGGTATTAGCATAGAGCTTTTTCATAGCATCACTATCTACACTTGCATAGCATTTGCTTATCATATTCAACCATCTTGAATCTCCATATGGCATCCATGGCTAGTGCTAAAAGCTGAGAGCTACACTCATGTGGAACTTGGAGAGGGGAGAAACAAGGGAGAAGCATCAAAAGACATCATGGAAGCATCTTAGGGAGGCTCTTCTCCTTTCTTTTATTTTGTTAAACTTCTTTCATGCTTTTTGAAATCTCTTTTGATATGTTTGAAATGGTTTTTAGTTCTTTGTTTTGTTTTTATGGTTGAAACTAACTTATTAACATTGAACTTTGTTGTTGTCTTGTCCCCATTTCCATGACATCAGCAATTATAATTGTAGTCACATAAATCTGTCCACTTAATTAAATGAATACTTAGTATTTATTTGATTATTTAACCATCAATTAATAATTAATTAAATTAATATTTAATTAATTCATCTTAACCCTCTTCTCCTATTAATTAAATAAATTATTCAATTTATTTGATTTAATTCACTTAACCAAATTCATACCATTAATTAAATAAATAAATCATATTTGTTTAATTAAATCTTCTCTCACATTTAAATAAATTAATATTTATTTAAATCCCCCAAAATCCCACCTCTTACATTTAAATAAATTAATATTTATTTAAATCCCCCAAAATCCCACCTCTCACATTTAAATAAATAAATCATTTATTTAAATCACCTTTATCCTCCACCCACTTGTATTTTCCTACAAAAGCAAGTTGCACAATTATTTTAAATAAATAATTTATTTAAATCACCTTTATCCTCCACCCACTTGTATTTTCCTACAAAAGCAAGTTGCACAACTATTTTAAATAAATTATTTATTTAAAATCCTATTTATCCTCACCCACTTGAAACCTTTAATGGTTTCCCTTAAAGTATTCAAACTTGATG
This sequence comes from Cryptomeria japonica, assembly GCF_030272615.1. Taxonomy (NCBI): domain Eukaryota; kingdom Viridiplantae; phylum Streptophyta; class Pinopsida; order Cupressales; family Cupressaceae; genus Cryptomeria; species Cryptomeria japonica. The sequence continues at coordinate 317,833,221 of NC_081413.1, read as the reverse complement.
GCTTTAAAGTCTTCAAACTTGATGGCTTCCTTCTATAGTCTTCTTAAGACTTTAATGGTTTTCCTTAAAGTCTTCAAGCCTTTAATGGTTCCCCTCAAAGTCTTCAAGCATTTTAACGTTTTATCTTCCTTTTTCTCATTTAAATAAATTAATATTTATTTGAATATTTATCCAAATACAACTTGCACACATTTATTGAAATAAATGAATTTTTATTTTAATAAAATCCTATTTTCCCTCACCCACCAAATCCACTTGCAAAATCTAATCCCCTTCTAGATTCTTCTAACCCCTTCCTAATTAACTTAATCCATCCCCTAATTATTGTCACATTCCTAAGCAAAATGGACTCACTTCTCAAAGCCTAAAAGTCTTTGATAACCATTAAAGGCTTTCAACCTTCAATCACTAAATGTCTCAAAGTCTTGGATAACCTTTGAAAGCTTCCAACCTTCAACCACTAAATGGCTCAAAGTCTTTGATAACCATTAAAGGCTTCCAACCTTCAACCACTAAATGTCTCAAAGTCTTCGATAACCTTTGAAAGCTTCCAACCTTCAACCACTTAATCCACAAAGTCTTCAAAAACCATTAATGGATAACCCAAACCCTCCTACATGGTTAAAACATTTGTTTTGACTCAACCTCTACCCAACCCAAGGGTCTCATCAAGCCTTTAATGCTTTGACCATGATTATCTCTTAATCATTTGCACAAAGGTTTATCCTTGCATTAACTCCTAATCTAGTGGGTAATCCTAATTTAGGCTTGACCCTTACCTTCTAGATAACCATGAGGTCTCCTCAGGCATTTAATGCCTCCAACCTCTTCTCTCAACCCAATCTTATGTTGACACTTGTCACCATTTCATTGGTGCAAATTGTGCACATGGATCCCCAACTTTCAAGCTTGACCCTTGATTAAACCTTTCAATCCTGGTCATCCATTGCTCTATTTTTCCTATAAATAGAGCCCATTCCTTCATAATCTAGATCCTGAAAACTTGTATGCATTTAGGCTATAGATATTTTTAGAGAGCATTTAGCATAGCATAACTAAAATCTTGTCTTTTTGGTAAAATCAATCATTTTAGCATCAATAGCATAGTATTTAGCTTTTCATTTCATATTTGAAGCTTAATATTAAATCTCAATCCTCCATAAGCATCCATAGTGCAAAAAGCTGCTGAGAGCTACACTATTTTGGAACTTGGAGAGGAGAGGAACAAGGGAGAAGGAACTAAGAGTATGTTAGGAGGTATTTGGAGATGCCTCATCATGTTTGCTTTGATAGTTAAATATGCTTGCATGCTTGTAGTCTCTCTTTTGGTATGCCTTTTTAGATTAGTTTTCGATTGACTAACACTAATGTTTTGTGTGTTTTTGTGTTATTTGATCATAGACTAATCTTGTGCCATTTAGGAGGGCATCAATAATATTATAGTATTTTTTAATAAAGAAAAATAAAATTGACAAAATTTATAAAAACATATAACATTATTTTAACTTAAATAAAAATGTAGATTGAAAAAGAAATTAACAATTACAATTATAGTTGAATATTAACAAGATGGATAAACTTTGGGACAAGAACATATAGATTTTTTATTTCTATATGTTCTCGTCCAAATTTCATGCACTTTGTTAATATTTTATTTCTTTTCCAAAATAAATTTAAAACTAAACTAAATTTTATTTCGTTTAGTTAGATTACAATTTTTACTTATTCTCAAATATAGCGTCATCAAAGAACAATGATTTACTGACTTCACCATTTCAATTTAGGTATTAGTTGCATGATTTTTCTTAAAGTAAGTTTATAATAAAAATTATTATAAATATAAATAAATAAAATTGACAAATTTCTCAAAAAACATAAAATTATTAACTTAATGAAAAAATATAGATAGAAAATGAAATTGACAATTAGAATTATAGTTCAATAAGTTTAAGCGTTAGTTGTTACCATCTACCAATAATTCTTTGATTTTTTATTTTAGGTCATGGAAAACCTCCAAGGAATAGAAATAATTGATGTTCCAGATTCTGAGTCTGAGGTCTCCGTTACAAGTCCCACTTTATCAAGTGTTAATTCCGTCAATGAAACGAAACTCCAAAAAATGGCAAGAGATGTAAGGAACCAGTGTAATGAATTCATCGAGAGGCTCATACTCACAAGATCTCGTATACATGTTGTTGAAGGCGAAGATGTTACCGAAATTCTAGAAATTGTTCATATCTTTCGCACCACATTTGTCAAATATGCCAATTTTGGGGACTTTGTTAAAGAATTTTTTTATGGCGAACAATATGATATGCATTGCTCTACTCAACAAGTCGAACACATTCAACAATTTCTCAAGGAAATGTAATGTGAAAATGTTTGCAGTAGCTTGAAAGTAACAATTTTGTATTGGAAATACAGATAAGATTTTGTATTTATTAAAATACAAATAAAATTTTGTACTTGTTAATGTACAAGATAATTTTTTGTATTTATTAAATATAAAAATAAATTTTTGTATGAATATATTATATTTCATCCGATATTGTATTTCTTAATAAAATGCATTACACTTACTCATATTTACTCTTTAACGTTACTACTCAAAAAATCAACCTATAAGTCATAAATAAAAAAATAATACTGAAATCGTGAGTTTATAACAATGATATTAATAAATACTTTTTTTGATAGCGAATATTTATTTAATGAGCTATCATATTCATTGTGGAAAAAAAAAAATATTGCTGACATTAAAAAACTTTGGATATCACAATTAGAAGTTCAATACAAAGAACAACGTACAAGGTTTATGTAAGGGTGGATTTATCAACTTCACGAAACATAAAATTAGTCTAACAGCATAGTTTTAAACATTAAGTGTTTTCTTCACTTATTTAGTTAAATCTATAATGAGCTAAGGACATTATGCAATCTTTAATTTGATATTACTCAAAAGAGAAATAGGCCTGTAGATACATTTAATTATTTTTTATTGAGCTATGTTTCCAACATTTATAATAAAAGTATGCATTTTTTCATATATTTTTGTCTTCACTCCTTTTAGAATTTTTATTTTTTATTTATTATTTCTAATAATATCAAATGATCTTTAGTTGTATATTTCCCATTTATTTAAGTTCTCTATGTGTTTGATACATTAGCTATGGTTCGACCAAGGAAACACTTCTTCAAGACCGAAGAGCAAAGAAAACAACAATAAAGAGAATATCAACGAGAATATTGTAGGCGACGTATGCAACAAATGATAGATTCTCAATTGGATGAGTATAGAATCCAAATAAATAAAGAAGATAGAGAAAGATATGCTAAATGTATAGCAGAAATGAAAAATGAACAGTTACAAGGTGAAACAATACTAGAGGAAAATGTTAATAGGAATATAGGCAATCAAATACATGAGCATCGCTCTCATTCTGAGCAACATAGAAACATAAATAGAAATACACATCAACGCATATCTGAGGAGGCTCACTCATAGGAAGTCATAAGAGATAAAAATGATGTTGAGGTGTGTCCTATACATAATGAAGCGAGAGTAAAAAGTAATCCCCAACTAGGGGAAACACAACAAATCAGGGATCATGTATATATTTACTCTCTACTCAAAATGGAGAGCTCGCATGGAGGAGGAGTAGGCGACAATGGAAGAATTCAAATTTTGAATTCTCTGCAAGGCAAAAACTCTGGTTCCAATGGAGGTAGCGGCCAAATCAATGGAGCTAGCCAGATGGGGGAGATGGACAAGCCTCCGAATATTCTGCAGGTTGATGGTACTTTGTCGGAAAAGAATGTGGGTCGTGGAAACTCGGTTGGGGGGTCTAGCCCACGTGAAGCTGTATTGGAGAATGGAAAAGAAATTAGAAGGTGGTCAACCCTCTTTGGAACTAGACCATCTGGGAAATCTTCCCTGCCTCCTATTCAGAACATATCAGACCCGACTGGTGGTAAGTTTGCCATCTCTATTCCTGACTTGGTTTTGGATCATAATATAAGTAGTATGTCGAACTCTCTAGTGGGTAAATTCTCCAAATATTGAGGTTGTTAGGGCTTATATTAAATGGAAATGGGCTTTGAAAGACAATGTTGAAATTTCGGCTCTACCCAAAGGCCTTCTCTCCTTTGCCTTTTCTTGTGAATAAGAAAAAATAAGGATTCTTTGTGGTAGTCCTTGGTTGGTCGGAAAGACAGCTCTGGTCCTCCAGAAATGGCACCCGAATCTAAATATGAGTGAATCTCTTCTGGTGCAAGTCCCAGTCTGGGTTAAGCTCCCAGGTCTGCCTCTTGAATACTGGGCAGAAAGTATTTTCTCGGGTATTGCAAGCTCTTTTGGTGAGCTCCTCTCAATAGATCTGGTCATAACCTCAAGGAGAAGGCTCACTCATGCCAAAATTCTATGTAGGGTTCATGATGCAGATATGCCTGAGCAGATAGATATTGTGTCTAAGTTGGGAACCTGGAAACAACAGATCGAATATGAATCCATCCCCTTTGCTTGTTTCCACTATTAAAAAGCAAGTCACTGGGCTAAACATTGCCCTCTAAAGAAAAGAGGGGATAACAAGCAAGCCAAAACTGTAGTTGAGAGTAGAAAGGCTCAGGAGAAAATGGTCTGGCAAGTCAAAAATAAAGAAAACAAGGAAGCTGGCCTAGCTGAGATCAACTGTTTTGGACCCCTGGGAGAGAACAAGGATGTGGTCTCCTCAGCCTCTATTTCTAAACATCATTCCCCCTGGGAATATTTGAGGAAGGAACGTATGGGAGTAGATAATATCCTAGGAGGGCAGATCTCAAGAGAGGAAATAAAAGAATAACATGAATCTTCTAAAGAAACTACCCAGATGGCGATTGCTGACACCCCAACTAGTAAGGAAGCTTCCAACGAAGAGAATCAGAAGGATAAGGATATTAAGGAAGTGGAGCAATCTGAGGAAGGGGAGATCACTAGATCACATGAAGAGAAGGCTGACTCTTCCCCTCTCACAAATAGTTCTGATTTTCAAGAGGCCCAAAACTGTGTTATCTTGGGACTGAATCTTTCTGATTCAGATCATGTCTCTAAAATAGTTATTAGCTCTTCACACGACTCCAGATCACCTATCTAGGGTAATGGAGAGGATATTTCTAGAATCCTTAGTGATCCTAAAGTGGGTTTTGAGAAAGAAGCCGAGTGGAAAATACCAAAACATAGGAACAAGAAAGGCTCCACTCCCTCTGCTGCCCAAATAAGGAAGTCTGGGAGAATTGCTCAAGTTGATGTAGGGTATGTATCCTCATCCCTAGGATGACCTTCAAACCACAAAGTCAGAGATCAAGAGGCTAGCAAGAACATAGAAGATGGGACTTAGAGGACTCTGAAGGAGTTAGGAATTGGTAAGTGATTATGAAGATCGTTTCTTGGAACATAAGGGGACCTAATAATCCCCACAAGCATGATATTATTAGGAATATGATTAGGGATATTAAACCTGACATTTTTCCTATTCAAGAAACTAAGATGAGTAGAGAAAAGGTTGAAGCTTTGAATTTCTTTAAATCTGGTAGCATCTATGGTGGGAGCTCTGAAGGTGCCTCTGGAGGCATTGCAACAATCTGGAATCACAATAGTATTAGAGGTCAAGTTCTTATTCAAGAGAGAATTTTTTCTTGCATTAAGTTTGAGCATTTAAAGGATGACACCTCTTGGTTCCTCACAAACATCTATGCTCCCAATACCTTGAAAGCCAGAAGCAAGTTTTGGAAAAAAACTTATGGAAATAAGGGACAACTTCAAGAACCTCAGTTGGCTGGTCATGGGAGACTTTACTAACCCCGTTGAAAGAGGAGGAAAAATTTGGTGGTTGCCCTTCTCAGTTGGACAGTAGACTGGCTCTCATGGATTTTATAAACACTCAAGCCCTTAATGATGTGGAGATGCAGGGTTTCAACTACACTTGGACTAATAGGAGGGCTAGAAATTACCTTATTCAAGTACGCTTTGACATCGCTCTTATATCTGATGATTGGTTTAGACATTATTTCTGCTCTCTGTCTGCTCACATTCATGTTGGGTATGACCACTACCCTATAGCTCTTATTGCTGACCCTATCAACAGGAGAAGGTATTTTACCTTTAGGTTTGAAAAAATGTGGACATTACATCCGAATCTGACTCATAAAATTCAAGAAAGGTGAAACATTCAAGTTGAGGGTACTGCCATGTATAGAGTTGTGAAGAAACTTAAAATCATACCAGATAACATAAGGACCTAGAATAAATCTAGCTCTGGGAATATTTCTGAGGTCAAAGGAAAAATTCAGGAAAACCTCAACAAAATTCAGGTCCAAATCCAAAAGGATGGATTCTCCACTATTACAATTGCAGAAGAAAATGAGATCCTCAAAAGATACCACGATATCATTGCAAAAGAAGAAGCTTTTTGGAAGCAAAGATCTAGATGTATTTGGCTGAAGGAAGGGGATAAGAACACCAGATTCTTCCATATGTCGACTATCAAACACAAAGCTACTAATAGGATAAAAAAATTGATGGTGGAAAATGTGGAGCTGGTCAAGGAGGAGGAGATTAGAAATGAAGCAAAAAGTTTCTTCTTTGATCTTCTTTGTAGGGATCAGAGCTTGGATGATGATGCTCAAAATGCCTTCCTTGAGAACATTTGTTGCCTTATTGATGAGCATAAGAATTCTTTCTTGACTTCCATCCCTTCAGACTTGGAGATCAGAAATGATGTCTTTTCTTTTGAGGGCAATAAAGCTCCTGGTCCATATGGTTTCCCTATGTTCTTCTTCCAAGAGTTCTGGGATATTGTTGGGAAAGATGTCTCCAATGGGGTTAAAGAATTTTTTGGGGCAAGAAGATTACTGAAAGAAATTAATGGCATCTTCATTGTTTTGATCCCCAAAATTCAAGGAGCTGACTCCATGGATAAGTTCATGCCTATCAGTTTATGCAACTCTTTCTATAAGATTATTTCCAAGGTCCTCAACTCCAAACTCTTGAATGTCCTTCCCTCCCTGATCAGTCTTCAGCAAAATGGTTTTTTGCCAAGAAGGAAAATTCTTGATTTCATCATTACTGTCCATGAGAATATCCATTCCCTTGTTATGGCCAAGAAGCAGGGTTTTATTCTCAAGCTTTATCTCTGAAAGGCTTATGACCGGGTGGACTGGTCCTTCCTCATGAAGGTTCTCTTGGCTTTTGGATTCTCTAATAGATGTGTAGACCTCTTCAAGAAACTTCTCTCCTTTGCCTCCTTTGTTGTTCTTGTTAATGGCTCCCCCTCCCCTTTTTTTAAAGCCTCCAGAGGTTTGAGGCAAGGGGATCCCATCTCCCCTATTCTCTTCATCATTTTGGTTGAATGCTTTGGCATGTACATGGGAAGTATGGTAACTAGAGGTATCTTTAAAGGTCTCCAACCCTCTTCTGTTGTTCACACCTGGTCCCGCCAACAATTTGTGGATGATACCATCATTATGAGGGATTCCAGTATTTTGGAAGCCAAAATCCTGAAGGACACCCAGTGCAAGTATGCATCTGCTTCTAGCCAACTTATCAACTGGGTTAAAAGTGAAGTATTTTTCATCAACACTCCTGAGAAAATACAACATAGAATTAGCAAAATTCTGGAATGTCAGATTGTTGTTCTTCCTGCTACCTACCTTGGCCTCCCCCTGGGCATCTCTCCCCCTGATTCCTTTTGTAGTTGTTTGGTAGATAAATTTCAGAGAAAGATTGTTGGTTGGAAAGGTTCGCTCTTAATTCAGGTTGGCAAGTTACAACTTCTTAAAGCATCCCTTCAAAGCATTCCTATTTATGCTCTTAGTCTCTTCAGAATCCCTGTTAAGTTTGTTGAAAAAAAAAAATCTTTGGTTTGGGGTTGAGGAAAAGAAAAGAATGGCTTTAGTGGCTTGGGACAAGGTTTGTAGATCGATAAGCAAGGGTGGTCTAGGTTTGAGGAGAATCAAGATTCTCAATGAAGCTCTTTTGTCCAAATAGATGTGGAGACTGTTCCACTCTGATAGTGAGTGGTGTGAAATTTGGAGAAGTAAGTATCCTCTCTTGTCTTCATCTCTTTTCTCTTTCATCAACTCTAATTTCAACATCAATGGCTCTCACATTTGGAACCATGCTTCAAAGTGTAAAGACAACATAGCTAAAGGGTTAAATGGAGAGTTGGTAATGGTAGGAAAGTCAAATTTTGGGAAGATTACTAGTTGCTTGATAAGCCTTTTCTATAAATCCCTGACTGGGCCCCTTTTTCTACCCCTTGTAAAAGAGTTTTTGGTTCCTTGGTTGAGGGGTACTGGATAGGTGACAAATGGAAAAATATTGAAGGTATACACCCTGGCCTCATCAATCTCAAGAAACACTTGTTTTCTACTTGGCTGAATAATGAAGAAGATATTCTTATTTGGAAACTTGAGCCCAAAGCCAACCTTACTGTTTCTTCCATGTATGGAGTGCTAACTCCAGCCCCCTCAAAGAACCCCTTCTGGTCTAAAGCTTGGATCAAGGGTCTTATTCTGAAGATCAATATCTTCTACTAGACTATCCTCCAAAACAAAATTTTGACTCTAGATAACCTGAAGATTAGAGGTTTTAATCTCCCCAATAGGTGTATTTTGTGTCATGAGGAGGAAGAGTTTGTGGACCACTTGGCTATTCGTTGTTCTTTCACTGTCTCTATCTGGCAAATATTTCTTAAGACTTTTTGTATGGTATGGGTGTTCCCTAATTCTATTCAAGACTTATTCCATTCTTGGAGCTACCATTGGTCTAATCCCTCTTTAAGAACTTTGTGGAAACTCTCTCTTCCTCACATCCTATGGGGGATTTGGAAAGAAATGAACAACCACATCTTCAGGGATACTTCTCTCCCCCAGGTAGTTGTTTTTCAGAAAATTCAAAGGGCTATAGTGGAGAACCTCAGGACCATTAGAGAACCTTGCACTCATGTCAATTGCTTGGAAGCTCACATCCTCAACTCCTAGAACCTGAAGAGTGTTGTTAGGATTGATACTAAACAAAGTAAGAGACTAGAAGCTAAGTAGTACTCTCCCCCTCCTAGATGGTTCAAAATCAAATTTGACAGTGCTGCTAAAGGCAATCCTGGACTAGCGGGATGTGGTGCAATTCTTAGAGATGAAAATGGCATTTGTAAGGAAATTGTTGTTGTTCCTATAGGTTGCCAAACTAACCATATGGCAGAAGCTATGGCTGCTCTGCAAGGCATCCTTATGGCTAAAAGGTGGAACCATCCTTATCTCTAGATCAAGGGGGACTCTAATAATATCATTAACTATCTTAAAGGAATTACCAAGCCCTCATGGACTATTAACAATATTATTAAGGCTGCTAAGGATCTTATTAAAACCTTTGATAAATGTTTTATCTCTCATATTTAACAGGAAGCAAATGGCCCTGTTGATTGGGTAGCTAATGTGGCGGTCACTCATGACAATATGATTACCTAGAAGGGTGAAGAGGATCTTCTTAATGATGTTAGATCGATCATTTTCATGGATTGATATAATTGTACCTCAAATATTTTAAATGGATTATATAATGATTAATGACATGACTTGGAGGACTCCATTAGCTATCTGAAACTCTCAAGTTTTCTAGTTTGAGTTGTGAAATCATGGGAGGTAACAGGCATCGCTACGAGCCTAGTAATTGTAAAGAATGGAAACAAAAGGAGGAAATCTGGAGTCTTGCAGAAGGGCAGGCTAATGAAGTACATGGATGTTGGCTTTCTTTCCAGTCTTTTGTATGTTGTCTTTATGCTAGTCTTGTTGATCTTTGTTGATCTTTCTTTTGATCTTTATGTAAAAGGTTTCGGGTCCTTAAAACTTGTTTTTCTAATTAATCAGAACAAATCAGGGATCATGAAAATATCGAAACGAATGTGCACAAAGCAACTTTCCAAAGCAATGTAGAAGAGGAAGGGTCGAGTTCAGCATAACATGTTTCAGAAACACCTGAAAATGTAAATCAATAGGGACAACAATTTATTTCTAAATCATTTCAACATGACATCCCAAATGCCAGTAAATTATTAGACACTGATTTCATGAGATTTCAAATGGCATTTCATAATAAATTAGATAGGTTGGCATCACCAACAATGTGCCATATTTGTCAAGAATCTTACATTTGAATCACAGTCTCTCGTAGTCCCCAAGGGCCTATTTGTACTAGATGCAGACAAGAAAAAGGCAATCACATATTTTCATCTGAAAATAATATGGATCCTAGGCCCCAACCAACAGAATTGGCAAATTTATCTCAAGTGGAAGAAATGTTAATTGCTCGCGTTGGCCCAATTTTGCAAGTGACACATGCAACTGGTGGTCAGTTCAAATACAAAGGACACACAATAAGCTTTCCACGGAACATTGAAAATATGGCCAAAAAATTGCCACATTTAGTTAAAGATCTTCCATTGATTGTAGTTCATGGAAAGGATCAACGTGGGACAAGCTATAATTTCACAGGAAAATAAATATCGTGTCTACACAACCCTACGATACAAAATTCAACATGATAAGTTTTACTCTGATGTAATTGTTGATGAAAATTCTCTAGACAATATACCACCAAATTTGAATAATAATGTTTTTAATGAGTTATAAATTGTGCATATGGAGTTTGATTCTGATAGAAATGAAGTTATTTTTGTGGGCCCCCTTATGGAAAGAGATGAGAGAAACATAATAGAGAATACAACATTGATGGCATCCAAACCACCAAATGCCCAAAGGGAAATGGAATTGATTCGTGCATGGGTCAACAATCCTAATGTAGAACCAACAACAATGATGGATTAGCCCATGATCGGTGCATCTCCCATAAATGAATATACAAGGCCAGGATTGCTCGACATGACTTTCCCATCTTTTTTTGCCAACGGTAAATGTGATTGGTTGGAACCGAGACTAGGGAAATTGCATCTACATGAATTTTCCAAGCACCTCCTATGATACAGAGATAATAGATTTGGTAAGCATCCAAGATTTCATTATTATATGATGAACATGATTATAAGATATCGAGCACATAGCTCCACAACTATTTGTGTAAAAACAAGTTTGCACGAAATGCTAATCACAATATAGGAGTCGCGTGAACACATGGACAACACACCACATTCGCATCTAGCAGATAGATTGATGTGATTTGGAACCAGTTTAAGGTGAACAAGATATTATTGGACAAAGTGTCAAGCAAAATTAACAGACATGATTCACCAAATTGGAACACCGATAATATTTTTCACATTAAGTGCAACAGACTTGTGCTGGCCAGATTTGCATACATTGATGCCCGGAACACCACCAAGCAATCCACGAGAAGCCCAACTATGGAAAAAATAAAATGTCATTGATTACCCTCACATTGTTTCACAATACATGCATTTGTGATACTCAAATTTCAGGAAAGATATCCTCGAGAAGGGCATTGTCAAAGACTATTGGCGTAGATACAAATGGCAACACAGGGGATCCGTACATGTGCATGGTTTCATATGGTTAAATGGGGCACCAAATATGGATAATATTGATTGGAATAATCCAGATCAATTGTACTATGCTAAATCATATCTACATGATTTAGTTCATGCATGTAACCCTCGACAAGACACACACCTCTGAAACATATAGGTACGATTACAATAAATTAGCAAATCAAACCCTTTTCATATTATACATAGTTTAAAATAAGTATAAATAGAGATTGACAATAATTAATCCACATTCTAGGTATATCGAAATTTCAATCTACACCCATGTCTAAAAAACACAAGACAATTGGTAGAAACTTCTCTCCATGATGACTATGATGAGATTTTGAATACTATTCAAAGACACACAATGTGTCGAGAGAGTGCATGTCTATGCAAAAAAAGAGGGAAATTGGTTTGCAGGTAAATATTTCCTAACCAATTTTATTCATTTCAAATGTAAATATTGTCTATCTTGAATATATTACTTTGTCTACTAATAAAATATGTGAATGACATATAGGTATAATGCCCCATGGCCGTTAAATTTAGAAGTTTCTAGAATCTATAAAGACTTAGAAAGTGGTGAAATGAAATTTGAGCCATTCACAAACGATGACAAAGTTAACTCATACAATTAGTACATACTCCAACTATGGAGAGCAAAAATTGATTGGCAGCCTGTTATGTCAAAACATGTTGTAACTAAATATATTTAAAAGTATGCAGCCCAAGCTGAAAAAAGCTCAAAAACATACCATCAGATGTTATTACGATTAGCAAATGTAAAAAATCTTGATGTTTTAGCAACAAAAGCATATAGAAGGCTTCTTACCGAAACACTAATAGAAAGGGATATTGGAGCCCAAGAAACAAGTCATGTGCTACTAGAACTTCCATTGGTACAAAGCAGTAGAACATTTGTCAACTTAAATGTTTCAAAGGAAGTATTCAAACACATAGACTTAAATATCGATGATGACAATGAAGAACATACCATATCTTTCATCGATGCATATAGGAACAGGCCACAATTTTTGGAAGCTATGTGCCTTATTGATGCTGCAAAATCATGGATATATAACCAAAACAGAAGAGGAGAGAACAAATGGAGTCCAAGGAAAGTCACTGCTATTGTAAGAGTATTTCCTAGATTTCAATCAATTCCTGCACGTCACTCAGAAAAATGGATTAATTTTTGCTCTTTAGAATTGTTGCTCTATAAGCCTGTTCGTGAAATTCACACAGATATTAGCCACAATGATGAATCAATAATTACAACATGGGATAACTTAAGATATAATCAATGGCACCTAGAAAGGAGAGGAGATATTGAAAATAGTGAAAATGAGGCTGATTCAGAATTTGAAGACAACAATGCCCAAGGTACTACCACAAAGAATGAATGGGAAATTTTATCTAGACTTCATCGTGGACAGATTATGCAAGTTTCAGAAATAGATATGTTGGGCATAAGAGATATAGATTGATAGACAAATTGGTGTCAAGTATTTCAAGGTGAACAATACACAAATGAAGCTACAAATTTCATTAACATAATGAGAAATAGTGGTTGTCTTGTTCATGATGACATACCACAATGTGTGTACTATGGAAACTTCAGTGACAAACAAAATAAAGCAGTCAACATTATAATGTCCCACTATCATACATATCAAAATGTATCACCCTTATATATGATAATCCAAGGCACGACAGGAACAGGTAAGTCATACTTGATCGGTGCAATAAGTCAAGCATTATAAAATGTAGCCTCTCCACAATGCTCTCCTCTACTTCTACTTGCACTGATAGGAGTTGCAACATTCAACATTGGAGCATCAACAATTCATTCTAAGTAGAGAATTCCAATAAAAGAATTCAGTGAGCTACAGGGGACAAGACTTACAACTTTCCAAGAGGAAGTTTCTCACATAAAGTACATATTAATAGATGAAATGAGCTTCTTGGGAGAGATGTTACTTGAAAACATAGACTCTCATCTTCGACAAGCATTTACAGAAAATAATCATAAAAATTTTGGAGGTATGTTTAACATTTAAGTTTCTTAGAATAATAGATCTACATTTTTAACATATTTACCTATTGCTCATGTGTATAAAAATATTTTTCAGGTATATCTATGATATTGGTCAGAGATTTGGCACAATTGCCTCCTATCAAAGATAGAGTGACATATGAAAGCAGAAGGTGTGCAAGGATACTGTGGGAAGAATTCAAAACTGTAGTTACTTTGAGCCATATTTTAAGACAAGATGGACAAAGCAATGAACAAGAAATATTGCGTCTTCTTCTAACAAACATAAGGGATGCAAACCCAACAATAGATGATTGGATGTTACTTATGTCAAGATCAAATGGAAACATGAATATTGCAACAAATGATGAGTTCGAAAATAGTGTTCATTTATTCTCAACAAATGATAATGTGCACAGTCATAACAAGAGAAAATTGTAGTCATTAAAAAACCCTATTGCACGAAGCATTGTTGTAAAAACAAAAACACTTAGTTCTATAGAAGGCGATGGAAATGATGAGTTCGACATGGAACTATTACTCAGAAAAAATGCAAGGGTGATGTTAACTTCAAACATATGGATATAATCAAGTCTTGTTAATGGAGCACTACGATATATTTGAAGTATTGTATATATACCTGGAAGTGCACTACCTTTGCCACCGTCATATGTACTTGTAGATTTTGATGGTTACTCAGGAATTCCATTTGATGATCGTCATCCCCAAAGAGTTCTAATTCTAGAAATTGACAAAGCTAGCACAAAGAAAATTCCATTGAGATTGGCTTGGGCTTTAGCCATACATAAATCACAAGGGTTGATACTAGACAAAGCCACTATTGATATAGGCCCCACTGAAAGAAGTGGTCTCACATTTGTAGCAATATCACATGTCAAATATTTGCAAGGACTACAGATTATGCCACCCTTCACATATGACAATGAAAAAATGAAGAGGGGAAAACAAGTTGCCAGAAGAAAGGAAGAAGAAAGGAGGCTAAAATCCTTAGAAGTTATTTGATCTAATAAATGTTGTTAACAAAATTCTTGAAATTTGTACTTTCAAAAATTAGCAATGCTACTTATCTCTTCTCTTATAATCATGATACTTTCTCTCCTCACCCAAAAGCTTGGTAATAAGAATCTACACTTGGTTCAATTTATTGGATATTCAAAGAGTTTGGTAGTTGAAACACATTGATTGATGTAAATTAATTATTTGAGGAGAAAAATGTATAAATTTATTTATTTTATTTAATCATATATTGTAGGTTTATTTAGACTAAAATATATTTTATTAAATAATATATTTATAAGATGTAAATAGTTTTATGTAAAATCAATATGATAATATATCTACATATTATGATTGAAAAGAAAAATGGACACATTCATGAATGACTATTCTTATCTAATTTAAACAAACAATCATTCTCTATAAAATTTCTCAACATTTAGTAAGTCGTTGAATATATTTTAATTTAATAATTTAATCAAATATAAAGGCTAATTTACTTTGTTTAACATCATTTTCTTATGGTACTAATATCTTATTCTAATCAAGATGGATACCCCTATTTGTCTACAATCCACAAGAAGCATGGTGTCACTTTTTATCGATGTGATGAACCAAAGGTTGTTGCGAATGCTTTCAATGAGGCACCCGCTTATCCTGCATGTGGTTAAAGAGGTCCTAGGGACAGAGTTCCTATGGGCTTACCACAAGTACAGGGTCAACAGATATCACATCCATGTTCTTGGCATTATCCCTAACAATAGGTGTGGTGAAATCTAATGCAAAAAATTTGTGCCAAAGCCTCTTCCAGCACAAATAGCTATGGGATATAGACGAAGTGCTTGACAATGTGGATGCACAAAACATGGTTCCTATGCCCCAATAGTACTATCTAGGGACTGACCGGGGATTCCTGGGAGAGGTCAAGAAGTTTCCCCTGGTCACCATGATGGAGCCAGAAGAATTGACAACCAAGAGGACTGACATAGAAAGAAATTTGGAATTTCTGCAGAGGGCATCCGATATCCTTCCTCCTTTGACCAGAGAATGGATGCGGATGTACAAACAACGAGAAGGATACTGCATACCAGATGAAAGCAACGGGGAGGAGGACAGGCTGGATGTGCCAACTCTACCAGATTGTGGAGAGGACTGGATGGCAGAGGAAGTCAGAGTTGTAGAAGACATAGCAAGAGGCCCGACGCACAAAAGATGCAAAGGGGATTGTCTGATAGTTGCTCGAGCAGCCCATTCTAGGAGGATGAAGAAAGAAGCAAAAAAACAAGGGTTGTCACTGGACCCAAACAACCCACTATTCACTGAGCTACGTGGACCGAGGGATGCAAAGCGTACACGACTATACTAAGGCTGGGTTTCCTAAAAAATGTTTTTTATTGTCTATGTATTTATCAGTTTATTTAGTTATGTTAGCCGGAATATACAATGTAATAGATCGTATAAACCAGCAGTTTTGTAGCTACAGATGGCTGGATTTTTGGTGTTAACATACAAATAGATAAGGAGAGAGCAGGCAAGATCCTTACGCTGTGGTCAGATTTAGCCATCAGGTAGCCTTATTTTCCATCACTTGTTTCCAGGGTTTGGGTACATCACTACTATTTCTTTACCACTTTACTTTCCAGTCCAAAATTGTACCGTTTCTTTACCCACATGTTTTTAAGGCAACAATCTTGCTAGGTGCCATTGGAATTGAGTTGGCTCTGTATAATATCATTCTCACCAACTAAACTTATATATTCAGTATATTTTATTAAATAATATGTTTATGAGATGTAAACAGTTTTATGTAAAATCAATATCATAATATATCTACATATTATGATTGAAAAGCAAAATGGACACATTCATGAATGACTATTCCTATCTAATTTAAACAAACAATCATTCTTTATAGAATTTCTCAGCATTTAGTAAGTCGTTGAATATATTTCAATTTAATAATTTAATCAAATATAAAGGCTAATTTACTTTTTTTAACATCATTTTCTTATGGTTTTATATTTTTTTATTTTATTTTAGATGTTTTTAGTGACATATAACCATATTGAGCCAGCTAATATCTTATTCTGATCGGGATGGATACCCCTATTTGTCTACAATTCACAAGGAGCATGGTGTCACTTTTTGGTGATCTGACGAACCAGAGGTTGTTGCGAATGCTTTCAGTGAGGCACCCGCTTATCTTGCATGTGGTTAAAGAGGTCCTAGGGACAAAGTTCCTGTGGGCTTACCACAAGTACAAAGTCAACACAGATATCACATCCATGTTCTTGGCATTAGCCCTAACAATAGGTGTGGTGAAATCTAAGGTGAAAAATTTGTGCCAAAGACTCTTCCAGCACAAATGCCTAGGGGATATAGACACAGTGGTTGACAATGTGGATGCACAAAACATGGTTCTTATGCCCCAACAATACTATCTAGGGGCTGATCAAGGTTTCATGGGAGAGGTCAAGAGTTTTCCCTTGGTCACCATGATGGAGCCAGAAGAATTGACAAGTAGGAGGACTGACATAGAAAGAAATTTGGAATTTCTGCAGAGGGCAGTTGATATCCTTCCTCCTTTGACCAGAGAATGGATGCGGATGTACAAACAACGGGAAGGATACTGCGTACCAGATGAAAGGAATGGGGAGGAGGATAGGCTAGATGCGCCAACTCTACCAGATTGTGGAGAGGACTGGATGGCAGATAATGTCAGAGCTGTAGAAGACATAGCAAGAGGCTCGACGCACAAAAGATGCAAAGGGGATTGCCCGGTAGTTGCTCAAGCAACCCATTCTAGGAGGATGAAGAAAGAAGCAGAAAAACAAGGGTTGTCATTGGACCCAAACAACCCATTGTTCACTAAGCTACGTGGACCAAGGGATGCAAAGCGCAGACGACTCTACTAAGGCTAGGTTTCCTAAAAAATGTTAGCTAGAATATACAATGTAATAGATCGTACAAACTAGCAATTTTGTAGCTACAGATGGCTGGATTTTTGGTGTTAACATACAAATAGATAAGGAGAGAGTAGGCAAGATTGTAGCCGCAAGCAAACACTATTTTGTACTATCTTTTTTGGATATAATATAAAGGGAGATGGCCCAATCCAACAATTTAACTATCAAAAAAAAATATCTTATTCTGATGATTTATTTTTTTATTAATTTTTTTATTTAATCATATATTGTAGGTTAATTTAGACTAAAATATATTTTATTAAATAATATTTTTGTGAGATGTAAATAGTTTTATGTAAAATCAATATGATAATATATCTACATATTATGATTGAAAAGCAAAATGGACGCATTCATGAATGACTATTCGTATCTAATTTAAACAAACAATCATTCTTTACAAAATTTCTCAACATTTAGTAAGTCATTGAATATATTTGAATTTAATAATTTAATCAAATATAAAGGCTAATTTCCTTTATTTATCATCATTTTCTTATGGTTTTATATTTTTGATTTCATTTTAAATGTTTTTAGTGACATTTAAACATAGTAAGCCAACTAATATCGTATTATGATGATTTAATTTGCTTCAATTACAAATAAATGTTTTCATTATTTATTTCATACATTCCTTGTGCTACTAAATATAGTGATTTTATAATTTTATCACAAATTATGAATACTTTATTATCATTGTTCCTAAATGATAACCCTAATTTTACCATTTTTTTTATTTTCAGCAAATACTTGGAAATATGGATGTTTCACAAGATGAATCGGAAATCATTGTTCAAAGTACAACTCTATCTGTAAACTAAAACAATTTTGTTGAAACTCCTATTGACAAATGTGCGAGAATTGTTTTAGAATGCTGCAACAAAATTGTTAAAGAAATTGAAAATATGAGCTTAATGATCGATGATGTCAAAGAACTTGAAATATAAAAAATGGAAGATGTTGCTAAAAAAACTCATGATGCATCTGCAATAGTGTCTAGATTTCTAGATATTATGAAAGAAGTATATTTTGATCATCTTGTAAATAAAGGACGTAATACCATTCTCATCACTAAAGAATTCATGATGTATTTACACCATTACAATGAAGTAATATTCATATAGTTACTTCTTATTTGAACTTCATCACTTATCACTTATTCAAGTTCATTTTAGCGAAGCATGCATTTTTTCTCCTATATGAGAGTTGAAAGGACAACAATATTAATTGTTATACATGTGGTTTTCTAAATGTGTGGCTTTAAATAGATGTTTTAAATGGTTGTTTTGATTAATTAAAAATAGGTTTTTGAAAGGAACCCGGAACCTTGTTACATAGTAGGAGAAAGATAAAGCATTAAAGAGGCATGAAATAACAGTGCCTGGACACCCATACAAATAACATATCCTAGTTAAAACAAAAAGGGATCACAAGACAAAGAGAACAACAATATACAACCTAAGGACAACACAAAGACAACACCGATACAACACAAGGACATGGACATCTAGATGTTTCTTATGAGTTCTTCTGCATGAACCACTATCTGTTTCATATTGACCGCAGAGTTTTTCATATCATCCAACTCCTTTTCCTTGATACCAACCTGTTTCCGAGTGTTGGCCCTTGTTCTTTTTTCATGACCCTTCTTCTCAGTCCGATCCTTATCATCCTCCTTGCCTTTAATCTGTTCAAATTTATTTATCAGCATGTTAACATGGTCAATAGTGGCCTTAAGGATCTGGAAGTTTTGCTCAGCAATCCTCTTCACAGTAAGCTTCATCTTATCAACTCTATTGACCAAATTGTTCAGGTTAGTTTCTAGACCCTTATGTTGTAAATGGTTGTTTAACAAATATATATGAAATGTTAAATGTTTAGCAACTAAATATCAAAAAATAAATTAATATTTTTTAAGAATATTTAACATGTAAATTAGAAAGATTTACCATTTTTTTGAATTATAATATAAAAGAAATAATTCCATTTAAAACAAATTTTAAGTGGGTGTGTGGCAATGTATAAAACTTCCACTACTAATATCTTTAATTTTCAAAACAAATTTTGTGCTACTATTTATCTGTAATATACATGATTCTCTAAGATGTGTGACGTCAAACAATCCTAAATCAAATTATAATCCTAATCCTACCCCCAATTACAATTATAACCCTAACACTAACTATAATTAGGGTTACACTATTAATAAACCCTAACCCTGACCATAAACTTAACCCTAACACTAAACCTAACCATAACCCTAACCATAATCGTAAACCTAAATCAAACCCTAACAATGATGTAAACCCTTATCCTAGGCATAATACTAAACTTAACCCTAACAATAAACCCTAATCCTAATGCTAAACATACATTAAATAATCATAAATCAATCACAATCCTAACCCTACCCCCAATTAGAATTATAACCCTAACCCTAACCCTAAATTTGATATAAACTCTAAACAAAATTGTAACACTAACAATAATTCCTAACCCTCACCATAAACTTAACCCTAACACTAAACCTTAGACATAACCTGAACTCTAACCTTAATTGTAATCCCTAACCCTAATGCTAACTATAATCCTATACCTAAACCAAACCATAAAATTGATGCTAACTCTAACCATGATATAAACCCTAAACATTATCATAACCTTAATCGTGAAACCTAACCCTAATCATAACCCTAACCCTTACCCTAACCCTAGACCTACAATGATGTAAACCTTAGTGCTGACCATAATAGAAGCCTTAACTCTAACCTTGACCATAATCCTAACATTAATCCTATATCCTAACCCTAACCATAATTTTAAACCTAAACCAAACCCTAACCATAATTTTGAACCTAAACCAAACCCTAACCTTGATTAGAACCCTAATTGTAGCCCTAATAATGATGTAAACCTTAACTCTAACCATAATACTAACCCTAATCCTAACCCTAATTATAATCCTCAAGCCTAACTCCAACCATAATCCTAAACCTAAACCAAACCCTAACATTGATGCTACCCTTAACCATGATATAAACCCTATTATCATAGCCTTAACCCTAAAACCTAACCCTAATCATAACCCTAACCCTAACCCTACAATGATGTAAACCTTAGCCTCAAACATAATACTAACCTTAACCCTAACCCTAACCCTAACTGTAATCCTAACAATAATCTTAAATCCTAACCCTAACCATAATTCTAAACCTAAACCAACTCCTAACCTTGATGTGAACCTTTATCGTATCCCTAACAATGAACCTTAACTCTAACCATAATACTAATCTTAACCCTATCCATAACCATAATACTGACCATTAAATAATATTTTATATTATCATTAAATAAATTCCAATATATATCTTACATTTTAGTATATGCTTTAATCTTGTAAAACATATATATTTATTAAAAATAGTCTAAATGGATATATTTTATATACCTAGATATATAATAATATAATAATATCAAAATACTATTATATAATTCAACTCAAGAAAAAGATACTATATAATTATATATTTCATTTATTTTATATTTTCCATATCACGTTGCGCGACTGCCACTAGCATATATGTCTTAAATTTTAATTTAATCTATATAAAATACGCCGAGAGATATCCTTCTCGAGGCGTCTATTTCAATTTAGGGTGTAAAATTGATTAAAAATAGGTGCCTCGAGAAGGATATCTCTCGGCATATTTTATATAAATTAAATTAAAATTTAAGACATATATGCTAGTTAATATTATAATTGTATTGACTTTATTGGAATATTTTAATCAGATTTAATTAACAATGAGATTTTTTTTTATTTTTTTTTCCGTGAAAGGCCGAGGCCAATATTATTATTGATTTAAAAAATAATGTTACACCTCCATTCAGTGTGGGCACTGGTAGGAAAGAATGGAGGAAAGAAAACCTCTGGTTTCGCCTAGATCTATCATAAGATCGGTATTATATTGATATGTGATATGAATCATACAATTTCAAATTCCTAGTGGAATTCATAGATTCCTAGGCTTCGCTATAGAAGAATAGCTTGCTGTGGATAATACAATCATAGCATCCCATAACCAATATTCTTATAGCAATGAACATTGTTATCTCCTGACTATTTTTGGACTTTGAGTGTAATTTGTTTCTGCAAGAAGACATTTTAACCCATCTACCACACAGAAAGATTATTAGTAGCATCATAAGCCAATTTTCACAATGTAAAACTATTGATCCATTCTTCAAAAAGTTATTGTAGCCTTGTGTATCTCTTATTTTGATATCCCATCATTCTGATTATATCAAGATAAGAGAATACCTAGGCTACAATAAATGGAAGTTTAAAAAGGCATCTGACAAAGGAAATTCATAAACCTTAATAACTATATTGTTTCCATAGTCATCACCTGGTAAATGAATAATTATATGTTCAAATAATGCCTCACATTCCAGAGTCCTTGCTTGCCACTTCTGGATTGGGATTTTTTGAAAACAAGTATAAGGATGGAGGAAAAACAACTTAAAACCTTTCCATGTTTGTAGTTGTACAGTGTCCCATTTTACCTGGTTGATGAAGCCTTAATGCTACGAACGTTGCATTTACCTTTTCTGGCTACACTTTAGAGTTCTTAGCCTTCAACCTTAACCTTAAGTTCAAACTACAATTTCCAAGGGCCATTACAGCCATGGAAATCTCAACAAAATGTGTTAACAGATCAAAGAAGGAAAGTAAGCAGATCTTAAAAATGTCATTAGTATACCCCTGCTCATTTTTACCATGTCATTTAGGACAGCTCATAAGCAGTATGTAAATACCATTCTTATGTTACTATATGTATATGTCTATATATATGAAGATATAGATATGCGTTCGATCAATCATATATAAAAATTCAACCACATATTCTAGTAGGGTCGAAAGAGTATATTGAGAGCATAGTATAATCTAGTTTTAAGTCTTAGCTTAGGACTATATTTGCATACCTATTCACATATTAAGAAGTATTGTGTTGGCATATGGACACTCCAATGAGACATTATGTGTGATTGAAGGTTTTGTCATTGATGGCAACCTTGCAATCCTATGGCACCGACAAGACATTCTACCGGCAAAGCATTATTCAAGCAAGACAGTGCACCGGCATCAACAAGACCACTTTACACCGGCACCGACACCGGCACAAAAGAAAAGATGTATATAGGCACAGAGGCCGACAAGATTTTTGATATGTAATATTTTGATTATTATTGCAAGCCGACTTGGCAAATTGTAAAATGACTCTTGTATATAAAAGAGATCATTGTAGACATTTGAAAGGGGAAGGTAATTGAGCATAAAGAAAATTATTAGATAGACCTAATGTGTGAATTATAGGTCAAGGGTATATGTAAAGAACAGAGCAAGAACCGGTACTGAATCTGGCATTGGAGATGCTATTATAAAGCAGTACAGATCATTGGATTAGTATAATCCTTATTATAAGTCAGTGTGACTTCTCACTAAGCAGTGTGCTCTAGGCAATTGGCCTTCCTACATGTGCAGGCCCCTATTGTAAGTAATATTCTCTTATTGGCCAGTAAGTGAATATTGTGGGTCACAAATCCCACCGAGGTTTTTCCCACACCGGGTTTCCTCGTTAAACATCTTGTGTTATGGTGTTCTTTTCATGTGGATGTTTTTTATTCTGTTTATTACATTAATTCTTGCATACCGGTACACTGTTACTTTATGTTCTACATGTTTTATCTTAAGAAAATTTGAATACCAGTCAGATACTGATTCACCCCCCCTCTCAGTATCTGTGGGAACCCTAACAATTGGTATCAGAGCCTGGTCCTCTATTTTCAATAGCCTAACAGCTTGAGGAAGATCTTAACATCGATAAAGATGGAAAATCTGATAAAGCAACTTGAAGGAGCTCTTACTGACTATGATGCAGAGAAGTTGAAAAATATCAAATTAGAAGATGATTTAAAAGCAGCTCAGGATATCATTCAGGCACTTCAAGAAAATCTTACTATTACAAGAAATAAGAGAAGAGAACTTTGTGAAAAATTGCAAAATGAGAATGATGAAAAGGAATCACTTAATGATATGATAAGAAAAGTTGAAATAAGAGATCATGACAACAAAAAATGAAATGCAGGATATGACTATGAGATTTTGCAAAGAGATTGAGGACAGAAAGAAGAATGAAGAAGAATTGACCAGAAGACTAAGTGATGCAGCAAATGAGAACACAAGACTTAGCTATGAAAATGACATGTTGAAGACAGATCTGATGCATACTTAGAATGACTCGAATGAACTAATGAGACAAAAAGAAATCTTGGAAAGGGAATTGGAAACTACAAATCAACATAAAGAAAAATTCAAGAAAAGCTCAGAAGAACTTGGTACCTTATTGAAGAATCAAAAACCCAAAGGTGACACTTCTGGAATTGGATTTGAAGTTGGAGAAAGTTCTGGTACTGCAAATACTCAAGATCACAGCAAACTAGTAAGACCACCTAATACTTATAAATTCAATGGAAAATGCTTTAACTATAATAAATATGGTCATAGGGCAAATGAATGTAGATCTAGGAGTTATCAGAATATCAATCCTCCCACCGGTCAATGCTCCAAATGCAACAAAGTTGGTCATAACTTTGAAAACTGCAAAATGAATGTAAGATGTTATGTTTGTGGAAGATTTGGACATCTATCAAATCAATGCAGAACACAAACTGGCATAGGTTATGGGAAAGCTATTCAGAAAAATAATGTAACTTGTTATGCATGTAACAAGATTGGGCATATTGCTAAATTTTGTAGAAGTAAAGTACATAGGTAGACAACAAAAATGCTAGCTTGAAAGGTAAAGAAAAAATTGAAGAGGTTAAGCAAGAATTCTCAAAGAAGTGGATTAGAAAAGATGATCTAAATATTGGGAATACTGCTCCACCGGCAGGACAAAGTGATGCTCCACTGGCAGGACAGAGCAGTGCTCCACCGGTAGGAAGTTCTTCATCTAATTGAAGAGAATTATCTTGAGGGTTTGGCAATCTAATCACACATGTGCTATTATTCCCTCGGTTAGAGAAAAGAAGTTGAAAAACACTTATTACCGGCAAATAAAGTTAAGTGAATACATTACCGACATGCAATTAATGTGGTAGGTAGCGAAAAAGACTTTATAAAATAAGGTTTTGGCTCCATTTCATTTCACCATGATTTCAAACTTTCAGAGAGCACGAAGATTTCTGAGCTAAGGCATTTCGAGCAAGAAGCAAGCACACTCCAAGCAATCATTCATCCAAGACAGAAAAAGGTATTTTATCATGGCATCCACCTCTGCAATTGAAGACATAGTGAACCCTACTATTGTGGAAGTAATTAAAAGACCTAGGCCCGTATTTCAGTTGGTCCCCGAAATAGAAAAGAAAGATGATACCTTAGGTGCATTCTCTCAAATCCCTAAAGGTGTTGTATATGCTGAAGACCCTAGAATGTATATTTACTGCAATATTGAAGAGCTAGGAGACGAGGAAATCAAAACCATGTACAAAACTGAGATATGTGATGATACCGGCAATATCAAAGCTGAACACAAAATCATTGAAACCCTAGGATTCATAGAAATCCTTAGTATTCCTAAATTTCCTAAGGATGTGATTAGGATAGTGTTAAGTAGAGTTCATGGAGAATTTTTCTAGTTAGATGCAATTCATAAGATCACCAAGCAAGCGGTAAAGGCTGTCACAGGGTTATCGGCCACCGGTAAAAGACCAGATAAAAACAAGAAAGTTTCAAATGATTTAGTCATTGACCTAACAGGTGCAACATCTGATAAAAGATCTTTAAGGGTTAATGATGTAAAGGATATAAATGTGAGATTCATAAGCATGATATTAGGTTACAAAGCCACTCATGCCAATAGACTCAACTTAGTTTCAAGTTTATGCATTAAGAGTGCTTATGACATAATAACCAACAATGCAAAAATTGACATCTGTGAATGGCTAAAGGATGAACTAATAGACAACCTTGGAAAGATAAAGAAGGATAAGAAAGGAACCTTCAGATTTGGAAATCTGTTAGTGTGTCTAATGCTTCATATAACAAAACAAGTTCCCGGTATAGGATATAAAGAATTCGGATATGACATACCGGTAGGAAAGCAACTGACAAAAATATTCAATACCATGGGTGAGAATAAGGAAAACAACATTCATGACTTTTTCCAAGCACTAAAGATGAAAATGAAGAAAAGGACAAGGTTATCACAGAAGATTGTAGACAAATACAAAGATGATATATGCTTTGTTATCAAAAAGGATGAAATATGGATGGAAGCAGTCATCCCTAGGACAATCTGGGTAATAAAAATGGGCTATGAAATAGATGACCACATAGTTGAAACTTATGCCAAAGCACTTCTGGAAGCCCCCAATGAACCTAAAGAAGAAATATTTGGTAGTGCTAAAACCATAGAAAGCCAAATTCAATCAAAGAAAAGAGTGAAAAAGGTTGAGGCAGTTGTGAGGAAAGGATCCAGACAAGAAAAAGCCATTAAGGAAGATGTATTAAAGAAAACCGGCATAATTGAAGATGAGTTGGCAGCCCCACAACCTGAAGCTCATCTATCACCGGTAGGTACTTCTTCAGAAGGAGATATGCCAGCAACCTTTTAAAAGAGTTGTTAGGAAAAGAGATCCCTCACTGGCAACCACTCCTTCACCTAGAAGGACAAGGTAGAAGCAACAAGCTGTGAGATCTCCAGTCAGAAAGGTCACACCTAAAAAGAAGTTGACTCCTAAGAAAAAGAAAAAGGCAAAAACTGACTTGGCACCTCTAGACATTTTGTTAAATGAGATCACAGAGGAAGGAAAACTGAAGAACATAAGGAAAATTTATGACACTCTATCGGCTGATGAGAAAGGGCAAGTTGAGGAGAGTGTAATACTACACATGGACATGTTTAAAAAGGTTTTAATGGAAGTCATAAATGAAATTCCTGATGACTTATACAAAAGACTTGAGGCCAGAAGGCAAGGAGTAATTGAACTGGACAAGAAAATAAAAGTAGAAAAACTACTTGCTATATATTCGGTAAATTCCCCAAAAGAAATTGATGATCTGATAGCTCAGGCCAACCGGACAGTTTTTTCCACTACACACCGGCATATTTCACTGATGGCAAGTAGAGTTACAGAGGTTTCAGAGGAAACAGAAGATGGTTGGGACATATTTTTGGTTGAAAAAGAAAAACAAGAAGAATATAGGAATCCCAAGCCTATTAAGGTATATCAGAAGGATAAGGACAAAGGGAAAGGGAAAATTGGTGGACCTCCAATCATAAAGGTTAAAGATAACCTACCTCCACCTATAAAAATTACAATCCCTAAAAACCAACCGGTAGCTGAAAGCATGGATACAGAGGATAGCAATACAAATCCTGAAGTCCTATTCACTGTAAATGTTGATACCCAAAAGATCAACATAACAGTTGATAAAGACCCAAGTGAAAAATCAGATATGGCCAAAGAGCCTCCAGTAACAGGAAATACAGAGCAACCGATAGCAGATATAGGGAAAAAGATGGAATCTGAAGCACAAACAGAGAAACCGACAGAGCTAAAGGATCCAGAACAAATGCCACTGGTAAGCAATGAAGCAGGAAAACCAGTGCTAAAGGAAATGTAGACACAAACTGACCTACCAGAGGTCAATACAAGCATGGTCACTTCCACTGGTACTTAGTTTGTTGGGTCACCATCAAAGTCAACAAATGTGACTGAGGTATTACTTGAATCCATCAAGAAAATAACTGACTATAGTTCACAAGCTTACAAAGCAATAGACGATTCAATACCAATTTTGAAAACAATCGCTCCTAATTGTAATATAGATAATAAAGATTCTTGAGGACAGTTGGATACACTATGTAAATACATTTCTGGAAATATTGAGCAAATAAAGGTAGAATCTATAAAGGACATTGTAGAAAAGGAGAAACATAAATTCTTTGAGGAAGAAATTAAGAAGTGTAATAGAGATTTTGACACACTTCTACCAGAACTGTGTAGTTTGTTAAAAGAGTACAAAAACCTGTACAAAGACACATGCAAAACAAACTTCTTGACTACAGTTATAGACAAGAAAATAAGCAAGACACAGGAAGAGATAAACAAGCTTGCAGACAATTTTGTCAACTCACCGGATTCATTATCTGTTTTTGAAGATAAGTTAGCAAATTTTGAGGCAGAATTACTTAAACAGGAGAAAGAGAAAGAGACAATAATAAATAAGGCAAAACACTTGAGATCTAAACTGAGTCCAAGATTGGACTATCTAGCATCTCTACGGAAGGAAATCTTAGAGGCATTAACACCGGGAAGTAAAACACCGGCAGAATAATTGCAACATCTCACTGGCACTATGAAGAGGACTGAAACAGCAATAAAAGATAGCAAAAAGTTTATGGATAGTATAAACTTAATTTTGGGCGATCTTTTTCAGATAATAACTACCCAACTACAAGGTTGAGGATATGGACCGGTATAACTACAAACTCTACTAAACCTTTGTCATTGATGCCAAAGGGGGAGTAGTAGGATGAGAAAATTCAAAGATAGGAATCATATGCTCAGGGGGAGCCCCCCATAATTTTAGTCTACACATTATTGGACACCTTTTTGAAGTTTCTCATGAGTGTTGCCATCAATGCCAAAGGGGGGGATTGTTGGCATATGGACACTCCAATGAGACATTGTGTGTGATTGAAGGTTTTGTCATTGATGGCAACCTTGCAATCCTATGGCACCGGCAAGACATTCTACCGGCAAAGCATTATTCAAGCAAGACAGTGCACCGGCATCAGCAAGACCACTTTACACCAGCACCAGCACCGGCACAGAAGAAAAGATGTATACCGACACAGAGGCTGACAGGATTTTTGATATGTAATATTTTGATTATTATTGCAAGCTGACTTGGAAAATTGTAAAATGACTCTTGTATATAAAAGAGATCATTGTAGACATTTGAAAGGGGAAGGTAAGCGAGCATAAAGAAAATTATTAGACAAACCTAATATGCAAATTATAGGTCAAGGGTATATGTAAAGAACAAAGAAAGAACCAGTACTGAATCTGGCATTGGAGATGCTATTATAAAGCAGTATAGATCATTGGATTAGTATAATCCTTATTGTAAGCCAGTGTGACTTCTCATTGAGCAGTGTGCTCTAGGCAATTGGCCTTCCTGCATGTGCAGGCCCCTATTGTAAGTAATATTCTCTTATTGGCCAGTAAGTGAATATTGTGGGTCACAAATCCCACCGAGGTTTTTCCCACATCGGGTTTCCTCGTTAAACATCTTGTGTTATGGTGTTCTTTTCATGTGGATGTTTTTTATTCTATTTATTACATTAATTCTTGCATACCGGTACACTGTTACTTTATGTTTTGCATGTTTTATCTTAAGAAAATTTGAATACCAGTCAGATACTGATTCACCCCCCCTCTCATTATCTATGGGAACCCTAACATATTGCAGATATATTAAACAGTGTTTGCCTAAAATCAACCTTAGCCCATATTAACAGGAACCACTGGTTTCGCATATACAGTAATATTTTCTGCTGCTAGATAATCCTCAAACCAATCCTCCTTTGGTGGAGGCTTTACATGCATTAACCGGCATGGAAAATCTATGCTTCGCCTAATCTCTTCCTGTCGAAGTCCAAAGTTGTCTTCCTCCCCTAGAATTAAGATGGGGAACCTAGGTGTTGGTCTGGTATTCCTTATGAGAATGTCATAATGTCTGGGCCATGGGATTGTGAGATTGTCATCTATATTAAAGAGAACCCTGTCTAGTTCCCCCAGGATGGATGGAATAAAGATATTTCTACATAAATTCCTTATATTATCTCTGTTGCTATCAAAATGCATGGCTACTGCGAGGAACATTGCAGCAATATCGTTGTTTGCCCTGGTTTTGTCGTCATTCTGAAGGAAATCCTTTCCTAGCACCTTCTTCACCGCATAAATGACAACTTCATGTGGGAATAAGATTATCTCATTTAGGCCATTTGTCTCTTGTCAGTTTTTTGGAAATTTCCCTGCAAAAGGCCATTTGTCTCTTGTCACTCTTGAGTCTGATAATTGTATCCATTATTTCTAGTTTAAGTTTGAGAGATATGGGATCTGTGTTTTAATATAAACGCAAGCCAGGTTAAATATCAGGTCACAATCATTATTCGAAATGGCAATATATATTTCGTGCCATTTTAAGCATTGATAATCCAAGTTAACTTCTTTGTTAATTATGAAGATCTAATTCATATCTAAAAAATCTCTTTATGTCATATTCTCCTTTAATGACTAGCAGATGTTCTGTAAATTGAGATCATGTTTAATTTATCTGTAATTGATTCATGTGAAACGACATGCTTTGAAGGTCTTATTTGCCCTATCCTTCACATGTTCATAAATAAATTTTGGATATCAATGTTCATTCCGTAGATCTAGAATTATCGAAACTAATGCATAATCTTCACTCTTAATTATGCTATTAAGTCTACATAGAGGATCGTGCCACTTAGAGAGCATCAGTGGCGATCTCCTTAAATTTGGCCAGTCTAGACTTCTCCCATCATGGTAATTGTAAATAATAAGATCGATGCTTTTATATTACTCAGAAATAATAGATTCTAATAGAGAGTGAGTTAGGTTATAAGGGTATAAGACCATATATATATAAATGTATATATATGGATATACAAGTATATAACAATATATATATATATATATATAGTATACAAAGATATATATGTATATATATGTATACGTATATATAGATATATATATATACATATGTATATCTATGTATATATATATATATATGTATATATATATATATAGACAGGATATATATGTGTGTGTGTGTGTGTGTATAAATGTGTATGTAAATATATATCAATACCTGTCCAATTTATATAATGATATATAAATATATTCATATATATATGAATTTATGTATATATCTATGGGTATCTCTGTATATCTATAGATTGAATGAATCTGAGTAAATATGGAAACATATCTATATGCATATATGTCTATGACTTATCCATATGCATATAGATATATTTTCAAATATTTGTTTATCCAACTTGCTCCTTATCAGTAGAGTCTGAAATATTAATCATTGTCTTAGTTATCCCATCTGCCCCTAAATTGGCTAGAGCATCAGCTGCTGAGTTTGCCTCTCTGTATATATGGTTGATAGTAAAATCTATGAAATTATTGAGTAATTCCAATGCTCTATCAAGAATACCTTTAAGTTTCCAATTACACATTCCTTTAGTCCTAATTTCATTGATTATTATTGTTGAGTCACCTTCAATTTCTAATTTATGTATCCTTAATTCTTTGCACATATTTAGTCCTTCTATGAGGCTTAGGAGTTCAGTGGTATTGTTGGTGGTCTATCCTAAATGAATGGATTTAGATCCAATACACTTTCCCTTATCTGAATGTATAATATATCCTGCCCCTCTAATCCAGGGTTTCCTCTAGATGCTCCATCAAAATTTAATTTGAACCATCCAGGCTTTGGAGGTTGCCATTTGCATGTTTTCCTTATCTCTTCTTTGTTTGTTCCCATTTTTCCAGTAAAAGGAGGGATTTTTATTCCACGCCATTGCTTTCTAATGAAGTTGTCCCATTCTGTGAATGACTTTTTGTATAATGGAATGTTCATATTCCTATTATTGGAGGTTTCAGTTATAGCCACTTCTATCTTTATTATGAGTTTTTCTACTTGCATTTCCTTTTCTTGAAATATTCTCCTATTTCTTTCTTTCCAGATCTCCCATATTACTACGGATGGGCTACAGATCCATAAATTATGAAATAGATTGTTTTTCTTGATAATTGGCCAGCATGAACACCATTCTATCAAGGAGGAGCTAATAGCTCCCGACCATCCTAGTTGTGCCATTAACCAGTACCAGCATTTCTGGGCATATTTGCATGTCATGAAAATATGGTCACTTGTTTCCTCATCTTCCCTACATAATAGACAGATTGATGGTCCTTCATATCCCCTACGTCTGAATTGATCGGCAATAAGTACTTTCCTTTGAATTGCCACCCAAGCAAAGAAGCCTGCCTTTGGAAGACATAATTTATTCCAGCAGAGTTTGAATAGAATGTGATCTTTGCTGACTTTTGCCTTATTGTATATGCTCCTGAAGCCATCTCTGCAGTTATATTGCCCATCCTTGGATTTTGACCATACTAAATTATCATCCCCTTTTCTAAAGGAATCCAGTCTATGATTAAGTATCTTTTACGATTCTTGGAATTTGATTTCAGGCATAAATGGACGCATGTTTTTCCATTTCCATCCAAATATCGATTTTGGTTCAGGAATTATGTAATCCTTTACATAATTACCCCAAAGGTTCTTTATTTGATGCTTGAAGTTGGATGTATCCATCAATACATCTATTGGAGGTTGGTCCCCCCAGGAATCTTCCCAAAACAAGGTCGATTTGCCATTGTGGATGTCCCAAGCCAGATGATTTATTATGATGGGGTGACAATCTTTTATAAAATTCTAGATTCTAGAACCCTTCTGCAAGTGTTTTTCCCTAAATATTGTCTCCTTATGGTTGTTTGCCAGATACTTATTTCTTAGGATTCTAGCCCATTTGGCATCGAATGAAACATATGTCTTCCAGATTAATTTTGCCCCTAAGGCCTTGTTCTACCATATTAGGTTCCTTATACCCGTGCCCCCATCACATTTGTCTCTGCAAATTTTATCCCAGGATATTAATTTTATTTTGTTTTTGTCTTCTGTGCCCTGCCAATAAAAATTTATGATAATTTGGGATATGTTCTTATGTACTCCTATTGATATAGGAATGCAAGATAGAAGGTAAATGGGTATTGCCGATAATACTGATTTAATCAATGTTAATCAAAGGCCTTTCCAAGATGAGAGTCTTTTCTTGATACGTTCAATGAGATGATCCCAAAGCTTGCTAGATCTTGTTCCTTTGTCTATTGGTATTCCTAAATATGAGCATGGTAATTGTCCAATTCTATACCCAAGCCAGCTAGCTATTTTATTTTCCTCTTGTATAGATATATTAAAGCAAAAAATTTCTGATTTTTGGTTATTTACTAATTCTCCCAATGCTTTTCCATATGCGAGTAGGATTCTCTTGATTTCCTTAGCCTCTTTGAGTTTGCCCTTCCCCAATATCATTGTATCATCAGCAACTTGCTGATGTGTACAGGGTTCTACCCCTATTGTTATCTGTATACCTTGCAACCTACCTCCTAATCTTAAGGCATTAAAGGCTCTTCCTAAGGCTTCGGACATTATAATAAATAAGAAGGGGGAGAGCGGATCCCCCTGTCTCAAACCCCTTGTTGCTTTGAAATATCCTTCTGGTTTTTCGTTTATCAAGATCGAGTAACAATACATCTATATACCCAATTAATCCATTGTCTATTAAAGCCGAAGGCTTTCATGCAGCCTTATAGGAAGTACCAATCTACTTTATCATATGCTTTCTTGATATCAAGTTTTATTAGCATATTTGGTTGTCTTTGATTTTGTATGGAATGAATAGCCTCTTGGACAATAATTATCCCATCAAAGATTGATCTGTTAGGAACAAACCCTATTTGTTCTTCAGAAATGATAACTGGTAGGAGCTTTTTTAATCTATTGGCCATGACTTTAGTTAATAATTTATATGTCATGTTGCATAAAGATATGGGTCTGGATTCTTCCCGTTTTGAAGGGTTTTCTTTTTTAGGTAGAAGTGCTAAGAATGTGTTTTTTATCTCCTTCGGAAAATTGCCTGTATTTCTAGCAGCTTCTAAGGCATCTAACACTTCATCACCTATAATATGCTAGCATTTCTGGTAGAATCCAATAGGGTATCCATCTGGTCCAGGGGCCTTGTCCCCTGAAAATTGTGATAGAGCCTATTTTACTTCTTCCTTAGTGATTTTGGCATTTAGCATCTTATTGTCCTCTTTTGATAGTAGTTTAGGAATGTTTTTAATCAAATCCTGATTGTGTGAGAGATCCGAGTATTCCCAATTATTCAACATGTTTCTAAAGTATTGGATTGCATCCTCCACAATCATCTTTTGATCTATGATAATCTGGTTTTCCTCATTAGTAATTTGCGTGATTCTATTCTTCACTCTCCTCAGCTTGACACTATTATGAAAAAACTTATTATTTTTATCTCCATCACTCAACCATACTTCTCTGGATTTTTGTTTCCAGAAAATTTCCTCCTTGGCTAGAATGTCTTCATATTCACCCAGGAGCCTTTTCTCTGTTTCGTATAAGACTTGATCCATCCCATGTCGAATTACTTCTCTATTTACATTCTCCAGTTCTTTTTCAAATCTTAATTTTTCCTCGAAGATATTCTTAAATCTTTCCTTGTTCCAATCTAGTAATTTATGTTTAATTTCTTTTAATTTCAAAATTAAATGAACATTTTGGAACCTTGAAAATTACTTTTTGTCCACCATTTTTGTATGTTAGGGAAAAAATGCTCATGCTTAAACCACATGAATTCGAACTTGAATGGTCTCCCAAAGGTTTTCAGTTCTCCCATTAGTTCTAGCATCACTGGAAAGTGATCGGATCCTAACCATGGCAGTACTGAGGCTTTCATCTCGGTTTGGAAGGAAGTTAGATCCCCTTTAAAGAAGAACCTGTCCAATATTTCGGAGATGTTGGAGAAACTCGATCTCCTGTTATTGCATGTGTGTGAACCCTTGTCAGTTTTTATTTCTAAAAAATAGTTATTATTTATCCATTCCATAAAATCTTTTTGAGGTTGCCTCATGATTTTTGATCCTCCATGTTTCTCTGATTGGTGGAGAATGGTGTTGAAGTCTCCACCTATAATGTAGTGTGGTGCCTTCTGAGAATTATTAGTAAATGATAAGAAATTGAAATATAATTTAGTAGGAACTATATTTAACATTAATTGAATTGTTTTCAACACTTGAATTAAAATTTAAATAATTTAATTATTAGATTTCTTATGGACTTAGGAGAAGTTCTAAAGTCCCCCCTTTATTAAGAGATTAATAAAATATTTAATCGCTCACTTTAAAGGCCTAATTAAATTGACACTTAAGATATCTAATTAGTGGAACTAAGAGAACTATCACATATAAAATTGTGTAAATCACAAGTAATTAAGCATTATTTTAAAAAATTGTTGTTGTGTTTTTGCACAAAAGTTTGGGCACCACAGTTAGATTAGGATAGATTAGTGTGTTTGATTGAGTATTCTCATGATTAGCTTAGTTTTCATCTTGAATTCTTTGGATTGATTGTTTCTAACTATTACTCGAATATTTTTTTGATCCACATCTGGTGAACCTGACCTGAACCAGGCATCTAATTTAACATCTTTGTGAGTTTCTAATTGTTTGGAGGTGTTCAAGAAGTAATTTTCCATGAATAATCAAGACTTTCATCTTTTATTTCCTCAAACATAACATCTGCATAGTTGGTACCTTGACCTGTGTAATTGGTCAATAGAGTTGCGTAATTGGTCTATAGAGTTGTACAATTAGTTATTAGAGTTTTACGATTGGTCAATAAAGTTGTGCAGTTGGTTCACAGAACTGAGTAGTTGGTCAAACTGTTTGAATTTCATTATTGATGACTAACATGCAGGACTTTTGATAATTGGATGTATCACATGTGGAAATTTCATTGATTAGGGTTTGTACTTGCAGATTTTGGAAGACCTAACATGTGCATGCAGGATTTTGAAGTTCAATTTTAATTACAATCTTCATCTTAGTCATAATTAGGGGTTAATGAACTTTTAATTTCAATTACAATCTTCATCTTAGTCATAATTAGGGGTTAATGAACTTTCATTTCAAGTTCACAATCTTCATTTAGATCAAATTAGGAGGCCAATTGAGTTTCATTTCAAGTTCACAATCTTCATTTAGATCTAATTAGGAGGCTAATTAAATTTTGTTTCAAGCTCACAATATTCATCTACATCTAATTAGGAGGCCAATTGAGTTTCATTTCAAGTTCACAATCTTCATTTAGATCTAATTAGGAGGCCGCTAATTGAGTTTCATTTCAAGTTCTCAATCTTCATCTAGTTCTAATTAGGATATCAATTCACTCTTTTCATTACAGTTGCAATTTCAAGTAGCTTAAATAGGAGGGTTTCAATTTTGAAAATGATTGAAAATGGTTCTCCCTGGTGAGGACAATCCCCTAGTGTTTTATCCCAACCAAGGATTTCAAGACAA
Source organism: Cryptomeria japonica (assembly GCF_030272615.1). Taxonomy (NCBI): domain Eukaryota; kingdom Viridiplantae; phylum Streptophyta; class Pinopsida; order Cupressales; family Cupressaceae; genus Cryptomeria; species Cryptomeria japonica. Next base: position 317,797,339 of record NC_081413.1, on the reverse strand, counting down.
ACAAGAAGACATTATCTATGAGTTAAATACCCTTTTTTGGAACCGAGGCTTGTAGAGTCATTTTTGCTGATGAGAGCATCAGTAGAGGAGAGATCCGATGGGTAGACATGGTGATGTACTATGAGACTCTTCCTGTTATTCTTGCTAGTTTGATTGGTGGATTTATATGTCTTGATAGGTGATCTCGAGGTTTATCGGTTGGATGGGGTGAGGTTCTACTGAGTATGATGCAGCATCGTACACGATATGCTTGGGGTGTTTGTATGCTAGCACATTTATATCATGATCTACACCAAGTTGTGTATGATGAGAGTGCTAGTTTATCGATAGGATGTACTTTATTACAGATCTGGTGCTGGGAGCACATTGTTGTTACTCGGCCTATCCATCACAGAGCTCATGGAGAGAGGTAGCCATATATTTATTTTTATGCAGGTATCATTACTCAGCCCAAGCTGGGTAAGATGGAGTATTGGCATTGGGTTCTTGATTCTTTAGATAGTATCATTTGGAGACCATATGTTGATTATGAGCCATGGATGGACGATGCACAGATATTACCATTTATCATGCAGAGTAGATATCTCATTAGTCATACCCCCTTCATTGTTGAGCGACAGTTGATTGGTCAGATTTTGAGATAGTTTGGTATCATTCAGCCTATGCCTACTGGTGTGACAATTTATGCTCGGCGATACAGAGATAAGCGAGATTGGGGACCATCTTTATCATTTGAGATTGCTTGTGCAGAGTTTGTTGCTACTTTGAAAGTGGCTTACGATATGAGATTACACATTCTTGATCCTGGGGTTACTGCAGAGTATGCTCAGTATTTATTAGCTCATCCATTTCCTCGGATTACGGATCCAGTAGATCCTCCTCCTAGCTCAGGAGATGGCGATGATGATTCAGATGATCCTGTTAGCAGGAGATGGAGACATAGATGAGAGCTTAGAGCTGCACATGAGACTGGGAGAGGTGGAGATGATGGTGGGGATGGAGGTGGTGGTGGTGGTGGTGAACCTAGACGGAGAGGATGTCGATTGAGAGTCTGTGGAGGACCATTTGGACCGGTTAGCAAGATTGATAGACCTCGTCCTATGGGTGGGAGAGATGGTGGATAGATTGGGAGGGATATTGGCAGGGTAGGGATGAGATCACCTAGAGGATTACCATTGAGAGGGGGCAAGGTGACTAGATTGGATGGGGGTTGTGGGAGAGGTATTGATTTTGGATTGATTCAGCCAAATCCTAGAGTTATTGCAGCTCATGGTGGTGATGATGAGGATCCTGAGGATCATATTCCCCTGATTAGACGACGAGTTCAGAGAGTTACTCTGACTGAGGTTCCAACAGTTGGACAGGTTGGTGGTGAGGGGATTGGGATTCATGCACCACAGCAGGATCTACCAGTGCAGGATATGCCAGATGTAGTTATATCAGAGCATGATGTGCCAGGGCATGATACTATTGACAGTCTGAGAGCACAAATTGATCAGCTTCGAGCACAGATACAGACTCTTATGACTGAGAGAGACATAGCTGTTAGGAGACAGTAGGATACTCAGGGTCTTCTAGATCATATTCAGCAGGCTGGATCAGGTAGTCTCTCAGCAGACACTGTTAGAGCATTATTTTGGGTTGGGAAGGAGACTTCCTACTGGCGATGACGATATGAGGAGGCAGTTGCAGAGAGCCAAAGAGTAGGTAGTTATCAGACCACCGTGTTGATGGACACTAGCAGTGGTGGGGTCATGGGATCTCCTCAGAGGAGTGGTGAGCATGGTAGACAGGCATCTGGAGGATCTTCTCGCCCACAGCCATAGAGACGGACAGATTCAGGTGGTAGTGGTACAGGACAGCCATGACTTGATTTGGAGCATTTGTATTGTTTATTTGATATCATTGTATACTTGGACTTTTATTGTTTTATGATGATCTATATGCAGACATGGATTCTATATGATGATTCTTTTTATTATGCATGTTACTCTATTTGATGATGTTCTATATGCTTATATCCTTTGATTTTATGGATGCTTAGATGCTTGGATTAGATGGATGCAATGAGTAGATGGATAATGATATGATGATAATGACTTACATGATTTAATGATAAATGTTTTTGCTTTGATTTTGATGATTTTGGATGCAAATGAAAATTATTACTTAACTGATGCAAATGCAAATGATCTATATGAAAATGCAAATGAATGATTGATTAATGCTTATGATGATGTACATACAAATGATCTATATGAAATGTTTCTTTTGAAATTTTTATGCATGCAACTAAATGATAAATGGAATGATAATGCAAATAATAATGATACACTATATGGTTAATGAAATGCACTTAATTGAATGCACTTAATACAATGATAAAATGCAGCTAAAATGAAATGAATAATGATTAAAAATGAATGCACCTACAATGATTAAATGCAAATTGTTTTTATTTGTCCAAGTATACTCAATCTTTATTTATGACCGTTGATCTGCTTATGAAATGATATGCTTATAATGCAGCTGACAAATGAATTCTTATAATTCAAATGAATAATGAGCTAATGAAATGATCTAACTAAAATTTATACTGCCATTCTTCATATGCTATCTTGTAACAGTGCTTGATTTCATCATTGAGCTTTAAAATGTTGTAAGAAAATACTAGCAACTTGACATAAAGATTCAAGATGACCTGAGTATTTCTTACATGGATTTTGATATAGCAAGTTAATAAAAGCAAATTGATATAATGAATCAAGTTGACCTGAGTATTGCTTGTAGAACAGACAAGGAGTATCTCCTTTCATGCATGACTTGGAACGTACTCCTTGATCTTTTGCCTATCATATCCTGAGACAAGTTCATACCGTAGTAAGAGATAAACCACAGACAGCAATCAAAGAAAAATAATCATGCCCCATCATAGCTCCTCTAGTCATGGACATCCTTGAGCTGCATAGAGTACATGATTAGTAAAAATCAAGATATAAACTCTGAATCTTGTATGTCATTCACATGTTCTTATGGTCATTAACTGATATAATCATCTTGATGACTGATCTTTGATAATCCTTTATAGCTTGTGGGTTGATTCTTCATTTTCTAAGTTTAACGATTCAGTTGTTGATGAGATGCCTTGATTGATTTGTTGCTTTTTTGCTTGTTATATAACTCAAAACCCTAGATGTTTTTGGTTTTTTTGTACGTTTTTCGAATGTTTTTGGATTTTTAAGTTTTCAAAAGATCACCTTAGCAAAAGGAATTAGGATTTTTCCCCCAGTGGAAATAAACATTTATTATGGATGTATGAATTGATCAAGATCCAAACCATGACAGAATAGAAATGCAGATTGATAGATACTGATAAAATCTAAGACAGTGACTACGACAAGTATGTCAAAAGGTTATAATTGTTGGTAAGCTGCATATTTCTTGCTAAATGGTTCAGAGCAATGGATATGAAAGATGGAATGGATAAGCTAAGATAGATGGAAGTGATAAATGCAAGAGGATGGAGTGGATAGGTGTGCAAAGCGATCTCATGGATGGAGGAACTCACTTTTTAGATAGTGCCTGTTTACCAGGTTTTCACCATCTAAATTTATTGCATTTTTGTTGTTTTATACTTTTTAGGGATTTTCTGCTTTTCTGATTTTTACTGATTTCTTCAGGGCTTTATATGCCTTCTATTGATTTTTCCAGGACTTTATATCTCAAGCATAGAATTTCTTGAGATGGACAGAATTGATAGGTTCATCAAACCAATCACCTTCAGGGGTAGATAACTTGTATGCTCCCAATCCATATGTTGCTACTATGACAAAAGGTCCTAGCCAATTTTGTTCAAATTTTCCCTTCTTTTCTCGATCTTGCTAATTTCTCGAATTCTCCCTTAGAACTATGTCTCCAATCTGGAAAGTGTGCGGCTTGACTCTGTGGTTATAGCTTCTTGTCATTCTTTGTTGGTATACTTTCAAATGGTCTGTTGCATTTTGGCGACGTTCCTGAATCAGTTCCAGTTCCTGGAGTCGAGAGACTCTTTGTTCTTCTTCTAGTATAAGACCATGCAAGGATTCTCGTAGAGAAGGTATCTCTACTTCTATAGGTAATATAGCTTATGATCCATAGACAAAACAATATGGAGTTTCCCCTGTTGGAGAGCGGACACTAGTTTGGTATGCCCAAAGAGCAGGATTTAGCTGAATGTGCCAGTCTTTTCTAGCTTCATTGACTGTTTTCTTCAAGATTTTCAAGATAGTTTTGTTTGATGCCTCAGCTTGACCATTACCTTGTGGATAATATGGAGTAGAGAACCTATGTTGGATATGAAATTTTTCACATAGCTCTTTTACATCTTGATTTTTTAATGGTCTTCCATTATCAGTGATAATGGTCATAGGAACTCCATAGCAACAGATTATGTAATTCAAGATGAATGATGATATTTGTTTTCCTATCACTGTTGTTAAAGGCACTGCTTCAATCCACTTAGTAAAATATTTAGTAGCAACTAGAATGAATTTATGGCCGTTAGAAGATGAGGGATTGATCTTTCCTACCAAATCCAAGCCCCACTGTGAAAATGGCCATGATCCTGTCATAGGATATAACTTATGTGCTAGTGCATGAATTAGATTTCCATGAATTTGACATTGTTTACACTTTTTAACATAGGTGAATGAGTCTCTTTCCATAGTAGGCCAAAAGTAACCCATACGAATAAGTTTCTTAGCCAATGTTAAACCACTTGAGTGTGTACCACAAATACCCGCATGAATGTCATTAAGAACTCTCTCAGATTCATCTTTTTCAAGACATCTCAATAATGTACCATCTAGACCATGCCTATATAGGATATCAGCAATAATGGTATAGCGAGAGGACTGACGGATAAAGTTTCTTCGTTGATTATGAGATAATTCTAAAGGAAGGATATGATCTTTTAAATATTGGTAGGTTTGACCGTATAAGGATTGACTGGTTCCTGATATATAGCAAATTCGATAGATATGTTGAGATTGAATAGTAGGGGTTAAGATATCTTCCACAAGAAACTTGTAACGTTGTTGATTCTCTTTATTTTCCAAGAGAGATGCTATTGTAGCCATTGCATCTGCTACTTTATTTTCATTTCTGGGAATCTGGGTGAATGTGATTTCTTTAAAATGTCCTTTAAATTCTTCCACTAACTGTTTGTACGGCATAAGCTTATCATCCTTTGTTTGATATTCATCATTTATTTGATTAATGACAAGTTGTGAATCACCATAGACATGTAGTTCTTTGACATTCCATTCAATGGCCATTTTGAGCCCTATAGCCAATGCTTCATACTCTGCAGTATTATTAGTGCATGGAAATCTCAGTCTATACGATTTCGGAATTGCATGTCCTTGAGGTGTGATAAAAAAGATTCCTGCACCTGATCCATATTGAGTATAAGAACCATCAAAGTACAATTCCCAAAAGTTTGTACTTATTGTTAAGATATCTGCATCAGGAAATTCGATGTGCAAAGGCGTGTCATTTTGTAAAGGTGCATCAGCCAATTGATCAGTAATGACTTGTCCTTTGATGGCTTTCTGATCAACATATTCTATGTCGAATTCACTCAGTATCATAACCCATTTGGCTAGTCTCCCCGTTAATGTTGACTTGCTCAATAAATATTTGAGAGGATCTATCTTGGCTATTAGTTTTACAGAATGAATCAACATATAATGTCGTAGCTTCTGAGTTGCAAATACAACTACTAGACATATCTTTTCAATTGATGAATAATTTAACTCATATCCAACAAGTGTTCTACTGATATAATAAACTGCTCTTTCTTTTCCTTCATCATCGTGTTGAGCTAGGAGAGTGCCTAATGATACACTTGTTGCTGAGACATAGAGTAACAATGGTTTCCCTTTAGTTGGTAATATTAGTACTAGAGGACTCATAAGATATTCTTTTATTTGCAAGAAAGCTCCTTCACATGTTAGATCCCATTTGTATGGAACATTTTTATGTAGAAGATGAGTAAAGGGAAGACATCTATCGGCCAATTGGGACACAAATCTCCTGATTGATTGCAACCTTCCTTGTAAAGATCGCAATTGACTTATGTTCTTAGGTGACTCCATCTCCATGATAGCTTTAACTTTACCAGGATCTACTTCAATGCCACAAGCTGATATAATGTACCCAAGGAGCTCTCCAGAGGTTACCCCGAATGCACATTTCTTTGGATTTAATCTCAATTGATATCTTTCCAGCCTGTCAAAAATCTTGCTTAAAATGTTCAAATGTTCTTTTCTTGTGTAAGATTTTGCGAGTATGTCATTGACATAATCTTCCATGAATATATGCATCATGTCATGAAAAATTATCGTCATAGCTCTTTGATATGTCACTCCTGCATTCTTAAGACCAAATGGCATAACATTCCAGCAGTATGTTCCCCATGCACAGGTGAAAGTTGTCTTCTCTTGATCTTCGGGTACGATTCTTATTTGATTATATCCTGAGAAGCCATCCATTAATGAAAACATCTCATGCCTTGCTGACAAGTCTACTATCATATCAATGTTTGGTAGCGGGAAATCATCTTTTGGACATGCTTTATTCAGATCTATAAAATCTGTGCAAATTCTTATGCTCTTATCTGGTTTTGATACTGGTACAATACTTGAAACCCATTCTGGCTAAGCAATTGGTCTTATGAATCCCACTTCTAATAATTTCTTAAGCTCAGTTTTGACAAGGAGAGCAATATGTGGGTGCATCTTTCTTAGCTTCTGCTTAATAGGTTTTTCTTTTAAATCCACATTAAGATGATGCATGATAAGATGTGGGTTAAGCCATGGCATATCTGCATAAGACCAAGAAAAAAATATTTGTCATTGCTTAAAGAATTCCATGTATTCTTTCCTCTCTTTTTTCTGATAATGAGGCAGCAAAATGAAGTATTTTAGGATCTTTTGATGTATCAATGTATATTGCTTCTGTTGGTTCTATCAGGATAGCAGATCTTTCTTGAAAATATGCAGGAAAAATGTCAAACTTTCCATCTTCTGACGCCTCAAGGAGGTTTTCATCATCAGATACACCCTTTATTTTCTCTTTTGATTGATCTAATGTTTCCATGAAATGGTTTTCAACAATAGGTTTCTTTCCTTTGTTTTATTTCACTTTTGCGATTGAAAAGTTTGTCATTCTCCTGACTATGAAAAACATTACTTGATTCTGTAGTAGAAGATATCTTAGGTGGGATGGGTTCAATAGCGTTAAGGTACATAGCTAAGTCATGATCATTGGAAAAGACATTTAGTTCAGGGTTGTCTAAATTATCCCAATCAATTAGTTCAGGATGAAGAAGGGGTAAATCATAACCACTGTCATCATTAGGTGTTTCAATGTTCATGACATAATGATCATAATTTAACATAGAATAGGTATTGTCATAGATTGAATGTTTTTGAGGTTTGTCTTTCTCAAGAATTTCCGAATTAGTCTTAACAAGATTAATATTAGCATTTTGTAGTTCACACTCAAGTGGTTCTTCAATTAACATTTGTCCCTTAAATGAATGGATTATATCAACACACATGTCTTTGGTATTGCAAATTTCTTCCTGATTGACTCCATTTGCAGTTTGGAGTTGATAGACTTGTGTACATGTTAAAGAGGATTCTTTTAACAGATTTTGTCTCCTTTCAAACTCATCTTCTTCTGGACTAATAGTTAATCCAACTTGACTATCTCTTATTTCTTCTATGGTTCTTGCATATCTGATTCTTGTTTGCACTTCTTGTGGCATTGTGTCGCTATTTTTGTCATTCTCTTTTCTTTTTGCATATGCCTCTTTTCTCTGAATTTTGAGTTTCTCTTGTCTCCTTTCTAATTTTATCTTTTATTCTGTAATAGACAAGTCTTCTTTTGTAATAGTTGCTTGATCTTCATTGTGTTCTTTACTTGATGTAGTAGATAAGACATCTGGTCCCCATTCATACTCATTGGAATCTGTTTATGAATTCTGATCTAAGATTACTCCACTATACCATACTAGGATTTCATGTGGTGCAAAAAGTTCCTTGATTTCTGTCATTTCTATTTTTACTCCCTCTGGAATATCTTGTTCAGATTTTGCCTTTGTTTGTATTTTCAGAACTTTTTGACAAGATTTTTCTTCACCTTTGATAGTAGTCTCTTCTTCTTTCTTTTCATGATCTTCTTGCTTCTTTTGCTTATTGGCTATTGTTTTGGCCACTTGATGTATCTTTTCTTGCCAATTGTCTCCTTTAGAAACTGATTTCTTTCTCCATTTTTGTTGTTGAGTATTGTGTTGCTTTTGATTAGACTTTAGATATCCTAACCTAGATTTATCTTCTATGGATTGTGAATGTGGACAAATAGGTTCTGAAATACCTTGATGTTTCTTACCAATTGGTCTTTTCCCTTCATATCCCATCTTTTGCATGATTTCATATCCTTTGCCATATTGTTTTATGGGAATATTGACTTCTGTTGCTGTTGCTATAGTTTTATCTTCATCCTTGTATAACCAATCAAGAATAGTTTTGTCTTCATTTTCTTCTTTAAGAGCTCCAGCAGTAACAAATGTCGCTTTAAACATATGTTTTGATTTTCCTGATGATTTTGATTGAACATCTGTAGGTTTTCCATATGACTTAGGGGAAAGTGTAAAATTATTCAAAGAATACTTTCTCATTCCTTCATCATTTAACTTGAGCTTTTCTTCAAAACTTTCCCATAATTTTGCTTGAATTTCCTTGGTAGGATATACTGATTCTCTATTATGTGGAACTGTGGTATCTTGTGTTGGCTTCAAATTATTGTAGTATTGAGTGGAATCTGCAATTATAGTGATTTCTTTTCCTTCATGAGGAAATTTCACACATTGATGGTATGTAGAAGGAACTGCTTGCATCTTGTGAATCCATGGTCTTCCTAGAAGAATGTTGTAGGAGAGATTCAAATCTAAAACTTGACACAATGTATCTTTTTCCACGGGTCCTATCCTTATTGGTAGCATAACAGTTCCTTTAGAAGAATGTTCTGCTTCATCGTAAGCCTTGATGGTTATTTTCTTTTTCGGGTCTACTGCATTCTCTGAATATCCCAAAGCTTTTATCAAACTTAATGCACAAATATTTAAACCAGCTCCTCCATCTATGAGTACACGTTTGACACGAGTTTTATTAATGGAGACTTCAACATGTAAAGGAGCATTGTGAGGATGTTGTAAGGATGCATCATTATTTTCAGAAAATGATAAGCAATGAGGAGCTATAAGATGTCCTACCATGTTTTGGAACTGATCTACATCCAAATCTTTTGAAACTGTTGTTTCCACTAATGCTTTCTCCAAAATTTCTTTATGCATAGGTGAAATTTTGAGAAGTTCTAGAATTGATATTTGTGTGGGTATTCGTTGTAATTGCTCTACTAAATTGTATTGTTGTGATGTAGACATTGGGTCTTTTGCTATACCTGGAAAGGTTACCTTTGCTTTGCTTCTTGTGATAACGTTGATTGGTTCTGAAGATGGATTTTTGTTAACAATTATCACATTTAGTACATCATAGTATGTATAAGTGTAATTCACTTTGGTTTTCCCTTTGTCATTTTCTAATCGGGATGATTCACCTTTATCATAGTTTGGAAGCGGAGTTTTAAAAGCCAAATGTGATTCATTCGTCTTATGGCTATCCACCGTGATGGTTCCATTATCAATTAAATCTTGGATAGTGTGTTTTAATCTTTGACAATCATTTGTTAGGTGTCCTTTATTCCGATGATAATTGCAAAAGTGATTGTCATTCCACCAATTTGGCTTAACAGGTGGTTCATAAATTCTTGCTTCTGGTAAAACAACCAATTTGTTAGCAAGCAAAGTTTTTAGAGCTGATTGTAAAGATTCTCCAATATTTGTGAATTTTCTCTGAGGATTAGAGAAAAAGGACTTGACTTTATTGTTTTCCAGATTGTTGTTGCTTGGGATTTGACTTGATAGATTGAAAATTGGCTGTTGTTGTTTTGCAGTATTGTCATCATCATTTCCTTCATTGTTGACATTCATATTTTTTTACCAAAACTTGGGTTTGTCATTGTTGTTGTTGTTGTTGTTGTTGTTGTTGTTGTTGTTGTTGTATGAATTATTCATATTGTAAAGGTTTAGTTCTCCTTTCTTTACCATTGCGTTCTCTATTTTTAGACCATTTTCGATCATTTTGGCAAAAGAGGGAGGACATTGCATCCTTAGTCGATAACTCATTTCACTAATAAGATTATCAATGAATATGTCCATTTTTTCTTGATCAGGTACATTCCGGGGATACCCATTAAACATGCATTTCCATCATTGTAAAAAGATCATAAAGGATTCATCATTCTTTTGTTTAACATTGCAAAGATCTAGCATTGTTATTTCATTCCTTATATTGTAGGAATATTGTGAAATAAACCTATTCGCAAGTTCTTCAAAGGTTTTGATTCTAGATGGTAATCCTAAAAACCACTCCATTGATTGTCCATTTAAACTCCTAGGAAAAAGACGCATGAGGTAAGTTTCCTCGTGAGCAAATTCCATGCTCATAGTACAAAACTCCCTAACGTGATCTCGAGGATCAGATTTTCCATCATATTTGTCATATTTAGGGATCTCGCAATGTTGCGGAAATGGCATCATATTCAATTTTTTATCAAAAGGATATGGGCATATATCTTGTAACGAATATTTCTTGGAGCTTGTCCCATTTTTCATGTCTTGTATTTGCTATTGTAGAGCTTGTATTTGTTGAGTAAGGTTTGATAAGGGATTATCTGCATAGTCTCTCCTTGTTTCGTCATGAGTCTTTTTGTCACTACGCTCTTTTCTTTTATCATCCCTTTCTTTCCTTGTTTCTTCGTTGTTCATATCTTTGTTATTTTGATCATCTCTGTTTTGGGTGTTACTTGTCTTCGTGTCTTGTTTTAAGCTTTCTATGTTAAAGTCTTGTGGTAATTTAGCTCCAGATTTTCCCAACATCAAGAGATATTTCTCTTTTTGTTTTGCCAACAATTTTTCCATTAGCCTATCAAATTTGAAATCTTGTTCCAAGTCTCTAATGGTGCTATTGACAGCTTCTTCATCAACAGCGGTAAATCCAAAAGTGGTATCTTCTTCCTCCATTTGTTGTTGTTTTCTAAGTTGTTTGTATTGGGCTCTAGTCCAAACTGGCATGTGATTATTTCAAAGTTGTCAAAAGTTCCCAAGGACAAGGTCAATAGGTGATTATTGGTTTAGGAAGATATGCTTTATTGATCTTACCACTATTGTTTGTTCATTGGGATAAAGCATCTCTTTGTTGAAAAAGCACATCTTTGTAGAGTTTCACCGTCAAATTTTGTACCGCAACCACGTAAGTAGTGACGAAAACGATGTAGGAATGTTCTATGTTTCAATAAGATCTTGTGATTGATATACAAGAATCTTATTCTCTTCTGAGTAGATTTGTAACTAGGTTTTCTTTTCTTAAGGTGATACTTAAAAGTCATATAAGCATTTGACAGTTTACAAGTTTGATTGATTCCAAAGTTGGTACAATTTTGGTTTTGATGTAACCTAAGTTCAAAATAGGAAAGATATATCCAAGATTAGGAACCTAGTATAGATTGATCAAGCTTCGTGATAGAGGATTTGATTATCCCAATGAGAGACTTGACAAGGATGTTGATTTTTTTGCACTTAAGATGTTTGAATCAATAGCTTGTTGAATGTTGATGTTTATAGAACCTTTAGGGAATAACCTATAGGATTAGCAACCTAGTTGTTTGAGCTATTTTGAAAATACGTGATGGTTTAGAGACAAACCTACTTCAAGAATTATTTTGATATTTTGATGTTTTGATACTTTGATTTTGAGTTGGTGTTTCAAGTGTTGGAATGCTTTTTGTGTTATCCTTTAGATCACACTTTTCAGAAATTTGTTGACTTTTGATCTTTTGTAGATGATAATTTTCTTCAATTTTTTACCATTTGGAACATGTTACAGACATAGAAGACACAATTTTTAATAAATGAAAAGCACAAGCAAGTACAAATCCCTATGGCAGGCTGAGACAATAGTTGTTGAATCTCACATGGAGTTTCCCCCTAGGCTATGCTATTCAAAGCAGATATTTAGATGCTTGACCCCACTGGCTCCACCCTCGGTACTCACTTTTTCGAGGCAGCCAAACACCAGTTTCCATAAAAACTTCCCATGGCAAACTTTATATCTCTACTAGGAACCATATGTGTGTGAGCCGCTTCAGAGGTCCGACCTCCTGTGCCAACAACTAGAAGGTTTTTGGCAACTAGTATAAGTGGTTTTTAGTAAAGGCTTCCTATCATGTGGCCATACATGCAGCACTTTCAGCTCTGTAAATACAGAAGGTTCCCAGCCTATAGAGGTTACGCTCCATAGGGTTTATGGGGAAACATAGTGTCAGTATGAACTTATTAGCACATGTTTGGGACTTTCGTCACAAACATGATTTATTTATAGTGGATTGGAAGGACTTGGTATTAGCCCGTTTCCACTTTAGGTCGTTCCCCTCTCACTGGCCCCCTCAAGGCAACTCGGGAAGGCAGGCCCTCTAAAGGATTAATTGCTTGAAAGTAAAGAAAGCATAAAAAGAGTGGGTTTGGCTTTTTGATCACCCAATTAAGGGGAGAGCATATACCTACCACTTTCGAGACACGAAATACAAGTGTTCTTTTTAACTTTCCATAACCATGTGATCTATCCTCTACTTGGAGATGTTGCTCCAACAAGCATGGGGTTTATTTTATCCCTTCATATAGCAAATGATTTTCTAAACTAGGATTTGGAAATCCTGGTCAACAAAATGAAAATCGTTGTAGAAAAGTAACTTGCTTCATAAGAACAGACAAGTTGATTGTTCTTTTTAACTAGCAAAATATAAGATTGATTGTGCTTTTTACCTTTGCAAGAAAATAAAAGATTGTTGTTCTTTTTAGAGCCCAAAATTTGAGATGTGAATCCTAACTTTGCAAGAAAGTAAATGTTTGATTTGTTGTTCTTTTTACCTTGCAAATGTGATTATTTTTATAGCCCAAAAACAAGTGAGGTACTTTTTAGAACATCAAATTTGAAAAATGAAGTTCTTTTTACCCAAAAGGAAATATGAGTTCTTTTTAACCAACTTCGAAAAAGCTAGAAAATAAATCACTAAATCCTTACTTAACTCCTCCAAATCTGCAAGAAATTGTTAAAAACCTACAAAATAGTAAAAAGTTAGTGAAAAACCTTAGGTGGGCTTCTGCAAGCCTATTTTCAAATCACGGTTACAAACTTTTCTGTCAAATGCGCTAACCTACGATGCAAAAGCGCTAACCTGCATTACAAAAGCGCTAACCAATGATGCAAAAGCGCTAACCTATTATGCAAAAGCACTGATTTTTTAGATAAAAACGCTAACCTACATGACATGTGTGCTAACCAATTATGCAAAAGCGCTGATTTTTAGACAAAAGTGCTAACCTACATGACATATGCGCTAACCAATTATGAAAAAGCACTAACCTATGATGCAAAAGTGCTATCAAAATTCACACATGCGTGAATCTGCATTACAAATATGTTAATTTTATTTTTGCAAGATTTTTAAAGATATATGCGAGGTCCAGCTCCACGGTGGGCGCCAAAATATGTGAGCTTGAATTTCATCCTTAGAATGTTACCTGCAATAAGTTAGTTTCACAAAATACAATGGAAATGCATACAGGAAATCCAAAATCCACCAATGAAACTACATGAAATATATACCAAAATAAATCATTATTTTACCTTCATGACTTATGTCTCATTGTGTCCTAACTCCAATGTTCCTGGTTGCAGATGGTGTGCTCTCAGACAATGCACTATTGGCTTCCAAGATGGCATATGAAGAATGGACTGATAACTTGTAGTTAACTGATAGTATGATATGCAAAGCTACATGATTATGCTAAATTATACTATATGATATATTGCTAAAATGATATTTGCTACTTGCTTCAAAAACTCACGGATGCATAAGATTGGCTTGAAGACTATTTTTTGAAGACTCTCTTCCTCTCAACTGAAGCTCTTGGTTTTATAGACTTTGAGAGGATAAGATGATGTGGCTCAAATCAAGGGTCATGATTAGATCTGCAGATTTGAATGGCTATGAGAAAAGGTGAAGGTTGAGAGAAAGGGGGAAGGAGAAGACAAGTGTCACTCATCTCACCTTGACTGGGTTGCTGACTAAGGGAATCTAGGGATGGTTGGAGGAAATTTAGGCATGATAGGACAAGTGGACTCAAGTTCTTCCCAAGATGTAGGGGGTGTTGGAGAGAATATAGGAAATGGTTTATGAAATGTGTGTACGTACACAATTTCATTAAGTTTGGAAGTTGAAGATAAATCATGAATTAATATTAAGAAATATTAATTTCCTTAGCCACATGTTGGATGAGTTGGCAAAGGGAAGATGAAGTGGAGATGGAGGGTGAGTTGGAAAAGGGATTAAATAATTTAGGAATTATTTAATATTTGAGGCTATAGGATAGGAGAATAACTATTAAATATTAGATATTTAATTGCTTGGAGGAGATAATTAAATATTAGATATTTAATTAACTTGATTAGAGGAATAATTAAATATTAGATATTTAATTAACTTGATTAGAGGAATAAGATAATCAAATATTAGATGTTTAATTAATTAGAGGAATAAGATAATTAAATATTAAATATTTAATTAATTCAGAAGAATAGGATAATGAATTAATTAATAAAATATTAATTAATCGAAAGATATGAAAATTAATTAAATTAATTAATCTTTTTGAATTAACTATTTAATAGAAGAATAAATATTAAATAAATATAAAATATTTATTTAATTTCTCATAGCCAATTTTTAGGTGTATACAGTTCTCCCTAGAGAGGACGATCCCCTAGTGTTTTATCCCAACCAAGGATTTCAATACAAACAAGAAGACATTATCTATGAGTTAAATACCCTTTTTTGGAACACAAAAACTAGAGAGTACATGTGTACAAAATTTATCTTAGATGGAGAGGAAGAACGAGCACAACATCTCAAAGAAGCCCCGGGTAGAGAATGAGAACAAGAACGAGAACAACAAAGACAATGAAAAAAAGAATGACAAAGAAAATTTCAAGTGGCTCCTGCACCTCCTCAATAAGATTTGACACTATTTTTCATCAATTTTAATCATTTTATGCTTAATTTATTGTTTTACATCAATTTGTGAAATTGACTTGAATTTAATTCCAATTTGCATGAGAGTTAAGAGTTGCGCAGTTGGTTCATAGAACTGCGCAATTTGTCAATAGAACAATGCAATTGGTCAAAAAAGTTGCGCACTTGGTCAATAGAAGAGTGCATTTGGTCAATCTTGTAGTGGACATGGTAAATAGCACTGTGCAATTGATCTTTGTACCTGTACAGTTGGCAGTTATAAGCAATTTCCAGATTAGGGTTTTTCATTTGATTTTCAAAAATTTCAATTCGGTTTCATCAGAAGATTTCCAAGGTTACTAATCAGTTTGTGCAACATCTTGGCATCTGTGGGATGAATATTTAAACAAAATCAAACTGCTAACTTGTTTTGTGCAGGATGATTGTCAAATACTTAAAAACCCAAACAAATGTATGTGTTTGATTTCTTTCATTAGCATGGTTCACAACTACTTTCTTTAAAGAAAATGAATGTGTGTCTTCCCTATTTTAAGTGTTTTCTCGTTCTATAGGGTGGTCCCATTGTTGCATCAAGTATCTTTCCACTCGCCTTCTAGGTCTTGGGAGAAAGAGAAAGTTGATAACGACACCCAATTTTGTTTTTTTATAGAGGAATATTTTTGTGGGGATTTCATCACTTCATAGGGGTATTTCAAAACAGGAATAGCTCTAGGGATTTCATCACCTCTTAGGGATTTTCAAGTGGTGTCTCTCTTTAGGATTCTATATAAAAGGCTTTGCCAAAAGGTTTCATGTGGTCGAAGTACAATTTTAATTTGGGTCTTCTGATAAGGGTTGTTAGAGTTTTAAGTAGCTCTCTTTGCGACATCCACATATTGGCTTTGTTCCTTAAATAATTACTACGAACCACTATTTTAGTAGGCCAAAAACCCTTTTCTTGCTGGTGCAGGAGGTTGAACTTCCAAATCCACCCCACATTGCTACAATTCATTATAGAGATAATTTTCCTCGGTCCATAGGATCTTCAGATCTTTGGAGAAAAGAGATTTGGTGTGCTCGTGTTGTGGAGGGGAGCTAGTGTCACCAATATCCCTATTTGTTTGTTTTCTTTCAATATTTAGATTTATCAGAGTGGGGACTCAACAAGTAGTATCCTCTTTCCAACCCAAGTAGTGCATGCTTCAAAAGTGTTTTTATTTGTTAATACTAGTAAAATTTGGGCTAATTTAGGCCCCTTTCTCAACTCTAAGTGTGTTTCAGGGTCAAGTCACGAACAACCATCTCTGTCTACTTTATCTTTTGTGACTGTTCATGCTAAACATTGTCATTTTCAAAATCTAAACTTGTCTAAATAGACTTCAAACTTTCCCAACCAATTGAACAGTGAAACTTGTCCAACTTGTCCAACAAATTTCAAACATTGAAACAATACTCAAACTATCTCAAACTTATCTCAAACATACCTAGGTTCCACTATAGATTTGAATATTTGCATATTCATCATCTTAAAATAACATCATAAACTTTTCAGAAGTCATAAGTTTTCCCAAGTCTTAGGTCCATTCCCACTAGTTTCACATCAACTCATACCAAAAGTTTTTCATAAATCTTAGATTCATACCAAGATCAATTTATAATAGTTTGCATTAGTGTCCATGTCCTAAGTTCCAAATCTTAGTTTCATCCTCAAAATCACTTCTAGATAATTTTCATATGTTCAAAAGTCCCAGATTCATTTTATGCAAAACATCTTAGGATAGACTTCAAAATCTTTCCCTTGTCATAGTATAATCTTTGCATCATCCCCATTATCACCATATATTATCTTTGCATAGTCTTACATCTCATCTAGGTCACAGGTTCACATATCATTTTTTATTAGCATCAATATCCTAATTTACCTCATTTTAGATCATATCATTTGCTTAGTATCAATTTTCATCTTGCACCTCGACCATAAAATCAAATTTTTGGAAATCCAAGGAACATCAAATTATGAGGATTAAACCTTGCAATATTGTCAAGAAGTTAAAACCTTGTCAGAGTTTCATCCATTATTAACACTATCAAATCAAACCCTAGCTCCTTAGTCTAGCAACGAGAACAACTTTGTCCATTTTCATCATCTTGTCCTTGTTCCCTTCAAAGGTCTTGACTTCATTACAATTTCTTAGGGTTACACCTTTTAACTTGTAGTCTAAAATAATTCCAAAAATATTGAAAAAAGTCCAAAAATATAGGTGCGTAGTCTTTCTTAGCTTGCATTTGTCCATTTTCAAAAATCTCAAAAACAAAAACAAAAACATAGGTGCATTTTTTATCCTTATTTTTCATCTTTCTCATTTTCCAAAATTCCACAAAACTCCAAAACAAAAAAATTAGGTGCATCGTCACTTGTTCATTTTACCAAAATCTCTAAACATACAAGAACATAGGTCATATCATTTAGTTGCATTGCATCTGAAAAAACAAACAAACAAAACAATGTGGCATATAGTGCAATGGTTGAAACCAAATCGCAAACTTCTAGGGCACAACAAAATTCCCCATATCAACCTTCCAACTTTCATGGGACTATGTCATTACAATCAAACAATCAATCATGTCAATCCAACATATACCTATCCCAAAGCTTGGATCAAACCTATCATGACCAAACGAATGTCATCCACGCTTCTCCATCACTAGAGGAAAAACTAGCTCGAGAAATAGAGATCTTGGAATTCAAAGTTAAAAAAAAGTGAATAGTGTAGATCCCAAATGTCCAAACTATTTTAAAAATTTAAAGGTCCCAATACAAACTTAGAGCTAGTTGGCATAAAAGCTCTTATTTTGAAGTCAGAAATACCATCCCTCCTCTCACAAATAAACATGAGAAAGCAATTTCAAACAATAAACACGAATCCAATCTCATTTGATCAAATTCCAAATCAAACCTCATACAATCGAGTACCAAATCAAACCTGGTTCAATCAAGTCCCAAATCAAGCCTCATTGGATCAAAACTTGTTCAACCCAACACAACCAAAGTTTGGTATAATTCAACAAGGGCCACCACCAAAAAATGAACCTTTTTTTATTCCATTACAACCAAGTGCTCCTCAATCAACCACACAACTCCGAGTGCCACAAGTAATTGTGCAAACAAGTCAACCGCTACCAAGGTCACATAAAATTACACAACCGATTTTGCCTCCATTTGTATCATGCATTAGTGAACATCCTCTTATGTCCTCAAATGCATCATCAAGGGTGTCTCAAACAAACACAAGTGTAGCTATGAACTTTCCACCATTTGGACATGAACCAAACGTAGTCAATGCATCGCTTGTCACACAAAAAGGTTAGTCAACAAAAACCTTGCAACGCGCAAACGTTGGAGCAATATAAAAAACAAGAATACCAACCTAAACTTCTTGATAATTTGCTTCAACAACTAGGTTGTACACATGAGATTATTTTTGAATATGATCATCTTCCCATCAAGAAATTTACTCTCAAGTCGCCTCCATTTCTCCCACCATTTTCACATCTCCTAAGGTTTCACAAGAGAATTCTACACCATCTCCATAAAATGACACATCCAATGATGCAACCTCCCAAGGCGCTATCCACAAAAGTGTTAGACAATTCAAATAATCGGAAGGCAATTGAGAAGGGGGGTGGGGGGGTGAATCAGTTGTCTTAGATTACCGGAACATTTAGCAATTAAAACTTTAATACCGAAACCCAAAACATTAATACCAAAATTCTTAAACCAAATACCAGAATAGTAGATAAATCAATTAAGCATAAACAATAATTAGAGAGTAAATACCATCCACATGACACCAAGATTTATACATGGAAAACCCGGTAAAGGGAAAAACCACAGTGGGAAGCCTACCCACAGTCAGATAATACTTCTGCAGTAAGTATGTGAATTACAATTGAGGGGCCTACACTTGCAGGAAGGCCAACAACCTAGATGACACTTCTCATCACAAAAGAAGTCTCACTGACTACATAAAAATCCAGACTACAATCTGGAAGAATGAATGAACTACAAAGATAGCATCTCCTATACCTGAGTACAGTTCTAGTTAAGCTCAATACCAGAGGACTAAATCCTCGTACATAAACCCAACTAGATCACCAATGGTCGATCAAATCCTTTGCCTGAATAATTATTACATTATTTGTACATTACATATCCATATTCATTTTCATGATTATCTACAATGAGATATTACATCATATATATACAAGCCCTCAACCATAAACATTCATTGTATAGTTTTGGATCTTTGACATTCTTTTTTGATGGCATTGATATCAAAGGGGGAGTGATATAGATGTGAAAAAGAAAAGAGGAGTTGTAAACATTAGGGGGAGTATGGAGTATTTTTGCATTGGTGAATATTCAGCTCAGGGGGAGTAAGTAGCATTAAACCAATAGATGAAACCTTGACCATTTTTCACATGAGTGTTGCCATCAATGCCAAAGGGGGAGATTGTTGGCAATCGACACTATGTTGTCATTGATGGCAACATGATATTTTGTTCTGGCTTCATGTTTTGGTTCAGTTGTGTATCGTCAGACACTACATCGACACTGACACTGGTACTGGCACCAACAGGATAGAAGGATTTCTTTGGTTACCAGCAATGCAGGCCGACATGGTTTATAATATGGTTATGTTAGACAATTCAAATAACCGGAAGACAACTGAGAGGGGGGTTGAATAAGTTGTCACATATTACCAGAACTATTATTAATTTAAACTTTAATACCGGAATAACAGTTAAACCAATTAAGCATAAACAATAATCACATAATAAGAGCCATCCACATGACACCAAGATTTATACGTGGAAAACCCTGTAAAGGGAAAAACCACAGTGGGAAGCCTACCCATAATTAGATAATACTTCTGCAGTAAGCATGTGAATTACAATTGAGGGGCCTACACTTGCAGGAAGGCCAACAACCTAGAGTGCACTGCTCATCACAAAAGGAGTCTCACTGACTACATAGAAATATAAATTACAATCCGAAAGAATGAATGAACTACAAAGATAGCATCTCCTATGCCTAAGTACAGTTCTAGTTAAGCTTAATACTAGAGGACTAAATCATCTTACATAAACCCAACCCGATCACCAATGATCGACCAAATCCTCTGCCTGAATGAGTATTACATTATTTGCACATTACATATCCATATTCCTTTCCATGATTATCTACAATGAGATCTTACATCATATATATACAAACCCTCGACCATAAACAATCGGGTCAGCCACCAGACAATAAACCAATTACATAATTACAAAACATGTCAGCCTAAGACCAAAAAAATAATATCCAACCCATAAGTCATCCTGGAAACACATCGAGAGGTCCAATCCACACGTTACATTAAGTCGGTCCATGACCTAGATACACCGGGACCCAATATAGGTCCACACGCTAAAGCAATGATCTCCATCCACCAAGTCTTGAACATGATCACCATCAGCGTCCTGAATCCATACTAGAAGATACACCAACACCACTTATACATATCATCAAAGCTTTGTCGGTGAAACCCTTGCCGGAACCACAAACCAAGCTTCCAAGCAAACCGGATAGCATCCAATCACTAGAATAAAACCAACTAACTGAATATGAACATGAATAAGCCAATTCCATAACCCAATCATACCGGAGCACACCAGATCATGTCGGATCCAAACCAACCAGAAACCACACAACCTACCGGGACCAAAAGGGTGTCGGTAAAGCATCCAAAATAGCTAGTGTTGACATCAATGACAAAACATCAATG
The DNA here is from genome assembly GCF_030272615.1 of Cryptomeria japonica. Lineage (NCBI taxonomy): Eukaryota > Viridiplantae > Streptophyta > Pinopsida > Cupressales > Cupressaceae > Cryptomeria > Cryptomeria japonica. Next base: position 317,776,274 of record NC_081413.1, on the reverse strand, counting down.
CAACACATAATCAATTCCTCCAAGTGGCCAACAATCTCCCCCTTTGGCATTGATGTCAACACTAGATGTGAAAAATATCCAAGTGCTAAGAAATGCCAAACAAGTCTCCCCCAATGGAAGACAACCAACAATCTCCCACACAAAGATATAGCAATGAATTTATGAAATAAAGACCAGACTCCCCCTATGAATGATATCTTTGTAAAGCTCTATTTTACACATATATCTCTCACCCTAATGTATACAACTCCTTAAGTTTTTCACGTCAATATCTCTCCCCCTTTGACATCAATGCTAGAAATCTGACAAAAATATCAAAGCAAAAACTTAAACCACTGAAACACAAGGCTAACTACTCCCTCTAAGTAGTAGCATCCCCACATCAGTATCAAAATGAATAATATCTTTGATAATGCATATCGGACTGATGCCCAATCACATCAATCAGTTCTCTGTCAGAGGGGCAGAAACCCTTAACCTGTCTCTCAGGTACTCAAATGATTCTTTAGGCAAAGGTTTAGTGAAAATATCTGCAATCTACTCTTTAGTGTTCACATAAAATAGTCTAACTTCATTTTATTCCACCTTCTCCTTCAAAAATTTATACTTGATAGATATGTGCTTTGTCTTAGAGTGAAATATCGGATTCTTTGATATGTCAATAGCAGTAGAGTAATCACAGTGAATTACTACCGGTCCAGTGCAATGCACTTTGATATCCTTCAACATTTGATTCATCCATAGAACCTGTGTATAGCTAGTAGCAACAGCAACATACTCAGCTTCAGTAGTAGATAAATAAGTACATGATTGTTTCTTGCTGATCCATAAAACCAACTTCTTTCCAAGAAAGAAAGCTCCACCGAAAGTACTTTTTTGGTCATCAACATCTCCAGCCCAATCAGCATTTGTATATGCACATAAAGTAAAGTCATCCTCCTTAGGGTACCACAAACCATATTCAGATGTACCTTGAAAGTATCTATAAATCTTTTTCACCACACTCTCATGATTTTCTCTAGGATCACTCTAATATCTAGATACAATACTAGTGCAGGAGCACCTAGTTTTGAGTACAACTTCTTCATTTTCATGTGTTTGTTCATAGTTTGGTTTGAGATGGTGAATAAGAGTCTTCTCTTAGGTCCTCATATGTTTTTGAAATGTTTTGGTAGGTTAAATGTCCTTAGGACAATGCATTTGCTCAATTTTGGCTTGTAAGCCCTTGTAAGCCTAAAATGGCATAATCTTGCATTTTGATGTAAAATGCCTTGAATAGACTTTTTTGCTATTGGTACATGTTAATTTAATGGTCTTTAGTCATCCTAGATGGTTTGGAGGAGAAAACAAAGCATGTAAGGCAAAAATGCACTTTTTGGCAAAAGTTGTCAAAGTTACTTGACAACTTTTTGCAACGTTGAGCAACTTTTTGCATTTTTCAGCAAAGAGTTGGTTAGGAAACCAATGGAGAGTTAGTTGGGCATAAAGTGGCTTATAAATTCCAAAATAATGAATTTAATGAGGTTTTTGAATGTCTGGAGTACATTGTAATATAAGTGGGAGTCCATTTTTGAGTTTTACCTTGTGTTTTTCAAAGAATTAGAGCAGCAGTCCATACTTAATGGATTGATTGCATTGTTGTTATTTTCTTATTGTTTTTTACATGCTATTTTAGTTCTCAGGAAGCATTTTGATTAGTTTTTGTGCAGGTTTTAATTGAGTTATTAATTTTGTAAGCTCTCGGCTTGGGTAGGGATTTGAGAGGCCCAAACATGGTTCCAGCTTGAAGTCCTTTGAGTTATTCTCAATAACCATTTGGAATCAAGACATGGAACCTTTTTATAGTGTACATATTCTTTATTTTCCTTTGGAGGTCATTGAAAGTCCAATGAGCATCATTTCCTAGGCAAGCTTAATCATAGCCCGGTTAGGAAATGAATGAAATTATGCAAGTGCTTGTTGGGATGAGTAGGATTGGAAGTGAAGAATATTTGGCATGAGCAAGTGGTGTGTGGAAGAGCATATGTGTGATTTTGGAGGTGTGGAAGATCAAGGAAGACGCCAAACCCTTAGAAAAAGACCAAAACAAGCCTAAAACCACCTAAAGCAAGCATTTCTCGGGTTCCGTACCTGTACGGTCATACTGAGATTTCTCATGTCATAAATTAGAAAGTAATCCCAAAAGGGTATCCTGATCAGCAAAGATTTTGTGTGGGTCTTTGGGAAAATTGTGAGAAAATCCACAAAAACCGGTTAGGTAGGGCTAATTGGGGCTCTAGGGCTACTAGGCCTAAAAATAGGGAAAGGAAGGAGAGATGGGGAAATGAATCAAACCCATACTCAAAACTAGTTGATTACCATTGGAAAACATCATAAACACCTACTACAACCTCTGTAAGCATTTGTTAGGAGTTTGAGAGTGTGTGGTTGGATTTACCCTTGTGAATCCCAACCATGCCTAAGCAACCAGTGAGCACATCTTGATTGGGAGCACTCCTAGAGAGTCAAGATGTCTAAATTGACTAGTAGACTAGATGAATAATGAAGGGATCCCACTAGGACAGCACTTGACTACCTTTTACAAAGGATTTACTCTCTTTGAGTATACCTCCCCATCAAATAAAAACAACATTCATTATGTCAGGCCTGGTCTGAGTCAAATAAAGCAGACCTCCAATCATAGATTTGTATCTTGTAGGATTTACTGGTGCTGAAACATCTTTCCTTGTCAATTTATCACTTGTAACCATAGGAGTACTTACCGATTTAGAGTCTCCCATACCATATTTCTTCAACACTTCCCTAGCATACTTAGTTTGACAAATGAAAATACCTTTATCAGTCTGAGTAATCTGAAAACCTAAGAAAAATTTCAGTTCTCCAATCATAGACATTTCAAATTCTTTCTCCATATTCTTAGAAAATTCTATGCACAACTTATCTTCACCTCCAAAAATAATGTCATCAACAAATACTTCAATAATCAATATATCATCATCAATGACCTTATAATATAGATTACTATCAGCATTACCCTTAGTAAAACCAAGCTTCAAAAGATATTTATCCAACCTTGCATACCAAGCTCTAGGTGTCTATTTCAATCCATATAAAGCTTTCCTTAACTTGCAAACCATGTTTTTATCATCTGATAGTGAAAAACCATCAAGTTTCTCAATATAAACTTCTCCATCAAGATCCCCATTAAAAAATGCACACTTAACATCCATCTGATAAACCTTGTAGCTCTTATGGGCAGCATAGGCAAGAAATAAACTTATAGTTTCAATCCTAGCTACAGCTGCAAAAGTTTCACCATAATCAATTCCTTCCTTCTGAGAATATCCTTTACAAACCAATCTAGCCTTGTTCCTTACAACTTGACCATCTTCATTCAATTTGTTCCTAAAAACTCATTTAGTTCCAATAACATTCTTATTTTTAGGCCGGGGAACTAAATTCCATGTGTTATTCTTCTCAATCTAATCTAATTATTATTCCATAGCTTTCAACCAACATTCATCTTTACATTCTTCAATTAATGATATCGATTCAACTTGAGAAATTAAACATAACCCATTAGTTGCTAGTCTTCTTCTTGTCATCACTCCATTGTTCTTATCCCCAATGATATGATCTTCTGAATGATTCAATCTCACATACCTAGGAGTCTTCTCACTCTCTGTTCCTCTTCCCGGTTCTTTAGTTACTATTGAATTTTTTGATATTGCCAGAGTAACTGGTTCAACATTCTATTTCAGAAAAGGTGCTACCGGTTCAGATATAATTATTTCCACCGTCGGTTCTTACTCATAAACTCTAATTTGACTTCTATTCAGTTCATCCACCTTGACATTATCACTCTCCACAATTCTCTACAATCTCTTGTTGTAATATCTATATGCCTTGCTTTCATTAGAATAAGCAAGAAATATGCCTTCATCACATCTGGGATCAAATTTTCCAATGATAATCTCTCTTGATATAATATTTACTACCAAAGATTTTGAATTACTTAACTATAGGTGTATTCCCAAACCATAATTCATAAGGTGTTTTACCGGTTTCTCCTTTGATATGTACTCTGTTAAATGTATAGACTGATGTGCTCACTGCTTCTCTCCAGTAGATATGAAGTTGACTAGCTTCCATCATCATTGTTCTAGCATCATCCAAGATAGTTATGTTCTTCCTTTCCACAACTCCATTCTGCTGAGGTGTCTGGGGAGCAAAAAATTGTCTCCTTATACCATGCTTCTCACAAAATTTATTAAACTCACCAGATGTGAATTCTCCACCATGATCTGACCTCAAACATTTAGTCTTCAATCCTATCTCAATTTCCACTTTAGCCTTAAAGATTTTAAACTTTTCAAAAGCCTTAGATTTCTCCCTTAGAAAAGTAACCCACATCATTCTAGAATAATCATAAATGATTAGCATGAAATATCTATCACCTTGAAAACTTTTAACTCTAACAGGGCCACACAAATTAGTATGAATAAGATCAAAAACATCATTAGATTTATCTTGTATACTCCTAAAAGAGGTTCTGACATGTTTTCCCATTTGACATTCTTTATATACCGGATTATAGGGCTTCACAATCTTATGTGTATCTCTAACTACCTTAGTTGAACTGATCTTTACAATGCAATCAAAATTTAGATGACATCGCCTCTTATGCCATAGCCAACTCTTGTCAATTTGTGCAATCAAACATATCTTCTCATCGAAATTCAAATGAAATATATTACCTTTAGTCTATGTACCGGTTGCAATCTCCAAACCAGATCTATTAATGATTTTGCATTTTCCATCCTTGAACTGTAATTGAAATCCCTTATCCACCAATTGTCCTACACTCAAAAGATTATGCTTCAAACCTTCAAAAAAATAAGCATTATCAGTATTGTTCTTACCATCCAATGATATAGTTCATTTTCCTTCGATCGTACATGCTTTGTCTTCTCCAAATCTAACCAAAGTACCATCAAATTCTTGCAAAGATAGAAACTTCCCTTTATCTCCAGTCATATGATGTAAACATCCACTATCAATTACCCATTCATCCTTATCTTCAATTCTAGCAGCAAGTGTCTTCTCTTTAGGTACATTCTCTTCCAGTGTCGAAACATCTTCCTTGATAGCCAGGAACACCCATTCCTTTCAATTGTCAGAACCACTAGCAGAGTCTTCTGTCGATTCATCATCAGAGTTAGTCACACCTTCCTCATCCACTATGTAGCATGATTTATCTCTATTTTTCCTGTACTTGTAGTTAAACTGATAGCCAGGGTTAGGCATAAAAGATCTTCTAACTCTTTCTTCAAATCTTGAATTCCCTTCAGGATATCTAGATGCAAAATGAGCAATCTTATTACATGCAAAACATTTTAAAAGTGTTTTTCCTTCATCCTTACTTCCTACCAATCCTTTAGGTACTCTTCTAGAAAATAGTGCTTCAAGTTGCTCAAACTCATCATCTTATCTCTTCATAGCATCCAATTCCTTTTCATATAAAGCTTTCCATTCTTTCTTACTGGTTGATGATGTAGATGCATGAAAAGCAGGTTCAGACTTCACAGCTCTAGAAGGTCCAAATTCTTCAAGCTCAAAAGCAGATAATTTCCCAACCAAGGTATCTCTATTGATAGAAGTATTAGCCATTGTTCTTAATTCATTAATCATATTAGCCTTCATCTTGTAATCCGGTGGTAGCACTCTTAGAACTTTAGAAATAATTTCATCTTCACTCAGAGTTCCACCACAACATTGAATTCCCATAACAATCTCATTTACCCTTTCCATGAATGCAGTAATCCTTTCTTCTTCCATCTTCAAGTTTTCATATCTCACCCAGTAATCATCAAGTTTAGTAATCTTCAGAGTAGGGCCACCTTCATTAAGAGTGTCCAACTTATCCCATATAATCTTTGCAGATGATTTGTCAGTTAATCCCATTATTTGTTGATCAGAAAGTGCACACGAGAGGGCTTCTCTTGCTCTACAATCATTCTCAATCTCCTTATCCAAGTTTTTTGGAGGAGGGTTGCTAGATGTCAGATTATGAGGTTTAACACCATTCTGTGTGATCTCCCAAATCTCCTTACCGAGGCATCTCAGATGAGTCTCCATCTGAATCTTCCATACTGTGTAATTTGTTCCATCAAGCCTAGAAATATCTCTCTGAAAGATAGCTCAAGATAAACTGGATGTGTAGACACCTAAAATTTTCCAATCTAATTAAATAAATATTCTTATTTATTTAATTCTTTTAAGCCTAATTCTTCTATTAATTAAATGAATCTTTATTTATTTAATTAATTCATTTATCCTGTTCTAGCCCTTTTTCTCATTTAAATAAATAATTTTATTTATTTAAATTATCCTTTTCCTAAAATTAAATAAATACTCTTATTTATTTAATTGATCCCACTTCCTCTATTAATTAAATAAATATTTATTTAATTAATTAATTCATTAACCTTTTCTACCCATGACACATGTCATTCATCTCTTAATTCTTACACTACTTACCCTCTCATTATTTTTTTATTTTCTCTACCTACTCACTAATCCTAGCCGACCATTTATCTTTTACACCTCTCAATCTTATCCCTCCATTTCTTATAGTGTCTTCTATATAAGAGGATACTATCTTTCATTATGAACCCTATTCTATTCAACTACTAGCACTCCTACGCAATCTACTCCCAAGCACTCTAGCATTCGAACTTTCATATGTGATCTAGCTATCAACTACATTTCCGTTCTTTGTTGAGCTCCTGTGCACACATAAAATCTGAGAGAAAATATATCAAGCAAGATCAATGGAAATAGGAAGAATGGAGATCCAAACCCTATTAAAAAATCAAAAAAATTAAAAAAAATTGGAAAACGGAGAAATAATTTCGTCCAACGATGAAAACCACTTCGGTGGTGCCCTAGGCAAGTACCATGGTGAAAAACGGGTCACCGGCGCCATGTGTAGAGACATTGCTCCTCTCTCCTTCAGGATTCAATCTCATCCTTCACTTTGCACACACTCACAACCTATCTGTCCATAATAAACTTATCCAATCTCATCATGACTTGTTATTGATCTTCCTAAGATTGGTTAGCCATTCATAATAAACCTCCTTTTTCACCCCTTTCCATCCATAATAAATCAGCTCTTATTTGTGGCTAAGGCAAATCCTACGTCTAGTGATGGGTGTGGAACTAAGAGCATCACATGTTATGAGGAGTACAATTTCTTCCAGTTTTCTTCAATCTATCCGTGCACAATCCACAATAAAGAAACACTTGCATCGTCAATCCGCAATAAAGTTACATCTTCTTCACAATAAAGTATTAGTTTCATGGATTCAGATGAGATATAAGTAGCAACAATGGGCTTCAACAAATCAAATCTTTCAACAGACTCATACAACTTTATGGCTCAGTGCTATCTATCCTTTTGTGAACGAAAACATTGTGACGAAAATCAAATAGACTTATACAAGTGACAAGAGACACTAAATGTGAGGATTACAGTGGATGTTGGTGTCGAGTCTTGGTTTTCTTTTAATTTTATCTTTTTGGTGACATGTCTTTTAGCTTTTCCAAGATGTCTCTGACTAGAGATTCTATCTCTAGGATGTCTTTGACTAGAAAGGTGAGGATGGGGTATCGTCACCTATTTTTCTTTGTTGTCTGTGGATTGTCTCTGAGTAATGCTATGACTTTTCCAAGGATATGAGGACATTGTGAGTCTAGTGTGAACTGGGGCATTCCTTGTTTGCGATTGTCTGATCTCCATGCAAACAGGTAAAATGACTTTTCGGGTCGAACATATGCCTCGATTGTCATAACCTATTTGCCATAATAAATCTCAATGATGATAAAGCACAAGAAGCTCTTTCACTTCCATATCTTCTATCTTCCATCCGCCTTTCTTGATTGACCTCCATCATCCTTCTTGAGTCTGTGTATCCCACTATCACATGACTAAGTATAATGAGACGCCAAAAACATTTGCATTTCATGTAGTTTTCACTTGCATTACCACATATTAACATTTCATACATACTTATAGATATCACAATTACACCACATTTTGCACACAACACATGTTAGCACATTTTACATCCTCATCATATTCATCTGCATTTCATACATTCACATTTGCATAACATATAAAACATTAAAGAACAAAAAAAATATTGCATTCCATCATGTACATATTGCATCCATATCATAAGCATCATATAGAAACATACATCACATAGAAGAAACATCACATAGGTACCCGTGCATATAGCTACCGCAATGATGAATCATCTCATATATATATATATATATATATATATATATATATATATATATATATATATATATATCTTAAAATCATAAGTGTCATGTAACAATGATGTCAAAATACATATGGCTACAAAATCACTCAAAGGTGTCATCATAAAAAATGGTGCAAAATTGATACATAAGGAGCCCTCTAAGGCTATGATGAACTCCCTCCCTCGAAGCTAGCTGGCCTCAACAGAGTCTTAGCCCTAGAAGGACCCACCCCAAGATCATCTCTCCTTCCCCCTCTATCTAGTGTTGGTGGAGGACCCATGACCCCACCACTAGACATCTGTCTCTTGTCTCTCCCACCAGTGGTCATCGTAGTCCGTGATGATCTCTAAAAGCTCCTATCCTGTTGATCTGGTGGCACCACTCCATAGTACAGGTCTCGCCAGTAGGCTATCTCCTCCCATGCCCATAGAACACAGGCATATCCGGCCCCTGTGTCCTTTGTTGCCTACCTCCCTACCCTCAGTGTTGTCTTAGCCTTTGTATAGCACTGAATAGCCTAATCCCTCTCCCGCTCAGTTCCCCTTAGTTGTCTCCTGAGCCTAGCCATATCCCTCTCTAGATCATGGATCTCATATGCATGTCCCTGGAATATATCTCTCAAGGATAATAGCTCATCCTCCTCCTCTCTCCCCTCACCTTGTCCCTATGGCTGCTCCTATGGTTGCTCCTCTCCCTATCCCCATCCCTGTACCTGTCTAGGAACTTGTGTTGTTGGCACCTGTAACGACAATCCACCTCTACCCCTCACTACATGCATCTATCTCTCCTCTCCGCCATCTCTCCTATGATCCACCCTCCTCTCTACCACTATGCCTCACCTCTGTCATCGACCTCTACCTCTGCCATCTCCACTATCATCTCCATCACCTCCATCATCTCCCTCTATCGGCTCCCTTGGATCTGTCAGCCATGGAAATAGATGCTCTGCCCAATATACAGTGTACTCTACATCCATCCCTGCATCCTCTACATCTGTCATTATGGCCCAAGGCATGGCAACCATCTCTAGAAGCTGTGTCATAGCCTGATCATATGATAATAATGGCCCCAAATGCACCTGATTCCTCACTGTCCGTGCATACATCCCTGACCCCCATGGAATCCATTGTATCCTATCAAACTACCTGCATACCCTATCTATCAACTGCCTCTCAATAATATACGATGTCCTCCCTATCAGATACTTGCTTTTGAATACATACGGCAGCTCCACTGCATCATCCTCCCACTCCTCACAGTCTAAGTAAGGTCTCCATACCACACTGTCTACCTCATCAATCACCCGACACCAATACTCCATCCTCCCAATCCATGGCTGAGAAGTAATCATATCATACAGGTGTACATAGTTGCGCCCATGTCCCCTCCCTCTAAAATGTATCGGACGTGTAACCGACAAATGCTCATATGCCCATACCTGCAGTAATGTCACTCTGCATCCCAATCTTGTTGATCCATGATATACAAATTGATGCAACTCATAATACAAGTGTGCCAGAAGGCATGGCCCCCATGCAAACCTGGTGTGCTCAGCCACCAGTGTCTTCAGAGTCCTCCCCCATCCCACTACCAACCCTCATTTCGCCCTGTCCAGACAGAGGAATTCACTGATCACTCCTGCCAGCACCACTGGTAGTGCCAATCCTATTTGTGTCATAGTGTCCCAAGCCACATGTCTAGCCCTCATCTCCAATCCTGGATCCTCAAACACTCATCTCAGTGCCTCCCTATCTTCCTCTCGATCGTAAGGAACTAACTCTACATCGATCGTTATCCTCAATATCCTGTATACATCCTCTAAGGTGACTGTCATCTCACCCATCGACAAATGAAACGTGCATGTCTCTGAGTGCAATCTTTCAGCTAATGCCTTCAGCAATCCCATGTTTGCCCGAAACTCAGGTACATACATAATGTATCGCAAGCCCATGGCCTCAATGATTGCCCTATCCTGGAATATCAGCTCTGCTCACAAACTCTGAGTTGAAGGAAATCTCTCTCGTAACTCTAGCATCGATAGGTCCTCCTGTAGTCAAGCAAATCAACTATGTCAATCCTAGCAGTTTTCCCTGTTCATCAGAAAGTGTCGCTTTTTATCTTAGTGTTTATATCTATCATATGGCACTCTACCCTAGTAGTACTCCATGTTCATCACAAAGTGTTGCTCTTTTTATCCTAGTGCTTATATCTATCATATGGCACTCTATCCTAGTAGTACTCCCTATTCATCACAAAGTGTTACTTTTATCTTATCTTTTAGGGCACCTACTTGAGTGTATCCTCTTGGGTAGCTTATCCAATTGACAACATATGTTCTATCACAGAATTGTCAATTTCTATGGTACTCCTTGTTCATCACAAAGTGTCTCACTCTATCCTATCCTAGGGCCTCTGTTTGAGTGTATCCTTTTGAGTAGTTATCCTGATTAGCAATGTATGTTCTATCATAGAATTGTTAATCCCAGCCCTATTTGTTATCCTAGTCTTCCCTAGAGGACCTTCTTGAGTGTATCCTCTTAGCAACTTATCCAATTGACAGCGTATGTTTATCACAGAACTATCGATTCGACCTTGAAGACATAAACGTGCATTCATGACACAAACACGCTTACATTCTTCATAGATGTTTTTGCATTTCATAGACACACCTGAAAAACATAGGCATGTCTCTATCATGCATATACGCACCTTCCCTGCACAGACGTTTCTGCATTTCATAAACGAGCTCGCATTTGACATGGACGCTTTTACAATCATAGACATGGTTACATTCTACGCAAATGCACCTGACACCAACACAAACGCGCCTTCCCATCTTACCTAATGTGCATTTATTGACCTACCTGACATGCATTTATGACAACAATTGATGCAACAAGGTACAAGGATATTTTGTGGTACTTACCAACTCTCTTGCATTTGTTGGACTCTGATATTAGTGAACGTGATCGAATTTGTGCACCAAGGCCATCATTGTTGACTGCTTTCTGCTCTCTCTGCACTCTAATCTCTTAGGTGTGTGGATGACAATGAGGATGTTTTCCCTCATAGTCTATCTTATAGACTACCCTAGCTCTAGTCTCCTGTGTCAATCTTCTTTATCCCGTGACTCTGTCACTTTATCCTATCTTGTCAGTCCTTTCTATCTATTCTTTCTTATTGAGAGATTGTTTATGATATTTTCAAACATTTTCATCCAATCTTTCAAGGGGGCATATCATTCCCATCTTGGGGCAACTTTGTATTAGTCCATCTTATCTTCTTTGAAACAATGTGACAAGTTGCATTATCTAAAAGAGGGGCAAAATGTAGACACCTAAAATTGTCCAATCTAATTAAATAAATATTCTTATTTATTTAATTCTTTTAAGCCTAATTCTTCTATTAATTAAATGAATCTTTATTTATTTAATTAATTCATTTATCCTCTTCTAGCCCTTTTTCTCATTTAAATAAATACTTTTATTTATTTAAATTATCCTTTTCCTAAAATTAAATAAATACTCTTATTTATTTAATTGATCCTACTTCCTCTATTAATTAAATAAATCTTTATTTATTTAATTAGGTCATTAACCTTTTCTACCCATGACACATGTCATTCATCTCTTAATTCTTACACTACCTACCCTCTCATTATTTACTTATTTTCTCTACCTACCCTCTAATCCTAGCCGACCATTTATCTTTTACACCTCTTAATCTTATCCCTCCATTTCTTATAGTGTCTTCTATATAAGAGGATACTCTCTTTCATTATGAACCCTATTCTATTCAACTACTAGCACTCCTATGCATTCTACTCCCAAGCATTCTAGCATTCGAACTTTCATATGCGATCTAGCTATCAACCACATTTCCGTTCTTTGTTGAGCTCTTGTGCACACATAAAATCTAAGAGCAAATATATCAAGCAAGGTCAATGGAGATAGTAAGAATGGAGATCCAAACCCTATTGGACATGTGATGGTATCATCTTTGTGATTTTGTTGATTTGCATTGTCTTAGGTAATCTTCATATGTTATGGTGGATCTTTTTTGTTGTTAGGCTAGGGTTTTGTGGTTGAATTCATTTAGTCTTTCAATATTGTTGTTTCCATTTTTACCATAAACAGGATGAACTTGAATTGTTAGTCGCCATAGGATCTTCCTCAAGCGGTTAATCTTTCTGCAGAGATGACCAGAGCTCTACTACCAATTGTTAGACAATTCAAATAACTAGAAGATAACTGAGAAGGGGGGGGTGAATCAGTTGTCTCAGATTACCGAAATATTTAGCAATTAAAAATTTAATACTGGAACCCAAAACATTAAAACGGAATGCTTAAACCAAATACCAGAATAGCAGATAAATCAATTACGCATAAACAATAATCAGAGAGTAAATACCATCCAAATGACACCAAGATTTATATGTGGGAAACCTGGTAAAGGGAAAAACCACAGTGGGAAGCTACCCACAATCAGACAATACTTCTACAATAAGTATGTGAATTACAATTGAGGGGCCTACACTTGCAGGAAGGCCAACAACCTAGAGTGCACTGCTCATCACAAAAGGAGTCTCACTGACCACATAGAAATCCAAATTACAATCTGGAAGAATGAATGAACTACAAAGATAGCATCTCCTATGCCTAAGTACAGTTCTGGTTAAGCTCAATACCAGAGGACTAAATCCTCTTACATAAACCCAACGCGATCACCAATGATTGACCAAATCCTCTGCCTAAATGATTATTACATTATTTGCACATTACATATCCATATTTCTTTCCATGATTATCTACAATGAGATCTTACATCATATATATACAAACCCTTGACCATAAACAATCAGGTCAGCTAACAGACAATAAAACAATTACATAACTACAAAACATGTCGGCCTAAGACCGAACAAATAATATCCAACCCATAAGTCATCCCGAAAACACATCAAGAGGTCCAATCCACACATTACATTGAACCGATCCATAACCTAGATACACCAGGACCCAATATAGGTCCACACACTAAAGCAATGATCTCCATCCGCCAAGTCTTGAACATGATCACCATCAGCATCCTAAATCCATACCAGAAGCTGCACCAACACCACTTAAGCATATCATCAAAGCTCTACCGATGAAACCCTCGTCGGAACCACAAACCAAGCTTCCAAGCAAACATGATAGCATCTGATTACTAGAACAAAACCAAATGACTAAATATGAACATGAATAAGCCAATTCCATAACCCAATCATACCGGAGCATACCGGATCATGCTGGATCCAAACCAACCAGAAACCACACAACCTACTAGGACTAGAAAGGTGTCGGTAAAGCATCCAAAACAACTAGTGTTGACATCAATGACAAAACATCAATGAAACACATAATCAATTCCTCCAAATGGCCAATAAAAAGGTCTCTAAGCTAATCTAATTCATGATGCAAGTCCCTTCAATGCTTTAGAAATGCACAACCCAATCACACCATATGCTCCCATTCCAGAGAGTCCCATGCAAATTCCATCGCCCTTGTATCAAAACATTGATTCCTTCCCAAAATCCCCCATGCATATTCAAAATCATACCCTATATCAAGATGATGATCCAAAAAATAAATAAATAAGTCCTAAAATAGATCAAGATCAAGAACTTAAAGCTTTACCATTGCATCCAATATTTGACAAAGATCTCATTTCTTTTGATGATCCCACTATCCCTAACCATCCTATCCAAGGTAATCCTTTTTTGCCTCAAGAAAACATTGTCCTTTCAATTCCTATTGACACTCTGCTTCTTAAGAAAGATCATGGCATCCCTTCCACCCTACCTAATGATTCTATTTAAAATCAAGAGAAAAATACCCTTAAAATGGAGTCCAATGATCCCTTTCCAAGCAAAGATCAAAGTATCCCTTCACCTTCATATCTACCACAAGATCCTATTATCGCTCTGTATTCCATTTCAGCAAATTAACCTATGATTTCTCCTTGTCCCCCTCATGATCTCAACACCTTTGCATAAGTTGTTCATGAACCCCTTGCATATCAAATGGGTTCCTCCACCTTCATGCATCTGGTTTACTCCATGAGCCTAATGTTTCTTCCATACCATATCCTTCTCAAAACATACTCATGTCTTGTTTCAAAAATAAAAATTACCCCATTGGTAAAAATATTTGTCAAATCATGCATTATCAAGACAAAGGGTTAGGCCTACATGAACAGGACATTTTAGAACCCCTCCATATCAAAGCAAATCTTGATGGTCATGGCCTTGGTTACATAGCGCACTCTCAAAACATTGATACCCCTAATAAATCACACATTCATCCATCTAAGTCCAAACATGCATATTCCTCATCCTTCAAATCCATTTTGGATCATCATATCCCAAAATCAAATCCTTCATGCCTTCCATTCATTTTAGGTCCTTATATTCCTTCATTCCCTGTTGAGGATCAGCAAAGGCACATATCTCTCAAAACCTTCCCACCATCTACTTACATCAATCCATACAAAATACCTTCATATCATCCCTATCCATCCATAAATTCAATTGCCTTTGGAAGTAATTTGGATGCCAAGCATAAAATCCATAAGTCCAACAATCCACGTGTATTTAAGGATGAACATGTCCCATTTAATCGACATGTAAAAACAAATAAAAATATGATCCAAAGAGAAAAATAAATATCCAAAAGGTCACAAAGGCCCATTGAAAAAAAATAAAGGAAATTCAAAAGCCATATGGGTTCCTAAGTCACTTTTCAAGCTATGCATTTTAAGGAACCACGAAACAACAAAAAAGTCAAAAACCATGTGGATTGCCAAGCGTCTCGTAGAAGCACAACATCCTAAAGAAAATTCAAAATTGGAATCCAAAGTTTCTATTCCTTCTTCTAAATATTTTCAACCTTTAAAATCCATTTTGAGTCCTTATGTCCCTAAATACATAGCCATTCCTCCATCAAAATCTCAAAATTCAAAATCCACTTTTCCTCCATTAGTCCACCAACCCTCAAGGTGTGTTCCAAAGTTGATCTCCCCAGGATTTTCCTCCACTTATGCACAAGTCTTCCAACATCTAATCCATTGTCCAACACCTCTTTTCCACCCTTCCATCTCTTTTATCCAATCCTTTGCATAAATCTTTATCCCATTTCTTTTCCATGTTAATATCCTATCAACATCTTTGAGCATACCTTCATAGCCACAGTCTATTGTAACACACATTTTAAAGGTTCCATCCAAACAACAAGATGCTTGAATCCCTCCTCTATGTCCTATCATGCGTCCATTGCCTTCCAAGAAAATTAAAAAGAAAAGAAAAAAAGAAGAACAAAATATCAAAAAACAAAAAATAAGAAGAATCGCCTTGTTGAAAACCTAGCAAACATGTGTCTTGTGTGACAAAAAATCAAAATAATAGTAAATAGAAATAATTCATCCACTGGTGAAAACCTGGCAAACAGGCGCCTTGGGAAAGTACTATGATGAAAACTTAGCAAACAAGCATCATGTGTAATCCTTTATCTTCTTGCATTCCACACTTGGGGGCAAGATTAAGTCATGCTATCCTAGAACATCCTATCCATCATGTCCTTCATTGTCTTTCATCCCTCATATCCATTATCCTATTTGAATCCATATTACCTTTTCCACCTTTGATCTTGAAAAGAATAAGGATTTTCATAATCATCAAACATCCTATCTATTTCACCTTTCCCACATCCCTTTAGTCCATATTGTGTACCTTCTCACATCCTTCAAGTCCATATCTCGTATCTTATCCATTTATGATATTGCTTGTCATATACATGTCCCATATTCGTCCATACTCCCGAATAAGTTCCTTGATCTTGATAAAAGCTAAGGACAAGTAGAAAATGTAAAAATGTTTCACAAATACCTCTTGACATGTCCCTTCATGTGGACCACCTGCCATCTAGTGCACCATGCTATCATCTTATCTTGTTATGTCCAATCCCTTAGCTTGGAAAAAACTTGTTATCCTATCCTCGAATAGTCCTTGGAAAATAGCTCAGCTTTGATTCCATAATAAGTTCCCATTATCTTTCCTCTATCCATTTCTATTATGCCAGTCCTTTCATCCATCCATAATGTCCCTACGTTGCTAGACACTCGGGTTAAATAAATATATCTATCTTGAGTGTTAAAGTCCTAAAAAAAAACTAAAAACATACAAATAGAGTCTTGAAAAAGAAAACACGAAAAACATTCAAATAATTTCTTGAAGAAATCTCCAAAAACATCAAATAACCTCAAAACCCTAAAAAATTCAAAATCATCAAAAATAAAAAAAAACAATCATCTCGTTTCATTCCATCAATAAACTTGTCCTTTTGCCACAAACAAACATATGAGCAGACACAAACAAAAAACATATAAAATAGTACACTTATCAAATCACACATCAGCAGACAACCTATCAATCAAATCAACTTGTCATATCAATCGATCAACATTATCTAGCCTATCATTTGTCTTATACAAGTTGCAGTATACTCGAATGAAGACAATGTTCATCTTATATGGGGTACATCACTCTGGAAACCAAACATCATGATCATCCTATCAAAAAATTTACAATAAGATCATAATGGCTATTGGATCACTTGGTCTAGTGAGTCGTATCCAAGTTCTTTGATTTATCTTTAATCAATCATATTAGTATGCTACTTGGTGATATTCATAAGTGATTAGAGTGGTAGCGATGGTTCATGATATTGTTGTTTTATCTTCTCTTTGTGGGATGTTATTGTGACGTTTTGAAACATGTATGTCTTGGGAGTTTGTGTTGGTACGTTCACTTTGTGATTATCATGCATACCTCAACCCTTGATAGATACACCCACCATTTTAGAATGGATTGGAACATTAGTTGTCTGCAATATATTTGTTTTTTCTGCAAAGGGATTGCATTATCTCTCTAACCTCATATATCACAACATGATGTATCCATTTGCAATATTAAATAAAGCTCTGTGTTGCTAATGGCACATTTATGAAAGCAAGGACTCGTCACTAATAATCTTTTATCTATCTAATTGTTGTCCTTCTACTAATCTTTTCTCCATTTAACTTTTTTCCTTTTACTAACATTCCTTTGGTCAGTCCCTGTAGTCTTCATGGCCTTGTACTCTGGTACTCATAAACAAGCATCCTGCATTCATAACATATTAGCCCACATGCATATAATAATCATTTATGTATCGTCTCATCTTGCATACATATGTTAGTATCATCACATAACATCTTATAATTACACATCATTCTTATATAGAATTTGCATCTCATATATACATACATACATACATATATATATATATATATATATATATATATATATATATATATATATATATATATATATATATATATATATATATATATATATATATATATATATATATATATATATATATATATATATATCATAAAGAAGTGTTAGAGTACATAGTTTGTGTCATAGTGTCAAAATGAAGCTCGTAGGCTCACTACAATCTCAAAAAGTGTCTACAAAGATGCATATAACTGCAAATATCACTGGGTGCTCCCTTGGTCCTCCTGACCTATGTCCCATCCCGAGGATGAAGCTCCTCCTATCACTAGTCCTGCATGTCCTGGTATCCTCAATGGTCCTATCACCCCTGCATTGCTTTGTGATCTCTGTGAGTGTGTCCTACTATGTGACCTACTTCGTGCTCGATATGAAAACACTCTCTACTCTATTGACACCATGCTCTCATACAAATCTCTCCAGTACCTAGTTTCCTTCCTTATCTCTCCCATCTCTTGCATAGCCTCGTGCACACTGATATCTGTGACACTTTGGATGAATTCTTGAATTGTCTCACCTAATATTTGTGCTCTATCTATTGTCGTATCTCGAGATGTTATAAGTATAGTTGTCTGTTGTGAGTATGTCCCTATCTATGATTAGTTGTGCTCGCTTTGTCTCTCACGCTACTCTATCTATTGTTGTATCCGGAGAGGATGACAAAGTATCTATCTTCGCCAACAATGTAGCTCTCTGCACTCCACTGCTCTCTCTCCACTATTAGTCTCTCCATGCTTTCACTCAATCATGCTCTCTCAATATCCCAAGTTGTCCTATAACCCTAATGAGATGTTATATGTCTCTCTAACAATGCAATCTTCTCTCTCTTATATCTCACCTCGCCTCTAACAACGTCATCATCTAGAATGTGCTCAACCTTATCGCCTACTGCTATATCCTTCATGAGATCATCTTATAGATTCTATATGTCATCGGCATGGCATCTTGATCCTAATTCTTGTCTTCCTCATCTAAATCTCTCTCCCCATCCTCCTCATTTGACTCTATCTCCCCATCTTCCTTGTCTAGCTCTATCTCCTCATCCTCGTCTGTCTCCTCATCCTTCTTTGTCGTGGTGGAACTGAAACATCTGGATATGTCAAAGGCACTAAAATGTGCTCTACAAACCTGAAATGTGCTCTACAAACCACCTATCTTAGTTGCAACTGCCCAAACTCTATGAAATCTACATACTATATGATAACTGGTCCCCAATCTCCAACCTCCCACTTGGATCGTGCATAATATCTCGTACTTGTAGGTATGTCCTATCGCTCCCCGAATTGACTTTGAAATCTCTCTGGTAGATGAACCTCAATAATCCTCTTTCTCATAATGGACCTTCCTATTAGGTACCTCTCCTATTTGCAAGATGAAATATGATCATCATCATCTGACCAACCCTCACAATCCATGTATGGTCTCCATATGAAATCCCTCAAGCAGTCTAGTTGATGTCTCCAATACAATGCCTAACCTAATGACCCTTATGATAGTGCTCCATCATAACAATATACATGAGGTCATCCTAGTTGTACTTGTCTATCTAGAATAGGTCTGCACACTGCAACGTGCTCAAAATCCCACATATGTAATAAAGTCAACCCACTACTGATAGTTAGAATCCGTTTGTATGCCACCTGGTGTAGATGAAAGTATAACATGCCTAACATGCATGGTCCCCACGCAAATACCATACCCTCCATAACCATCCACTCTAATACTAATCCCAATATGATAGGGAATCCATGACCTCTCCTATCTGTTGCTTCCAATCCCACTATCACTACATTGATGACAGTCACCAACCTCAAGTGTTGAGCTTCCATAATCTCCCATCTAATCTCATAATTGATGATGCATAACTCATCCTCATCCACCTCTAAACCAAAAATTCACAAGTTTATGTTTGCGCACCAAATTGTTTCCCTCCTCATTTTTGTTGAATTTTGGAGTTTTGATCACAGTATGCTACATGGCATTATCACAGGTTTTTTGTGGTGGACCTACGCCTCTTTCCTAAAGCATCTCTAGTTTGCTTCAATGTGACTAATTATCTCTCTACAAGAAAAGTCTCCCAAGCTCCCAATAGTGCACTCTCCAATTGGCTTCCCCACGGGACTTGTAAGGTTTCTGTTTATTGGGGGACCTCTTTCCTCCACCTTATTATGGTGTGTCCAAGGGTTTGGCAGTATATTTTTATTTTTGCTCTCAACTCATACCTAGGTTGATGTTGTCATCAACATTAGATGATAAGGGTAAATTAATGTTATTGGCATTTTTGTAGAAGAACAATAATATCGAAGATCTCCCAATGCACTTATCAAAAGATATGAATCAAGATCAGATTGAAAAAAAAGGTAGGTACAACAACTTCCTTAACAACCATCTACCACCTTAGGGTGGCAAAAAGTTAGGGTTACCTGGTTTCTTAGGGTTGGAGATATCAAAGTATAAAGAGATGTTTTTTCTCTAGGAGAGGGACTTCTACTTTTTACAATTTTAGAGAAAAGACTTATAGACTGTGTCATCTTCATGTCTAAGTGATTGAATCATGTTCTTATTAAACTCTTTTAGTAACTTGTGAATAATATTTTGTTACCATATCATGTCAATGTGAATGAATTGTCATTCCAAGAAGTAAATGAAAGGCATATATCTTCTCATGAGTCTTAATAAAGAACTATACTGAAGATTTTGAATATTGGCTTATGTGCTTATAAAATTTAAGCCTCTTGTTCTCCTTCAAAAGAGTGATTTTATTTTGTACTCAATTCTATAAGATGTCATGTCTGTGAATTAGTCAAGGAAGTTCTTAACATTACAATTTTGGCGTATCACCTTAGTACTAGTTTTGTTATTCTTCTTTCCCTTTTCACCCCATCTGCAAATACGAAGAGGCGGCTTCAAAAATCCCAAAGGTTGTTTCACAGAGAACATCAAGTCCCACCTCTATAGAACTTCTCGACTACCCCGCTTCAGGGCTTCAAACTTGATTGGGGATCAACAATATTTTTTGGCATGCTTGGTGGGACCATTACACAATCGTCTGATTAGAAGTCAGAAAAAGTTGTATGAACCAAAGACCAGCAAGTAGGTAAAGAACTACGCAAAATTTGAGCCTACTACTACCACCCTTGCTGAATATTAGTAGGTCCTAACACACTACAGTACAAACTTCTCAAGTCAATACTCAACTTGATACTCAAATGGCTATTCTTGTAACACCATGAAACTTTATTAATTCGAATAATGGAAGTCCTTTAGCCCCTCCTACTCTTCCTAGACAATGGGATCCTATTCCCTCCTTAGCATGAAAATCCTTGCCCAAATTTAGTTGATAAGAAGGGAAAACCCTGATTGTACACCTGCAGGATCTTGCAAATGTGTGCAAATTCCATTTTGTCACCCATCAAAATGTCACTTTAAGATTTCTCGCAACATCCTTTAAGGGAAAATATTTAGACTGGTATAGATACTTAACCTCGAACTCTATATCGGACTGGGATGGCCTCGGGAATTCCTTGTTCACATGATTTAGTAAGAAAGGAGATCGTTCTTCCTTGTTATACCAATTGATAAACATCAAGATATCACCCTAAGAGGCTATCACCGACTTCAAAATAAGATTCCAAAAACATGGCAGTGAATTCCACTCATCGCTCGACCACCAGCTGATATGGCTTTTATTTTCTACCTTAAGGCCTTTAACTCAAATATTGTAATGATGATGTAGTTTCTCGAAGGAAATTCTCTGCCACAAGCTTATGTGGTGGCTATCCAAGCTGAAAATAGTTTAATTGATGTGAGGAAACTCTCATCGAGACTATCAATGTCTGTATTCGTAGAATCTTCCCCCTCCACATCAAGTGATCCTCAACCAAGCATGCCTCACCTCCATAATCCATGTATGTGTACCTAACTACAATAGTCCATGTAGCTCCTACTTCCACTTTGGTCACAAAGATAAATGACATGAAAAACCTCTTACTGACCTTCTCAAATGAGATTATCAATATCAAGCACCAGCAGGCTACCCCAGCTAGACCACCTTTCTAGAATTTCCAAAATGTAAAGCCCCCATATCAACCCAACCAATACTAAGGATCGAATCAGGGAGGAATCCAAGGGCAACCTTCAAACTAAATTGTGGTTATCCCAAATCCCATACAAGTTGTTCCCCTAAATAGTGGCAAAGGGCTAGTGGCAGGATAAAATAATTTTGTGGATGACACGAATTCATGATGTTTCCCTAGAAATGATGCACACGCTCCCCGGAATTGTTTGCGGGACAAGCTACAACAGAAGATAGTTGAGTAGTGAGCCCAAGGTATTTCACTAGACCTTGAGAATCACTCATATTCATCCCCAAGGTTAGATAATGTAATGTTAATTGCACAAATGCAAGGCATGTCTCTAGAACAAGAATTTGAGATTGCATTGGATCAAGCACTTCTTTCTTGAATGGAGGATGAAGATGCAATCTTCGCCAATGATGCCCTCGCATCCAAACTACACATCTAGTCAGACTATAATACTCAATTAAGAAGAGATTCACCAGGGATCCCATTCCCCAAAGTTTTAAACCGCACGTAACTTTTGAAAAGGGCCCCGAAAATGTTGCAGTTACACCCTTTTCATAAAAGTGATGCGAGAGCTTCCAATACAAACCACAGGATTTCAAAGTTTCAGCACCCTTAGCAGTGAACATGGTAGAACAAATGAAGAAAGCCCCTGCTAATGTATCTTTATGGGACATCTTGGATATTCCTAAATAAAAGCTATTGCTAAAGGAGGCCCTAGAGGATTGAGAAAATTTGGCTCGAGTTGAAGATATTGCAAGACATAAAGGAGGAAAGGAACCAGAAATCTAAGGACAACAATTATCGACTGGCACTTTTGTCAATACTAGCAAAGATTAAAAGAAAGGACAAATCAGTAATTTGAAACCCATGCCCTTCTTCTTAACAATGTTAGTAGGAGATAAGTTGTGGCATAATTCCATGATAGACTCGATAGCTAGTACCACTATTATGCCCAAGAAAATCGCTAAAGCTCTCCAAACTAAATATGAGCCACTAGAAAGGGGAATAATGCAACTAGATGGTAAAAAGTGCAAGCCTTGGGAATTATCTAGGATCTACCCCTAACCATATATTCTTTCCCCAGCATCATTGTTCCCCAAGAAATAGTTATAATTGATATTCCCCCCATCTTTGGCCTTTTCCTGTCTCGAGATTTCATGGCCAAGATTGGTGGATATATATGTCCTTGTACTGGTCTCACCTAATTCTTCAAACTAAAAATGGTTCAAAAATGGAAGTGTTGTGGGAAACCCTACATTCCAAGCATATCGTTGAAGATGTTGTGATGAGCTTCAAGCCCACTCATACTACTGTTACCAATGAAGAAATGTATTATAAAAAAATGTTGGAAGAAGAGGAGGTTACTAGAAAAAGAAATGAAAGGGAAGAGATCCTTCTAAATGAATTCATTGAGAAAGATCCCTTCTATAATTTCCATGTCATGGGCTTGGGAACATATGTTATCTTTGATGATGATCAACTTGTCTCCAAAATCACTCAGGGTGAGAAAAATACTATCCCCAAAGAAGAAGGCGACCCCGAGTTTGATTTATGGACCTTATTATTTGATGGTGCGAGATGTAAAATCAAATCAGGAGCAGGAATATACCTAGTATCCCTAGAAGTTGAGAAAATGTTGAAGTCTATTCGCTTCTAGTTCCCTTGTACTAATATTGAGGTTGAATGTGAAGTTTCGATCAAAGATCTTTAAGCCTAGCTGAATGAATGGGGATTAAACAATTGAAAGTCTTCAAAGATTCTGAACTAGTGGTCAAGCAGGTGCATGGTACTTCCCATCAAAGAATGTGCGGATGAGGTTGTATCAACATCAGGTCTAGGATCTGATTAAGAGTTTTGAGGGGTTAAATATCCAGGCCATTCATTATAAACAAAATATGACGACCGATCAGTTGGCACTGATCAGATAACAACTTAGCCTGGTGACGAATCTACTGAACAATGAGCATTCTATGAAAATGGTAGTAAGATTGACAATTCTAGAAAATGAGAAAAACTGGCAAGTCTTTGAAAGTGATGCCCGAGTGGCCCTGTTTCTACAACAATTTGAAGAATTTGTGAGTGCATTGCAACCAAGGATTAAGGAGGCTTACAGAGATCAAATAATCCAGTTAAAAGGAAATAATCTACTGAGAGGCTTAATCACCCTTGAAAACTTATTTGATTGCGATGATGCAAGAAATGAGAAAGTTTGTTGCAGTTGAGGGCGACTATGCCAACCTAGAGGTTGGAAGGGACAAAACTCAAAGTTAGGAAAAGTGTTTCACAAAAGGATAAAGAATGCTTGATCTTCTTATGTAAAAAATATGAGGGAGTCATAACCTAGAGTTATGACAACCTTGTCATTCAACATACGATTGAGTTATGAGTTAGAGCCAAGGCCATCTGCTAGAAACAAAGATTGGTAAATCCTAAGAGTGAGTCCCTCATGGCTCAAGAACTAAAGAAGTTGGTGGACTCTTAGATTGTGTACCCAATTAAGCACAACACTTGGGTGTCTAATCTGGTACGTATTTAGATAAAGAATGGTTACATTCAACTATGTGTGTATTTTTAGGACTTGAACCAGGCATCCCTCAAGGACCACTATCCACTCCCTTTAATGGAATAGATCATGTAGAAAATTATAGGCTTCGAAATGTTCTCCTTGCTAGATGGATTTTTGGGATACAATCAGATCTAGGCGAAAGCATAGGAACAATATAAGACAACATTTACTACCAGATGGGGCACATATGCATATGCCAAGATGCCATTCGAATTGTCCAACAACAGGGCCACCTTCGAGTGAGAAATGGATATTGCTTTCGAAGAGCTCATAAATAATACCATCCTCATATATTTAGAAAAACTTATTATTTTTTCCAAAAGGAAGGAAGATCATTTTGATCACCTAGAAGAGGTTTTCCAGAAGTGCCAATAATTCAAGGTTTCCATTAATCCCAAGAAATGTGTGTTCGGAGTCCCTCAAGGCAAGCTCTTCAAACACATGGTTTTGAAGGAATTTATCTCAATTGAACTCAACTAGATCAAAGAAATCAAGGAACTACCTCTACTAGTGAACAAAAAGGGAGTTCAGTTCTCCCTAGGGAAAATCAACTTTGTAAGCAAATTCATATATGACTTTGCTAGTTTGGTACAACTGATCACCTTTATTCTATGAAAGGATCAGAGCTTCAAGTGGAACCCACAAGGAAAATTGGCCTTCGAAAGAATAAAATAAGTTGTGGCCTCTACCCCAGTTCTCGTCAATCTTGATTTTTCAAGAGATTGTATTATGTACATGTACAGGAGTGAACACAACATAGCAACCATCCTAATTCAGAAGGAGGAAGTTTGAGAGAGCATCCAATAGCTTTCTATTCAAGAACAATGCAAGGGTACGAGGATAAGTATTCATCGAAAGACAATATTTCATGATAGTTAAGGGACTCAAGAAATTTTGTCATCTTATTGGAACCAATAAGGTATTGGTGAACGTCGCTCATCCAAGCGCGCACAAATACATTACGGAGAGTGCGATCAAAAAAAAAAAAAGTGTGAATTGGATTACCAAAACCCTTGAATATAATATTCAGGTTCACCCCACTATGGTCATTCGTGGTTGAGGAATCTATGAATACTTAGCCATTGAGAATGAGCCTAAAGAATCTGATGGAAAAATTGAAGAATAATTTTGTAAACTAGATATCCAGTATAAATGATTGGCTTAGTGATCATATCAATTTCATGAAGTATGGAAAATACCCACACAACTTCCTCCTTTTAAAAGAATATTTTTAGACTCCAAGGAACCAAGTATGTCCTAATCGAAAGGGTCCTATTCAGAAGAACCCTAGATGGAGCCCTCCTCTAGTGTCTTGATTTAGCCCGAGCAAGGAAGATCTTGATAGAGTTGCACAATGATGCTTTAGGGAGACACTTCTCTGCCAAAACAACGACCCTAAAGATCATGAGAGTTGGCTACTTGTGGCCGACCATGTTTATATATTACCACCAATGGGTTCAAAAATGCCAAAAGTGCCAATTCTTCATAGGCAAGAGGAAAAATTCAGCCATGCCTCTTAAACCAATAATTATCGATGAGCCCTATGCTCAATTGGGTTTGAATTTCATCAAAATTATTAACCCCCATCAAGTGTGGGTCATAAATGGATTCTAATTGTTACGAAAAAATCCACTTGATGGTCTGAGGCTACCGCTTTGAGGAATGTGACTAAATCCGAGATAGTTAATTTTCTAGAGGAGTTCGTAACTAGGTTTGGCTGATCGAAAACTATCATATCAAATAATGCGAGGGATTTCTTAGGATCCAAGGTATCTAAATTCAGTCTAACTTATGGGATTTTTTTAAAGACAACATTAAATTACTATCCATAAGAGAATGGGCTTGCAAAATCAACTAACAAGAACTTGATTAGATTGATAAAATGGATAGGAGCGAATCACCAAAGAGAGTGGGACAAACATTTAAGGATCTCCTTATGAGCCGATCGTATTACCCCTAAACAAATATTGAAGACCTCTCCTTATGAGCTAGTCTATGGGAAGGAAGCAATATTGCCAATTTCAACTGATATTTCCTCCACTAAAATTGTTGAATTCTTTAGATATAGAAGAGAATGGGCCCCTAAATTCCAGAACGGTCGAATTATTAAGAGTAGAAGAAGAAAGAGAAGTCTTTTGATGTCTTAACCAGTCATCAAGAAGTAGTAAAAAGATGGTTTGATAAGAGGACTTTGGACCCAAAATTCAAGAAAAGTGATCTTGTACTAAGGTATGATGAACGAGTCACCCAAGCTAGGACATCATGCCAAGTTTGATTCATTATGGGTGGGCCCATTCCAAATTATTAATTATAAAGAAAGTAACTATTTTGAGTTAGAGGATCAAAATGGTAACCTTCTTGGGATTCTTGTTAACACCTTAAACATTTCCATTAAATGATTTTTCTGCCATCTATACATAATTAGGGTAGTTTATTTCATGTTTCTTTAAATAAGTACATATGGGTACATTGTATAGGTGTCAGTCTCGAGCTTGTTTTCCACCTCTTTTGTTGAGGCAATCATTTTGGAAAGCCTTCCCATAGCTATCATTAATTCCTCTTGGTTTCCTTTACTATTCCATTTTAGTATTTTGTCTCGCAAGTTTAAAATTTTGACCCCCAAGGAATGTGAATTTAACGTGTGTGTTTTCCCAAGAGAAATGGTTGCATGGGAAAAATAAAAAGCAAGAAAGTTCATTCTTCACACACAACATCTTCTGAAATCATAAATTGTGAAGAAAGTTATCAACAGGTTGCAGAGAAAGGATATAGAATATTTGTTGAAGATAGATTGGAAGGTAATTGAAAGCAATAGGAGACTAGTGACACTATGGAAGCAAAAGGACAAGTGACGAGCGCAAACACAATGACTTTTCTCATCCCAAAATCAAAGGTCTTTCAAAATTCATTTTATGCCTCAACTCCTAGCCTTCCTAGTCCTATCCTCGACGGAACGCGAGTCGTAGATTCCACTCAGTTACCCACTAATGGAAATATGGCCTTGGTAACTGATTATGCAGATAATATCAAAGACCCAAAGCTTGGTACTAACCCCAATAATCTTTGGGAAGGTGTGCTACAAAGACCTCTGAACAAAGAGATCTAGAATGACTTGAACTCAATGGCCACCCGAATGTGGCATTGTGGGCTTCCTCAATTCATGGTTCATGCAGTGCACCCTTGCCCATAATTTGTAAGTCTTTGTGCCTCTTATTTCAGTTACACGACATAATATACCAATCAAAATATCCCACGACACAATAGCTCCTTCAAAATAACCCATGTAAAAAACAACCCCATGTCAAAATAACCCAAGACAAAAATAACCCTTGGTAAAAAAACCCCATTGATAGGATATCCACATAAGATTATAGAGGAAGGAAATTGTTTTATACAAATTACATGTATGTTAGCAAAAAAACTTTATTATTCACATTTTCAATTATAGTACCAAATTATGAGTGATGCCTCTTAAATAATCTAAAATGTTACGTTTCATAACCATCAACTAGTCTTTTTAGTCTTTCTTTGAGATCATGGTATATTTTCTTGCTCAATTGCCTAGTGTATTTAGCCATATATTTCTCTATTTTATTCTCTTGGAGACCTTGTTCTTTTTTTAATACTTTGATGAATTTCCAGACCGAGTTGTGCGATGCTTGAAGCAATTCACTAAACCCTTTGTGTTGGTCATCCCTCAATAGCATTATTTATTTTGGGAAGATCATTTTGAATAGTCGAATAGTAATTCCACATTGCAATTGGAAACTTGGGTGATCGTCTATTGCCTCTTTTGCTTAGTCTTCCAATCTAGGTGTCTTCAACATAATTAATCATTCCTTGCAAATTATCCTCATATTTTGTATAACAAGTAGATTGTAGAAGTGTTTCAAATGCATCAATTACGTCTATCTGAGGAACGAAAGCTAATGCAACAAGTTTCTTGATATAAAAGGCAAAGACTTCATCGATATTGTAACATGTTTGTAGACCTTCTTCTTGAACTTTCCTCCACAAGCATTGAGAGAAATGGAAAAAACGTCCCTGAATATCGACATTTGGAAAAATTTCAGACATAGCTCCCACGAAACCTAATTCAAAATAAATAAGTATACTTTTCGGGTTTACATTAGGTTGAAGTTGTTTTAATTCTGCAAGTACTTATGTATGAGTAGTTCTTGTTTTGTTAGTCATAAGAATATAAAAGAGTGGAAATATTGCTTTATTTTTCAAGCCATGGATTGTGTACAACTGCTAAAAAATACTTGGTACTATTTTGAATGTATCGTCACTAAACCAATTTTTCAAATTCTTACTATAATTGAAATTTTTTTTTGGTGATGGATATTAAAAAATGATTCTTGTCATTACTGTCATGAAAAATAAACTTTTCCCCTCTATTAGTAATTGTATATTCAACTGGTAAGATAGGATTTGTTCCTTCTGTGATTTGCTTTCTTGCTTCTCCTTGTAACAGGTTTTTCAGCTTGCAGAGATCATTTGGGCTCCTATGGTGTTGTATTTTCTCAACTCCAACAATAACATCATCTTCTCTACAAATTTTTTGATGGTTAAGATAGGCTCTAAGAGAATAAGAGGGATCTAGAGAGATGAAAACACCAATATTTTGACCTTGCCTCCCTTGCGCTAGTGTAAGTGTATGAGAAGAAGATGATGCCATGTTTCTCTTCAATGCTTACTCTACATCAGAGAGATCATTGACAGGAGTATTAGCTCTTTCTTCATTCACATGTGATACCTAAGAGAGGTACAAGTATTAGGTTTTTCATTAGCATCTCTAGGATTGTTATCTAAAAAAGAATTTAAGTGATTTACATATGTAATGCATTTTTCTAAATAAATCACCATAAAAAAAAAATACAACATGGATAAAAGCTTTGAGATTTAATTAATTAATAGGAAGCAATTTGGAAATTATAAAAATACAATATGCCAAAGTGCTCTGAATGAAAAGAAGCAATGTGAAGTGAAAGAAACCATTATCCAACACATGATTATGATAAATATAAGTAAAAAGCAATGTAATCATACGTGAAATGGAAAATAAATCAAATCTATTAAGTGCCATTATGAATGTCTAAGATCGGATCTGAAAATAAAAATTACAAATCATGCAACCCACAAACCAAATTAACCAAAATAAATTAGGTTTTTTTTAATGAATTTAACCTCTTAATTTATGTAATTTGATAAAAAAAATATAATCTACGAGTGCAAATTTGAAAATTAAAATGCTCACAAATAAGATCTAGGAACACAAATTGGAAATAGTGGTGTAAGCAGTTAGGTTCACCAAAATATAATAGGTGAAAATTAGAGTTTCACCAATCAAGGTAACAAAACCACTAATTTTGTTTAATTAACATTACATTGAAAGAGGGATGGACCCAATAGATCTAGGCTTAATCCCTCTAGGGAAAAAGCTTTCAAATTCTAATTAGGTTCCACTTGAGGTTAGGTTCTTATTCCCTCTTTCTAAATTGATTTGTGAAAATGTTGAAATTAGGGTAAATGGGTGAATATTGAAGAGATCAAACATAAATAGTGGGCTACAATCATCATACAGAGCCACAAACCTAGATCTGGTCAAAGGAATATGATTCAGATTTGCTTCCAGAAATTCAACTTGTTTTGTCGAGACTATGGTGGTGGTTGCCCTGGTCCTCCAAATTTTTTAACTTTAAAAGGTGAACTTATTCGTCTCTGTGAATCTTGTCAACCCTCTAAAACATAACTTTATACATGTTTCTGCACAATGTGAAAAGAGAGGATTTTGCTGGGAACAGGGGTTTACCTAAGTCAAACCCCAATTTTAGGAATTAACCCTGAATGAAATGATGCAAATACTAAAATAAATACTTGAAAGATATACCTCAAATTTGCAATTGTTGATGATGATGCTTTATTTTTTGGATGTAATCACATATGTTGTATGAAATAGAAAGAACATGAAAAAAACCCTAATCACATAAACATGCTTGCATAGGAATGATGGATTTTTTCTCCATAATGGTTGAATGATGAATATGCAGCCTTGAAGATCTCTGAATCATGCTTGATAATGAATGCTTCACAAATGCAACAATGCTAGGAATTGATTTCTTAGAGTCTTAGATGAAATTAGGTTGATCAAATGTCTTTATATAGGGGTGTCTAGGTAAATTATCAATTAGGTTGGCCTCCAACAGTCATGCAAAGCTACGGGGATCAATTCCCATCGAGAATATACCACTCTTTCCCCAATTCAAATTTGGGCCCTATTGAGAGGGATCATGGCACTACGCACCATGGTCCCTCTACATAAGGGGCCAAGATAAGGCTCCAGGGGGAGGGATATCTCACTAGGGGACTCACCAATGGGTGCTCATGGCATCAAAACTAGAGAATATGCAGAAAATGGACCTAAACAATTGATTAGGATAGGACACACTAATTTAGGGGCACAAACATGAGGTGTAAATTGGCTTGATGAAAATTTACGATTCTACAATATGATCATCACTATTAGGGCTCAACTTAAGGTGGAAACTTTATGTTTAGTCCTTGGTTCTATGGTTGCTACCAAATGATCTCCCTATCTAAACTCATACAGCACAAGTGATTGATCCCACAAACAATATTTTTATGGAGCTAAAATCATCAAAGTACACAATTTATTACAATAAGCAATTTAATTAATGGTTGAAAATCAAGAGAAAGAGCCCCATATTGAGAAAACAATACTACATGATCATAAAATAGATGTAAAAAGCATATGAGGATTCATTTGAATATGTTTGAAAACAAGAAACAACGGTGAAGGGTAGAGGAAAACTAACTTTATTAGAGTGACATTGAATGATTGTTCAAGATATAAGGATAGTGTTATGGCATTCATTAACAAGAGAGTTGTAAAAAAAACATATGAACTCAACATAATGCCTTGTTTTAGTATCTTTTCCAATAAAAAGAATAAACATTATCTAATATTTTAATATTATATAAATTAATATTTTACAAAATTCATTATTTATTGTCTTAATTTTTGTGAAGATTTTAATAATAAATGAACATTGAAATAGAAATACTAGTAAATATTTATAATTAACTTTAAAATATTTTGATTGAAAAAATTACATCTCAACTTTATAATTTTTTATTTTTACATAAAACAATAGTAACATTAATTTATTTACAAATATAATTAATAATTATGATGAAGGAGTTCCCTCATTTGAAGTGGATGACTTGAATTTGCCCATCAATGGTCTACAATGCTTCAGAAGGATGCAAGACGGTAGAAAGAATCATTTATGTTCATTTTACCCTCAAAATTTTGAATTTTTTCTTTTTCTACCAATTATGTTTTCTCATTCACTGGCAGAGGATGATTCTTTAAAAGTTGCACACTAGATGTACAAACTAAGTTATGCATGAACCTAAGCACCCAATAACCAAACATTATGATTCCTAGATCGTATTCAATGCCACACAAAATAAACAAAACAATTCATCAGTGGTTGTCATACATTTTAAAAGTTTATTTTAACATCAAAAACTCTTCCAAAAATAGAAAATTATATCAGATTCTTAGCATTTTTTATGAAAAAAACTTCATAAATATTCTTGAAGAATAATCTTTCCTAAATACTAAGAGCATTGGCTTTTAGCATTGGACATTTAGAATTTTCCAAGTTTCCTTCTTCAAACACTTTGGAAATCAATTTTTTGAAGCAGGTATTGATAATATGTAGGGTGGTAGTGTGGCAATGATGGTTTTTATTTAATTTTATCAAATGATTGAGTAACTATGCAATTTTTTATTTATTTTTGCTCGATAAACCATAGAGCAAAAAATATTTTACACAAACAACATCGTGCTTCTACTTCCATTCTCAATCAATACATATTACATTTTTATAGGATTCTCAAATCCTATTTCAATGAAAACAACTCTATAACAACTCCTGAGTATATGAGTTGTTTTAACAACATAACTTCCTACAAACAAGTTCGAATAACCATTATACTAACCTATTTAACAAACCATGTGACTAATAATAATATTAAGTTGTTTCTCAACAACATAATATTATGATACTTATTTATAACATATATAAACATAAACTCTAATTTCTAACACCTATGTGAACACTAATTCCCAACATCCCCCCTTATTGTGAACATGGGGAGAAAGTACATCACAATACTTGATGTCCATATTTTGTAGTTCATCATAAGATATGAGTAGGGACATAAATATCTACTCATGACAAGTAATGGTGGAACTAGATTCACCGTGCTTATGCACTTTTATCCAAGGATAGGGACAAACACATCTACACATGGAACCAAGGATGGGAACTAACAGATCTATCTAAGGTCTTACGTCAAATTTGGATAGGTACAAACGCATCTATCCAACATCAAGGTTATGAACAAGGACACATACATCTACACACAACAATTATAATTGGGGACACACACATCCAATCATAATCAACAACTCTTTTGATTGGGGACAAACACATCCAATCACTTATATCATCTTGTAAATGGTGACAAACACATCCATTCACAAACGACCAAAAATATTGATTAGGGACAAATATATACAATCACTTACATTAAAAGCTTGAATACCAAGCCCTCATTATCATGTATGCAGACACCATTATAGATCATTGCCACTCTAATCACAAATGATATGAGACAGTTGTCATTGCCACCTAGAAACTGATCCTGGCTTTAGTCATTTTGGCACAAGTTGTTTTATCAATAAAACATTTTTTCAATCTCGTCGCTAGTGACTCACAAGAGGTTGTTGAATGTCCTCCAGCCTCATGTACCTCCACCCTCTGGTTGTTGTTTTTAGAATCAAAATAACATCTTAAAGTACAACTGAATTGAAAAAATTATTTTTATTTTTTTTAAGAATGACTTCAAGAATAGTCTTACAACAACTTATTTTAAAACCTTCTTACTTTATGTGCAAATTTGATATTGAATATGATAATTTTATGACAAACAAAATATATAAACCACACTCTATTGTAATGACTTCACACATCTATTGGAATCTTTGGACTCAATTTCTCACAAAACAACTTATAAACTCGTGATCTCGATGTTAGGATCGGATAGAGCTATGGAGGAGAAAGCATCACTATTCCATACTAGCGCCCTTCTTTTTAAACTCCTCTTCAATAGTGGCCTTTGAATCCAAATTGAACTCATTTAACACGGGTATAGAAAGTACCTATGACTTGCCTTCAAGTGAAGGGAATGCAAAATCTTCTTGTTCCCTTCTTGTGGCATATGTGAGAAGGATGATTATGTGGCATGCGTGCTTGCTGCTACTCCACTAGGTGACATGGAAGAAATTAATGGTTGGTTCAGATCTTTCTACACATTAGAAGGGTATTCGAAAACAATCATGTAATTTTCAAAGACACTACTTCAAGAACCTCAAAAGTAGAGCGTTGTTGCCCAAGGATGATCTATATGTGCACTTTCTCTCATGTCTAAATGCTCTACCCACTAAGAATAATTAGTGCCACCTCCCTTTCATAAGACTTAGAGCGTTGATTTGAATAAGGTGAAATAGAATGCTACACCATAGGATTGGAATCGAGTTGCTCAGTACTCAAAACTACCTCTTGAATGGTTTAAAAACACCTCTCACAAGGTATGCATAAGAATGGAAGTAGGAAAAATCCATAAAAAATGACCAATGAATAGCTTCACTTCTTTCATTATTATGATAGTCACACCTTCGTGCCATCCTCGGTGGTGCTCAAAGTAGGAAATAAGGCCATTGAGAAAACTGATTCATTGCTACTTGGACCAACTACAATATTACCATCAATAGTGTAATTGGAAATTCTGCACGTTATGATAAAAAAAATCATGCATAAAATCTAGATTTTCTTAATGTTACCATGTTGGTCTCCTCTATCATCTAGAGGAAAATTGGTTTTTTCTAAAGCAATAATCTTGGAACATATCTTGAACTGTCTAAAAATTATTTGCCAAATTTTCTCCACTTATTTTTCTTGCCCAGTATATTCTAATAGCTCTGATACCATAACAATTTTTTTGGGCAGAATAATAGAAACAAACAAATATTTTACACAAACAATATTGTGCTTCTACTTCCATTCTTAATCAATACACATTACATATTGATGCTCTGCGAAATGGGGAAAGGTTAGACTAGAACCTGTGGTGGAATAACACACAAAAAACACAACAAATTGTTAGTGTTAATCAACCAAAAACTAATCTAAGCAGGCATATCAAAAGAGACACAAAAAACATGAAGAAATATTTAACTAGGAAAGTAAATATAACGAGACATCTCCAAATGCCTCCTAACATTCTCTTAGCTCCTTCTCCTTTGTTCTTCTCCTCTCCAAGTTCCAAACTAATGTAGCTCTCAGCAGCTTTTTGCACTATAGATGTTTATGGAGGTTCAAGATTGTAGATGATTATTCCAAATGCTATGCAAATGTGAATAAAAGCTAATATTAGATGCTATGATGCTAAAATGATTTATTTTAGACCAAAATAACAAGATATTAGTGATTTATGCTAAATGCTCTCTAAAATTCTCTATAACTTAGATGCATGCAAGTTTTTCAAGATTTGGATTATGAAGAAATTGGTTCTATTTATAGGAAAAATGGAGCAATAGATGGTTGAGATTGACTAATCTCAACAAGGGCCAGGATTGAATGATATTCAATCCATGTGATGGCTTTCAACCCAATCCCAGGATGACAAATGTCCATATGAGATAGGTTGAGAGGAGAGGGAATAAGCATTAAATGCTTGACATGACCTGAGAGTTAACTTGGGAGTTAAGGTCAAGGTTAGGTTGAGTGAATAAATTATTTATTCAAAAAATAAAGCCTTTATCCAATGGACAAACTCTTGTGCAAGGGTTAAAGGGATAACCATGGTCAAAACAATAAATGCTCGAGGAGACATATGAGTGCAAGTTGAATTAACCATAAATGGTTATGTAAGAGCCATTAATGGTCATGTAAGAGCCATTAGTGGTTTTGGAAGACTTTAGAGGTTAGATTGTTGAACACACAAAGCATTAAATGCTTTTCAAAGACTTTGAAGTCTTTGAGAAGTGACTCCAAGTTGCTTAGGAATTGGACAATAATTAGGGGATGAATTAGGTTAATAAGGAAGGGTTAAGAAGAATCTAGAAGGGGGTTAGGTTTGCAAGTGGATTTGGTGGGTGAGGGAAAATAGGATTTTAATTAAAATAAAATTCATTTATTTCAATAAATGTGTGCAAGTTGCATTTGTAAGAAAATGCAAGTGGGGAGATAAATAATTTAAATAAATGTTTTATTTAATTTATTTAAAAGACGAAAAGGGGATTAAATGAAATAAAAATGATTATTCATTTAATTGATTGTGAATTTCGTTGAATGAATTAATTAAAATAAATTGAATAATTTATTTAAATAATAAAAGAATGTTTGAAAATGAATTAATTAAATATTAATTTAATTAACTGATGGCTAGTGGGTTTTTAATCAAATAAATAGGAAATATTCATTTAATTAAAATGGACATATTTATGTGACTACATTTGCCCCTCTTTGAGACGGTGCGGTTTATCGCGTTGTTTCAAAGAAAAAAAAATAGGTGTAAAGAAATGCCTCATAAAATATTAATTTAATGGGTGGTATGCCCCCTTGAGAGATGGGCCGAAGAATTTCGTAAAATCGGGCGATCTCTCGAAAAATAATGAAAATTGGCGGGGTGATAGAAGAGAAGAAATTAGCCATACTAGTGAAAAATAGAAGAAATCGGAGATAAAATGGAGAAATGGGAGGCTCGGGAAGTTCACAAGGACCACGGCGGTGAGCGGGGAAAAATTAGGGGTACGGCGAAGGGTTTATATGGGGAGAAAGGGGTGAAAATAGGCTCATTTGTATCCACGACCATAGTGAAATTATAGCTCTGATAGTGACTTTCTGGAAGAGCAAGAAGCAGTTAGGATGCCGGTACCCGTATTAGAGCATCGATTAGAGCAAGTCCAAGGATTCCAGCAGCCAGATGACTACGGACCAGCAATATGTGAATTTGAGTTTTTGAATTTTATGCATTTTTTATGTGTTTTTAGCTAAGTCCAAGTTGAGTCTAGACAATAGCGTTGAAACTGTGTTTTGGCGCTTTTGTCGATTTAATTAGCGTTTTTGTGCTGCAATGGTGCTATTGTGCAGTCGTTTGATCGCTTTTGTAAATATGAGCGCTATTGCATGGCTGTTTGAGTGCTATTGCTGGTTTAGCGCTATTGAGGAGATAATTGAGCACTATTGTTGTGAAGCAGTGCTATTGTATAGCTACTGTAACGCTTTTGTAGTTTAAGCGTTGTTGCATAGTTGATTAAGCGTTTTTGCTAGGGTAGTGACGTTATTGTTAGGAGATAGCGCTTTTGTGCAGAAAAATAGATGCCCCAATGTTTGAACAAATAATCTCTGGATGCCAATGATGGATGGATGGAGAGGTGAAGTGAGAGTTGTTTTGAACCATAGTAGCCCTGATGAGACTTAGGTCATTAGGATAAATGTCTGTTGAAGTCTAGGTATGTCATGATTGCTTACCTGTTGAGACCCGAAGATACTTGATCAAAGTATATGTTGATAGTCTAGGTTTTAAACTTAAGAAAGTTTGAAACAAAGCAACGGATGATGATGGTTGATGCACTTGTGTAGGAAGATCTGTGCGTCTTACAGTTGCGCAAGAGACATCTCGCCCCACAGGGGCTGCGTGATCGGCTGACAGAGGCTGAGGTGGATTGCATTGCAGTGATTGGGCTGTATGATATGATGTATATGCCCGTGATTCAAATGAATCACGGTTTGATGACAATATTGGCAGAGCGCTGGCATAGTGAGACATGCACGTTTCACTTGGCGCAGGGGGAGATGACTGTTACACTGGAGGATGTATGGCGCATCCTGCATATTTTCATTTGAAGTGAGTTAGTGACATATGATAGAGCATGGGGGACCCTAGTGGTGCAGAGATTCTTTGATGAGGACGTTTATATTGATGATGGTTCGATAGCCTGGGAGGATATCACTGCATTGTATGAGCCATTACCAATAATTTTGTCAGGGATTGTGGGGGGACTATAGTGCCCAGATCGTCGATCACGTGGACTTGTTGTTGGTTGGGGGCAGGTGATTGAGCAGATGATTACCAAGGGGACCCGGTTTGCATGGGGACCATGCGTGCTAGCGCACTTATATCAAGAGCTTCATGAGGTAGTATACCGAGGGAGGGGTTCATTGGCAATGGGAGTCACGCTGCTGCATATTTGGGCGTGGGAGCACCTACCAGTTACCCGACCAGTTAGTCTAAGATTTCGAGCAGTCGACTAGCCATATATGTATATGTATAGCGGTATGATGAGTTAGCCCCACCTGGGGAAGTTAAAGTGGTGGAGGCGAGCATTGGATGATTTGGATGCGATGATCTAGAGACCCTATATTGAGTGTGAGCCCTGAGAGGATGATGCAGAGGCATTGTCGTATGTATTCATGACCCAATTCCTCATTGGGAGGACAGCCTACCATGCAGAGAGACAGTTGCCTGGCAAAGTTTTGAGACAGTTTGGATGGCGACAGGGATTGCCTAGGGGATCGGGGGAGTATGCTAGGGTGGTCCGAGAGAGGTATGCATGGGGGCCAGTACTACCTTATGATCAGGCTTTAGCAGAGTTTTGAATGCTACAGGCGAGACCATGGGATATACGGTCGAGGATGGTAGATGCAGGGGTGTCGGAGGAGTATACGCAGTATATGGTGGCTCATCTGATTCCTCGGATATCAAATCCAGCATAGCCGATTCCAAATTTTGAGGAGGAGAGGGGACGGAGATGGAGGAGGAGAGGAGGTCGAGGACCTATAGTAGATGGACGAGGGAGAGGGGATGGTGCTGATGGAGGAGGTGGTGATGGAGGAGGAGGAGGGGGATATGGTGGAGGTGGTGGATTCGAAGGTGGAGGTGGCGGTGGTGGTCGAGTTCAGCGGAGAGGGAGAGGCAGTTTTCCATTGCGGATATCACAGGGACCGTTGATGTAGGGAGGAGTTAGATTGGGTGGGAGAGGTATGGGAGAGAGGGAGGTACCGATGGATAGAGGGGAGGGAGCCACTGAGGAGGGAGCTACAGGTGAGGCACCTATGGATACATGGGAGGGAGCGACAGGGGGTGGAGATCTTCGGGATCATATGATATTACATTTGCAGACTCGACTTACAGCAGTCGAGACACAGGTGGAGGATCTAGAGGCAGAGGTTGCAGCTAGAGATGTGCAGCTATTTGCATGAGAGTCAGAGCTGACGGTGGTGCTGCAGGAGAGAGATCAGGCCATGGACTGGGTGATCCAGTTGTAGGAGAGAGTGCAGGCCTTGGAGGGAGTACCAGGACAGGGGCCGTATGTGTAGGCATTGGCGAGGGAGATATGAAGAGCAGGTGTAGAGGTGGATTACTGGCGGGGCCTATATGAGCAGGAGGTGGCATCTAGTCGACGGGCACTGAGTTATTCACAGATGCGGCAGGCCAGATCAGAGTGGTCTCAGAGGATGCAGAGCAGTGGAGGTGTGATGGGTCCTCTACGGAGAGATAGGTCAGGTGGTACAGGAGCTAGTGGGGGTTTGATGGGGCCTCCATCGAGAGATAGGTCAAGTGGTGCAGGAGCTAGTGGGGGAGCATGTGGTGGTGGTGGTGCAGCATCTGGTCAGAGTGGCATCTGAGAGAGCATTTTGCATGCATGTATTTATATTGTCATTTTGAACTATGTCTTGGATGGCTCTTGGTAGTCGATTTTGTAGACTTCATTATACTCTGATACATGAGATGGTATATATGAGGAGATCCCATATTTTGATGATATGCATTTTGATATGTATGGAGTTTATGCTTAGATGGATACTTGTTCTTTGCTATATGTATGTGTTTATGAGATGATTCCTATATGCATGTTTTACGATGATTTATTCTTACATGATGTCTATATGCATTGTTGTATGATGTTGGATGCTAACATGTGGATGCAAGTTGATATATGTGTGCATTAATGTTTTGGGATAGAATGTCGGATGTATGCAATGCCATGATGTTTATGTATGCATAAGAAAACAATGATTTGTGATGGTATAGATAGTAGTTTGTTCTTTATAATATAATGATGAGATAATGATATGCAATGATGTTAATGTAATGCTTTTGAATGAATGATTTATTTATGAATATGCATCTAGATGGTTTAAAAATGAATGTATATATGGATAAACAAAATGTACAGTACAAATGTTTTAATGATGATTTCTAAATGTCAAAATATGAGGAAGTAAAATAATAATGTGATTATAATGCAACTCATGTTTGATGAATAATTGCACCTTAATGCAATTAAGAGGGATAATGAATGTAATCTAATGAATCCTAAGTGAGACAAAATGAGTATAAGAATATACTAAAATGGATGAATGAATGCACTTGAACTAATGGATAGATAAATGAATGTATGCAACTATGGACCTAAACAAATGTATGATACATAAGTGTGAAAATGATGATAAATGATGATCACTAATGGATGTTAAATGAATGTATAGTAATGAGTAATCATGGTAGGAAATGCAAATAAGGACAATTATCTATGTAAGTGAATCTAAAATGTTATGAGGGTAATAATGAAAGGATACAATGATACTAATGCAAGTAAAATGAGAATGAACTATATGGGGTAAGTGCAACTAAATGATATTTAAATGCACGCTAATAAATGGCTAAAGAGTAATGCAAATGCGACTAAAATGTAATGAAATGATGATGGGATGATGATAGATGAATGCAAGGTTGTTTTAGACTTTGCATGATACACTTGATGATGTACCAGAGTACTCTATCACGATTGTATCCAAAACCAGCTCAATTTTCGTATAACTGCTCATATTTAACTTTGTTCACACTTGCATGCAAAATCATGTAAATAAATGAGTAAATGGATGGATGGTATGCAACGAAATGCAATATAAACAGATGAGATGAAATGATGATCCATAGTGCTTTATTTTTCATAATCGAGCTTTAAAATGTTGTAAGAAAATACAAGCAACTTGACATAATGATTCAAGATGACCTAAGTATTCCTTACATGGATTTTGATATAGCAAGTTAATACAAACAACTTGATATAATGGGTCAAGTTGACCTGAGTATTGCTTGCGGAATAGATAAGGATCATCTCCTTTCCTACATGACTTGGATCGTCCTCCTTGATCTTGGGCTGATCATATCCTGAGACAAGTTCATACCGTAATAAGAGATAAAAACCTTTATCCAATTTGGATGAGGTAGGAGGAACCAAAGAAAGAGCATTGTACCTGTAAGCAAACAGCATACATAAAGAATAAAGAATATGGATCCTTGGTAATGGTTCATGCTCATATGGTCGAGATATACGTTGTAGTCAGCAAGCCGTAGTGATCTATAACTGTATTTTGCCTATGATCACGTAGCTTAGTGAACTTCCCATGTAGAAACCATTAGTACATGCCCCAAAACTTCATCGGATTAATGCACCGAAGATACACAAACAATGTTGTAGGAACCTGATATATATATATAAACTAATGAATAACCGACAAATCAACCAAGTATTTGATAGCTTTAAATAGAATTTTCTTGCCAAAGAATATGTCATCTTGTCTTGGTTTTGGTAAGGAAGGATGCATCCTTGTTGAAGACAGTTTGAGTGTTGATGTTGATTGTTTGGTCAATTTGAGAAGTGAACATCATGCGAGTATTTTTCAATGCTTCTTTGGTATCTGCTCGGATGAGTATGTACAATGTGTTGCCATGTTTTTGTGTGATTTTTGATGTTTTCTGATGTTTTTGGATTTTGTGAGATAGTTTTTCAATGTTTTGGGTATTTTGACGATTGTTTTGAATGTTTGTGGTATTTTGTGAGACAGTTTTGAATGTTTTTGGATTTTGTGAGATAGTTTTGAATGTTTTTGGATTTTGTGAGATAGTTTTAAAATGAAGAACTCAGTGAATCACAAAACAATGTAGAATCCACTTCCATCAATAGGTTAAGGGCATTGCCCCTAGTTTAGACATGACTATGAAAAAGCGGGATACAAGATGCATGAAGTACTATCTTGGATTGTAGATCAAATAAGAAGCCATGGTTTGGACTGATAGATGTGTGTATGAAATAAATGTGATCGCAACAAGCCTGAAAGACAATGGAGTCATAGCCTTTACGAGTGGCACCTGTTTGCTAGGTTTTCACCATCGTACTTACCCAAGGTGCCACCAGAGTGGTTGTTCACCATTTGGATGCATGATTTTTCTTTACTATTTTGATGTTTTTGTATTTTCTTCAGGTCATTTATCTGAATGTTTTTGGTGTTTTTGTCGGTATGTATGGGAGTCTGATGCTCTATGTAGCTTATGTATAAAATTGTTTGAGGTGCATGTTGTTGATCGAATCTGCTAGCAGTTCTCCTTCTGATGTAGCCAACTGATATACCCCGGACCCAAATACAGCAGTGATAATATATGGACCCAGCCAATTTGATTCAAACTTTCCAAGATGTTCGTAGTTTGGTTGGTTACAAGGATTCTCTCAAAGAACAAGATCACCTACCTCAAATGTACGAGGTCTAACCCAATGATTATAGCTTCTGCTCATGCATTGATGATAGGCCTTGAGGTGATTGTATGCAACTTGTCACTTCTCATCAGTAGCTCTAAGTCCTGAAGACATGATACTCTGTATGCTTCATCATTGATGAGATTGTGCAAGGAAACCCGTAGTGATGGTATCTCGACCTCAATAGGTAAGATAACTTTTGCACCATAGACCAGTGAATAGGGAATTGCGCCTGTAGGGGTTCGAATGCTAGTGTGGTATGCCCATAGTGTTGGATTTAATTGAACGTGCCAATCATGACCGACATCATTGACTATCTTCTTGAGGATTCTTAATATGTTTTTATTTGATGCTTTGGCCTGACCATTGCCTTGTGGGTAATAGGGCGTGGAAAAGCGGTGTTGGATGTGAAACTTCTCACAGAGCTCACGAACATCCTAATTCTTGAATAGAAGTCCGTTATCTGTGATGATGGACATGGGTACACCATACCGGTAGATGATGTAATTGAGGATGAATGAGGCGATCTGCTTGCCGGTGACTTGGGTAAGTGGAACAGCTTCAATCCACTTTGTGAAGTATTTGGTGGCGGTAATAATAAATTTGTGG
The DNA here is from genome assembly GCF_030272615.1 of Cryptomeria japonica. NCBI lineage: Eukaryota > Viridiplantae > Streptophyta > Pinopsida > Cupressales > Cupressaceae > Cryptomeria > Cryptomeria japonica. The sequence goes on along the minus strand of NC_081413.1, from coordinate 317,733,600 downwards.
CCGTTAGATGAAGATGGATGGATTTTACACAAGGTCAAGGCCCCATTGACAAAAAGGCCATGGTGTTGTGATTGGTTGCAATTCCTATGTCGATTCATGTATCAGGTCTCCATGAACTTGGCATTTCTTGCACTTTCTGACAAAATAGTAGGATTCTTTTTCCATAGATGGCCAATAGTATCCAGTGTGCAGGAGTTTCTTGGCGAGTGACGGACCGCTTGCATGAGTTCCACAAATTCCTTCATGTACCTCTTCCAAGGCCTTTGTTATCTCATCTTGTTCCAAACATCGAAGGAGAGTACCATCAAGACTGCATCAGTATAGGGTTTCAGCAATAATGGTATATCAAGTGATTTGGCGAATGAAGGTTTTACGTTGGTTATTCGATTGGTTAGGAGGAAGTGTGTGATTGCGGAGGTAGGTATATAACTCACCATACCATGGGGATTCAGAACTGATAAGGTGACATATCATCTCGGATTCAGGGATATCATAAGTGGGAATCCAAAGCTGTTCCACCAAGAACTCGTAGCGTGTTGAATTTTGTGGAAGATCTAGGAGAGATGCAATGGTAGCCATAGCGTCAGCAGCTTGATTATGATCTCTGGGTATCTGTTCAAAGGTGATAGTAGTGAATCATGCCTTTAATTTGTCCACCATTTGTTTGTACGACATGAGTTTGTCATCCTTTGTCTGATATTCATCCGTTGCTTGTCGAATGACCAGTTGGGAGTCACCATATACTTGTAGTTCTTGTAACTTCCATTGTATGGCTAGCCTGAGTCCTATGATCAAGGCCTCATATTCAGCTATGTTGTTTGTGCATGGAAATGTAAGCCTATAAGACTTTGGGATATTGTCACCTTGAGGTGTGATAAACAAAATGCCTGCCCCCGAGCCATGCCTAGTGTATGAACCATCAAAGTATAGTTGTCATGGTTGTGCTACTGTGATCATGAATATCTCTTCATCTGGAAAATTGGAAATGAGAGGATGATCGCCCATGAGGGGAGCATCGGCCAACTGATTTGCAATAACTTGACCCTTAATAGCTTTTTGGTCTACATACTCGATGTTAAATTCACTTAGAATCATCACCCATTTGGCTAAGCGGCCTGTCAATGTTGCTTTGCTGAGTAAGTATTTGAGTGGATCAATCTTTGCAATTAACTATACTTTATGTGTCAATAGATAGTGCCTTAGTTTAGTGGCTGCCAGGATTACTGCTAGGAAAACTCGCTCAATAGGTGTGTAATTGAGTTCGTAGCCGACAGTGTGCGTGAGATGTACTAAACAACACACTCTTTCCCTTCTGCATTGTGTTGTGCCAATAGTACACCCAATGTTGTATTTGTTGCTGATATATAGAGTAGTAAAGGCCTACTCAGATCTGGTGGAATCAATAATGGTGTATTCATGAGATAGTCTTTAAGCATCTGGAATGCTTGTTGGCATCTAGTATCCCATTGAAATCGGATGTTCATGTGTAATAGGTGTGTAAATGGGTGACACTTATCTGCCAGTTGTGCAATGAATCTTCGGATAGATTGAAGTCATCCTTGTAATGTCCTTAGCTAACTAATGTTCTTTGGAGGTGGCATGTCCATGATTGCTTTGACCTTTGTTGGATCGACCTCAATACCTTTGCTTGAGACGATGTATCCTAGAAGCTTCCTTGAGGTTACTCCAAAGACACACTTCTTTGGATTGAGCCAAACATGATATTGTTCCAGTCTGTCAAAGATTTTCTTCAATATGTATAGATGTCTTTCTCTTGTGAGTTATTTTGCCAGTAAGTCATCAACATAATCTTCCATTATGGTATGCATCATGTCATGGAAGATGGTGGTCATTGCTCGTTGATAGGTCGCTCCTGCATTCTTGAGATTGAAAGGCATTACATTCCAATAGTATGTGCCCCATGGACATGTGAAGGTTGTCTTATGTTGATCCTTTGGTGCAATCTTTATCTGATTGTATCCTGAAAAGCCATCCATGAGTGAAAGCATGGCATGTCATGTTGTTAGGTCTACTATTATGTCGATGTTTGGTAGGGGGAAGTCATCTTTAGGACATGCCTTGTTCAGATCTCTAAAGTCAGTACAAATACGGATGCCCCCATTTGGCTTGCCGATAGGCACAATATTGGATATCCAATCTGCATAATCAATTGGTCTAACGAAACCAACATCCAGGAGTTTCTTAAGTTTGGATTTGACTAGTACTGCAATCTGAGGATGCATCTTGCGAAGCTTCTGCTTGACAGGTTTGGTTCCTTCTGCTACGATGAGGTGATGCATGACTAAATCAGGATCAAGCCCAAGCATGTCTGCATATGACCATGCGAAGTTGATTTGACGCTTCTGGAAGAACTCTACAAACTTAGGTTGTTCCTCTGGAGTTAAAAGAGATGCCAGATGTATGTGGTGAGGCGTTTCAGGAGTCCCCACATTGTATTCTTTTGTTTCCTCAATGAGAATTGTTGATCGTTCCTGCTGTGTACTAGAAGGGAGAATGTCAAACCTTTCATCCTCCGGCGCCTCAGAGAGGTTTTCACAATTGTATACGCTCTTTAGTTTTACTTTTGTGGGATCAAACAGTGCCACAGTGTGGTTTTCACTGGAAGATCCATGTTTTATTGTTATATTTTTGTAGCTGAAAGGTTTGGCATCCGCCTCGAAGTATGTTGCGCTATTAATTTCAATGGCAAATCCAGCTTTGTGATCCCCACTTGGTATGTTATCCCGTAGTTCCAAAAATTCAATGATCATCTCATCATTTTGGAAAAGATCAAGACATGGGGGATTAGGTTGGTTCCATTCGATGAGTTCGGGATGGATAATGGGCATTACTTCATCGATTAGGTTAAGTTCATTAGATGTGTCATTGAGGGTTAAGACATTGTGGTGAAGGTCATTGATGGTACTATCCCTGTCAGAATCAGACGTAGGATGTGAAGTAGGGTCTATGCAAGATGTTTCTAGCTCAGGAACCCAAGAGGTCTTTATCTGTGCTTCTCCGTAAATAGGGATGTCTTTGCGGGGTGGAGGTAGTGATGTGTCTTCCTCATCTGAAGTATTAAGCTATATGGAATCAAATTTCCACTCATGTGAGTCGGTCTCTAAGTCACTTTCCAATATCCGATTACTATACCATACTCGGATGGCTTTTGAGTTAAATATTGCAGGTGTGATTGGTTGATGTACCATTGTAGATGAAATGATCAGTGCTACAGGAAGGATTATGGGGATCAATGAATCCGATATGGGGAGTATTGGTAGTGTTGACTCTGTTGCTTCTGCTAGAATTGCTGGTGTCATAGATACTATTGTGGGTTCTACTACAGTTGTTGTTGCTAATGGTGTTATTGATGTTATTGCTATTGCTGATGGGATCGTTGGTTTGTTTGGTGGGGTGAGGGGTATTGTAGATGGTTGTGTTGGGATTTTTAGCCTCGATGGGGGAGTTGCTATGGTGTTTGATGTTGCTTTTATAATCAAAGGTGACCTCTTTGTAATAGGCTGATATAGTGGTTGGCTAGATTTTCCTTTGAATCTGAGCTTAGGAAAGATCTCCTTTTGAAAGCCTAGTCCTATATTATCCTTGGGCTTTAATTCCGGCTGCATCGGTTCATGTCATCCTTGCTTGCAAGGTCCCAAAGCACTTTGACCATCATAACCCATTCTTTGCATAATGAGAAGGCCTTTTCCATACTGATCTGTGGGAAGCTTAGCTTGTGGGATTTTTGTGGTAATAGGATCTTTATAGATCCATTCTGCTAAGTCCTCATCTCTAGTTTCTTCTTCTTGACTCTTTCCAAGAATGAATGGCATCAAGGTACATGCTGGCTTGATCAGTGGTTTTTGAAGTAACCGTTGAGGTTTATTGTGAGTTCTAGGAGAAGTAGGCATTTGTCCCACACAAAAGAGTTAGCTGAGATTGTATTCCCCAGGACCTTCCTCTGCTATTTTCATTTTGAGCTTCTCTTGCTTGGGTATAGTGGTGTTTGAACTGGAAAGAGAGGCTGGACTTACGTATGATGTGGAGGAGTTGGCTTCTCTATTGTTAGGAACGGTAATCTCTGGTTGATAATTGATATTATGACAATATGCAAAGGGGTTTGCATCTCCCAAGATTGTGATCTCTACACCACTATGCGGGAACTTGATACACTTATGGTAGGTGGATGGAACAGCTTGCATGGCGTGTATCCAAGGTCTTCCTAACAATAAATTGTATGGCAGAGGAAGGTCCAGAACTTGACAGATGATGTGTTTCACCACAAGGCCCACTTGGATTAGTAGCACTACAGTGCCTTTGGATGAACGCTCTACATCATCATAGGCTTTGATTGTGATATTCTTGCGGGGATCCACTAATTCAATTACATATCCCAAAGCTATGAATAATTGTAGAGTATAGATATTCAGGCCTGCTCCATTCTCGATCAAGACTCACTTGATCCTATGTTGGTTAATAAACCCTTCAATATGGAGTGAGGCATTATGAGGTTGCTGGAAGGAGGAGTTGTCACTTTCCGAGAAAGTGAGACAAGGTGATGATCTTAGATTTCCATCCATGGCTTGGAACTAATCTGTATTTAGGTTTGCAGGGACTGACGCCTCTTGGAGAGCTTGATCCAAGATTGTTTTATGGGACGGAGATAGGTGCAATAGCTCTAAGATAGATATCAGTGCGGGTGTTTTGTCTAACTGTTCCACAAGGTTATACTGCTTTGGGATAGATGGGGTGCCTTGTGGAGCTGCTTTTATGGTAATCTTGTTGCGACGTGTAACAACATTGCAAGTGGAGCTGGAATTTTTTATGGTTATAGTTGCAATCTGTTCACTGGAATTGTATAGGTGATTCACAGTGTAATTATATGCGGCTTGTGTATAATTGGTGGTATCCATGTTTTTCACTGAAGTGGAAGGACCCCTTTGATCTTGTCATGGAAGTGGATTTTTAAACATGAGATGATCATTGTTTTGTTTTTTTAGGTCATGTCCTTCGATTTCGATTTCACCTCGATCAATAAGATCCTGAATAAGATCTTTCAATCTATGACAACTACTTGTATTATGTCCTTTCCCTTGATGGAAATTGCAATGCTCAGTATCCCTCCACCATGAAGGTTTGACTTAAGGTTCATAATTTGATGTTTTGGGTAAGGTTACCAGATTTTGAGAAACTAGCTGATGTAATACTATTTCGATGGGTTCCCCTAATATGTTCGCTTTGGTTTTTGTTGACACTATTTGGGTTCAAGGTTCATCTTGAGATGTGATGCGGCCTTGATGATTTTGTCCTACAAATCAAACTATAGGTTGTGCACTTTTGATAGTTCTTGCATCCACAACCCCATCGTTGATGACATTTTTGTTTTTGTTCCAAAAGCTTGGTTTGTCACTATTGAAGCGTGGGTGAGGGTCATCCTTTGGCTCATTATATATCTTGATAAGCCCTTTTTTTATGAGATCCCGCTCACATTTTAAGCCTTTGGTGATCATGTCATTGAAAGAGTCTATGTCTTTTACGTCGAGGTGAAATTCCATTTCGTCATTTAAGTTGGAAATAAATATTTCCACTATTTCTTGTTCAGGTAACTGAAGAGAACGTCTGCTAGACATTTGACGCCATCGTTGTAGAAAGACTGAAAATAGCTCACCCAGTTCTTGTTTAGTGTTACATAGATCAGCCATGGTGATATCACATTCAATGTTGTGTGAGTAATGTGCCAATAATTTTTGGACTAGCTCTTCAAATTTCCTAATGCCACCTGGTAATCGGGAAAACCATGATGTGGTTGTTCCTCCCAAGCTTTGGGGAAAAAGGCGCATTAGGTATGTATCCTCGTATGCCACTTTGAGGCAAGCTGAATGGAATTCTCTAACATGATCAGGAGGATCTCCTTTTCCTCTATACTTTTTAAACTTGGGTGTTTCAAACCCTCGCGGAAAAGGTGGCATATGGAGATTCCTATCAAAGGGATAGGGACAAATGTCATTGAGTGAAAATTGATTGGTTCTTACGCCACTATGAAGTTGTTGGGCGAGATTTTTGACTTATTGCCGCAACATGTCTATTTCATTTGGAGGAGGAGGAGGAGGAGGATTACCTTGATGAAAGTTGTATCTAATGTGTTCTCGACCTCTTTCATCCTCATTATGACTTTGGCGTTCTGATGCTTGTCTTAGTTGTGCAAGATCAAAGTCAGAGGGGGGTTTGGCTCCTTCTTGAGCAAGTTTTAAAAAGTGAGCATCAACATTACTCTTGAGTATCTCATCAAAAAGCCTATTGAAGAGAGGGTTGTGTTGCACCCTTTCTATTGCCGCAGGAGTAGGAGTGCCTGGATTTTCATCATTTACATTTCCTCCAAGGGCTTCTTGGAACTCATTGATATTTTCTTCCTCTTCATCTTCAATTTCTTGTTGTCTAGATCATGAGCTAGTATGAGCCATTTTGTTTACAAGTTTTGGTTGAAGTTTGATGAAAATGATGATGAGTTGGTGATGGAATGAAAGATTGATGTTTGGTGAAGTGTTTCACATACGAATCTCTAGCACTAAAGGTAGATGCTACTAAAGTTCTTTCTTGAATTGCTTGTTGTGTTGGATTGACAAAGTTTGTTGTGATAAGGTTTGGAGAAATCTGAGATGTATTACAAACTCAACTACCTAGTAATGAGAGGATGTACTCATAGACTAGTTTTAACCTGCGTAGAAATGTCTCTTAGGATGAGTTTATCCTAGATTTAGAGACACTCTAAAAAGTGATGTGTTTGTGTTTGATTTAAGCAATATCGAAATAGAACTTAGGACAAAAAACCTCTTGATGTTTTGAGAGTTGGAAGTGGATTTGATTAGAAATGGATATGATAATGGATGAAATGTGAACTTCAATAAAAGCTTTGTGTCACAAAAGGAACAAACTCTTCCTCTTCTCTTTCGGGAGTTGGTGGTTCTTCCCGAGCTACGTTATATGTGATGAAAATGTTGGGAAAGAAATCAGGATTGATTTTGCCTCCTTTGTTCTTGTGATAACTCAAAGCTCGATATTGCATAAAAGCTCTCCGATTCAATGACTTGATCAAATTCATTTGATTTCCCTTGAAGATATAGACGCATGCGACATAGGAAGGTTGTATGAGAGACAAAGATTTGTCTATTAAGATAGAATAATTTCCTCTTTTTGGTAAGAGTCTTTGAGCTCAATGGTTTTCTCTTCAAGTTGATGTGTAGATGAAGTTTCTTCTTTCTCAAGATGTGAAGAATGGTCATATATTTTGATACTTTTGCTATTTGTTTTTGATCTTTTGTTGGTGTTCGGAAATGTTTATGTTGGATGAATACTTGTTCTTGGAATTTGATTTTTTGATTCTTTCTTTGACAAGAAAACAAAGCAAGCACATAAACACAAGATTGCTGTCTCAAAAGGCACAAATAAGTATGGGTATAGATCAACCCAGTCCTTGGACTTTTTATGACCCTTTTCCTTTAAGTGTATTTTTAGGTGTGTTTCCAAAGCCTGAAGTTGGCTCAATTTGCACTGGTCTTGACTCAAAAACGAAAACACTTCAAACACTTTTTATCCCTAAGGTCAAATGGCCAGTTGTGATAAATTCAGCCCACATCTTGATATTTCTTTGACTTTGGTACTACATACCTTATGAATCCCATCGTGGCAGGTAAGGATGTGATATACTAAGTCTTGCACGAGCATAACAAATAGATGATCCCTATGATGGGGGGTCATCACTTTCATCAAGCCACAAGTGACTTTTCAAAAATCTATGTTTCTACTCAAGGAAATATGTATGGTGAGTATCTTGGGAGCAAAACCATCTATGCTCTTGCACTGAATTATATCACAAATATCCTCAATCAATAGAACGGGTGGGCTACTACTTAAAGGTGTTTAGTAATGTTCGATGATTTTGGACATAAGTTCATTCTGCAGTGACTCACTTAAGAGCCTTGTAACTTGTGGTGGGGCCCATTTGTCCTTTCAGCAAGTTACACTGTAGGAATAGCTATACCCAGGGCTACAGCTTTTGCTCTCACCTGATTTCTATAGCGGTTCGAAGGATTTACCACGCGAGGTCGCTCCCAAGAGTGATGTGTCTCTTAGCAGGCCTCTCTTAAAAAGATAAAACTTGAGTGTTACTAACACTTTTCTCTTGCATCTAGGACCACGAAATCCAAGGGAGAGGATAGTGTGTGTTATAAGTAGGACCACTCAACAAACTCTTTAGCACAAGTGTGTCAAACACAAAATACACTTGTTCTTTTTAACTTGTTATTGCAATGATGTTTTATCTATTTGGAGATGTTGCTCCAACAACCATGATGTTCTTTTTTAACTTCCAAAGCAATGTGTTTGAGTAAACTAGAATTTGAAATCCTTGTCAACTGAAATTAAAACACGTATGCATGAAGTAAATCGTTTTGCAAAATAAGACAAGTTGATTGTTCTTTTTACTTACACCAAAAATTTAAGTGTTGATTGTGAGTTTTGCTTAAGTTTGATGCAATAAAACGAAATTTGTCTTCTCTTGTTTTAAGCACAAAAAAAAGATTGTATCCTAACTTGCAATGAAAGCAAATTTGCATGTTCAGTTTTAGAGCACCAAAACAAAATTCATCCTAACTTGCAAGAAATGAAATTTTGTGTTGTTCAATTTTAGAGCCCCAAATGACATATTTTAACTTTTAAACAACAAAAGGAGTTAGTTTAAACCTGCACAAGAAACGAATAGTTAGGAAAATCCGAACCTATGGGGAGCTTCTACAAGCCTAAGAAAATTTATTTTATTAGTTGCATGGCATTTTTTACAACGCTCTGTTACAATAGCGCTGCTATGTGTTCAAACAAAAGCGCTACTTAACACAAATGCGCTAAAAAGAAGACAAAAGCGCTAAAGAAGGATATTTATGCAGTGGGACAAAAGCACTAAAACCTAGATAAAAGCGTTAATCAAAAGACAAAAGTGCTAGAATATATTCAAAAGCGCTAAACTTTGGACACTAGCGCTAGTTTACAAACAAAAGCGTCGAAGCGCAACCTATGTGTCAAGCAAAACAGTCAAAAAGTTAGTTTGCCTAAAAATAAAAATAAAAAGGTTGTTGGGATTCACGTCGGGTTCACCAAATGATGCTCTGCGAAATGGGGGAAGGTTAGACTAGAACCTGTGGTGGAATAACACACAAAAAACACAACAAACTGTTAGTGTTAATCAACCAAAAACTAATCTAAGCAGGCATATCAAAAGAGACACAAAAAATATGAAGAAATATTTAACTAGGAAAGTAAATATATCGAGACATCTCCAAATTCCTCCTAACATGCTCTTAGCTCCTTCTCCTTTGTTCCTCTCCTCTCCAAGTTCCAAACTAGTATAGCTCTCAGCAGCCTTTTGCACTATGGATACTTATGGAGGTTCAAGATTGTAGATGATTACTCCAAATGCTATGCAAATGTGAATAAAAGCTAATATTAGATGCTATGATGCTAAAATGATTTATTTTAGACCAAAATAACAAGATATTAGTGATTTTTGCTAAATGCTCTCTAAAATTCTCTATAACTTAGATGCATACAAGTTTTTTCAGGATCTGGATTATGAAGAAATGGGTTATATTTATAGGAAAAATGGAGCAATGGATGGTTGAGATTGACTAATCTCAACAAGGGCCAGGATTGAATATCCATGTGATGACTTTCAACCCAATCCCAGGATGACAAATGTCCATATGAGATAGGTTGAGAGGAGAGGGAATAAGCATTAAATGCTTGACATGACCTGAGAGTTAACTTGGGAGTTAAGGTCAAGGTTAGGTTGAGTGAATAAATTATTTATTCAAAGAATAAAGTCTTTATCCAATGGACAAACTCTTGTGCAAGGGTTAAAGGGATAACCATGGTCAAAACAATAAATGCTTGAGGAGACATATGAGTGCAAGTTGAATTAACCATAAATGGTTATGTAAGAGCCATTAATGGTCATGTAAGAGCCATTAGTGGTTTTGGAAGACTTTAGAGGTTAGATTATTGAACACACAAAACATTAAATGATTTTCAAAGACTTTGAAGTCTTTGAGAAGTGACTCCAAGTTGCTTAAGAATGTGACAATAATTAGGGGATGAATTAGGTTAATTATGAAGGGTTTAGAAGAATCTAGAAGAGGGTTAGGTTTGCAAGTGGATTTGGTGGGTGAGGGAAAATAGGATTTTAATTAAAATTCATTTATTTCAATAAATGTGTGCAAGTTGCATTTGTAAGAAAATGCAAGTGGGGGGGATAAATGATTTAAATAAATGTTTTATTTAATTTATTTAAAAGAGGAAAAGGGGATTAAATGAAATAAATAGGATTTATTCATTTAATTGATTGTGAATTTGGTTGAGTTAATTAATTAAAATAAATTGAATAATTTATTTAATTAATAGGAGAATGTTTGAAGATGAATTAATTAAATATTAATTTAATTAATTGATGGCTAGTGGGTTTTTAATCAAATAAATAGGAAATATTCATTTAATTAAAATGGACAGATTTATGTGACTACACATATTTATAGGATTTTCAAGTCCTATGTCATAGGAAATAGCTCTATAACAACTCCTGAATATATGAGTTGTTTTAACAACATAACTTCCTACAAACAAGTTCGTATAACCATTATACTAACCTATTTAACAAACCATGTGACTAATAGTTGTTTCTCAACAACTTAATATTATGACACTTATTTATAACATATATCAAGATAAACTCTAATTTATAACACCTACATGAACACTAATTCCCAATAATCTTGTTGTATCATTTTATTTACAAAACAAATCCATGCATCTCAAAGCCAACCAACCCAACCCAAGAGGAATGCATAGCCAAAAAATTAAAGATGAAACACTGTGATACCCATCCAAGCCCAAAACCAAACCCACGACCAAAAATATTTACCTTGAACCAGAGCTAAAGAAACCAAAAAAATGTTAGCATTGCTTCATGTGTTGTCATTGATGTCAAATCCTTAGGTCCAAATTAAGTTCGGATGTGGTATGATGTGGTAGGAGTGTTTATGGTTTCTCAGTTTCACCATATGCATTTGGTATCTCGGTAGATGTTTTTTGTATTATCTTTGGGTCCAGCGTGATCTAGAGCTCGAGGCCTTAGACCGAATATTGAGGATATAACGTGCAGATATGTTTTGGGTCTGACTTTGGTATTGGATGTAGCATATTGATTCATTGGAGGAGGAGCAGTATGATATGGTTCACTTTTCATTTGTTACCACCACCAGAATGTTTAGTGGAGACCTATTTTGATCTCTATCTTAGCTGCCATTGAGAATTATAATTTTTAGAGAGAGTTTATATAGGAGTTTGATTTGATGTTTTCACATATGATTTTTTATGTTGAAGACATACGAGATTGAAGAAATCCAGTGAATGCGTGAGATATTTACCAGAAGGAGATCCAGCAGTACAGACTGTGGTAGATTCTTTTGTCTTTCTTCTTTGGCAGTGAGCCCATCTGTAATTAGCAGTGAGGCTTTCCTTATTTGGCAGTGAACCACCTATTGTAAAAATTACCTTAATCAGTGTACATATATTGAGAATTAGCATTCTCCGTGGCTTTTCCCTTCTTGGGTTTTCCACGTAAATTCTAGTGTCTCTTGTGTTTGATATGACTTTTGCATGCGCTTCTTAATTCTATTAATTCTGCTCATATTCTAAATCTGTGCATTAAAGTTAAAATTGATAAATTTGTTGTCAATTGATTCCACACCCCTCTTAGTTTCCACGATATCCATATTTAACAATTGGTATCAGAGTTGTGGTTCCTTGGTATAAAGCTTAACCACTTGAGGTAGATCCTGATCTGATAGCATACAAGTTATCCATTCATATCTTTGAAGGATTTGATTATAGTTTCTAGAAAGCTTCAGAAGAGAATGAAAAAGCAAGGTATGCTATATTTAGTGCATTATCTAAAATTGAACTGACCAAGGTTATCTCTTTGAATACTGCTTAAGAATTTGGCAGAAGTTAAAAGACATCTATGAAGGGAATGAGAGAGTCAAGCTGACAAAGAGATTAAATGCTAAGAGAAGATATGAAACCCTGAGGATGGAAGAAGGAGAGGATATTATGAGCTACTTTGAGAAGGTTGGTACCGCAGTAAATGAGATCGGAGAACTCAGAGGCACTTTGAGTGATGAAGATGTGATTGACAAGATTCTAATGACTCTACCAGTAAGCTATAGTGACAAGATCTCTCCAATTGAAGAAACATGATCCAAAGAAGTTCACCAGAGAGCAACTACTTGGTACCCTGATTGGATTTGAAGTAAGGAAATTCAAAAAGGATAAAGACAAGTCAAAGATCACATTCAAAGCATTTGAAGATAGTCCGGATGATTAGGAAAACCTAGATGAGGTAGAAGCAAACTTTGTAAGGAAAATCAAGAAATACACCAACAAATACAAAGCTATGTTACCCTTTAAATGTTTTAAGTATGGTAAGATTGGTCATATTGCAACTAGATGTACGAAAAAGGGAAATAGACAAAAGTTTAAGGAAAACAAGGGGAAGTTCAATAAGAAGGCATATCATGTTAAAGATGATGCTAGCATTTTAGATGATGAATCAGACTATGAGGAACATGATTTTTTATTTTTGGTAGAAAATGATGTTCCTAAGTATGATATCTCTAAAATTGTTGCTAATGCATTTCATACTAGAAAAGATAAGAATGAATGGTTGATTGATAGTGGATGCTCAAATCATATGACTGGTGATAAAAGTAAATTCATAAAACTTGAAAAGTATGATGGAGGACTTGTTAGATTTGGTGATGATCAGACAACACAAATTGTTGGTATTGGCTCAATTACCTTTGATGGAAAGCATAGCACTAACAATGTTTATTACGTGAAGGGTTTTCATCATAAAATTGTAAGTGTTGGACAGATGTGCAAAAATGGATACAATGTTGTCTTTCAGGACAATGGATGTGAGATCCAGAAAGATTTTGGAACCATTATTGCAGCTAGAAGGAGGACAAATGGAAATATGTAACAATTGGAAGGAGTTACAAAGTATTGCTTGTTATCACAACTTGATGAAAATTGGCTATGGCACCAGAGGATGTGTCATAACAACTTTGATATAATACAGATCAACACAAAGAGTGCAATAAGATATTTTCCCAAATTGTCTAAGTTGGAAAATATCTGCAGGGAATGTCAAATAGGAAAGCAAACCAAAAGCACAGTTAGAGGTAAGGAGTACTCATCCACCAGATTACTAGATTTGGTTCACACAGATCTTTATGGTCTGACCTGGACAAGAATCATGCAAGGTTAGAGGTATTTAATGTTACTAATTGATGATTATTCTAGAATGACTTAGGTTGCATTTCTCATAGAAAAATATAAAGCATTAGAAAAGTTTAAGATATTCAAGCCAAAAGTTGAGAGTGAAGTTGGCAGGAAAATCAAGTGTTTAAGGTCCGACATAGGAGAATTTATCTCAGATGAGTTCAATGAATTTTGTGAAAAGCATGGCATTAAAAGACAACTATCAGTTCCTCGGACACCTCAGCGGAATGATGTAGTATAAAGAATGAACTGGACTATACATGAAGCAACTAGAACCATGATAAAAAGTGCAAAGTTACCTGAAGCCTATTGGAAAGAAGCAATTCACACAACAACATACACACTCAACAAAGTTCTATACCGGAGGAAGTATGGTAAGACATCTCATAAATTATTGTATGGTAGAACTCCGATGGTAAAATATTTCAAAGTTTTTGGAAGCAAGTGTTATATTAGGAGAGATGAAGAAAATCTTTAAAAGTTTGATATAAGAGCAGACGAAGGAATATTATTGGGTTACTCAACAAAGAGAAAGGCATATCGATGTTTTAATAAAAGGTTGAACAATATTGTTGAAAGTGCAAGTGTAAAAGTTGACGAGAACACCTTAAAGGAATCAAAAATAGCATCAGCTTATGACTCGGATGAGTCCAGATAAAAGGAAAAGAAGGAAGAAACCGGGAATGAAGAAAAGAATGATCAAGATGCTTCGAAATCTAAATCCAAGACTCTTAGGTATGTCAAGAAGGATCACTCAGAAGATCAGATCATTGGAGATAAGAGCAAGGGTGTTATCACAAAAAGCAAGGCAACACAAGAACAAGTTTTTCTATGTCTGTTATTTGAGATTGAGCCAAATTCTGCCGAGGAAGCCTGCAAAGATCAAAATTGGATGAAGGTAATGAAAGAGGAATTAGAGCAAATTGAGAAGAATCAGACTTGGGAATTAGTTAGTAGACTAGAAGATAAGAATGTAATCGGTACTAAATGGGTATTCCAGAACAAGCTAGATGAAGATGAAAAGGTTGTAAGGAACAAGGCAAGGTTGGTTTGCAAAGGATACACTTATATTGAAGGCATTAACTTTGATGAAACCTATGCCCCAGTTGCAAGAATGAAGGCAATCCAGATGTTTCTGGCATTTGCAGCATTCAAATATTTCAAGGTTTATCAGATGGATGTGAAATCAACATTTCTGATGGAGAACTAAAAGAAGAAGTTTACATTGAACAACCAAAAGGATTCAAGTTGAAGGACGATCCAAACATTGTTTGCAAATTGAAGAAGGTTTTGTATGGGCTACAACAAGCTCCTAGAGCTTCGTATGGGAGATTAGACAAGTACCTAATTGATTAAGGATTTCAAAAGGGTTCAACGGACAGTAACTTGAACTTCAAGATAGAATTAGGTAAAACTCTGATTGTGGTAGTATATGTTGATGATATAATCTTTGGAGGAAATGAAGGTATGTGCAAAAGATTTGTTGTTGTGATGCAGAAAGAATTTAAAATGTTCATGATCGGTGAGTTTAATTTTTTCCTTGGATTGCAAGTTAATCATAGTGATAAAGGAATTTTAATTTCTCAGTCTAATTATGTCAAGGTACTGTTGAAGAAGTTTGGTTTGGAGAACGCCAAATTGGTATGTACACCTATGACTACCGGATGTAAGTTAACTAAGGAAGATAAATCTCCTATAAGTTAACTAAGGGAGATAAATCTCCCAAGGCATGCAAGTCGATATAGGTCAATGATTGGAGGATTGTTATATTTACTGCTACCAGATCGGATATCATGTATGCAGTATGTTTGGCAGCAAGGTTTTAGCAAGAACCGAAAGAATCACATGTTGTGGCAATGAAAATGATTTTAAGATATCTTTAAGGTACAAAAGAGTTTGGTATGTGGTATCCTAAAAATTCAGATTTTAATCTCACAACTGACACAGATGCAAACAAGGCTAGAAGTGTTGATGACAAAAAAAGCACAAGAGGAGGAGCATTCTTTCTTGGCTCCCGGTTAGTCAATTGGTCAAGAAAAAAGTATGTGTCCTTATCTAAGATATAAGCATAGTACATTGCAACATCTTCTTGTTGCACTTAGATTTTATGGATGAAGTAAACTTTTAAGGACATTGGTGGGAAGTTTGATGACCCTATCCCAATCATGTGTGATAATTATAGTGCAATAAACATTTCCAAGAATCTGGTACAATATTGCATAATGAAGCATATATCTATCAGGTATCACTTCTTGAGGGAGAAAGTTCTAGATAATGAGGTCAGACTTGAGTATGCGCCCACAAAGGAGAAGATTGCATATATTTTTACAAAGGCATTATGCAAAGATACTTTTGAGTATCTCCGAATGAAGTTAGGGGTATTACCCCCTACCAGTTTCAACTAATGTGCATTCAGATGTGTATTGGTCCAGCGAGCAACATGTACATTCTTTCCCGGACTAATACTGATGTGCTTCCTCTCAGGGGGAGTAGGAGTGAGTTTTGACAACCTTTTACATTGTTGTCAAAGGGGGAGAGAGAGAGAAGAGAGAGATAGTTGTGCACTCAATGATGATATTTCATTGAGTGTTGTCGATGGATGTTGTCATCAATGATAAAGGGGGAGATTGTTAGCATTGCTTCATGTGTTGTCATTGATGTCAAATCCTTAGGTCCAAATTAAGTTAAGATGTGGTATGATGTGGCAGGAGTGTTTAGTTTAGGCATATTGTGTAATTGATGGTTTCTCAATTTCACCGGATGCATTTGGTATCTTGATAGATGTTTTTTTTTAATATTATCTTTGGGTCTGGCATGATCCGAAGCTCGAGGCCTTAGACTAGGTATCGAGGATATAACGTACGGATATGTTTTAGGTCCGACTTTGGTATTGGATTTAGCATGTCGTTTCATTCGAGGAGTAGCGGTATGATATGGTTCATTTTTCATTCCTTACCACCACCATAATGTTTAGTGGAGACCTATTTTGATATATGTCTTAGTCGGCATTGAGAATTATACTTTCCAAAGGCAGTATATATATAGGAGTTTGATTTGATGTTTTCACATATGGCTTTTTGTGTTGAAGACATGCGAGATTGAAGAAATCTAGTGAATGCATGAGATATTTACTGGAAGGAGATACGACACTACAGACTATAGTGGATTATTTTGTCTTTCTTTTTTCTTCGGTAGTGAGCCCATCTGTAATTGGCAGTGAGCCTTTCCTTATTTGTTAGTAAGCCTTTCAGGGCAGTGAGCCCACTTTTAGTGAGCACATTGGCAGTGAGCTACCTATTGTAAAAATCACCTCAACCAGTGTTACCTTAACTGGTGTCACCTTAACTAGTGTTCATATATTGAGAATTAGCATTCTCCATGGTTTTTCCCTTCTCTGGGTTTTTCATGTAAATCCTGGTGTCTCTTGTGTATGATTTGACTTTTCCATGTGCTTCTTAGTTGTGTCTATTCTGCTCAATATTCTGGATCTATGCATTAAAGTTAAAATTGATAAATTTGTTTTCAACTGATTCCCCCCCTCTCAGATGCCAAGATATTTCTATTCAACAAAAACAACAAACCAACTAAACCCTGCATCATGATTAATACATCTGCAAACTAAAACAACCAATCTAGGTTGTCTTTCATATATATCCCTTTCACTCATTAGAGGAAGTCACAACCGATTGTGGCCCGATGATGGTATCGATCAAGCACCTAGTCCTCCAAGTTTAGAATGAAAGGTTGTCGAACCACCACCCCACCCCGTTGAAAAAGGTTCAAGATGTCCTTCGCGCAGGGAATCCCAACCCCAATTTCTATCATGACCTCAATGTCCATTGCATCAACTAGGACCTCAGTCTCAAGCACTTCCCACAAGAGAAAAACAATCTCCACCTTTGTTCCCCTAAGATCTAGCAAATATGATAAAAATCGTGATAAAATAATGATATTAATCCTAAATATGTCTATATTTGTCAGGAAGTCTTTGCCAAGCACCATCTCAATTACCTCAATTACTATAATATTTATGCATGGAATCACATGGATTTTACACTTTGTCTTTAGGCGTAGGTCTAAGATAAGTCCCAAAAAGGACATTTGCCTTTTGTTGTAGCGCAGTCTAATCAAAGTGTCCATTGATCAATGAAAAATTCAACAGTACTAAAGCAAAGTGACTCTAAATGTTGAAAAAATTAACTTGAAGGGAAATATGAATCCCTCCCACTCAAGTTGCCAACCAAGTGATCATTAATTTCTCTTGATTGACATTCATATTTCTCATCCTTGTGAGCTAGGATGGACCATGCATTCCCACCTTGAAATTGCACCAAACACCGAAGTAGTAAACAACCCAATTTGGTAGGGAGTTTTTGGTATTAATTGTCCTTCAAGTGGAGATGATGTGATGTACAAATTACAAAATTCCCAATATTAGGAGAGATCTCGATTGATGTCAATATCATCTCCATACAAAAGATGGTTTGCCATGTCTAAGACCTTATTGGCCAAATTATATGCATCTCTGTTGCCCTCCCTAAAAATATGGTTTATGGTATAACTATCAAAACTTGGGATCTATTACATAACATTTTTCAATAACGCGTTTAATTTCCAATTTAGAGTGTGACCAACTTAGATTGCAATGAGGACTAAAGTAGAGTCTCCTTCAATCACTAAAAATTTAATACCTAAATCATTGCATATGTTTGGGCCAATAATTAAAGCTTTGAATTCAACTTCATTGTTGGGACCCATGGATAAGGGTTCAAATGAGGATCTTATCATCTACCCATTACAATCTCTAGTTATGCAACCAAAGCTAGAGATCCTTGAGTTTCCTTTGGACAATCCATTAAAATTTAGCTTATACCACCCAAAATTGCATAGAAGACTAAGACATGTTGTCACTAGGAGATGGACCCTTATTGTTTCCATTTATGATCCATGGAGGAGTCTGTAATCCACTCCAACTAATATCATCTTTGCATCCCACTTTATGATAGATGTTTCTTTTGGAGCAATCTATCCCAATCTACTGTTAATGATTTACATAATGGTAGCTTCTACCTTATTCTAGAAGGAGGCCAAAGTCATTTCTTTGTCTTGAAATAGTCTCCTATTTCTTTCATTCTAGAGTTCCCAAATAAGGGTAGAGGGGCATACACAATATAAATAGCTAAACGTTGCAAACATATTAATGATTGGCCAAGACTAAAATAAACATGAAATGTCATTTGGGTGGGCACTTACCCAACCCAATTTGGCACTAAGCCACACCCAACACTTTTGGGAGAAAGGGAATCCCAAAAGGAGATAGCCCATAGATTCTCATGTTCTTTTCATAGGGCACATCTTGAAGGTCCTTGAAAATCCATTCTCCTAAATCTCTCAACTGTTAGAATTCTCTTTATAGGATAACTCAATTGACGATGCCTATCTTAGGTAGATTAAAGTTGTTCCAACAAAATTGAAGAGGGAGAGTAGTGTTGACACCTTCCAAACTCCTTGTGATCTTTGTATAGCCATTTATAACATCAAACACTTGATTTTGACCCACACCAAACCAATTCATTTGTCCCCTGTTTGAAAATTATTGTTCTTCCAATTTAAGGTATTTCTTAGCTAGTCCACCTCCCTATCATCACATCCAAAAGTAATAAAGTCCTTCCATCTCCATCCAAGTGTTGTTTTTATTGCATCAACGAGCACATAGTCTCTAACATATTGGCCCCAAGCCTAAATACGTAGTACAAATGTTGGGGATCTCAAGGAAAGTGCCAAAGTTGGAGCACCCCACCTAGGGATTAGCCTAGAACAAAGCTCTCTTAACATCATGAACATCCCATGAGATGTAATTTGTGATGATTGATTTGCATTTTAGTATGAATTTCCACACTTTAGAGCCTTTTGAGGGACTGGGGTGGTCAAAATACAAGATGGAAAATTATTGTTCAAATATTTCTACTATGAAATTTGAGCCAATTTTCTATGTGTCTCCTTAAACTTCCTCCATACCATTTTAGCCTCTAACACCTTATTTTGGATAGCTTGATTTCTAATCCCCACACTACCATTATCCCTAAACTTACAAATTTCGTCCCAAGCAACTAAAGCAATTTTACCTTTGTCTTTCGTGTCTTGCCAAAAAAAGTTCTTCATCATCTGATTTAATTTCTGATACACCCCCATGTGAAGCGCCATACACAGCATTGGGTAAATGGGCATAGTAGATATGATCAATTTAAGCATGGTAATCCTACTTATGAGATAGACATTTACCCTTTTAGGAAGATATTTTGTCATCATTTTTGAGTTTCAATGTATCCCATAATTTGTTGTTCCTAAGACCCTTAGCAAGTGGAAGCCCAAGATAGGTGCAAGGTAACTATCCTTATTTAAAATCCATGATCTACATGATGTCTCTCTCTTTTTGGGGTGTAATATTGAAGAAGAAATTCAATAATTTGTCTCTACTTACATCTTGACTTGATGCCTTGGTGTTTAAGGTAAGAATGTTGTGTATGTGATAAGCCTCCCTTTGCTTTGCAGTCTCAAATAACATTGTGTGGTAGATGCAAATTGCTAATGTGACAATGGGGGTAAAGCGCTAGTGATTTTTAGTTCCTAAATGTTGCCTCTTTCAACTTCTTTGCCATAATTTCTACCCAAGGCTTCAACCATCACAATAAACATGAAATGAGACAGGGGGTCCCTTTGACATAGGCTATGAGAGATCTCAAAAAAACAATTATGTGAGCCATTTACTAAAATTGAAAACCTTAAAGTGGATATGCATTTGAAGATCCAATTTATCCATCTCGTGTTAAATCCAAAAGTTTCCATAGTTTTAAGCAAGAATATCCAATCCACCCCATCGTACGCTTTTTTGATTTCTAGTTTGACTATCATGCTTGGCTTCTTGTCAATCTGAATGGAGTGTAGAGCCTCTCGAGCAATGTTTATCCTATCTAAAATGGACCTACCAGACACAAAACCTATTTGTTCATCAAATATGATGTCGGGAAGGATTCTATTCATTTTGTTTGTCATAATCTTTGTCATTACCTTATACACTATGTTGCACGAGGATATGGGATAGAAGTCATCCAATGATTTAATTGTATTTGTTGGTGTAAATAATTATTCATCTTGGATATTATTACACTTTACTTCAGTTTACTTAGGAAATGCATTTCATAGTAGTTTGGGTATGAGACACTTGGGTGTTTGTGCCACATTGGGATAGTGTGTGTAGGAGAATTTCCACCTTTTATGGTGTTGATCTTGTTACCACTTTATCATATCCACTTATTGTGGAGTGATAATTCCACCTTCAGTGGGTGATCCACCTCATGTGGAATATTTTATTGTTTCTCCTACCTACCCACACCTATTTCCTACCTACCCTTGTTTCTTAATGAGCCACATGTCATGTTTGTGTGCTCACATATCCATATAGCCTTTCCTATATAAGCAGGCTCATCTACATTGTATGTCACAACTATTGAACAATGATTGATGATCCAGTTGATCACATTTTGCATCTTGATAGAATACAGTTTATTCCTATCATCTATTTTGTTCTCTCTTATTTTTGTTTTCCATTGCCTCTAGATCTTGGCAAAATCTAACATGGTATCAGAGTCATTAGAGTGCCATTGGTTTGCCAATTGAGAGAAATTTGGGGTTTTCCATTTTGGAGCTTTCTATTGTAGGTTATTATTGAAGCTTTTTGGGTCAAATCTAAGGTCACCATTGGATTAAGGAGGTTCGAGAAAGCCAAAATCACCTTTTGTTTCGTCCAAATCCGACATCCGAGGCCAAATGTAGAGCCGTTTGAAGGTGGAGGGTGGTGACTTGTCCCGACAACGATCTGCAATTTTGTAGCATATTTGGCCAAATCTGTCATCGTCGTTGCGCTTAGAAGGCCCAAAAACCCCAAGATCAATTGTCAATTCATCAAAATCGGCTTCCGTCCCTTCCAATTGAAAAAAATTCCCCCCCTGGCCCGTCGTACAGACTTGTAGGTACAGGTCTGAATTTTTTTTTTTCTGTTTATTTTTTTTCGGATTTTAAAAAAAAAAAATTAATTAAAAATAAAAAAATTTCATATTAAAAAGGGGGGCATTTTTTGTGTTTCATTTTTTAAAAAAGGTGAAAAAATAAAATAAATTATTTTGGGGTAACCCGCAAGCAATGTACCTGCGAGTAACTGCAGGCACTGCGGCCCCGCAGTGTACCTGCGGGTGTTCGCAAGCACTGCGGCCTCGTAGTGTACCTGCGGGTAACCACAATGCTCTGCGGGCCCCTCCCCGTGGGGGGGTTAAATTTTTTGTTTTTTTAATTTAAAAAAAAAAAAACTTTTTCTTATTTTAAATAAGTTTTTTAATAATAAAAAAAATAAAGTTTTTTTATCTTTAATAAATTTTTATTAAAGTTTTTTTTCATTTCAAAAAATGATTGCCTTTTTTATTTTTTTCTTTATTTTTTAATAAATTTTTTTTATGGGCTTATAATAAATTGTTTTTATTTGGATTTTTCAAATCTTTTAAAAACAAAAATATCATGGAATAAGTCAAATTGGGAACACAATATTTTGTTGTCAATTCCAACCTGTCTTGCAGTGCTTCCAACCGACAGTCGGGGGGGGGGGGGTCGATTTGCTCCTTTATATCTCTTGGCCAGATCCCAATCGAAGGTGTCATTTTCTGTAGTATTCTACAGGGCTTCTTGGTTACATCATTTTCATGTTTCCAGATTTGCACTATCATGTTGTATGCTCTTGCATGAGCAATGTTGTACTTGCACTATCATAAAGTGTCACACCTCTTTGTATCTTGTCATTGTTGACTATTTGATGTAATCCTCTTGTACACGTAGATTAGGAATATCTTGTGAGACTTGGTGCATGGCTTCAGTTGAGACTTAGATTGTACACATTTGTGAATGGCTCCCATGAGACTTGGATTGTACTGGTATTTTTGCCATTTACAAGTATCCAGATGATGCTCAAAGCAGGTTGTCTCCATTCCTGATCTTCATTTTGTTGCAGTGAGTGATTCATCGTCATCGACTTGGTACTTGGTTTTGTCACACTTTGACATTATTGGTTCAACATTGGCTCTCTTTCTTCCTTATGGGGAGGTATTTTGGTGTAAATAATTATTCATCTTGGATATTATTACACTTTACTTAAGTTTACTTAGGAAATGCATTTCATAGTAGTTTGGGTATGAGACACTTGGGTGTTTGTGCCACATTGGGATAGTGTGTGTAGGAGAATTTCCACCTTTTATGGTGTTGATCTTGTTACTACTTTATCATATCCACTTATTGTGGAGTGATAATTCCACCTTCGATGGTGATCCACCTCATGTGGAATATTTTATTGTTTCTCCTACCTACCCACACCTATTTCCTACCTACCCTTGTTTCTTATTGAGCCACATGTCATGTTTGTGTGCTCACATATCCATATAGCCTTGTCTATATAAGCAAGCTCATCTACATTGTATGTAACAACTATTGAACACTGATTGATGATCCAGTTGATCACATTTTGCATCTTGATAGAATACAGTTTATTCCTATCATCTATTTTGTTCTCTCTTATTTGTGCTTTTCATTGCCTCTAGATCTTGGCAAAATCTCATAGTATTCTTCTTAGGAATTAATGCTATGAAGGTGTTGTTTATCTCCCTTGGTAGGTAACTTGACCGCCAAGAGGCATTAATTTCTTCAACAAGATCCTAGCCTATAATGTCCCAACATTTCTGAAAGAAGTAGGCCAACATCCCATTTGGTCTAGGGGTCTTCTCTGGATAAAGTTGAAAAAGTGTTGCTAATTTACTTTTGACAAGGAAAAATTCTCATTGAGGAAGTGTTTTGAGTGTTTGTGACCAAGTGAGGGATGTTATCTAATAATTTACTTTATGTTGATAGATTCAATCAATCCTGGTTGGTGAGGAGAATGTTGAAAAAGGAGACAACCTCCTCTGCTATGATCTTTAGGTCCTCTGCTCTTAAACCATCTGATAATTTGAAAGCAACAATGCGATTTGTCATTCTTCTTTGCTTGGTGATGTTATGGAAATATATTAGTGTTCCTATCTCCTTCAACGATCTAGGTTTCTCTTGACTTCTGCTTCAAAAATATCTCCTCTTTGGCCAATATGTCCTCATATGCAGACACGAGCTCCTTCTCCTTCAAAAAGCATTCTTGATTCATACCCTATTTGATAACCATCTCCTTAAGGCTTTGTAGATTTACGTCAAGCTCACATTTGGTCTAAAAAATATCTTTAAAATGAGCTTTTTTCCATTGTTTTATTTTTTTCTTGAGCCTTTTAATTTTTTATATGAAAATAAAAAACTTTGAACCTTTAATCTTATCCTGGCCCCACCAATCTTTCACCAATGTGAAGAACTTTGGATTTTTCATCCACATGTTCTCAAAAATGAATGGGCTCCTTTGTGGTTTCTTGTCACCCGGAATCTCTAGTTGTAGTGAGAAATGATTTAACTTCAAGAATGGAAGGACTTGGTACTCAAAACCATAATGGAAGTTTGAAAGATCACCACAGAATAAAAAACAGTATAGCTTTTCTGCAATGTGACTGAAGCCTAGTCGTTTGTTGGTCCTAGTATAATTACCATTGAAATAATGAATTTCCATTAGGTTATTTCTTTTGACTCAGTCAACAAAATCTTTCTAAGATTGATTCTCCCTCCCAATTCCCCCAAATTTTTCCTCACTATGCAAAATTGCATTAAAATATCCTACAAAGATAAAGTGTTGATTTGGCAAGGAATTAACAAATTTGTCCAACTCCATCCATGATTCCCTTTTTTTGATGCAGGTATTTGAATCGTAAGCATTAACCAAAACAAAGGTGAGAGTGGAAATAAAGCTTGTTACCATACAACTCACCTAGTTAACTCCTTCATCTAGCTTGTCCAAACCCACTATTCGAGGATTCTACAACATAGCTAAACCCCTAGAGGCACCCTGTGCTTAAACAAAGAATCCATGCCATATCTTTAACTTCCTTTTGAACAATTCAAAATCAGTGTTAGTCATTTTAGTCTCTTGTAGTAGCATTATAGCTCCTTGAATTAATTTGAGCCTACATTTAACTAAGTGTTGTTTATTAGGGGTGTTGAGGCCCCTAACTTTCCACGTTATGAGCCTCACAGCCCTTGGGGAAGGGGGCCTCCCTTCCCATATCCGAGCAACCATGAAATCTTAACTTGGTGTTTAACTTATCCATCCAAATCACGCTTCTCCTTAAGGATCTTCCTTGTGAACTCTTTTTCCCATAGTCAAGGGTGATTTTAGTGGTTGGGGTTTGACATAAATTTAATTTCTCAACGCCTTGACTCCTTGGACCCTCCTTGACTAAATATTCCAGAATCCCAAATAGAAGATTTTATTGATTCTCTAACATTTCCTCATCTTCCATCTCTTTCAATAGAGGACCCCCCTATGGAGATACCCCTGAAACACGGGGCCAAGACACCATCTTCAAAAATATTGATTTAAGATGACACTGTCCATCACCTCACAAGCATCATCCATGATTTGTTCCTCCAACTACCCCATTTCTTTTGCAGATGGTTCTTATTCAACTTGAGAGGGGGTCTTTATCATTGTTGTCACTCGTAGGTTGTTAAGCCATCTCCTATTGGTTCTGCATCCTATGGTTTCCTAGGTCTTGCCTATATTCCACTGCATGCAGGATTTTCATGCTATCCTTCTCTTGTTCATGATAGGGCAATCATTATCTTCCCTATGCCCAATTGATTATGCCCTTCCACCATCGAATCAAAGAGATTACCAGCTTGAGTGCCCACCTCTATCTGTATCCCATTATTCTAGACCAATACAACATCCAACTTTCTCTTTTTAAAGGATCCTAGCACATTTTTATCTAGATTAAGTGTGCCCTTATTTTCTAGTCCTGCATCCAAACCAACCCTTCCTCTATCCTATGCTTTCTTAGGTGGGGATGAGGGGTTTCCTCAATTTTCATTGTTCTTGGGTGAGATCAGGTTTTTGTCTTTCTCCCCATGCTCTGTTTCCTTGTTCAAGATGTCCTCGAGAAAGGAATTTACCCCCTATTTGATTGATCCTAATCCACTTGTCTCCTTTGAAACCATTTACCATGCTCTATAATGATTTCCAAATCATCTTAGCCTCTAAAGTCAAAGTCAATTTCCACAAGCAATCTAGGCCCGAGACGCGCTTTCTTATTAATGAAATCTTCCTCTATACCAGGGAAAGTTCTCAAGGCATCCCTGATCACAACTAGGGCTTCAATACTCTAGTATTCAATTGGAAGCCCAACCAGATTAATCCATACAAGCTTTGTCTTGAATATATGGTTCATTGAATTAAAGTTCAACATCCAATTTGTTTTAAGGAAAACATATCCCTCGAAGAAAAATAGTTCTTTACATAATAGTTCTTCCTTCAAGCTTGAATTAATGCATTCAATAAAGAATTTTTTTTTGCAGAGATCTCACACTTACCCGACCATCAAATCATTAAATCTACCATTCCTTGATATTGTTCGTCTGATCTCCTTCGCCACTCCATTTGACAAAGAGAGCTCGATCTTTGTAGCGCTTTGTTGTCAATAAAATGAGTTTTGATGACATCACCATGACTTTGCTAAGTTTTTTTTGTGGTTTATCTTTGTTTGCTCCATTCTTGGGGTTTTCCTTATACCAAAACCACCCATTCCCATTTTGATTTGCTTGATAGGGCATTTATTGTATGTTCAGGAAAAGATATTTGAACACTATATTTTCACTCGCTATTCTTCTGCCCAACAAAATTGCATTCACATATATTGTGAAAGTGGGGGCGTCAAAAGAGATGTTTCCCCACCTATCAATGTTGACTCTCCTTCCTTGACGAGGAACTTGTGCATCATGTGCTTGTGGGCCTCTTCTTTGCTTCTGTAGGTGGAATCTCGTAATTATGTGAAAATTTGCATTCCTGCGACACTTCGCACCCTTGCACCACTTCGCACCCCTGTGCTACTCCATCTTAGCTATGTAATTTTTATTATATCCAATATTTTATATAATTTAAATTCATTTTTAAAATGATATTACAATTATGTAAAAATATAAATTAAATTTTATTATAGAAATCTATTAAATATAAATATAAATATAAATAATATGTAAGTAAAAAACTAATGTATAATATTTTTAAAATAATACAAATTAAAAATATATAATATAATATAACTTGTATCATTATTATATATTATGTTTATATAATGTAAAATATAAAATTCATTTTTGAAATAATATCATAGCTATATTTATTATTATATATTAGATTCTATAATAGAAATATCTCTCTCTCCCACTATATCTATCTCTCTATCTGACCCTCTCTCCCTATCGCTCCCACTTCCTCTCTCTCTCTCTCTCTCTCTCTCTCTCTCTCTCTCTCTCTCTCTCTCTCTCTCTCTCTCTCTCTCTCTCTCTCTCTCTCTCTCTCTCTCTCTCTCTCACACACACACACACACACACACACACACACACACACACACACACACACACACACACATACACACACACACACACACACACTAATACATTTGGGGTCAAATTCCGACGGAGGTTTCCGCCGAACAAGGAGCATTGTGTGAAAATTTGATTTTTTTTTTCAAAAATGCCCGTGTTCGTCGGAATTCCAATGACCTCGGGCATTTTATTTTAAAAAAAAAACACAACGCATTTTCATTTTGAAAGCAAACCAGCCGAAGCAAGCGGCGACCATCTTGCCTCCCTGCCCCCCCCCCCTCCCCCCCCCTCCCCACCACCAGAGCGATCTCTGCACAAGCAAGGTAAGGTTTTTTTTGCAATCAAAGGAACTCTTTGTTTTTCAATGAAGGGCAACTAATTTTTTTTCACAATCAAGGGCAACTGGTTTTTTTTTTGAATTAATCCATTTTGTGCATATCCTGCGATCTTAAAATTCCATGAAATGACATCTCTTTGAGGTATTCCGTCATACAGTTCACATGCCGTGTGTATGCTACCCCATTTTGCAATTTTTGTTATTGGAGCATTTGCAACTAATTTTTGACAAAAAACCCCCTTCGATTATGCTTTTATGGATGTCCATACCTTGTTCCAAAGCTCCTATTTTGGCACATGCAGGGAGGATGCTGGCAAACGTTGTACAAGATACATATATATATATATATATATATATATATATATATATATATATATATATATATATATATATATATATATATATATATATATATATATATATATATATATATATATATATATATATATATATATATATATATATATATATATATATATATATATATATATATGTTCTTAATCAAACAAAGAGTTGATAAGCTAAAGCATGGCATAGATAAGCATGGTGATAATAGTGCCACAAATGGAGAGTGTGAGGTTTATGAGAATTGATGGAGGGCAATCAGATAATTGCCTTCGTGATGATGTGGGCCCTTCAGCAATTACCTCCTTTATTGCCCCCTCCTCCATCGAATCATCACCAGCAGAAGCAGCAATATAATGCTCCATTCCATCTGATAATAAATCTAAACCCAAATCTTTGGCCACATTGTCAAGCCCATCTGAAACTACATCGAAATTGTCAGATTGGCCATTGTCGAGTCCATCAGATAAAACATTAATGTGCACTTTCATTCCACATTGATAGTCTTCTGCATTTCCACTGGTAAAATATATGTCACCCATTTCAATGAGTGGGACTGCATCAAGCCCTCCATCATATAGCTTGATTGGATTGCTCACATCACAATTCTCAAACTCTTCTAGGCTCTTCAGCTCTAATACGCTTTGTTGAGAGGAAGCATAAGCAAACCCTATCAAATGTCAAAATGTAGTTGTTTGCCATCATTTTTCTGGGCACAAAGGCCAAACTTTATCTAACCTAAAATTTTCATTAGAAGAAAGATCTATTCTTTAAGTTCTCCACAAACCCAATTTTGACTGCCATAAGTCGATTAAAAGAGCTACTCAAAAGAGATTGACAAGATCTAAAAGCAGGCACTCACCATGGCATAGGGCATGGTGAAAGATCCAATATAATATCTACAGATGGGATTTAAATAGATATGAAAGAACCAATAGCATCCATACATATATAACCTATAAACCCTAATCAAAGGGCTTACTAAAATTTCTGAACAAATTTATAACAAGGGAAGGGCAATATTATAGAGATTATCTCCAACATGGAAGATCTTGTGGGAAGCCCATCCTTTGAAATCTGAGGTAGGATCCCATCCTCTGTTGTCCCCCACCACATGTTGTTTTGCTAAACGCCCCATCATTATTCATGAAAGTGAATCCCATCACCTTGAAGATCAAGCAATAAGTAGATGCACTTGGAGCCATCATTGAGATAAACATGATTGTATTTCATGAGGATTTGAACTCAATAATATGTTAGATTCTCCCAAGGATGGATGGACTATACACTTGGAAGGTAGATGATTAAGGATGATGACAAGGTGAATTTTCCTTAGAATGATAGGGTTGATTTTCCTAAGAACAAGTAGATTCATGTAAACTAGAGGATACAAATTTGGACAAAATAATGGAAGGAGACTAAAACTAGATAGATTCACCTAAATGGGAGTGTAGTCATCTAAGGATAGGAAAAATTCACCATTTTCTTAAGAAAGATGGATAAGATAAATGATTTATGTGAAATAGATTCACCTAAGAGAAAGTAGATTCACATAAGGATAGGTGGATTTTCCTAAAGATGAAGGGATAAGACTTAACAAAAAGAGGACTTAGGATGATGACAAGGAGGATTCATTTAAGGATATGGCATATTCACCTAAGGGATATTGTATTCTCCCAAGAATATGGAAAAATTATCAATTGGTGGAATGACATACTAGATCAAGGAATGATACAAGGGTAGATTCACCTAAATATAGGGTAAATTCAGCTAAAAGGGTACCCATGAGATTGTGGTACTGAGTACCTATCTATGGATGGTGTATTTGGTTACAAGAATGATGAAACCATGCTTGTGTATGATGAAACAAAGTCCAGATCTCTATTATAGGTCCAACATAATCTCTATTATTTGAGACACCATTTTATTAGCATATCCAATTAGGGTAATTTATGGGTTTAATTATGGTTCATGTTGTCTATTTCCATGCACTATTGAACTTATTTTGATGTATTGTGATTATTTTAATTTTGAAGTTATAAATAAATTATGTTTGTACCTTAGAAAGGGTAACTCCAATTGATGTTTGGGCAGTTTATTTGAAAACTTATGGTGATTATTGCCCTATGTTATGTAATGGAGTTATTTTTACACTAAGTAATTAACTAGAAAAATGAATTTGTATTGTTGTACAAGTATGATGAAACCATGCTTGTGTGTTTACATGTTTGTGCATCCTATTGAGAACCAACCTCGCTATTGAGGAACTCAATAAATGTGGTGTTAAGTAGAAGAATGGAAAACTCAAGAAGCTATGGTGACATATTGTGGCATTAGTAGGGATTATCTCTATTTACCACACCTTTCAAAGATAGTATCCCCTAGTTCTCCTCATAGAATGGACCATTGGATGGCTCATAGTGGTATCCTATCCTACATTTATCTTGATTCCATTGCCAATAGTTGGTATGTGGTTCTTGGTACGGGTTTCCTCTTACCCTATTATCTTATTTATATCTTTGTTCCAACATGTGGAGATTGATTTTTGTCATGCTATGATGATTTTCATGTTTGCATGTGTTTTGACATTATGCAAATAGATATGATGTCACACCATACTTATGTTTTGATATAGTGTAGGTGATGGTTACATGTTGTTGATGGTAGTGATTTGGGTTCAAAGACACAATTCCACACACACACACAAATATTTGGAGATGCATTTTATATTATTCCTTCTTAGTGGCGATTAGTGTTGGAATATTTCACACATGTAGTGAGGAACTCATGTTAGATACAATAGGTTGTGTTTGATAACATATGAATGTGTCTCGTGATGTATACATATAGCTTTGGTGTGTGACATGCATGCACATTTTTCCATAAGACACATTGCTATGTGGCATGTGCCCTATGCATGTCTTCTTTGTGAGGCACGTTGCTATGTGCAATGTGGCCCTAGGTGTGTCTTCTCTATGAGGTGTATTGCCATGATATGTTAGGATTTGTAGTGTGCAGGCCACAAATGCATGCATGAGGGATTATTATTATAGTCATGTTTTTTGGGCATGTAGCCTAGGCATGTCTTCTCCATTAGGTACATGGCCATGCCATGTGGGAGTTTTTGTGTTCATGCCACAAATGCACACATGAGGGACTATTATTGGAGTCATGATGAATCTTCACTCTATTTAGCCACAATTTCTAGTCGTATAGTTATGTAATGTGCACTTTTAAGGATTGTGAAGTTTCCTTCAATTATTGATGATCTCTCATCTTTGTTGCATGGGCCAACAATTTTATTTTATCTTGTTTGAATTAGTTTAATCACTATTGTGAGTTTTCTCTATTGTGTAGTTATTGTGGCCATGTTTGATTTGCTATTGGAATTGAACACATTTATTTGACTTATTATTGGTACTATTTTTTCTTTCTTTCAATATTTATGATCTTTGGTAGTTTAGTGAAACTCTTGCTATTTTTAAATGTTGCCTTCTTTGTTGTGATGTGATTCCTCACCAAGATCGACGTAGATAACCTTGGATGAGTGTATATAAGGAATCAAACATTGGGAAAATGTGAGGATAGGGGTAAGTGTTTGTTGTATGGGTAGCTACGATCCACTTGTACATTCTTAGTGATTATTGACGGCTATGTCTTGGAGGCTAATCTCATTAAACAAACAAGGGGGAAGTCATACATAATCGTATGGATCCTCCCTAGTTGTGTGTGGATTCAAGACCATCATTTCATATGGTTATTGGTTACTTTGTGAGACCATGGCATCCTCTTAGACCAATGTGTGAGCCTTGTATTGTTATCCCTGCAATGTGGATGAATAAGTGTATGTTAAAATAAATGCTTTGCATGCCATATAGTTGCATATGAGTTGTTCACATCATCATATCATGATTTAGAATATGTGAATTCTTTACAATTTTTGTGAAGCTTTTGAACTGAAGTTTCCATAGCCTGATTTTTTTGCTTGTGAAGAAAGACCATGTCAGATAATATCAGCGAAGAACAAAATAAGGAGACAATTGCTAGATTATGGTCTAACTTGAAAAGAAAAGGTGATGGGAAATGTTATTGTCCCTGCAAAATTTGTAAGGGCTTAAAGACTAGAAGACTTCTAATCAAAACAACTAAGAAACATTGTAGGCAGCATGGTCACATTGAAGGGGGACATGATTATCATCCACTGGTAAGTTGTTCATTATATCGTTTTAACAATTTATATACATAAGAAATCACTTGATAATGAGATCATGATCACGGTTTATTTATGTATATCAATTTTATATAGGTTGAGCACCCCGGAGCACATGGTATGGATCAACACAACCCTGAGAATATGGTTTTCGAAGTGGAGGAACATGGAGGTGTGAATATCGAAGCTGAAGATAATGATCCCATGGAAGATGACGATCATGCACCAGAAAACACAATTGAAGATGATGGTACAAATACATTGATCCATGACACATTTAGTACTAGCATAGCTGATCATGATGATCAGGATGACCTTGATGTTCATGATTTACCTCTTCTTGAGAAGGCATATGAGCCCCTTTACAAAGGCTCCCAAACAACTCTTCTCTCTGATGTATTGTTGTTGGTGAACTCGAAGGTTATGAATGGTTTATCCAACATAACAATCTCACGTATGTTAAGGTGTGTCATACATGTCATTACAGTTAATAAATGGTGAATCATGTACCATTAATATTCTTTATATTAACACCTCAAACTTTTTTTTGTTGTTGTAGATTGATAGGTGAGTTTTTCTTACCACCATCAAATATTCTACCTCGCTCATACTGAGAATTATCTGCCATTATGAAAGATATTGGAATGGAGTATCAAATAATAGATGTTTGTCCCAATGATCATATTATATATCATAAACAACATGAATTTGGAACAGAATGCCCTGAATGTCATATCAGTAGATATCGAACAGATCAAATAACAAAAAAGGTGTCTCGCAAGGTTCTTCGTTATATTCCCATTATTCCACGTATGCAACGATTATTCAGGTGCACTAGCTTGGAACAATTTATGGATTACCATGCATGCAATAGAAGTCGAGATGACATTATTCGAATGCCTGCAGATGGTTAAGCATTTATGGACATAGAGGAAAAGTGGCCACACTTTAAAGAAGAACCTCGTAATCTCAGGCTTTCATTGGCAGCAGACGATGTCAATCCATTTGGAGAGTTGAGATCTGTTTACTTGGTGTGGCCTATTTTTGTTATCAACAATAATATTCATTCCAGGTATTTTATCATTTAATAGTCATCTACATTTAATTATAAATATTGCAGTAAAATGGTCATAATAATTATGTAATGTTTTTGTTCATTCCACTAGGCAAGTACCAAGTTAAAGATATGAATGTATATATTGAGCCTCTTATCGACGAGTTGCTAGAGTTATGGAATGGTGTGACCATGTATGACATCTCTAGACCAATAGGACAAAGACAATTTCAATTCCATGCAATGCTTGTATGGACAATACATGATGCCCCAAGGCTAACACATTTTTGTGGTACGTTATAGTGTTCAAGTTGTGCATGATAATTATAATTATAAAAATTAACAGATTTAATAGAATTATACATTATCTTGTAGGTCTTCAAACAAAGGGAAAATTTGCATGTCCAATTTATGGTCCAAAGATGAAATCCCGTCATTCAAAAAGTTTAGGAAAGCAGGTGTTTGATGAGTATAGGCACTTCCTTCACAAAAATCATAAGTACCGGAATACTGAAAAACATCTTTTCAATGGGAAAGAAGAGACTACATCAAAGCCACGAAGAATGACTCCTCACTTATGGAAGTTGGAATATAATAGAATTAATCGTCAAGGTAATGTCATTCCATCTAATGGTTTATGTTTGGAATTTGAATTTTTCTATCGTGTTTTGTTTACTGATGATGTAATTGATGATACCGAAGGTCATCAAGGCATGGATGACCACCTTACAAAGGGACTAAAAAGTTATCCCAGACAATTCAGTAGGTTGCCTTACTACGAGCAGCTACAAATTGTGCATTTGTTTGATACAATGCATATTGGAAAGAATATAACAGAGACATTATGGAAAATATTGGATGGAAGGCGTGACAAAGAAAAAATTGTCAAAATTTGTAGTGACATTGTGGAATCCAATCATGCAATGAAAAATGTCATTCAATCAAATAGCAATGGAGATCAGATTAATATAAGTGCCCTTCCTTGGTTATTAACGGAGCAGCAAAGCAATTCTATAAAAGAAGTCATACGAAAAATTCGATTTCCCACAGGATTTGCTGCGAACATAAACAATCTCATATCAAAGAAGAGTGAATTTGGGCCAGGGATGAAAACGCATGATTGGCATACCTTCATTAAGGTAATTCGCATTCTTGTGTATTTACTATATATTTGTATATTGCGCATGTACTTTTCATTGTATTATGTTAGAAAACAATGAAAAGATCATTTTATAATTGTTGCAGTACGTTCTACCTCTATCTGGGACGTTCTACCTCTATCTCTCCCAGACCACTTCGACAATAATATCAAGCAAGTCATATATGATCTTGGAAAATACATGAGGTAAGTAGTGATGTTTGTTCAATTTGTTGTATAGATATTATATTTGCCATTTGTTTTACTTGTTATGCAATATATTGTATGTTATTTTGTAAAGTCTCGTTTATATATTTTTGCGTCTTCAATCTCTTTTAGGTGGTTGTCATCTAAAGAAATCCACAAGGAAGATATAAAATATTGGAAGAGAAAAATCCCTCATCTAATGTGTGAAATGCAAAAGTGTCTACCTTCAACTTTTTTCAATGCACAAGAACACTACCTCATACACCAAGTTGAGGAGATCGAATTGTGTGGACCTATACACACTAGGTCAATGTGGATGGTTGAGAGGCACTTGAAATTTTTGAAGGCTTTGGTTTGACAAAGAGCACATCTTGAGGGTTCTATGGTGGAGGTATATATGGTATACCAAACTATGGTGTACATTACTGAATATCTTCCTAAGTTTGCAGCAAAAATCCACGTAGATCGCATTTGGTATCCCAACCCCATTAATAAATTTGAAGGGGAGCACTTGATGGGGAAAGGTAGATTGAAGAAAGTGAGAGGTAATTATAAGATGTTATTGTAGTAAATTAATTCTTCATCTTCTAAATAAATCAGTTGTAAGTGGTCTATGAATTATTTGTACAGTTGGTCGGGAGTGGGATGCGCTACATTTGTATATTGCAAACAATCTTGATTGGATGACGGTGTGGATTGAACGATGTCAACATTCTGGTCGCACATTAACATGGGATGGTGTCGCTTCATTGGTTAAAGAAGCTCATCGTAATGGAGATTCCAATGTTACACAAAGGGAAATTGATTTAGCATTTGGTTTAAGAGATCGACAGGTATGTATAATTTTATTAATCACCCGTATGTTTATCAACTCATGATGCAATAATTTTAATATGTTAGACATATTGCAGGTCAAACACCACAAGGCTATGTGCTGCAATGGTCATAAATTTCGCATCAAACAGTTGGATGACACGAAGAAAACTTGTGATTCTGGGATAACTGCAGTCTTTGAGGTGACCACTATTTCATCTAGAAACGACATACATCCTCAAGAGTCTCAAAATCGATACTATGGCATTTTGGATGATATACTTGAGTGTGACTTTAATTCCTTCAAATTAGTTCTGTTCGTCGTCAAATGGTATAGGCTACGACTGAATAAAAATGATCTTGATAGAACTGTTATTGAACATGATAATGGATTTACAATGGTTAATACAAGGTCCTTTGAATGAGTTGGGGATGAGCCCTATGTTCTTCCAAGTCAATGTGAGCAAGTATTTTACTCGGAGGTTCCACATAAACCGGGTTGGTCATTTGTTGTTAGACATGATCCAAGAGGAAGGCCAATAATGTATAATGTGATGGAAGAAGAAGATACCAAAGAAGTAGAAGATGATATAGATGATGATCACGATCGACAGTTAGTCGATGATGTTCCTGACGGAAATGTACACGAAGAAGAAGTTGATGATGATGATGATGATGCTGCTGATGGTGATGGTGACGGTGATGGTGATGACGATGACGATGATGAACACAATGACGACGACGACGACGATGACGACGACGACGACGACGACGACGACGACGACGACGACGACGACGATGATGATGATGATGATGATGATGATGATGATGATGATGATCATCATCATCATCATCATCATCATCATCATCATCATCATCATCATCATCATCATGGTCATGATGATGAGTTGGATGAAGAAGAAGATCAATGACATGAATGAAATGTATGAGATGTGATTATTATATTATCTATTTAATATTGATATCTTAATAGAAATTGATTTGACTTATATGGTTACATAAATAATTCATATGTTTTGAATTCTAATGCCATTACTTAATTAATTCATGATGCACCTCTAGCTATGTGATAGATGGTGATTTAAAATACATATGTGATGGATTACATGCTTATGATGATACATGTGACATTTTTTGAACTTTGTGTTTATTTATGGAATGTGGACTACTTATTAGCTATGTGATGGATGGTGATTTATAATACGTATGTGATGGATTACATGTTTATGATGATACATATGTGATTCTTATGATGCTCAATTACATATATGATGATACATATGTGATGCTTATGATGCTTATGATACTGTAGTATTTATTGTTTATCAAATTACAAATGTAATGCTTATGATGCTCAATTGTTGGTGCAGGAACCTGAACCCCTTTGACGAGGATCCTGCACAGTCTCATGGATCGACAGGTATAAGTCAATACACTTTATAGAAATAATATATTTTTTAAAAATTACAAGAAAACCAAACTTCCTCAGTTTTTCAAACCTCAACATTAGCAACAAATCTAATACAGTTATCAACACTTGAGGCCCCAGTTGGACTTACTTAGATTTTAATCTCAACATCAACTTTATGGCCGACTTCTTCATCAATATTACCCTCATTTGCAAAATATCTCTCTCATTACCAACTAACTCTCTCATTTGATGGTGCACAGGTATCACCAAATAGGTATTTGTCAGATGTGTCTTCCTTGACTGAGGGAAATGCAGGAATAGAAGAGGAAAGTGAGACATGTAGTAGATCTCAAATAGGGAGATCAACTAGAGGTCAAAAGATTAGAAGAAAATTCAATAAACGCATGGAATTTTTTCTTGCTCAAGGGGGGTCATGTTCTTATGATGATGAGACCAAAGACAACATTAAGGTGCCCTTGAGGTACAAACATCTACTGAAACAATGTGTACCCAAGGAACTTCCTACAATAAACATTGATTTTTGTGTTAATGAGAGGATATATCGCATAGCACCTTCGTCGTTACATGGTTTGGGCCTATTTTCCATGGACAACATAAAGGTCTCTTACAACAAAGTTGCTGAATTGATGGAGTTTGTTGGACCTTGTTACAATTATAATGATTGGATGCAGATTGTTCGATATAAAAAAAGTATGTATAGGTATGCACTGTCAGCCAATTATATACAACAAAAAGATAATGATCAAAGTAAACGAGTGGTTGTATACATTGATGGAAGGCCAAAAGCAACAGGGAATATTGCAGGTTTTATAAATAGTACACGACCTGGGTCAACTAATAACAACCCAATTGCATACTTGAGGCACGTGAGGGAAATTGTGTGTTTGTATGTGCGATAAAATCAATAAGTGTAGGGGAAGAGCTGCTAATTGATTACAATTTGAATCATATAGATACAAACAAAGTTACTATCATGGGGGTGGTACGTACTATATATATACCATTTAAGCCAACTTCCAATTAATGAATCCAATAAACCATTGTATTATTAAGTTTTTTTGCTAAGTCTATTGGTTTTATTTCGCTAACGTTTTTATATTTTTTCTTTGTCACAGGGCCACATGGATCCACCACATAACACAGATAGGGGTGTAGGTCCCGACACTTCTACGGAGCAGGTAAACCTCATTGTAATTGTACAAATTAGATAGAAGCAAACTGTTACATTATGATCTTTTCTTGAGTGTTTTGAAGTAATTTTGATAGTGTTAATTATATTCTTGTCACAGACGGATGTTCGGGATAAGGGAAAGGAACCTGCAGTACCTCAACACCTCCATAGGGATGTGGGGCGCTCGATAGTGTTATGCGTTGATGATATCACACTTAGCGCAAACCCTATACAATTGGTACAAAAGAATATTAGAAAAATTAGCCAAGAGATTGTTGATTTGGCAACCATAAGCCCTCAGACTGATGAGATAATAGAGAGGTTGCAACTATTGTTGCAGATAGTGGAAAACTTGCAAGTAAGCAGTAATGAAAGCTTTAATCATAACAAAAGTTCAATAATGGTTTATATTTTTTTCTCTTTCATGTCATTAACTAAAATATGTATGTGTTGTTTTTATAGAAATTTATAAGGCCTCATCATCCTAGTGGCAATGATTAGGGTATTGTGGGCAGTTCAGGTGATGACCATGTTCTATATATTAAAACCACTCCTTTGGACTTGTGAACTTGCTTTTTTAATGTTTTATATATTTAATGTATTACTCTTTAGGTGCTGACATGGGTCTGAGGTCGACCCCAACTGTATTGTCAACTGCAATGTCGGCAACACGTAGCATGTAGACATCGTTTGTTGTACCGGCTCGTGTTGACCCGCCCACTGGTGGTAGATCCCTCTTTTTCTCTCTCTCTCTCTCTCTCTCTCTCTCTCTCTATGTGTTTATTACCCTTGAAGTGTTCTTTCTTGGAGGCATTTCATAGTGGATTCATTTACTGTGGTAGGAGATGCACATGAGGATGCGCCATAGGCGACTACTGGTGATAACATACCATCATTTCCTAGAGCTTCCCGTATTGCTAGTACAGGAACGTTGCAAGCCACATTGGTGGTGAGCGACGAAGAATTGATTCCCTTGAAGATACATAAGGTTCCAGGTACTTTAAAATTATTATTATATATAGTCTAATTGTAATTTACTTACTGATCACTCATTTTGGACTAATGATCCCATGTTTTTTTTGTAGGAAATGATATTTTTTATAAAAATCTTAATGACATGACATTGCAAATATTTGGGCCCACCGTACGTAAAAGGTGGAACATCATACGTGAACTAACCCTTATCCACTATTTTGATTTCATATCGCTAGAATAGTTTTCCTTTTATCCATTTCTTGAACTATATCAAAGGTAGCTTCAGTTTCTTTCTAAATCTAACAGGTTTGTTTTTGCTTTAAAGGTGGAATGACCAAGAAAACAAGTTAAAAGATGAACTCACAAACCGTATGGTAGGGTTGTTTGGAAATGACACATTCGACAAGACTAAGCTCCTGGAAAAAGCTGGCACATATCTAAAGTATGTGAGGGACCAATACAGGACACATTTAGAGAAGAACGTAAAGTATGAGCGTCCCCCCATAATTCCAGAGAGGGAGTGGAAGGACCTGATTTTGGATGCAAAGGAGAGAATTGAAAGGAAAAAAGGAAATACACCACCTGACGCCAGAAGAACGTATGTGATACTATTAAGAATGTGAATATGGACTAATTATTCATTATATTTATATAATCTAACATATTTCAAACTTTTCATAGATTGAGTGACACGTCAAAGGCAACCAAGGAAAGACAAGAAAAGCATGGGCAACACAAACTCGGCTCTGGTGGTTATATGAAACTTGCCGCATGAATTGTAAGAATCAGTAAATTAAGTATCACATCAAAATTTATAAATTGTAAACAATTTTTTTTTTATCAAACAATACAAGCAAAATTCACAATACTAAGCAAAAATGCGGGGCTCTGAATTCAATAGATCGCCCACAGAAGATGACAAGAGAATTGGCTACCAGCAAGGCTATATAGCCGTGGCTGAACGGCTACGAGAATTGAGTGGGCAAACACGAGATTCTGATGCATCTGTCACAATGGTAAATAAGCTAAATGAAAATTATTTCAAATTGAATACTTAACCAATAATCTATTTGATGTTAAGTTTCAACATAAAGTGACTATATTTTTTTTAAATAAGCAAGCAATGATAACACTGCGCGTGACATTGGAATGCAGCATGATAATCGTGGAACAAAACCTGTACATGAAGGTCCAGATGTGCATACTAGTAGTGGAGGTATTCATTTGCTATTCAATTTTTTTTATGTAATTATTAATACAATTAAACATCTTAAATTGAAAATTAGTGTAGTAATTAATGTAACCTTTATTGTTAATATTTTAGATCATGTAGTCAGTGGTGACCAAGTGGAGCATGATCCGGGTAGACAACATCAGGAACGTGATGTTCCCCAATCAGGTAAAGAGGACCACTGTTATTCCTTTAAATAAATTTAATTGCAATTGGTGTATTGATTAATGTAACGTTTTGTATTTCAACTCCAGAGGATCTAGAGGGTGTTCAGCATGTCGAGGTTGAGGCTAGACAAAATGATGTGGAAGATGATGTGGCCCCATCAGGTAAAGAGTGTAACGGTTGTGTTCTTTAAATTAATGAAATACTTGTAACAATAATAAAAAAATGTTTTGAATTTAACCCAATTCTTTGTTATTGCAGAGGACCCCCCTTTGGTTCAGCATCCTCGTCCTTTGTATAGAACTAGGCATACATCAAGAGCACGAGAAGAGGGCATAACATCCAAAGATGGGGGAAATGATGAAGAAGACGATAATCCACTTAGACTTTACATAGCTTCAAAAAAAAGAAGAAGAAAGAAATGATTGTAATCTACCTTATTTGATAATGACTGATTTTTATGTGTTAATGAATGTAATTATGTGCTAATGAATGTTCATGAATGATATGTGTGGATGATTATTGATGAATGTTGCGTGTTAATGAAAGTTAATGAATTTTATGTGGTAATGAACGTTATGTGATAATGAATGAATGTTATATTTTAATAATGGATGAAAGAATGAATGAATGTTAGATGTTAACGGGGAATTTAGAGTGATGTTGGGGGGGGGGGGGGAGGGGCCAAATGAGCTTCCACTTTCACGTGGTTGGCCCTGTTAAGTAGAGAAATATTAAACTATTCTCAAAACAAAGCGAAGCTCAATAAGATAACACACTTTTCAATATTTCATTATGTTGCACAGTTAATCTTATTGAATAATGTATGTATATTGAATCTTAATTGCAGGGTCCAACAGAGCCAACACGAACAACACCATTGTGCGACTGCAAAAGTTGTGAATATGCCTCATCATGAATAAAGCTGAATTACCGCATTCTCTGTAAAATCTCAGATGCTCTATACTTTGGAAGTTTTGAAATTTTTATGATCATATCGGTCCCCTACCTAAAAGCTTTTTTCCTTGATTTGTTTGTGATACACATTGAGAGATTTTTGTTTTCCTTTTATTTATGCATGTCTTAACCATTCTCCACATGCTTCCCATTCTTATTTAAATTGTTGTATTTTTACATATGTTGGAATTTGTAGTTCCACGTACATGTTTTCTATGTTCTTTGTAACTGTATGAAAAGGTGTAAAATGTGGGTATAGTCCAAAATCTTGATTACCAACAAGCTATTGTTGTTTAATAGTTCCAGTGTTTGTATTAATTGAAACAGTTTAACCCTTTTAACATGTTTCATAGCAAACCTGCACTTTGTATGCAATCTTATTGTTACAGTTCAATTACTGAGGTGATGTGATTTTCAAAAGTATTCTGACGAAAACAAAATTGGT
Source organism: Cryptomeria japonica (assembly GCF_030272615.1). Taxonomy (NCBI): domain Eukaryota; kingdom Viridiplantae; phylum Streptophyta; class Pinopsida; order Cupressales; family Cupressaceae; genus Cryptomeria; species Cryptomeria japonica. Next base: position 317,692,162 of record NC_081413.1, on the reverse strand, counting down.
TTTCATTTATGTATTTTATTAAAAATTTAGAGTTTCCTCGTGAACATTTAAACTTAAAAGGATTTAAAAATTCAATACAAGAGTACTGGACATAATTTCTGGAGATAGAACTGAAACTCTCTCCCATGACTTCAGATTGTTTCCATGCTCTCTAGGCTAGTAGCTTTCAGACACAAAACATAGGTCTTCTAAATTCTGTCCCAACATTAATTAGTTCCTTTCTCTTCTTTTTCATCCTTTTGGAAAGAGAATTGGAAATTGTTAGGAACGAACATCTTCCTAGGTGATTTGTTAAAATACAATGGGGAACTCAATCAAATTTTAATTCACTTCGTTTTAAGTTATTATCACAATTCATTGAATTATACTTACAAAAGGCTTATATTTCCAAGGTAAAATATCAGTATCTTTCTTGGGTGATATTAGATAGCAGGGTCTCTTGGCTTAGACAAAATCACCCTCTCATTGTATTCAAAGTAGATGCGTAGCAAAGCTAGATGCATCAATCATTAAATCATAAACAAACACAAGCTCAAAAATTGTGTTACCAAGTACGCTTGGAACCTAGCCTGTAACTGACTAGTTCATACTAGATATTGTTTGGGTATGGTATTCAATTCTATTAGAATCTACAAAATAAATATTAACCTAGAAATTCATGTAAGTGATAACATTTTTAAAATTGTTAAATATAAATGATAATAAAATCAAAATAGCATAACATAGTTGATTTCATAAGAGAGAAAATGAAAAAGTTCACAATATCTTCACTCGATATCCAAGATTTTTAATCCATGAGGATGAAGATGAGGATGAGATAGAAAACCAAAAGACAAGGAATTGTTTATCCAAGTTTCCAAATTTTTGAGGATAAGGAAAAAAACATAATCCTATGAAAGAAGGAGAATGTGCAAGTCATTATCTCAAGTTAAAAGATATTACTTAAGTAAACTAAACAAACAAATGCAATATCATACTTACGATAAAACATATCCACTTGGTGAATAAAATGGTACATTGACACACCCCCTTAAGTGCAATTGAGGTAAGAAGAAATGGGTCACAAGGTTAGGTATCCATGTAAAATATGAAATAACCCCAAATTATAAAGAGAGTGTACCCTCTTGAAGTAGAGACTAGAAAATCCATAGCACAAAACTCCATCCCAAGTGACATATGTGAAGGATAATATAGACCCACCCCATCCCCTAAAGTTGGTGCCTCCACAAAGAAGAGAGAAAAGTAATGCAAAATGTTGAATGGTGAATTTTGTAGTAGGTTCATTTCCAACAAATGATGCACCTTCCTTTCACAATATGGAAATCTTGAGTTGTCAAATTGTTGAATTCCCATTCAAGTGGAATGTAGAAAGGAATTCAGATGTATGGTTTTTGAAGCGACTCATGTGTCTTGATGTTGATGTTAAGCTGTGATTGTTCCATAGAAGATTCAGGGACTACAATCATTGAAGTGTGAGACCTTGATTAATGTGAAATAGAATGTGTCATGTTGCATGATATGGTGGGGATAGAACAAGTGAATTTACAATGGGAGATGATGTAACTCGATGGGCATTGTCATCAATGAGAAGACAAATATTCTCAATTGTTTCATCAATATTTGAAAGGTGAGAGTCCACAAACAGATGTGAAATGTTTAAGTAGGCCTCCCAATGAAGTGGATCTCATAGACACGAAGAATCCTATATAGAGAATCATTGAGAGCCCTTGAAGAAGCAAATTTGAACTTCGATGAAGCAATACATGATGGAGGAATATCTTGCAAGAGGAAATCAAAGTCATTATGGTGTCATCTAGATCTAAAATGTGGTCTACTTTTCAAAAAAGTAAAGATGCTTGATAGGAATGTGTCCTAGTGGGGTGAATCTAGAAGACATATAATCCTATTGCAAAGAATCATGGAAAGTTCTATAAGAAGCAACTTTTAATTCTGAAGTAGCAACGTGTATAAGAGATGTTCTCATTTGTAGATGGAGTATCAAGAGGAGGATCACTAGTCCATGGACCATGTCATTGTTGTTAAATACATACGCTTTTGTTCATAGTCACTTGGTGTAGGAATGAATTCAATGAGATAGGGTAGGAGATCCTACAAAATGTAATTTTTCACTATCCCTTGTTTCAAGTACAAATGGTTCTCTAAATTTATCTTGACAATAGAATGTCGGAATTTAATACCATAATCCATGTTGAAAACTGCCAAAAATGGAAATTTATCTTAGTTCGCAATTACAAAATGCTTTTGTATAGGCCTCTCAAAGATTAAGTACATCAAATTGAGACTTTATAAATTGAGTGCATGTATTAGCAATCTCCCAAATTGTTCAATGGTCTCCAAACCTTGTCAATTTTTTATTTTTATTTTAACTCAAATATGTATGTTATAGGCATATCATTGGTTGTGTGATTTTTTTTTTCCTTAAATGCTTCTATGACCAAAAGAGACAAGTTTTAGATGAAAATGGGGTCTTATGGGCCTTTTTGACACAATGGTAGGTTCTTTAGACTTGAAAATGCCCCAAAAACTAGTTGATTGCCTTAAGTTACAAACAAATCCTTGTTTGTGAGCATGCTTCTTGATCTCCAATTTTGGTGGAATGAAAGATAATATTGAATTTCTCAACCCTTTTGGATGCTTCGAAACCACAAAAAAAAAAGCTACTTTGATCATTGAAATGTTGTAGTGACTTTGATAAAAAAAGAAAACTAAGTCTAAACTTTAGAAGTTAGTTTTTTCTCGTCAAATTGTTTTCAATTTTCAAATCATCCAAGGATGCAAGAGGAGTATATTTTGTTATGACAAGATAAAAAAAAAACTTAGAATCTTTTGAAACCATTGAAACATGGGGACCCCTTCCCCCCCTCCAAAATCCCTATTTTTTCAGGATGCAATACTTAGGGGAAACATCCCCTTGCCGCACCACTTAGGGATGTCCTAGGGACTCCAAGGAGTCTCTTGACAATCTTGAGGATGCCTATGAGTCTCCCATGGCCCCCAATTAGAAACTCCAATTCTAAACAAAAATGGTGAAATTATTGTGAAAATGTCATCCGTATTAAAGGTTTGGCAATGCCCCCTAATCTTGATGGGGGCTCTGCCCCAAACCCCCCACAAGGGGCACTACCCATTGACCCCAAACCTCTACCCACCATTCTTATTGTTAATGCAATCGTTTCCATTTTTTTTATGTTGACTAGTTTAAACACTTAGTATGCCAAAGTTTCATCTGCAATTCTTATACTTATTCTTAGTTTGTTCCCAAAGTTCCAAAACTCTACCACCATTGTTAATGTTCAAATTTCAATGCAATCATTGACATATTTTTAATGTTTATTGTAAAATTTACATAGTGTGGCAAAGTTTTATTTACAGTTGTTATACTTATTCTATACACATCCTTTTATAATTAATTTTTTAAGTTGTATATATATTTGCATCCCACCCCGCCCCCTTCGTCATCCCCCTGTCGTCCCCAAACTTAAGCCCTTGGTATGTTAAGATATGAAAGCTCACAATAGTTTCATTTGATATGTTAATCGAGGAAAAACCTAGAATATATAGCTTCCAAGATTCCAAATCCATGAGGATCATGAAGAGGTAGAAAACCAAAAAAAGAAATTGCTTATCCAAGTTTCCAAATTTGTGACAAGGAAAAAGTAGAATCTCAATCAAAGAAGGAGAATGTGCAACTCATTGTCTTATTCTACCTAAGTAAAAATATTACCTAATTAAGCTTTTTAATAGTGGAATATCACACTTAGGATAAAACATATCCAAGGTAAATAAAATATTACATTGATAGGCTTCTTTGGTTGCTCTAAAAGTGGTGCCTTATGAATTATGTTCTTGGATACTAAAGTTTCCGAATTCTGGGCACTCTTGATAGCTTCTCGTAGAGATTGTGATTCAAAGGCTTTAACCAAACCTTTCAATGGTTTCTGTTGATGTGTTTTTTATGCACTATGCAACACAAAATAAAATACTAAGTATTCTATCCTCTCTTGAACAAAATCCTCCCAAGTGCTAAACTACGTGATCAAATGGGATGACTCCAAGATTCCAATAGTCAGGTCTTGACTTTATATTGCAAATAGACTCAATGATTGTGATGTGATATCTGCTGGAATCACAAGGGGGACTTACGTTGCTTGGGTCAAGACCTATCCATTCTCATGTTTCATGATTGATTTACACTCCATGATTTAGGTCATCCTTGAGCAACATCTCGACTTAGCCAAATTTTGTTTTTTGTACCCTAATTCTTTAATTTTGACCCCTTACTAGCATTGCCTTAGGTTTTATTGGAATTCTTGCTTCTCTAGCATGGGCACATTTCTAGGGTTCATTCGCACAAATTTCTCTTGATGAGCAAGCTAGTATCATGACCATGACTTAAACAAAATTTTAACTTAGTCAAATTATCTCCTCCAAACTTCTATGAGTTCATCGCCTTCATTCTTCATCATTTGGTTGTCTTTTGTCATTGGAAGGTAATTCTTGACCACCAGACCTCAATCTTGACCTATGCTATACCCTAAAACCCTAGAACCTAGTCATGTTTACAATTGAGATCTTGGTGACTTGATCACTTAATACAGCTTAATCATGTAGGTCTCATCTAACTCCGACTCCAACACTTAAGCAAATCAACCCTAGTAACCAAGTACTTTGGGAAATATCTTGCAACTTGACAACATGGGTAATGATGGAGGAATGGAAGGTGAGACCTATAAAGGTGAGAGAGAGAGAGAGGGTGGGAGGAAGAGATAATGACCTGGAGAGGGTAGAGAAAGAGAAGTAGAGAGGGATGGAAAAAGAGACCTAGAGAGGGGAGAGAGAAGAGAGATAGTAGGGAGGGATAGAGAAGAGAGATACCAATGTCAATCTTTTTCTATAAATTTTTTTTCCCAAAAAATCGGCCTACCGTCGGAATTCCGACGGTAGGCCGAGATCACGACGGTATTCTTTCAGGGTATGAGCATCCATGGCGGTCGTCAAAAAGGTTGGAGGTGATGTCAGAATTGCGACAACCACAAGGATAGTCAGAACTTCCGACACAAAGTTTTTGACAACTTTTTTTGTCGGTAGTGCGACGAAATTGTGTCGGAATTACGACAATTTGCCATCGAAATTTTGACCCGAATGTACTAGTGACACACACACACACACACACACACACACACACACACACACACACACACACACACACACACACACACCATGTTTCTCCTTCCCTATCTCTATCTCTATCTCCATCTCTATCTCTATCTCTATCTCTATTCTACACAAACACACACTCCCTATCTCTATCTCCATCTCCATCTCTCAATCTCTCTGCCCTCTCTGCCCTCTCTGCCCTCTCTCCGTCTCCCTCTCCCTCTCTTTCTATTGTGTGTTTCTATGACCTCCTTTATCTCTCACTCCCTCCCCTCTCTCTCTATATATATCCCTCTTTCTATATTTTTTTATATGTCACTTCCTATACCCTTATCTTTCTATCTCCCCATCTCTCCCTCTCTCATTGTCTCCTTATTTGTATCTCCATTTTTTCCTCTCTCTCTCTCTCTCACACACACACACACACATGCACACATGCATGAGTGCGTACACACACTATCTATGTCCACGACTATGTCTATGTTTATGCAATTATGTCCATCTCTCCACCTATCCCTCTCTCTATATACATCTCTTTATTACTTATATTTGTCACCTTTCTTTCTCACTCTTACCCCCTCTATCTATACCTCCCCATCTATGTCCCTCTTTGTATCTATATCTTATTATCTCTACCACTCTCTTATTCACTCCATCTCTCCAACTCTATATTTCTATCGCTCTATTTCTCTCTTTAGCTCCCTCTTATTCCTATCTCTATTTCCTGCAATATCTCTCAACCTTTAACTCCCTATCTCTATTTCTCCCCATGTCCCTCTCTATCTCTCTATATCTCACTCTATCTACATCAGTCCATCTCTCCCTCCCTCTCTCTCCCCTATTTCCTCCCCTACATATTTACCTATATCTCCCTATCTTTATCTCCATCTTTGTTTCCCTATATTGGTATCTCTCTCCATCTCTAGGTCTAATCTCCCTATCTATATCTTTACCTATCCCTCTCTATCTCTATATATCACCCTCTATCTACATCTCTCCCTCTCTACCTATCTCTCTCCCTCCCCACCCCCCCATCGCTTACCCTCCCTCCCACCCTCTCTCCCTCTTCCCCTCTTATATCTCTCTCCCTCCCTACTCTATCTATATATCTTCATCTCTCCCTCCCTCACTTTCTCTCTATCGTGTCATCTATCTCTTTGTCTCCACCTTACTCTCTCTTTCTCTTCTCATATTTCTACATCATTTTCTAAATGACCTACCATAATTCTATGGAAAAAAAAACCAATTTTCTTAATTAACCTTCCATACCATTGCACAAAGTAACATTAAAAATTAAAGAAAGGTACTCACAAAGCCAGCAATGCGAAAACACGAGGAAAGCGAATGCTTATATTTTATTTTTACCGAGAGCCTTCGTTTCATTGCTTTTAGCGAACGTTTAGTTGTGGAGAATTCTTTTCGCCAACACGAGTGTTGTAACTCATGGAAGGGAAGACATATAATTATATTGAGGGTGGATACAGGGGGTTGTAGTGCTCGATTCCATTCCTGTTCCTGTTGGCCGTAGTCCTGTTTTATCTTTGTCCACGCTCTTCCACAGGTAATTGGAGAAGGTTGGCTGTAATTAAGTTAGGTTTTTGTGAATTGGGGTTGAATTGCGGGGATGTGAGTAATGTGGAGGTGATGATCCTTCCCAGTGAGAAGTAAGAAGAAGAGCTGGGGGCTAATCAGTCTAAGAGGGGCGGAAGCAGCACATCAGCACAAAGAGCAAAGTGGTGGGGTTGGTTGCTGCTCCGCCCGAATGCGAATCGCACCCGCTACCTGCAGGCTCTCCCCAGCATGGATTTTGTGAGTAGACACGCAGGGGCAGGGGCAGGGACAAGCGAGGGCGGAGGCGGGCCCTCCGGTTCCTCATCTGCTGCAGTCGCAGAGGAGGTGGATTACATAGCGCGTTATTTGGTAACAAAGCATTCTTGGCGAGGGAGGTACAAGAGGATCCTGTGCATAGCGCAGGGGGAAATAAGCACGGTGGATCCGGGCACCTTGGCTCTCACCAATTCATACAATTTTCAAAATGATTTCGAGGCAGCTTCGCCGCTCTTTGGGCGAGATGATAATGCATACGAGTTCACCCTCAGTGTCCGCTCTGATGGGCGTGGCAAATTTAAGCCGATCAAATTTTCGTCCAGGTCTCTTCTTCCATCTTTTTATTTTTTATTTAATTTCTCACTAGACCTTTCATGACGATCATTTTAGAATTCAAATCAGAATTCACACAGTATACAAGCATTCTTCACAATTGTTTTTTAAATCCCCCAGCGCTTTCCGATGTCATTTGATTGAGGCAACCGATTCCACTTTACAAGACGGAGGAAACTAAAAGCTTTTTGGTTGACTAAAATAAAACATTCTTTTTCCACCTTGGCATCAATGTGCATTCTCATCTTTGTTGCGCAGATGGTGCTAGTTTATCCTGCTTTGGATTTTAAATTCTCTCGCAAAACATTATTAGAAGTTCAGCAAGCAGAGCGTAATAAAAATTATTTCCTTAAAAACAACAAATTTTGGTTTGTGGCAACTCACATTTATAACAAGTGGGAGACAATGAAGGCCTATAAGGCACAGCCTGACCCAAAAGCTGAAAATCCCAAAACAGAATAATATTTTACTTTGCTGCTCCTACTAACAAATGATTATAGTTTCTTGTGTGCTTCGGAGGTTCCATTGTTTTGTGATTATCAGCAATATACATGAGTGGAAGGTCATTAAAGCAATTACAAATCTTATAAAACAGTTGTCATCGTGATGATTTGAGTATGAAACTACTACACGTGAAACTTTATGATCAGTATTCCACCTCTTATACACCAAATGAACATTTGGAAGGTTTGGAAAAATGCTGATTTTGTTTCAATACTTGTAGCACCATATCCACATGTTGAAGATGTTCCTCCCAAGTCGTGTTGTAGTGGGTATATCATCGAAGAAAATCAGCTCAAGGTTTTGCAAAAAAAATTAAAATGAGGAAGGATCATATGTAAGACCAAAAATTCATAATGTTGTTCATGCATGTGAAAGGTGGTCTTCTGAATGCCCTCTTATCTAATTTGTTTCTATTGATAACTAGACCTAAAATCTATTGAATTTATCAAGAAAATTATCAATTTGTAGTGAAGGAAAATTTAGTTGCGACTTTATTGAGCTAGTAAGAGTCTAGACACATGCCGATTATCAGTCTTTTTATGAACCATCATCATTGGGGAGAAATATGCACTTAGTCAATGCCGGTTAATTTTTGCTTTGAACTTTTCTTCGATTGTGTGTTCAATCTCACTTTTTTGTACATATAGGTAGTAATAGGGCTTAATGTTGGGTGATCAGCTTCCAAGAATGAGCTATATAGCATGATAAGGATCTCTGTAAAAACCTTTCGACTTATCTTTGGACACCAAGAAACTGTTGATTAGAATAGCTTTAAGGTCCATTGGTGGCTTTAGTGGTAGTTGTTTGCCTTCTAAATGATACAACTAGGCCACGAATCTTGAATTCAATTTTCAATATTTTTGTCATTTGATGGAAACTAACCGTTTGTGGATATTCTGGATAATATCTTCTTATATGCTGCTTTTAGACCTTCTTATTGGAACTTGATAAAAAGCTCTTGGAATCTCATCTCAATAGTCTCCAAGGTAGTTAGCCATTGTATTCCCAAAGCCACCTATGGTCGTCCCATTGGAATAGCAATAGTGCTTTTAGACCTATAATTGTTAGGAAATTAAGATCTAGATAGATGTGATAATCAAATTAATACAGGAATTAAATTTAAGCAATGCATAAATAACTTGTAGAAAAAATGTAGAACACAAATAACATTGTACAAAAGATTTATGGTGGGGAAATTGTAAAACTAAAAATCCTACAAGCATCATTCTTTAGAGAAAACCTACTTTGTATATGAAATACATTTAAAAATGTTTTCACCATATTTCACATATCTCATCTTCACACAGTATGGCTTCCCTAAAATATTGGGCAACAAATGGATCACATGGGTTGAGAAGGTTATATCACAACCTTCCATAACAAAGACATTAAGTTAATTAATAAATTAATTAGTGTAAAGATAAATATTTAGTTATTAATTGTTAATTTTAACACTTTCAGATTAACTAAACTCAGAAAATCAGAATTTGTTTACTAATTAGATTAATTAGATTAGAGATTTATAGTTTCAGATTTAAGCATTGTGAAGAAAGAGAATGAAATAAAGACAAGATACAGTTACCCTGGGAAAATCTCCTAGGAGGAAAAACCCAGCCAGAAAAGATCCTCGGATCTGATTATGGATTATGGTTATGCAATCATTACAACACTTATCTCAAGAACTTGTAGAAGTAGATGTTGCTGTCACAGAAGGAATGGCAAATTGGTTGGCTGTCATATGTGTGTTGGTTGCTGCTGGCTTGCTGCTCCTTTAACCCAGATTTGCAGACCCTCAAGGAATTCGCACTATCTTCACTAAGTTCGCTGACTTCTAATGATGGAATTCACACCTCAACTAGCAGGTTCAAATTGCTGATATGGCAGATATAATTTCTGTAGGTGCAGATGTAGACTTTCTTCCTGAAGTTCGCATTATCCAGGCTTGTATATTTCGCATGTAGTGAGAGCTGAATGGATGATTTGTGACGAGAGTTGATTGCTCATTTGTATGTGGAGCGAACCCCTTTAACATGTCGGCTTTGCAAAGTAATTAAAAACCTTTTAATTATTTAATTCATTAATTTGCTAAATGCGAAATTTAGGATAGGGCATATCATGAGGCGTGTAGACTTTAGTGTAGCGTGGAGGTGAGGCGTGGAGATATAGGGCCCAGCCCTTATGCGTTGGAGAAGGGGCTGGCCCCCTTAGGCGGATTCCAATGTTGCCCAAGGCAATTGGAATCCGTTGCCCTAATTACAAACAACACTCCCTCTTAATTAGGGAGGAGAACATAACCATAATCTTCCATCTTGCACAAATGCAAAGGATGGATTGCATAATCAGAATATTGCAGTCTTCCATTTTGCACACAAGCATATAATGGAACTACATAACCTTCTGGCTCGCACACAAGCATAGACTGGATCCACCTTACATTGCCCGCAGAGGGTGTAGAGGATCTTTTCTACCATCTTACATTGCCCGCAGAGGATGGTCGTCAATTACACTTCTCCCTGAGAAGATTACAATACCATCTTACATTGCCCGTGGAGGATGGTTAACAATTACACTTCTCCCTGAGAAGATTACAATACCATCTTACATTGCGTGCAGAGGATGGTTAATAATTACACTTCTCCTTGAGAAGATTACAATACCACCTTACATTGCTCGCAGAGGGTGGTTTGATACAATACAATGTATCACTGAGATTGAGACTCTCTCTCAATTAGGGTTTGATTTTCCACAATACCAAGTTTTCCCCTGAAGTACACAAACTTCACTTTGGATAGAGGCTTGGTAAGAATATCTGCAACTTGCTCATCAGTGCTGACATACTTCAGCTGAATAGCACCTCTTTGCACCATATCCTGAATGAAATGATAATGGGTTTCCACATGTTTTGACCTGTCATGAAACACTGGATTGATAGACATTTTAATACAACTCTGGTTATCACAATGAATAACTGTAGGATCCCAAGGTTGACCAAACAGCCTAGCAAGAAGCTTATGAAGCCACACTGCTTCTCTGGAAGCTACACTTGTTGCAATATACTCAGCTTCAACAGTACTCAATGCCACTGAGGATTGTTTTCTGCAAGCCCAAGAGATCACTGCGGATCCCAAGCTAAAACAAATACCGGAGGTGCTTTTCCTGTCTTTGACGCTTCCAGCCTAGTCTGCATCTGAATAACCTTCCAAGGTTATTGAAGTGTTAAGTGGATACTTCAGCCCAAAACCAACTGTGCCTCGCAAGTATCTTAGGATGTGCTTGGCCGCAACAAGATGAACATGTTTGGGCATGCTCATAAACTGCTGAGAGCATTCACAGCAAAACATATGTCTGGTCTAGTGTTAACTAGATACATCAGTGATCCAATCAACTGCCGATACTCTAATGGATCTGCAAAATCAGAGTTAGCTGCAGAAATACTTAATTTCTTTAAGTTAGATTCCATAGGAGTAGACATGGGTTTACAATCCATCATTCTAAATCTTTTCAAAATGTCAATAGTATACTTTCCTTGACTTAGAAAATTTTTGTTAGATCTTTGCCATACTTCTAGACCTAGAAAATAATGCTTTAGACCTAAGTCTTTCATTTCAAATTCTGAAGCTAGTTCTTTCTTGCATCTAATAATAAGTTCATCTTTACTAGTAAGGAATAAGTCATCCACATATAGAACTAGAATTAGCATTTCATCATTGGCTACCTTAAAGTATATGTTAGAGTCAACATCATTTTTACAAAAACCTAGACTTAACAAGTATTTATCAATTCTTTCATACCAAGCACAAGGAGCTTATTTAAGGCCATACAAAGCTTTCTTCAACCTGCGCACATGAGTTAATCTATCCTGAATCTCATAACCCCTAGGTTGCTCAATATAGACCTCTTCCTCAATGACACCATTAAGGAAGGCAGTCTTAACATCCATCTGATGTAGTTTCCAACCCCTAGCAGCAGCAATAGCTATCATTGTTCTAATAGAAGTATATCTAGCAACAGGAGCAAATGTTTCTTCATAGTCTATGCCTTCCTTTTGAGAAAAACCACGAGCTACAAATCTAGCCATATATTTTTCAATACTACCATCAGCATTATGTTTAATTTTAAATAACCATTTAGAGGAAACAACAGATTTACCTTTGGGTCTGGGCACAATATCCCACACATCATTCTTGATGATTGACTGATACTCTTCATCCATAGCAAGCTTCTAGGCATGATGAATCAAGGCTTCTTCAACATTGCAAGGTTCAGTTTCAATGAGATTACACATCAATGCAACGTAGTTGGAGAATACCTGAGGTCTCTTAGTTTCACAAAAGGTGCCACTGGGAGCAGCAAATCTTTCGGCTTCTTGAATGGTGTTTCTTACCCAAAGAGGCCTCTTTTTGGTAACGACAATGTCACTAGGAATATCGGTGGGATTCATGGGCTCTGGTGGATCATTATGTTCTTCTTGAGGTGGAGGTTCAACCAGTTCCCTTTGAATCTCAGGATTAGTATCAACATTTATATCTTGATTGTCATTAGCTTCATCAATGACACAAGAACCTTTCGATTTCTTAAAAGCAATGTCTTCTTCAAATGTAACATCCCTACTTACCTCAACATACCTTTGACCCGGGATGTATATCCTGAATGCATTGGAGGATTCACTGTAGCCGACTAGCATGCCTTTCTTTCCGGAGGTTTCCAACTTTGATCGCTTTTCCTTGGGCACATGAACATAAATGGGACTTCCAAAAATTCTGAGGTGATTGATGTCTGGTTTGGATCCTGTGAAGGCTTCTTCAGGGGTCATGTTCTTTAGAACACGGTGTGGACATCTATTCTGGATATACACTGCTGTTCTAGAAGCCTCAGCCCATAGGAAGGTCTGCAAGTCTTGATCGTGAATCATAGCCTTTGCAACCTCAACAATAGTCCTATTCTTTCTTTCAGCAACACCATTTTGTTGAGGATTGTATGGAACACAAAACTCCCTCTTAATTTTTGACTAAACACAAAAATCATAAAAGCTATTGGAGGTGTACTCACCTCCATTGTCAGATCTTAGACATTTAATTCTTTTACTAGAGGAGTTTTTCAGTTAATGCCTTAAACTCTTTACATTTACTTAAGACTTCATCAGATTCTTTAGATTTCAAGAAGTAGATCCAAGTTTTCCTAGAGAAATCATCTATGAAGATTACGTAATAAAGAAATCCACTAGGAGATGCTATAGACATAGGACCACATAAATCAGAGTGAACAAGTTCTAGTTTGTCTTTAGCTCTATTTTCACTTTTATGAAAAGGACTTTTAACATTTTTACCTATAGCACAACCTTTACAAGTATTATCATGAATTTGACTGAGTTTAGGCATACCTTTGACTAGCTTTTCAAGGGAGGGAAGAGCTTGATAATGCAAGTGTCCAAGTCTTCTATGCCATAACTCACAGGATTCAGGAGCCTCATTAATGAGGGCTTGAATAGGGTTAGTAGAGAGCTTATAAAGACTATCATATCTATGACCAATTATACGAGCAGATTTAAAACTAGATTTCTTAGGCCAAGCAAGAACTTTTCCCTCAGAAAATGCAATTTGATAACCTTTATCTTCTAGAGTAGAAATGGAAATTAAGTTTCTTTTAATTCCAAGAACAAACAAGATATCACTAAGGTGCAGAGAAATACCAGAGTCTAAATTTAGAGAAGTAGAGCCAAAACCTCTTACCGAATAACGAGCGTCATCACCAATTACCATGTGAAGGTTGGTATCCTTTTCTACTAAGTCTGAAAGATGATCACAGTAGCTTGTGATGTGTCTGGAGCAAAGAAACGGGACTCGGACTTGACTCGGGCTCGGCAAGGCCGACTCGGACTCGGACTCGAGACTCGGGACTCGGCTCTAGACTCAGCTGGACTCGAGAAAGTGAAAAACTCAAGAAATGTAGAGATTTTTAAAGATTTAAAACTTGTTTCAGAAACCCTTTATTGAATACACCTTAAAGACACAATAACATCATCAAACTTGGCTCATTTGATTACATACACAAGTATACATCAATCACATAAGCATAAACGCAAATTGTAGCTGAAGAAAATAACAAACATAGATATATAAATATTGTCAAATGTATACAATATTACAAAACTCATGGAATAAAAAATACATGTCATCATATGATCATCATCAAATGTTTCATACAAATACCAAAGGTAAATACTACTACAAGCCTATGGCTCAGAGAAGCCTACACGGCAGCACCTCCGGCCCCGGCCCCCTGCGAAGGCGTCTAAGGTAGGTCTTGGATGATTGGACAGCCATGGCCGCTCCCCGTGACACCATGCCATGCTCACCAACATCAGGAACATCCGTGTCACTATCTGCCTCTGAATCTCCTATATGTGCTTGTGCTCTTCGCTCCTCCTCTGCCATGGCTACAGTCTCAGCCTCTATATCTACCTGGTCGATCCAATCAGTGTCAGACTCGGAGGTTAAATTTTCCTTATTTCTATCGACGCAGTTTCCCCCCATATTTTTCAACGTGGGTTTGGGGGCAATGCCCCCAAGGTGGGGTCAAGGGGCATCGCCCCTTGCGCGCTCCCTGTCGCGATACAGGGCGGGGTCGAGGGGCAGCGCCCCGCGAGGCCAAAAAAACTTATTATTTAATAAAGGCGTCGAGTGTTATTTTTCTATTGGTTGACATGTTGTAACCCTAATTTTCCTCATTCTCAGGCAGAGGTTGTAGTGAACAAAGACGAGACCATTCATTTTGAAAAAGCTTTTTAAAATGTTTTTTTTTGTCATTTTACTTAAGCTAGGCAGTAGCCGAGTTTGGGGCTCAAGACTCGCCGAGTTTGAGCCAAACTCGCCAACTTGGCGAGCTTGGCGATTTTATTCACCAGACTCGGACGAGTCCGAGTCCGAGCCCCTAGGACTCGCCGAGTCTGGGCGAGTCCCGTTTCTCTGGTCTGGAGGCACCACTGTCAATCAACCAGGTATTACTATCTGAAGGAACACTGCTAGACAGAGCGGAGATGAATAAGAAGTCATCATTTTGTTCTGAGACTTCATTTAGGTTGGCTTCACTTTGGGTTGGGTTATTCTGACATTCTTTAGCATAGTGACCAAATTTGTCACATCTAAAGCATCGGACACGCGAGGTATCTCTTGGTTTCTTCCAAGGGTGTTGGGAACTAGATGGTTTGAATTCCCTATTTTTTTTTGGATAAGGCTTCTTCCAATTTCCCCCTTTCTTGCATTGGGCTGCAAGCATGTGATGATCATCTACATGGGGACTTTTGGTTTGCCCTCTTGTGATGAGGCGAGACTCTTCTTGGATGCAATCATTCTTAAGGCGATCAAGGGTAGGTAACTCAGTCCTGCCACTTATGGTTTGGATAAATGACTCCCATGAGTGAGGTAGACCATTTAGGGCAATCATGACAAGGTCTTTGTCTTCCATGTTATGACCAATTAAACTTAGCTGATTCTTTAGTTCTAAAATTCTCATAAAGTAGGAAATAGCAAAATCTTTTTTTTGCCATTTTGATATTAAGTAGTTGCCGTCTTAAAGTAATTGCCCTACTGAGATTGTTAACTTCATATGTACCTTGTAGATGGCTGAACATTTCCCTTGCAGTGGTAAATGAGGCAATAGAGGTGACTAGGTGGTCTGAGAATCTTCCTGGCCTTGACAACATCCTTTTTGAATTGTTTTAGCTCGGCTGCATCCGTAGGTTCAGTTAGCTCTTTCGCTTCTATGAATTGGAGAAGATCTTCTTCCTCTAGGGCCAACTTGATTCGAACCTTCCATGCAGTAAAATTGAGATTCCCATCAAGCCTATCTTCAACTTTCAGCCCCATTGACTTGACCTGCAAATGCGACAACAATCTGGAAATAAAGGAGTACTGAATTCTAAAATCTGAAAGTTGATCTAGCCTATAGCTCTGATACCATGTTAAATTTAACACTTTCAGATTAACTAAACTCAGAAAATCAGAATTTGTTTACTAATTAGATTAATTAGATTAGAGATTTATAGTTTCAGATTTAAGCATTGTGAAGAAAGAGAATGAAATAAAGACAAGACACAGTTACCCTGGGAAAACCTCCTAGGAGGAAAAACCCAGCCAGAAAAGATCCTCGAATCTGATTATGGATTATGGTTATGCAATCATTACAACACTTATCTCAAGAACTTGTAGAAGTAGATGTTGCTGTCACAGAAGGAATGGCAAATTGGTTGGCTGTCATATGTGTGTTGGTTGCTGCTGGCTTGCTGCTCCTTTAACCCAAATTTGCAGAACCTCAAGGAATTCGCACTATCTTCACTAAGTTTCGCTGACTTCTAATGATGGAATTCACACCTCAACTGGCAGATTCAAATTGTTGATATGGCAGATATAATTTCTGTAGGTGTAGATGTAGACTTTCTTCCTAAAGTTCGCATTATCCAGACTTGTATATTTCGCATGTAGTGAGAGCTGAATGGATGATTTGTGATGAGGGTTGAATGCTCATTTATATGTGGAGCGAACCCCTTTAACATGTCGGCTTTGCAAAGTAATTAAAAACCTTTTAATTATTTAATTCATTTTGCTAAATGCGAAATTTAGGATAGGCCCTATCATGAGGCGTGTAGACTTTAGTGTAGCGTGGAGGTGAGGCGTGGAGATATAGGGTCCAGCCCTTATGCGTTGGAGAAGGGGCTGGCCCCCTTAGGCGGATTCCAATGTTGCCCAAGACAATTGGAATCCGCTGCCCTAATTACAAACAACATTAATTAATTAATTATCTATTAATATGCACACCCATATTTAATATAAGGCTAAACCTCGTAATTAGAGCCTTATAAATGTTATTTAGGTCCAATAATGTTAAATGCGGACCTCTAATAAACATTGGGCTCTAACAATCCCCCCTAATGTTTAATGTAGTTATTTGCCATCGATTTCTTTAAAAAAGAAACAACGAAGACCTTAATGGCATCTAATAGATTCAAATGTGATGACATGCATTTTAGATTACATGGATTAATGGGATTACTCAAAGAAGCAATAGTTTGCAAAAAATTGCGGTTTTACCTGATTAATTTTTGGATCTAGCTGATTTATTCCCCGAAAAAATCTTGATTCATGAAAAAATTGTTGACCCAATTTTTAATGAAATTGCGTTAAAAACCCCCTAAAATGGCAAAAAAAAGGAAAAAAATCGTAAAAACTCTCAAAACCCTAGAAAAACTCATGAAATTACTGAATTGCTCAAAAATAGGGTCGATCAAAGATGGAGTTAGAGTCAATTTGGAATCAACATTGAAACAGTTTCTTATTTTGTCCCTTAGTTTTCTTTCGACCTTTGAAAATCCCTAAATAAAGGAGTGGGAGGAGCAATGGCGGTCACCAACTGAATTTGAAAGGGCCTCAATCATCCTAAATTGTGGGGGGCATATGAGATAGTGTCGAAGCAATTGGCAAAATCTGCACTAAATTGTAGCTTTGATATGATTCAAGCTCTCTATGCACCTCACCCCATGGATTTTGATGCGAACAAGTATATAATTAATATTGTACACTAGCTTTAAAATTAATACTATTATGTACTATTATAGATGGCACTTCTGGTGGAGAAGGAGCGAACCCCTATAGTATATGATAAATTTTATAAACTAGTTTTAAAATTTAAACTATTATAGACTATGAATGCGTATTAATAGTTATATATTAAACTATAAATTAAAAATAATATATATATATATATATATATATATATATATATATATATATATGTTTTTTAATTTATAATTGATATGGTTAATTTTTGCTCAAACAAAGATATACAATTCATTATGTGAACAATATATCCAAAGTGCTCCTTGAAATAAATTTGAATGACAACAAACAAGCTTACATACTTGTAATAAAACAGCCTCCAACACATAATCATTAAAATTTGTCTCTACCTAAAATAGTAGTTGCAAGCTAGGTATTGCCAAATCCAGTGGCTTGCTAATCTTTTACTTCAACTAAACAAATGCCTTTTGTTGAATTCTACCCCATATAAAAGACTTACCAATTGCCAGGAATATAAAGCATTGCAACTGTGGAATATGATTTGATAAGCTTTCTCAAATGTTGAACCACCCTTAGAAAACTCCTTGCCTCAATCACAATGAAAGTCTTGGATCACTTCAAAATGGCTTCCACTTTTACTAAATTCCTAACAATAGCTGGATCGCTGTCTGATAAATTTTGATCTCAGCCACTTCATAGACTTAGCTAATCTTTGATCTCAGACTTAGACAACTATTAGGTGTATTTGGTGACTGCCCTTTTTAAAAGGTTAACTGAATATTTGCCAACATAATCAGCAATATGAGTATATAAACTACAAAAATCTATTTTCTACAATTCATGGGTTAAACTCTATTTATTTACTCTCTATATCTCTATGCTGTGGAAATGACCTTAACTTAAAAAAAAATGTAGTTTGTGTCTATTTTTCTACAATTTTTATGATTTTTTTAAAATCCAATTTTTTACCCATTTTTTCAATTTTTTTTTACTTTTTGGTTTGCCTATTTTTTTCCCCAAATGTTTTTTGCTGCTATGATATAAAACATTGCAATTGTGGAATATGATTTGATAAGCTTTCTAAAATATTGAACCCTACAAAACTCCTTGCTCAATCACAATGAAACTCTTGGATCACTTCAAAATGGCTTCCACTTTTACTAAATGTTGTTTGTTAAGTTTTGATCTCACTTACTCCATAGGCATAGCTAATATTTGATCTCAGACTTAGACAATTATTTGGTGTATCTGGTGACTGCCCTCTTAAAAAGTTAACTGAATATTTGCCTATCTAATCAGCAATATGAATATAAACAACAAAAAAATATTTACTACTGTTCAGGAAAGAATTGGTTATTCTTAGTTGCTTTAGCAAAAAGGAAGGATTACAATGTATAAAGTAGTGGCATAGCACTGCAAACATTAATAAGCCTAACTACTTTAGCTACTTACAGCTGTAGACATTTAAGATGTCTAACAACCTCTACCTAACAAGAAATTACATATATGATTGACCATTAACTATTGAAGATTATCCTAACACCCTCCTTTAATGGTCGATCTGTCAACAACACCAAGCTGCCCTCTGAATTTGACAAATTTATCCAGGCTCAGAGACTTGGTGAGAATATCTGCAATTTGATCCGCTGTCGGAATATACTGCAGCTAAACTGATCCGTCTTCTTCCAGCTTGCGGATGTAGTGACAATGAAGCTCGACATGCTTGGTGCCTTCATGGAAGACTTGATTTTTGGCTAGTTTGAGCACCCCTTGATTATCAATATACAAGGGAGAAGGACCTGTTTGCGGTATTTGCATGTTAGAGAGCCTCCAGAGCCAAACTGCCTCACATGCGGCCTTGACTGTTCCCCGGTATTCAGCTTCGGTCGAGGAAAGAGCCACGACCTGTTGCTTCTTTCTGCTCCAAGTGATGGCACCTATACCCAAACTGAATACGTACCCAAAAGTGGATTTTTTGTCATCCATTGATCTTGCCCAATCTGAGTCAGTCTAACCAATCAGCTTTTGATCGTTGCACTTGCTATACATAATGACATAGTCTGAATTGCCTTTCACATATCGCAGCACTCGCTTCGCTGCAATCCAATGATCAGCTTTTGGGGCTGTCATGAAGCGAGAGATGTAGCTGACAACAAAACTGATGTTAGGTCTAGTGGCAGTGAGATAGATGAGGCTGCCTACTAGTTGTCTAAATTTGGTTTCATCTACTGCAGGTGAATCAGACTTGGCTGATAACTTCAGCCCTTTCTCTATAGGTGTGGAAGCAGGTTTACAATCCTGCATTCGAAACTTGTCAAGCAAACTGCAGGCATACTTGGACTGTGAAATAAAGATACTGTCATTAGTCTGTCACACTTCGACACCTAAGCAATAATGGAGAAGCCCCAAATCTGTCATGTCAAAAGCTTGGCACAAGTCCTGTTTGATGGCTGTAATCAAATTTGCGGAATTGCCAGTAATGATCAAGTCATCCACGTAGACAACAAGAAAAATAATATCATCATCGGAGAGTTTGACATACAAATTAGTGTCAGAGGGAGTACACTGAAAACCATGTTCAACCAAATGTTGATCAATCTTGTAGTACCAAGCCTGAGGGGCTTGCTTTTGGCCATACATGGCTTTTACCAATCTGCAAACCTGATGTTCTTTACCAGGAACCTTGAAGCCAGGAGGTTGAGTCATATAAACTTTTTTTTGCAACTCATCGTTGACGAATGCACTTGTGATGTCCCCTTCTAGTTGACATCTGTCAGCTTGGTAGATTAGCCTATCACTGACCCTCGTAGGCTAATAAGATTGAATAGAGGGTCCTTTGAGGGATGCAACTTCTCCAATGGATAGAGTTTTGCAGGGGTTGGTTTTCGTTTGGCTTCATTTGGACTTACTATAAATAGTATGCTCAACTTACTATTTATAGTAAGTCAGGATTTGATAGAGAGGGACCCTTAGTAATTTTAGTAAGGCGTTTGGTCATGTGTAGCTTCATCTGCTTAGTCCCTAGTTTAGACGACGTTCAGTGTTATTGAGTAATTATGGAGATATTAATGTTTATTTGGTCAAAATAAACATTAATGTTTTTAAAGGATCATATTATAAAGTTATAATGTAACTTTATTTCATAACTTACTTGAGGGTCAAATCATCATTAAAGGGGGGCCAAACTAAATGATTAATTATTGGGCGCCAACTCCAAAGTATTTAATGAAGTTTTTAAAGTGCACATGTTATATCTATTTAATTTTATTAAATGCAATTTAATGGCTTCATGAGAAATCGAACTCTCTTGGAAAAGTATGTAAGGCTTTTGAAAAAAGGAGGAGAGATTTTTATCGATGATTGCTTTTTGAAAATTGGATAAGTTTGTGAGAAGAGGAAACCAGGGTTTCATCTTCAGACTTTGAGGAGCGAAAATTCTTTGGAGTTAGGGCATCTGAGGTGCTGCAATAATCACTGATGTTTGCCTTTGGGAGTGACTTAATTCTGAGTTACTAATTGAGCGAATTGGAGAAGAATTGAAGGAATTTTTTGGTGCTGAATGATTGTTTACATCTGCAGATCAATTTGTCTGATTTGAGAGGGGTTTTATCACCATTCGCAGCTGACAGTACTAGTGCTGTATCATTGCCAGCAGCAGGTCTGTAATTTCCCAGCCATTAATGCAGGCCGTACAACCTACAGGAGCTGCGATTTGGTCTAAAGGCTGCAATTAATTTTGAGAATATTGGAGAAGCATTGCAGGGATACTAGGGGTTAAAAACGCAGCAGTTAGAGGACATTTGATAACCAAATTCAGTGCTGCCACACTTCCCAGGGCAGGCCGTACACTTTCAGCTACATCAGATTTGCAAACTAGTCAAATTAGTCTTTATGATGTTCAATCGGGTATGATATGTATAATCAGTTCTGCAATTTGCTATGTAGTCATAGTTTAATTTGCAAGCTAAGTGTTTGTCAAAATGCTCCCTAGCTAGAAATGATTATTTTTCATTCTAATTTTGCACGCCAAGTGTTTGTGAAAATGCCTCTTGGCTGTAGGTGCACATTTCTCATTTGAAAACCATATATATGCATTGGAAAGATCAAAAAGAAGTTGCATTTGCCACTTGTTCTTTGCTTAGTCATTGAAGAGTTATTTTGCAAGCCTTCAGATCATATTCAATGCCCCTTTAAGCAAACAAATCAGACTGAAAACTCAGATCAGCGTACATAGAGGTTGCACGACAATTGTTTGACAAAATTCCTAAGTATCTAAAGTTGGAAACTTAAGTCAGAACTTGTAAGGGTTTCTACAACACTCTTAACATCCATCTGATGAAGTTCCCATCCAAACTGAGCTGCAATGGCAAGAAGAAGATGAATTGTGCTCATCTTGGCAGTAGGAGCAAAAGTCTCCTCGTAGTCAATGCCCTCCCGCTGTTTAAATCTCCGAGCAACCAATCTGGCCTTGTACTTATCCAAAGTACCATCTGCATGATACTTGACTTTATAAACCCATTTACAACTGATAGGGTTCTTTCAAGTGTTATTCTTCAAAAGACTATGGTATTCTGTCTCCATAGACTTTTCCCATTCAGGAATGCCTTTAGCCTCAGAATATGTCTGGGGCTCATAAATGCTGTGGATGTTGGCCATAAAGGCAAAGTTGACTGTATTCTGCTGCTTTCTCTTTCGACAAACTGATCTATCCTCAAGAAGATCATCATCACGAAGATCTCCTATTGTCTTGGTCCACCATTTAGGCCTGAGGGTAGAAGTACCAACATCTGGCAGTGGAGGAACAACATCCCCTGGAGTTTCCGGAACAAAGTCATTTGGATGTAAATCCTGTGAAAAATCAGGTGGTGCTGGATCAATAGATTTTTCATATTTAGGGTCAGAATGCTTTGAAGCCCTCCCATCATGGGAACCAAGAGGAATACGAACACCAACATCAGAAGCCTTCACATACTGAGTCGCAGGACTAGGAGTAGTAGAAGGCATAAATGGACCAATAGTCTCATCAACCACAACATCACAACTGAAAATGAGATGATCTGTCTCTACATCAATCAACCTGTAGGTCTTGTGGTTGTCGCTGTAACCAGTAAACATAAGTGTTTGTCTCTTTGAATCTAGCTTAGCACGCTTGGCGTCTGGAATCCATACATGAGCAGTAGAACCGACGACTTTCAAATGGCCCACTTTAGGTTTGCGTCTTGACCAGGCTTCTTCAGGAGTCATTTCCTTAATGGCATGTGTAGGTGACCAATTCAGGAGGTAGACTGTAGTTTAAACTGCTTCAACCCAGTATTGCTTAGGAACATTGCAATGCTCCAACATAGATCGAGCCATTTCAGTAATGGTGCGATTCTGACGTTCAACTACACCATTCTGTTGAGGAGTGTATGATGTGGTGAGTTGGCGCTTAATGCCATGTGTAGCACAAAATGTAGAGAAGTCAGTGGAACAAAACTCCCCCCCATTATCTGACCTTAGAGTGACAATTTGAGAACCTGATTCTTTCTCAACTAAGGACTTATATTGCTGAAATGTACTGAACACATCTGATTTATTGTTCAGAAAATATACCCACATTTTACGAGTGAAATTGTCAACAAATAACAAGAAGTACTTGCATCCAGTAATAGGTGGTGTATTCATTGGTCCGCATACATCAGCGTGAACCAACTGAAGTACTTTGGAGGCTCGCCAAGAATCGCCATCCAAGAATGGTGTCCTATGCTACTTCCTAGCTTGATAGGCTCCACATACTCCATGATTTTGAGGTTGGATCTTAGGTAGACCAGCAACCAAACCCTCCTGAGATAACTGAGAGAGATAGTGCACGTTTAAGTGCCCATAACGTTGATGCCAAAGTGTTTTGATGAATGTACTCCTAGCAGCCAGAGCATGCTTCTGAGAATCGCTGGAATTGAAGACAACATCTAATTGAGGAGAATGCCTCATGATCTGGCTGAGGGAGAGGAGATTGTGTTCCATGCTTGGAACATAGTAGATATCAAGAAAAATTAAATTTCTACCTCGTAAGTGAATCTAGACAGTGCCCTTACCAACAATTGTGTAATCTTCTCCTCCTCTGAAGATTACTGAATCCGAGAATGGTTCAAATTTCGTGAACCAATCTCGACGATGAGTAAAATGCCACGAAACCCCTAAATTGATATACTAGGTAGAAGAGTGTATTGGATCTGCTGTTTGCTTAGCCATAAAAGCATAGAAAGCAGATTCTTTCTGCTCAGAGTGTTTGGCGACATTTGCCTTTGGTTGAGACCCTCCCTGCTTCTTTTGTTTAGAAGCCAATCGAATTCGACACTCGGCCTTCATGTGACTAAACTTATGACAATAATTGCACCGAACGTTCTTCTTATTGTTGTTGTCCAAAGAAGAACCGGAGCCTTTCGACTGAGAAGATTGAGCCTTCCCTTTGTTCTTAGCAGAAGATTTGGTAGAGAACGCTTGCTCAGTGGAGGTGGAACTGGTACTACTTCCAAATTGCTGTCGCCATCGATCTTGCTGTAAAAGCTTGTTACAAAGATCGAGAAACTTCAAATCGACGTCAGTGGAAGTGATATTGAGCGTTTCGATGAAATGCTCATAAGATTTTGGCAAACTCTTCAAAGTGATGATGACCATGTCCTCTTCCTCAATTTTGCGACCCGAAGAGGGGAAAAAGACGGAGAAGGGACAAAGGAGGTTAGAATGCAAAGAAATCAAACAAATAACCAAATTTATACCTTGTCTTTCACCTCTCCCTTGGATTGAGCTTGATGATGTGAAGGTGCCCCTTTGATGCTCCACTTGATGTGCTCCTTGCTTGTTGTGGATGTGGATTGCTCTCCTTTGCTCAACAAGATTGATGGATTAAGGATATGGATTTGGATGATGGATAAAAGGATTTGATAGAGGATTATGAGGAAATATGATAGGAGGAGAAGTTGGCAGCATAAGGATAGAAGAATGGAAGACCTCTTTGTGAGGAAAAGAGGCTCCAATTTATAGATTGGAGGAGGCCAATGGAGGGCCAAGATTGATTTGATCATGAAGGGCTAGGATTGATTTAAGATAGTGGACATGGATCAAGGATACATTGGAGAAATAAAAAGGAATATAAAATTCCTTAGGAAAAGGGGGGAAAGAGATTTGAATTTCAAAATGAGGATGCATAGGGGGATTCAAAGAAATTCGAATTTCTTTGAGAGGTTCAAAATTGATGTGACATGAGTGGGGGAATTTAAATTTGAAGAATAATGATAAGTGGGATTATGAGAGTTTCTAGAAGAATTAATTAGGTTGAGTAGGGATTAGGAAAAGTGATTTGTAGGAATCACATGACTAGGTTAATTAAAATTAATTAACTGAGTGGGTTTAGAGGAAATAATTATTGGAGGGACTTTAGAAGAATAGGGGAATAATTAATTTTTTTATTGGACAATAGTGATAGGATTAATTAAATTAGATTTAATTAACACTGAGAGGAATAAGGATAACATAATTAAATCAATTAATTATGTTGACAGGCTTAAATTGATTAAATATTGATTTAATTAATTTTAGGTGTCTACACGACCAATCGCCTCAAGTTGGTCACAGATGTCCTTGATCTTTGTCAAGTGATCCTACAGAGGTGTCCTCTCGTCCATCATAATCGAAAAGAGCATATTCTTAAGAAAGAATGCTCTGCTCTTTTCAAAGGTTTCATGGAGACTATTCAAATGATCTCATATCTCCTTTGTAGTTTTTTTCGGAGGGTACTTGAGGTAGCTGCTCATCGGTGACAAAGAGTTTAATGAGCATGACAGCTTCTTGGTTGCGCTCATCCCGTTTGTCCCTATCTTTTTTGGCAGTAGTTGGACGTTGAGATGTGCCCAGAACTACTTCATCAAGACATCGGTACTCAAAAATTGTCAACATGTGCTGCTTCCAGGTGTTGTAATTGTGGCCGTTGAATTTTTGGCTACTTTCGAGCATAATGTTTGTTAGAGATGCCATCACGTACCCCGAGGTCAAACTGGTGAAGACACAAATTCCAATACACGGAAACCAATAGATGAAAACATAGGGTTTTTAAAAAAAATTTGCAACTCAGATTCTAAGGCAGAAATTTTTCGGAAGACCCAAAAAAATCTGAAGGCAACCCAGAAGAGATCTCGACAAACCCACAAATAATTTGCAATCGATTTTTTTTTTCACTTTGAAACAGAGGGTCAAAACCCTAGACCAATTTGTAGATCTGAAAGGAATATTAGTTGGCACTGAAAATAGATGGAGGGTTTTTGGAAACCCTAGGCGCTGCCCAGAAACCCTAGCCGTGGACTGGGTTTGTTGCAAAAAAGTAACATAGCCGTGGAAAAGAAAATGATTGAGGGTTCGAATAAACCCTAGGCGCCAAGAAATCTCAGAAAAATTGCAGAAAACCCTAAGCGGGCTGCCAGAAACCTAGATAGCATACAGAAAATCGCGGAATACCAAAAACCCAAAAATGCAAATTCAGTGATGGTGCCAGAAATCGTGGAAATAACCCACGAAAATCACGTCAAAACGCAGGCCAAAAAGTTCGATGGGGGTCGGAAATAAGAACAAGAAAACCCGAGACGAATTGGCGCCAGGAAAACATGGAAAATCTCACAAAAAACAGCCGCCGAAAGATGCAGAAACTATCGCTAAAAAGAATTTCAGAGGTTGCGAAACCCTTTGTGAACACTCTGAAAATCACAGTGTGCGATTTTAAGAATAGAGAGCCTCGGAAAATGAGAAGACAAGTTGTGTAGAAAAAAATGTTCGCCGAAAAAGAAAATCAAGTCGTAGGTTTTTAAATAGGGCCATCGGAAAATGCAGGAAGGGCACAAAATCTGCGCAAGTGCAGACGGATGACGGGCCGAACTAAGATCGCACAGAAGAAAACAAATAGGGAGCTGAACATGCGCGAAGTAAATTGCGCGGCTCTCCCATAGACAAAAACCCCTAGGAGCTCTGATACCATGTTTAGGAAAGAACTGGTTATTCTTAGTTACTTTAGCAAAAAGGAAGGATTACAATATATGAAGCAGTGGCATAGCACTGCAAACATTAATAAGCCTAACTACTTCAGCTACTTACATCTGTAGACATTTAAGATGTCTAACAACCTCTACGTAATAGGAAATTACATATATGATTGACCATTAACTATTAAAGATTATCCTAACAACTACAATTCATGAGTTGAACTCTATTTTATTTGCTCTCTATATCTCTATGCTATGGAAATGCTCTTAAGTTTAAAAAAAAAATAGTTTGTCTCCTTTTCTACAATTTTCTTTTTTTTTTTTTCAATCCGATTTTTTCCTTTTTTTCCCAAAAAAACTTATACTTTTAGTTTCCCGATTTTTCCCCAAAACGATTTTTGCTGCTATGGGGTTACTTGCCATCATTTAAAAAATAAAAAAGAAGATACCAATGATGGATATTCTTCCTTGACTAGCATGTCATGGGATCTAATACATTCAAAGACAATGACCGTGCTTCTTGGACTACTTGATTACTCCCTTTTATGATTATCAATTACACTTTCTCTGAATGATGTAAAAGAGGCCTAGCGTATATTTTTGGAACCTTTTATGAAGCAAGGAATCCTCACAAAACACAATCCCTCCCTAGGTTTTCGTTACAATAATCATATACAATGATTTTGCAATGCTTTATTGCATAGAGGAAGAGATACATCAAGTTAACCGTTAGGAGGTGACACTGATACACAATCACCCTCAATGGCAATTCCATAATGCCCAACATTGATTTCAATTCAGAGGTTTTGTAAAAATACCAGCCACTTGATCACCAGTATAGCAGAATTGCAATCAAGAACCTTTTCTTGAATAAAGTCCACATAGACTTAAATGCACTTTGTTATTTGATGCTGAACTTTATTTTTGGCAAGAGGGATACAACTTCAGCAAACATATAACAAGGTGATATCCACACTAGTACCTGCATGTAGCTCTTCCAATAATCTTCTAAACCACATTTTTTCCTTTGCTACTTCTGTTGCATTTCCATATTTGGTTTATTGGATGAGAGACATAGTTGGGTATTTCTTTTTACTCCAAGTGATGGCACCTACACCAAACTTAAAGACATAGCTAGAAGTAGATTCTCTCTACAAAAACACTGACATAGTCAGTATCACTATAATCAAATACTTAAACCATGGTTACCCAGAGACCCGTCTCCCACCCCCTAGACACGTCTTGGAGACGAAGACGCATCTCCAGTACCGGAGGCGTCTCTGGAAACTTCTCGACGCATGGGGTTCTTTTGGCTGCTGTCTCCCACTGTCTCTGAAGTCTCTCAACTAGAAATTTACGTCTCCTGCTAGAAAACTTAGAGCAAAACACATTAAAAGGCAGAAAAGGAAGACAAATAAATATAATAAGCCTGCATAATGTTTCATGCTGGTATTTTGGATGATACAAAAATCCATGCAAATTTATAGTGATCGGATTTACTGACAGTGTAAACTCTTTGAGAGGGACATAAGCAGCTGTATGACTGATTTCCTGTCATTGTAATGGTCTAAAAAAATTGCCTTTACTGTTTACTGTACTTGTATGACTGATTTACTATTCTTGTTTTCAAAGTTCTGTCATAATATTTTCTGGAAATTATTAAATTATATAAAAAAAATGGCGTTTCCAAGTATACCCATCTTCTATTTTTGAAAATTAGCCGTACTGGTATTGGTACCAGTCTCCAGCGTCTCCAAGTACCTCTGTCTCCTGGTAACTATGACTTAAACATTTTTGGTACAAGAATAATAAAGAGTATAACTAAATACACCTTTGATGTACTCAATTTTTTTTTTCCATTTTCCAGTGTTCCAGATATGGATCTTTAATAAAACTAGAAGCAGTACCTACATCAGAGGTACTATATGTTTAATAGTAGTAAGGTAGAGCAAACTATCTAGTGATTTTCTATACAAGGTAGGATTGGCTTTCTCTCCTAGAGGTTTAGGATCACGTTTGATTCCAACTTAATAGGAATGGCAAGAGGTTTGCAATTAATCATGTTAAACTTTTGAAGTAGATCATATGCATATTTGGCTTGAGATACCACAATAGAGTTTCAATCATGGAATATGGTTATCCATAAGAAGTGATTAAGGAGGCCTAAATAAGTCATCTCAAATGATAGTTTAACTTAGTTTTATGTTTGTGGATGGAAGAGGTTAGATTACTGGTAAAAAGTAGGTCATCCACATAAAACACAATAATGATGCTCTGTTTGTCTTTAATTTTTACAAAGAGATATTATTTGTACAACAGTTAATGAACCCAAGGGATTTGACTGACAATTTTTTCATACCAAGCACTAGGAGAATGTTTAAGATTTTAAGTTAACAAACATAATTTTCTTTTCTAGGCTGTTCAAAACCATTAGTTTGAGTCATGTAAGTCTTCTTGAAGATAACTGTTTATGAATGCATTCTTAGCATCCATTTGGTGTATCTCCCAGCCATTTTATGGTGTGAGAGCAAGAAGCATTGTAATTGTGCTCGTCTTCACAAGTAGTGCTAATGTTTCATGATAGTCTGTTCATGTTGCCAAGTAAAGCCTCTAAACCTTGCCTTTTTTTTATCAACTTAACTGTTGGAGTTATATTTGACCTTATAAAGACATCAACAATTAAATAAATTTCGTTTAGAAGTGGAGGAACAAGATCCCATGTCCTTTTCTGATTAAGAGTATCATACTCCAATTTCATAACATCTTTCCATTTTTCATCTTGATTGGCTTCTTCAAAGGAATGGGGTTCACTTTCATAGAATGTCATGAAAATATGATATGTATGCCAACTTCTAGTCATCTTTGATGAAAAAGGATTTCTAATTCGACATCTTGGATTCGGGATTGAACCATTTAGGCCTTTTGAGGAATATCAGGAAATACCTACCCCAAGCTTCACCATCTAAAGAATCTTGATTTCGGCCATCTTCTAGAGAAGACTCTCTGGGACTCAATTTGATTAGGTTGGATGGAAGACAAGGAGAAGAGCTTTTCAATGATGGTTGGATGAAACTGAGCTGGTTATGGGACGGCTTTATGGAATAGATCAGATATGTAAATTCAATTTGAATGTTGTTGAAAGAATAAAGTTTAGTTTAATTGTATGTCAATCCAGGACCATAGGCTTTCAGAAGTTATAGTGGCAAATGCGTGCAAATGCTGTAGGTAGTGAGGATTAGTTTGCTATATATGCAGTTATTCTAGAAAGGAAATATGGATAAGAGTAGTGTCGGCCATAGAGACAAACTATTTTGTATTACAGAAAAACAGTAAATGCTATGTTGCAGGAAACAACAGAAAATAATAGCAAAACTAGCTACAGGAAATAACAACAAATAAAGCTAACTATGAGATTCAATGAATAACTAAATGTTTCTGTTGATAGTGACTAATTACATAAACAATTCATAACATGATTTAATAACTATTGCTAGTAATAAAAGTGACTAGAATGGTTTACATGGCTTACACATATAACATATTAATTTTGATATTAACTTTTCCCAAACACAATCACCATAATAATAGCAAGCAATAACACAAACTAAAGTTAAACCAAATGTTTAAATTAATGGGTAACCAGCATTCGCAGTTCTATGAATGGGCCCTTTCCCATATTCTTGTGCTCAATGTGCTGCAAATGGTCCCTGTCCAATGCAAACTAATGATTCGCCTTTAGTTCTACAGCATTCATTCCGCTACCCATATAGGAAATGCTTTTAACAATTTACCAAATATTCATTTGGTTTGTTAGGCCACCAACGTCTATGAAAGATAAATGTAAAACAATGATAACCACTGAAAGTCAAATGTAAAACAATGAGTAAACATTCTAAATATTTGGATTCTCCGTGATAGGTGCTTTGCCATTCAGCCAACTGAAGATTGAGATCATTTCCAAGAGCCACAGGTACATATCAGCAACGTCTATCATTTTTCTTTAATATGCAGCTGTAGGGTCTGTTAAATGAGCATCTGCATCAACCATTGGTCTGCTTTTACAAGATTTTCCATGCTATAGGTTGGTGGCATAGGCAACATAATTAATAAACACAACTAATAATTATTTTCCATGTATTTTATCTTAAACTCAATTAAATACTCCAATACCATTCTAACCATATAAGCAGTGGAAATGACTAGAAGGATATAAAGGGTGATCAATGTCATAAGGAAAGGAGTTAAAAACATGGAAGATCTGGATAGATATTTCTTCCTCATCATTTCCCCCCAACTCAGCATATTTTTCTTTTCAACTCTTCATGTTTTCTTATAGTGATGACAGTACGCATGGTCCCATGGCCTCTCTATTTTAGTAATTTTCAACCTTCTAATATATATTACTGAGTAGCCATATCTCCATTTTTTTGGTTTTTTGTTTCACTTTTGATTAACTCATAGGCCTCTGCCAACTTAGACATTCCCCTCATGGTTGATTTGTTAAAGGATCTTGAGTTGGTTCTTCAAATGTATTGATGACATCATACTTTTGATTTTCCCATTGAATTTCAGAATACTAATTTTAAACACAACTAATATGCATCAATATTGTTATTTGTTCAATACCTATTAAATATTACTATGAGTTTCATCTCTTGTATTATAGGAGAATTGTTATACCTCTTATAACCACTCCTCAAGCATTCCTCAACAAATGATTATTTTATGACAAAATAACCTATGTGAATGATGTAATATTCTCAATACTCCCCTTATTACATCATTTTCCAAATGGGGATAGGTGGACTAGCAACACTTGATGAACGTGTTCAGTAGTTCATTAAAAACACAAGATATGAGTAGGGACATTCACATCTACTTGTGATAAGCAATAGTGGAACTAGCATCTTTGTGCTCTTCTTTAGCAAGATCAACCTTAATGTACTTTGTGCAAGGATAGGGACAAAGACATCTATCCTTGGAACCAAGGATAGGGACAACCACTTCTATCTGAGGTCATACAACAAGTTTGGATATGGACAAACAAATCTATCCAACATAAAAAAGGGAATAACAACAATTATGCTTGGGGACAAACACATCCATTCATAATTACCAACTTTTGTGGGACAAACACATCGAATCATAATTACCAACTTTTGTGATTGGAGATGAGCACATCAAAGCATAATTACCAACTTCTGTGATTGGAGACAAGCACTTCCAATCTTAATTGCCAACTTCAATGATTGGAGACGAACATATCTAATCACTATCACTTAGCAAATGTGATTGGGGACAAATACATCCAATCACAAACAAGAAATTTGAGGACTAAGTTCTTGTCATTGAATATATATAGATCACTTCCACTTTGATTACAGACAATATGAAATGGTTACCTTTGCCACTTGGAAACTGATTTTGGCACAAATAGTTTTGTCACTTATACAGTTTTGTGGCCTCTTGATAGTGACTAACGAGAGGTCGTTGTCTATCCTCTAACCTCTGGTGCCTCCATTTGCAACTGATTTGAAACTTAATTGTAGAATGCCCCTCAACAAGATGGACATTCTATACAAGCAATAGTGTGTCCATTTACAATTGTGGCAATTTTTTATGTTTTTAATTTTTCAACACTTTTGCATTTTGACACAAGTGATGACTTGTGAAAATAGATTCTATTCTAAGATAGTACAACTTGACTTTCACAACATACTAAATTTTTATTGAATTTTAGGCTACAAGACAAAATATCTGTATAGGAACCAACAAGACATTAAATTGACAATGACTAGACAATAACAACCTACCACTATAAAACTATTAACGATATAATTTCTAATATAATTAGAAGCTATTAACTAACGTGGGCTTCACCACATTTTCCAACACATCATCTTCTCCTTGGGTATTGCCGCTGCATTTTTGACCCACTATATCTTGATTGTGCTAGCTATGTATCACAACAATGCTTTGGTTAGCTCAAAAAACAATCCACTTTTTATGCTCTTAAATTCAGATGACTCTAGCTCAATCTAGACCATATTTGACTATCACTACAAATGAATTTTGGCAAGAAATGTGAAGGTCAAGCTTTCTAAGGATTTGAGCATGTTTTCAATGACTTGGATGAGCACTATGAAGGGATGCCTAATGTTGACATGGCAAACACAATCATATCAATTAGACAAATCGTTTTCTTTTGTAGTTTCCCACAATTTTGGCTTTGTAGAGATATTTGGGACAAGTGAAATGCTTGACCCTTAAATGGATCGATGATGTACAGATCCCAAATTCCTTTGGCCATTTCTCTTCTACTTTGGTATTCTGTAGAGAAATTAGATCTTCACCTGACATACATAGTCCAAAATATTTGCAGAGCCCTCATATTGTCAATCTAAAGTTGGGGATCTATTGCCTTCTCTAAATAGCACAAAACGTGTGTAGTAGCTTGTGTAAGCACATTATGCTCATCCTAAGACATAGGTAGGATCTAGAATTCACTCTTTACATTTCTTGTTTAGTTTGACTTTGATGTCCAACCCCATGATAGTGATAAATGTGGGAACCAAGTTGGAAAGGTTTGTAGACAGAGAGACTAAGTTTAATCAAAACCTATAGAAGCAATGCAAGGGGAAACACAAGTGCATTGTCCATTCTTGTAGTTTCAGTTTTCATGAATTGCATGAGAACAAGAGCTACATAGAGGGGCATTTGGGGAAGGAGATTTATGAGCGAGCATAGAAAGATGATTCTATTTACTTGTAGTATTGTAATTAGATACTACAGTCCCTTCCTCTCAGAGGTGGTCAATAGGCTTTATAAATTACTGTGCTTGAATTTTGTTCTTTGTATCCATCACAACCATAGGCTTACGGTCTTTTTAATTAATATTGTGTTGATACCCTATTGAATTTCAGAATGCTAATTTTGAACACAAATAATACGTATCAATATTATTATTCATTTGTAATGTCCCCTTTTTGGGACTACACTCGATTTTGCCCTAGAATCACAAGTTCAATTAAACAAGAGGTGTAATAGAGCTAGAATTTTAACTTTACTACTAAATATGTCTTGAGCAAGATAAAACCTTGGAATAGGTCCTCAATCTGGTTAGATAACTTATAATTCTTCTAATATTTCACTAAGGGTTAGGGTAACATATAAATGCATATATATTATTGATTATTTCAATCTATTTAAATGTCATTGAAGAAGACAAGAATCAATAGTTCCATTCTTATAATCCACCACAATAGGGGTTGGAGAGGAAGCATTTTAGGGTGCCCTAACTTTACCACATCTAAGCCCAAGAGCCTGGAGTATCCCTACTCAACCACTTGGCCCCAAGTGGTAAGGAACTTGTCCATCCAATATGAGGTGGGCTACTTGGAAGGGGAAGATGCACCTGCTCCACTAATCATTACTCCTTTGTAAGATGCCCTAACTTCACCACGCCTAAGCCCAAGAGTGTGGAGTATCCATACTCGATCTCTTGGCCCCAAGTGGTAGGAACTCTTGTCCATCCAGCATGAGGTGGGCTACTTGGAAGGGGAAGACACACCTACTGACCTTATTGAGGTCCTCCCTAATCCTTACATGATGGTTTATAGGAGATTGCAATAAATAAATGATTAATTAATATAATAAAGGATATATGTAAGTCATATATGCCATCATAAAATATTAATAGATTATGTATTCATCATGATCTTGCATACGATAAGAAATAAGGTTGCTATGATCTGCAATATGTAGTAGTTTCTTATCTGATCAATTTATATGTTTGTTCGCTGCTGACTTGTAACTGATCTCCTTTCTATGGGTATCAATTTTGCCTTTTTATTGCTTGATTAATGCAATAATCAGTATTAGACCTCCTTATTCCAGATCAAAATTCTTATTTCTATTTTCATTCCATGATCTGCTCATTCATAAATTCCTCTTCACAATTCTGCATATACTTCCCTTTAAATATCTGCTTATAACATATTTATGCATCTGGGATTAT
Source organism: Cryptomeria japonica (assembly GCF_030272615.1). Taxonomy (NCBI): domain Eukaryota; kingdom Viridiplantae; phylum Streptophyta; class Pinopsida; order Cupressales; family Cupressaceae; genus Cryptomeria; species Cryptomeria japonica. The sequence goes on along the minus strand of NC_081413.1, from coordinate 317,657,723 downwards.
ACTCAGAATTCTGCTTTTAGAACGGATTGATATATCTTATTTTCTGCTTCCTCCCACTCCCATCTTATCTTCCTTATATATCATTTCATTCCTCTTCAAGAGGGGTGACTATTCAAAAGGGAGGCAACATCTCTAAAGGGGTCGGCTTCTTGTTAATTTAAACTTTGATTTAATTTGATTTCCTTCATTGGCCCCTTGAATTAATCCAGGTCGGCCTCCCATCTTAAAATGTGATTATATTTTATTTTTATTTTTATTTTTATTATCTTTTTAGGTTGGCCCTTCTTATAAACACCCTAAAGATTCATTGCCTTTACCTCTTGCACATATTTAATCACGCACGGGCCATATTCAATTATATAAATCTGTGACTTTTTCATGACTGCTGCCACTAGGGTTTATGATTGCTGCGACTAGGGTTCAAGACCGGGGCATGATGTAGGGTTTAAGACTGGGGCATGACGTTGGGCTCCAATAGAAGGCTCCTTTCTTCATCAAATTTGTCAATTGGGCTGCAAGCTGCGAAATCCTCCTTACAAACCTCCTATAGTAGCTGCAAAGTGTCACAAATCCCCTCAAATGTAATAAATTCCTTACTCTTGGCCAATCTTCGATTGTCTTGATCCTCTCATCAATGCTAAACCCTTGTGCACTCATTTTATGCCCCAAATATAAATTTCAGTGAAACCAAACTCACATTTGGATGCTTTGGCATAGAATGAATAATGCTTAAGTATGCCAAGCACCACATCTATGTGCTTCAAATGATCCTCCCATGTTTTTTTGTAAATCAAAATGCCATCAAAGAAGACTAGCACAAATTTATTGAATTCTAAAATGAACACTGCATTCATGCATGACTGAGAAGTGTCGGTGATTTAGTCAACCCAAATGGCATGGGCCAAGGACTTGTAGTGCCCATAGTGACATTTGAAGGCTGTCTTGTGCACATCCTTATTACGAACCCTTATTTGATTATACCTCGATCGTAAGTCAATCTTGGAGAAATAAGCCACACCATGAACCTCATCTATCAACTCATCGATCCTAGGTATGGGGTAGCAATTCCTGATTGTCTTTTTATTAAGTGCTCTATAATTGATGCAGATCCTCATGGTCCCATCTTTTTTCTTCACCAATACCATGGACGAAGCAAATGGGCTAGAAGTAGGTTGTATGTGCCCATGTCCTATAGCTCCTTAATTGCTTTCTCAATCTCTTCCTTGTACCTTAGGTGCCGATAAGGTGTAGTGATGATGGGTTTTGCTCCTTCCTCAAGCTCAATCGCTTGCTAAACCAGGAAGGATTTCATCAAACATCTTGCTATGTTTATCCAAGATGGACTGAATGTCAACATGGTAGGATCTCTCATCCTTCGAGGAACTTGTATCTATAATCAATCATTTTGCGGCCCAAGCCACTTGGTCTCTTCGGAAAACTGTCCTTTTGGTTGAAACCATCATGGGACCCCCATTGGAAAGGCCGCGAAGAGCTACCTCCTTCCCATTAGATTTGAACTTCAACTCTATGGTATTATAATTCTGTTAATATTCACCGAGTGAGAGCAACCATTGCACTTCCAACACCAACTCTGTCTCGCCAATGCCAATCACATAGAAATTATCTCACATCTTGTGTCCTATAGTTAACTCGAATTGCTGAATCCTTTGGTTGCATGTAATAGTACTTTTGTTTGCCACTTTAACATTAAACCTTTCAAAGCTTTTTGTCCTCAAATCTATCTTGGCCACTAACCCTTCATCAATGAAATTTTGGGTGGCCCCACTATCAATCAAAATTGTCATCCTTTGTCCTTGCAAAACTCCTCTAACACATAAAGCATGATATCTAGGTGGCCTTGGTAGTGCTGCAAGGGTTCCACTTGGATGCTCTCCACCTTGGTCTCTTGCTCTGCCTCATCCCCAACAACCTTAGGCTCAGGCTCATCTACCTCCTAATCCTTGTTGGAAACTACGTCTATGTAATGTATTTGACCTTTCCCAAACATCTGTGACCTGGCTGTCATTAATCTCTATAGGTGAAGCATAGTTTTTTTTTCTTTGAAACTCATTCTTGGATTCCTCAACCCTGTTTGGTTTAGGGTGTAGTGCCTTTTGTTGCAGGAAACACTTCTAAGGAGGTTTCTTGTGTTTAATGGGTTGTGTTTTCTTGGGATAGAATTTGCCTTTGGCCACCAAGTCCTCCAAAAGTTTAGGGCTTTTCTAATAGCCTCCTACAAGCAATTTGGATCAAATGCTCTTATCATCCCTTGAGTGGTTCGGATGGGTCCTTCACAAAAAGAAATATGACCCTACTCTCAGTCACGTTTGGGACTATCATTGATAGCCTCTGGAATTCCGCCACATAGTGCTCTACTGTGCTTTCTTCCTTCAACTATGCTAGCTCCTTGAAGTGAATCTCTGGATCCTTCCTGTCAAACCTTTCCACCAACCTTTGGCTGAAATCCTCTAAGGTAGTGATTGAATCATGCCCTTTAGTGACCATGCCATGATACCACCACTCATGGGCAACTCCCTCTAGATGCAAGGTGGCAAATGTTGGATTCAAAGAAGAGTAAGCGTTCAATTTCTGCAATCATGCCCTTGCTGAGCAAATTCTCAATCCATCAAAGGTAGCTATTGTTATCTTTCCCAAGTGGTGTTGTATATCCTTTCGGGGCTTCTCCTCAAACATTCTCCTCCGATCCTCACTCTTTGTCTTCATCTCATAGTACTCCACAAAAGACTTGTCATGATGGTTAACAATGCTTAGCATCATATTCATCATGATATCTTGTCATTGCATCTCCTTGAGTAGGCTGCTCTTCTTCCACGGGCACTATCTCTTCCCTTTCTAGAAATTTGGCTTTGAAAGTCTTTGGGTTTGGACTAACTGAAACCTTGTCACTGCTGGAGTTACTTCCTTCAGTACCATTCTGATTAGATCTACGAGCAATCAGGTGCTGATTCAGGCTTCTTAAGAGTCGGACGATCTCACCCATATAATCTCTCATAGTAGTCTGAAGCTCCTTGCTTTCCTTGAGAAATTCTTGTGAGTTGTCTTCATCTCTGTCACCCATGGCTGCCTCTTTCTTTTTCGCCCTTTGCTGATACGTTATTACTCTGTCACTCAAGCTCATGATTCTGTATCACACATTTAGAGGCAGGCAGGAAACAATTGCTCTGATACCATTGAAACGAGCCTAGGGTTTTTTTAATTTCCTAAACAGATGTAATAAATTTAAGATCAAAATCTGCAAAGCAATGAAAATGAACCTGGGGTTTCCAAAATTTTCGAATCAGATCTGCCAGAACTTCACATGAAACAGAATGGAGACAACAGATCATTAAACCCGCATTTGTTTTTAAACTAGATATTTCAAGTTTGATAATATTTTGAACAACAATACACAGTAGGAGGTATCCCTTGACCTGAGCGAGTTGGATCCTTGGATTGTCGTGAATTGAACCAAAAAAACTCTGAGAACTCTGACTGCAGCTACAGTATTTGTTATGAGGTGCTTCCACTTCAGTCTTTAGTGATTAGATTGAGGCGTGAAACCTTCAATATATTGCCCCCTTAGCTCACAAGTCACCTAGTGCAGCAATGTCGTTGATACTCTTGTGTCAACTAGGGATCTCTGTACTCAGCTCTGATTACGAACATCTCACTATATCTCTGTAGGGTCCGATCTGGAAATGGTTGCCAACAAAATGGAAGCAAGCCTGGTCGCTGTACACTGGATCTTCCCTTTTCCTTATGAATGATGCAGCACTCAATTTCGACTCCTTTCTGTAGGTGCACTAGGTAATTGGATCCACCCTCAATCAACAAATCAGAATATGGTCCTTGTTGCCCACTGGATCTCTGAACAGTAATCAAGTATTGATAATAATTTGCAGCACGGGAATGTATAATCATCATTTTAATCTGCACAGGAACTTGGATCAGAACTTAGGAAAAAAAGAATGCATAAGCAAGAAAATACTTGAAGGGGTCAGGTTCCCGTCAAACCTCTTCACACTTGACGGGTTTTGTCCTGCAAGCACCTAATTGGGAAAAATTCGCCAAACTTATGCCTAAATTTGGCCAACCAGCAGACTCCTATTTATATCTGTTTTATTTAGAGTTGGCACCAAAAAAAGACAACGCATGTCAGCCAACATTAAAAAATATTATTTTTAAATTAATATCTAATTATTCCAGATTGATGCCCAAAAGAAGGTTAGGTTCGGTGCAAAATAAAAATATTAATATTATATACATTCTTTAGTGTTTAATAACACTTTTAAAAAACTGCGGCCCAGCAAGGGCAGGGATATGGTATGCTCTCAAAAGAAGCAAAGAAAACTTCTAATTATCATTAAGCAATATTTTGGCTTGATTGGGACTTACTAAGGAGATTTTTGATCCACATGCTTTGATAATGTAGCTTTTCCTATCTTTGACCAAATAGTAATTGTTGACTCTTCTTGTTAAATTGGTACCTATTAGTACTAGCATGGAATGTTTCTGTATTTGGCTCTGTGAGTTTTTTTCCTAGACATTTCGGATCAGACTCCATGATTCATCATCAGGGAACAGAAAGCAAGAGAAAAATTAATGGTTATTAGCAGATTGGGCTAGTTTAAAAGGAGGATAGTAAGGGGACTCAAGACCCAAGAAGACATAAGGGGGATGAGAAGGCAGCGATTGATTTGAATTTTGAATTAAACATTTAATTTAAAAAAAGACTGACAAGAATTAAAAAACCCAATACAAGAGCCTGATATGAAAGCATGCCAAGAAAAACATGCAACAAAGTAAGTGAAAGAGGGTAAGTATGACCATGCAATTGGGCAAGATTAAATACATGAGAAAATAATCAACATATAGCCTACCTAAAAGGCGGGCAAGATTGAGAAATTATAAATCTGTTCTGGTGGCAGAAGATATTAATTGTTCTGGTGACATGTTCTTCGAACTTGCATCTCCCTTCTTTATTCTACTTCATGTGGATTTCTGATTTCGAGGCAACCAAGTCATCTTCATTAGTTGGAACTAACTGTTTGAGTCGTGAGTATCAATTTGCAAAACAGACAGGCCACAAGAAAGCCATGTAACCGAGGAAGACAACTTGCTGTAATGCTAATAAAATTAGTGACTAACATACATATTTTATAGCTAACCTACCACCACAGATTTTATCTCATATGAATCATTGTGTTAATATTTGTTGTCCCTCTACTATTTGCTCAAGATGAGAATTGATTGTCTTAGAAATGTGCTAATTTATACTAAAATTATTAGTTGTAATACAAAAAGGCACAAACATGAACTGTAACACAATAAAAAACAAAGCTTTTTAACACACGGAATTACCTTGGAGAGACCTGATGAGGGAAAACTCTAGAAGAGTAAGGATGGGCCTTCTCTTGTCAATGTTGTCATTGTTTCTTGCAGCTTTACATTACAATCTGACTTCTCAAGGCCTTCAAGATCAACAACAAAGTATTAACAGTGATCTTATAGCTTTTAATGCTTTTCAATGTGTTCCAACATGCTCCCTACACTGCTCTTTCATGCTACTTTGTTTGAAGAACTTAATGAAGAAGATTTATGCAATATACAAGGGTATGTGCTAATACACAATTTAGTTTCCGTTTCCAACAGAGATCCTGAATGATATAGGACTTTGTAAAGACAGAAATCCAAATAATCCATCTTCCTTGGATCTGTAGAAGTCTAGAATTTTGTTGTATCTGCACTGTTATTTGTGTTGTTCGTATCCATTGTGAAGTCCTGTTTTGTACAGGACAGTTTTGGTTGAAGAAAAAATATTTGGACTGATTTCTCTGCAACCAAACTTGATATTTGTGCACTTTTCTTGCTGCTCCTATGCTACCTTGGTGGCTCAATCTCTACTGAACATTTTTACATCTACTCCAATCCTTTGTCTTCTGCCAGCTCTGTATCTCTGCTGATATGTCTTAGAAGGTACTAAAATGTTTTCACTTTGCATGCTTAGTCAATTTGAAATCAATATGTTTCAATATGCTTGGTTTTTGTGGCCTGTTGTTGTCACATTTTGGTTGTGTTAGTCCTTGTCTCACACATTTGTGCTCTTTGTTTTGTACTTGCCCTTTGTAGTTACTACAGATGCACTTATATTTAAGTGCCTGTAATAGCCAAATCTCAAGTGTCAAGAAGAAATGCGAGTCTGAATCCCTGACAAAGCAATTTGCAGTTTAGTGTTTCTTGGTGTCTCATAATTACTAGCAAATGTTGTGATCTTCTAGGTTGTCAAATGTAGCAAGGTACACTACTAGCTCTAGAAAGATATCAGCTGTCATGTCTAATAGAGACATTTGTTGGTCGAGATTAGCAAATTTTCCTAATCTGTAGCTTAACAATTGGCATGCAATATGTGCAATTATGGTTGTGTGTTAGCAATAATCTCTTGATGCATGAGAGTTTTATTAAACATTTGTTACAAGTTTCATGGGAGCTTATAATGCAAATTGGTTCATGTTTCTCTGACAGATACCGGGCAGGCATTTTGACCGAGTTGCATAGATTAAGGTGGGGCAAAACTGGTAATGTACCGAGCTCTGTTGTTGTAGCAGAATTTTTGGTGCGTCATTTGCGTCGAAGGACTTCTGAATGGGTACCATTTGTAAGTGCACTGTGCCTCCTATAAACTGTTTACCTTTTTTCTGTTAAATTATTCCATTAGTGCTTGCTAGTCTATTGGATCCTATTGATTTGCATCATGGCATATGCCTTCCTTTCGACTTAATGAATCAGAGTTCAACTGCATAACCAACGCTTGCAGCCTTTTAAATGCCTAGATGATTGTCTGATAAATGTTGAGACTTTTATCTGATTACCGTCTCTGGTTTCCTTAACTTGAGCAATGGCAATTGTTCATTCCACGGTCTGCTGCTTTTGTTTAACTATCAATCAAAATAGTTTTCTCATTCATTTTTCTGATCTAGGTAGGTAAAAACAGCTGCAAATGTATTGCAAGTGTTTGGAGAATAATGTAATGTATGGCACACTTACAGTGAAACTTTTTTCATATTGAGAAAAATAAAAGATAAATGTTGAAGGGTTTTTGGTGATTAGTCTCTCGATATACTGAAAAATTGATTGCTCAAAATAATCAGATAAATTATTCAACGATATACAACATATATAAAGAGTTTATGAGACGACGTTCTAAATTAAGAACTAGTCGTTTTAAGTGAAAACTTAAAAGCTAAAAAGCTTACAAAGCTAAATAATAAAACTCTAACTATGCGTCTTTAATGTAGAAGCAATAGTTACACTTAAAAGACTAAACAAACTAAATAAGTGGACTAAAAAGCTAAATAGCTAAATTAAGCCGACAACTAAGATGACCACTAAGAATAGAAGATGACCATTATAGAATAGATATTAATATTATTTTAATACCCTCCATAATGGTCATCCTACTCAATACCCTACAAAAGACACCTCAGGTGTTTTGATCACAAATGCAAATAACACTTTGCTGCTACGGAGACCCTCACAGGATCTGCAGAATGCAAATGACCAAGAGTACCAAATGCCATCCAAGCTAATGTAGCCCTTACACGCGAATTAGAGATTTGGCACATGCGAATTACTGAAGCCTGAAACCATGATTTTGAGGAAAAATCGGCAAACTCTTTTGTAGAAGAGTACTAAGCACTGTTTGCTCCAGCAACTCCAAAACAAACTGCAAGATACCACAACTGCAGATGTTCGCCTTAGTAGTGCAACCCAAAATTGACTGCAACAAAGCACAATGTTAGTGGAAAAAAACCGTCAAACCTTGAGAACTTCGCGAATCACAAAATCCCACGCAAACTTCGCGTATTACAGATGATTTTTGAGGAAAAAATAAAAAAACCCAACAAACAATCGTTGAGGAAAAAATCGTGAAAACCTAGAAATCCCACGCAAACTTTACGGATTACAGATGATAATTTTTAAGGAAAAATTATAAACCCCACGAACAATTTTTGAGGAAAAAGTCAAGCAAAAACCTCCCATGGTTTTTTATGGAAAAAATGAGAAAACTGACAAACAATTTTTTAGGAAAAAATCGTGAAAACCCTGGGATTTGTAGGACGAGAGGCCTGACACAAATCAATCTGATAAAGGCAACGATATTCAAATATCATTAACATGCACTGTTTCCAAGTGTTGTAGTTGCGGCTGTTGAACTTCTGACTATGTTCCAACATGATGTTGGTCAAAGATGCCATCATGAAAATTGAGGTTGAATGTGGTCAACCTAGTGAAGGCACGAGATAGAAGAATTTGATAAAAAATCAGAATAGAAACAACTGCACAAAGAATCTGAATCCCTGGAGTGGAATTTGAGGCACGAATCCCAATGCACAAATTTCTAGGTTTGCTGAAAAACCCAGAAATTAAAATTTCCTGCAAATTGAAAACCTATAATTTTTTCAAAAAATTCAGAAAAATAATAATTTACAGAAAAATAAAAAATCACTCGCACAGATCTAGAGGTATCTTTCTACAGAAAAAACATAATTTTTCTTTCCAAGAAAAATTAATCTGCAGAAAAATAACTTTGATTTTTTTTGATGAAAAAAACCGTAAAAAATCCAAGAAAACGCCCAGGTCGCAATGCAAATCGCGTCAAATCCGTGAGTTGTCGGACATGAAACTCTAGCCGTCGCTTAGAAAAAAATTTCGCGTTTTTATCAGCCCCGAAAAATCGCTGGTCTGGAAACCCTAGGAAAATCGCGATTCCCAAAAAAATCACACAAAATCCTGCCACTGCCAAACCGGAATCCGCAGAATTTTTTTTTTTGCAGAAATCGCGATTTTTAATCGCGTGAAAAAACTAGCAGAAAATAGGCAAAATAATCCGTCAAAAATCCATTAGAAATAACACGAAATCGCTAAAAATCGTGTCGTTGTCGAAAACCCTAACGGAAAGCAATGTTGTTCGAGCAGAAAACCCAGAAAACACGAAACCCTCTGTGAAATACACAGTTAAAGCAAGTCGCGCTGGGAAAAGTGTCCACGAATTTTGCCCAGCAAAGGCCATGCGGGTTGCAGGAAACATAAGTTGGGGCTGGAAAGGCAGGAAAAACTGTCGAACAAGACTCCAGAATAAAAAACTCCGTGATTCAGAAAAAACGAAAAAAAATCACGGGCAAAAGACAAACGTTCGCCGTCAGAAAATCGTGTGCCCTAGCTGTGTAGGCACAAAATGCGAACACGACAATTTTTTTATTAAAAAATTCGTTAAATCTTGACAAACCCCATCAACTTGCTCTGATACCATGAAAAATTGATTGCTCAAAATAATTGGATAAATTATTCAACGATATACAACCATATATAAAGAGTTTACAAGATAACGTTCTAAATTAAGAACTAGTCGTTTTAAGTGAAAACTAAAAAGCTAAAAAGCTTAAAATACTAAATAAAGCTTCAAAAGCTAAATGATAAAAAGCTAACTATGCGTCTTTAATAAAGAAGCAATAGTTACATTTAAAAGACTAAACAAACTAAATAAGTCGACTAAAACGCTAAATAGCTAAATCAAGTCGACAACTAAGATGATGACCACTAAGAATATAAGATGGCCATTATAGAATAGATATTAATTATATCTTAATACATACTGCAGGCAAAGAGTTTCACGGACATGGAAACAAAGACCGATATGGATATGGCTAATTTTCTAGACCCATTGATATTGATACAAATGGATAAGATGCATGTATCCATTTTGCATGGGGTTGTATCCGACCTTTGAAATGCCTGTCTTCATCCTTGTAACTGTCTGAGGGACTGGGATGTCAGGGGACATCCTGTGGCCAGTCCCTGTCTTCAGGGATTTGCAAGAATGTTCCTAAGATGCCCTCCATGGAGGCAGGTGATTGCCAGGACAGGTGGGGATGTCTGAAAAGCCCCTTGACTGTCCCAGGGATGTCTAAGTATCCCTAATGTCAAGTTTTTTCCATGGTTGAAGGTTAAAAAAAAATAAAAATTTCTAAGTAGTTCTTATCACTCTGGTTCTTTCAAGAAAATGGTGGTTAGAGCATAATAGGCAACAAACTCTATGAAAGAGCTTGAGGCAGTGATGGCTGTTGCAGGGAAAGAAAAAGTGGATCAAGGTTCTAGATAAAATCCCATGATCTGTCTGGATAAAAGTTTAGTTCTGTATTTTTCTATACTGTTACGTGTATTGAAAAACAAAACTTTGAACAACAAAATTAGAAATTTCAGTTTTTATTGCTAATATACTGCTTAGCAGCTATGTCATTTATATTTTATTGATAATTTTATTAATGACTTTGATACATTATATGAAAGTTGACAATTAAATTTTAATAACATGTATAGCTGAACTTGTAAAAAAGTAAACACGTGTTGCTGTCCCCTATCACCTATCCCTGAGATGCTGTCAAACATATGTCTATAATGATAAGTTAAAAAAATACTATGAAAAAAAGGAGGAACAGTTTCCACAGTTGCGATAAGTCATGCCACAAAAGACAAATCATTCAAGAAAGAATGTAACTACCTTCTAAGAAGGCAACCTAAAATAAAAACACGATTTTTCCTTGCATTTTTTAAACCGAAGTAACTTTATTAATTGTGAGCTTTTCACCTTGTATGTTGAAATTTCTAAATGCCTGCATGCTTTTCTATAACCATGCATTCTTTTCATTTCCATGCATGCATTTCTATAAGAAAAAACTACTTGGAATATAAACCTCCAACACTCCAAGGAGGAAAATCACACAGGTTGCCCGTGCTACACATTCTTAAATTCTTCATGAAAGATTTATGTAGATCCTGAAGGCAATCCAAATCTTGAATGTTATTCCAGTTGCTAGGAAAAGAACGGAAACTTTCCAAGAAGTTGGCTAGCCAATCTACCACCTTGTTCTTTTCTTGTCTTTAGTGAATGAAGCAATATTTCTTATACTTGCCAAGGAAGTCTCTTGCTTATGGAAAAAGGTTTTAAAGTTGCCAGTTAGCGATGTTTACTATTTGGGATGACCCCACAACGCAGTGGTTAGCTACGAGCCTCCCACATGGGAGGTCTTGGGTTCAAGTCTACTCGACTGGTTCTTAGCTCTAGGGAGAAGCTAAATATACTGCTTCGGCTGTGACTTAAACAATGTTTACTTTTTCCAGACCGTTAATAATTATTCAGGAGTTGTCTTAAACAATCAGGTTTGTTGGACGAAGCTTGGGGCCAAGCTTGAGTTCAAAATTCATACATTCCACTTCACAATGTTCTTGAAATTAACACTATTGAAAAGATGGAACTTCTCTTTTATTGTTTCTCAGTATAGCTCTTGCTCTAAAAATCTTAGGATTGTTCTTTGTAGCACAGTTGAAATTTAACTTTACCTGTCCCTCTTTTAACAAGCTCTAAAAATGTGCGTTAGCGCATTCCTAGAAGGGGGTCTTATGTCAAAATATTTCCTAGTTTCTAGCCGTTTTTTGAGGATAGCCATCTCCATTATATCAACTTCCTTATTTTGGAGGGATGTTGTAGAGAACTTTTAGAGCAAGCGACTTTCACTTTACCCCATAATTGGTCTTGATTTTTCTCTTTTCCATCAAAGATCTTGTTATTAAGTTCTAGCCAAGTCTTCTAGAGGATAGTTTTTGGAGCCAAATTCTAGAGATCCTAGAGATTGTTTAAAGAGATTTAACACTTCTAGAATTTAAGAATCAAAATACTTCATGAAGGATCTTGCCACCACCTAACTAACATTAGAACTTGCTAAGAATCAATACTAGATTCCTCTTGCAAAATTACAGTGAAGTATGCCATCCAGTATTTTGAATAGAATGTGCGAGAAACAGCCACAGCTATGATTAATGTTCAAGTACCAATTTTATAACAACATATCTTGTATTTTCTCATATGGATATTTTGTCAAACAGTTGACTGGTTTGCAATATCATTCAATATTCCTGAATAGTTTTAGTTATAAATACTGCTATTCAATTTCTTAAAAATGTGCACTTCACATGTAAGTCAAAACACTTGGACTTTATATCAAACAGTTGGCATTAACAAACATACCATATATTTAGATGAGAAATCGGATAAAGCATTCAACTGATAATCTGAAACAATAGAAGGCTCTTTTTCTGACCTTAACTGAAGTGATTACACTTGAATATGCTGCTGGAGTGAGCATTCAGAATTCTTTTAAATATATGGAACAACTGTTACACTCGTAAAATTATTAGGATAAGGTGATGTTAACCTTGACATGTTTTATCATAGTTTTTTTGAGGTTTCCAAGTAGTTCTGTGATCATTTGGAGAAGCGAAGTGAAGTGTATTATTGTTGTAGTATCTTTTTTGAAGATTAATAATATACTTGCCCTTGTTCTTTAGTGGAGTTTTTTCTTGAAAGGGTTTCTCGACATAAATTTAGTGTCTTTTGGTATGATTATTTTGTATTTGTTCGAATGAATAACTTGGAATGTTTGTTATCATTTGTTGAAACCGTGAGTGCCATTTAGAGCACTCAGTTCACCGCCATCACTTGTATATATACCCTTACAATAATGAATTTGATTCATCGATTGCTCTACCAAATCTGATATGGTATCAGAGCTTAAATTGATTCTATGCACGGTGGTATGATCTTAAAGATTTGTTCTATCATCACCAAGGCCGATTCTGTGCTTATTATTTTGTATCTCGCAATTTGGCCAAAGTGAGTTTTCATTTGGCAAGCTCATCAAAGATCTGGACTCTGTATTGCCTCTGTGCTTATCTGCGATCCTTATTTTCTCTTGACCAACAACTCATTATATTGGAAGGCGTCTTTTACTTCTGGCTGGTGGGTTCATTATCGGTCAAGACACGACTTGTTATGATTGCTGGTCGATTCACATTAATTGGCTATCACTTTCACAATTGTTGGACGAGTTCATTGTGTGGAGTGTGGAGGCAGATTTTTGATGCCTATCATGGTGTGATCCTTGTCCATTGCCAACGTTTGGAGTAGAGGCATCAGCAGCGGGATCATCTACGTCAGCATCTTCATTTTCCACATCAGCTTCGGGCTTCATTTTGAGCTCTTACTTTGGCTTCTGCCACGATATTCGTTCACAGTGAGTATGCTTCGATGGCATGCATTATAGAAATTGTGGAGGGTCATGTTGTTGCAGATGCTAGACCTGCACACAAGTAATTGCTGTGTTTGCATTTGGATACATCTCAGAGGTCTTCCTTTGGCGCTCACGCATTGTTATTGTGTGATCCACATAGCAGATCTGCCTATGCATTTTTCCTAGCTTGGGGAGTCTTTCATTTGTTATTCTATGGTCAGATATGGTGGTTACCAAATCGATTATTGGCATGACTCGCTATGAAGGTGCAAGCACTTTGGTCCTAATTCATTCTTAGGTATTTGCCATTGGCAGCACACATGCATGGTGGATTGATTTGGCCATCCCAGACTTGAACACAAGGGTTTGGAGTCGGTGCTCAAGGAAGTCTTCAATCGTCAATGCCAAAACATACTCCCACACTCATCAAGAAGCATTCACCATCCATGAAGGACCATTACATTAGCCTGTACTAGTCGTTGAAGTTTTACAGAGCATGTTCATATTTTCAACACTTGTGCATGATCTTTCGAGAATATAGTATCAGCTCTGAGTGCCTTCTTGTCTCTGTGCAAGTTCCTTGATCGAGACGCATCTTCAATCACCAAAGTAGGCCACAGTATGTTATGTGTCTCTATAGACTACCTGACTCAACTACTGGTGATATCTTATTTTTTGATTTTTTAGTCATGTTTTTTTTGAAAGTGTATAACTCTCAAAATAAGATATATTACAATAAGGAGATCGCTAGGTAGAGCTTTTTCCACTATCATCAGTGTGAGTTTATGATTCACATTAAGAGGTTATAATAAAAAATTAAAAAAACTGGAAGCCTATGTTTTGAAACAAAATATGTAACTCTCAGCTCTTTAAAGGAGGCGCTCTTTTTCTTCATTCTCTAACAAAATGGTAGGAAGTTCTCCAAAGTTTCTTCTTCTAGACTCTCAACTCTTATGCATAAATAATTGTTCCGCATGGAAGACCAAACTCAAAACTCAACTTGAGTTTGAAGATGTTTGGGATGTGGTCAATGGTGCCACAACAAGACACAAAACCGATGCTGATGAGCAAAAAAAAATTGGTCAAGCCGATAGAAAGGCAAAATTGATCGTTTTGTTTAGTGTGTCTGATGATGTCCATCCCTTTATCCGCGGCTCGTCCACAGCCAAAGACGCATGGGACAAGCTCAAGCCGATGTATGAGGCGAAGAATTAGAATCAGATCTTGAATTTGCAAAGTCAGCTACATAGCCTGAAGATGAAGAATGGAGAACAATTAAAATCCTTTCTCAAAAGGATTGCAGAGTTGAGAGCCTCCCTACAAGCATTGGGAGAAACTGTTGATGATGCAGTTTTGGTGCCTATTGTCTACGGGTACTACCATCCAGATACAAGGTCTTTGTGACAACTTTGAATGTCACTGAGACGACCCCCACATTTGAGAAGCTAGTAAATCTTCTCCAAAAAGAAGAATCTATCAGCCAGGAACTTGATCAGGATGATCATGCCATGACACGTCATAAAGGCAAGAAGCCTATGAAGCAGTTCAATGGGCCTCCCAAATCTGGTAACTCATCCAAACCTCCGAAGAAGTGTCCAATCTATGACAGAGTTGGACATGATGTGAAGAATTGTTGGTACAGCTCCTTCAACAAGGGATCATCCAACAAAACACATCCAAAGAAGCCCTTTCAAGGTGGCAAACCACAATGGGAGCAAAAGAACAAACAAAAGCAACAAAGCAATGTTGTTGAAGCGGATGATTCTCCAGATGAGGAATACGTGCTATCAGCTCACACTTCAGAAGATGGTTCACAATCCACCTCTATATGGTAGGTGGATTCAAGTGCTACAAAGCACATGACTAGACAGAAGGAGTGGTTTCACACATTGAAACCCCATCATGGTACAGTAACTCTTGGAGATGATACCACTCATGCCATCAAAGATATTGGTGACATCTCTTTGAAGTTTGGCATTAATCGTTGCAGGGTTACTAATGTTCTGTATGTGTCGGGACTTACCAAAAATCTTCTTTCTGTTACTCAATTTCTTGATCATAACCTTAGGATTGAATTTGATTCAACTAAGGATAAAAAGGTCTGTCTTATCATAGATAAGTCTAAAAATGATAAGGTTGTTGCTAGTGCTACTGAGATTGGTAGAATGTTTAGGCTTGATACAATTGCTCATAATCAAGCCTTAGTGACTAAGGACAATGATCTTTGCCTACTTTGGCATCGTAGATTCGGTCACTTAAGCACTAGTTATTTGCTGAAACTTTGTAAGAATAACATGGTCAAAGGGCTTCCTTCACTTGAGAAGTCGAGTGCTATTTGTTCTAGCTGTATTGCTGGAAAACAACACAGAGCACCTTTCTATCCCAGTGAGAATCGTGAAAGCCAACCGTTGTAGCTGGTGCTTATCGATATGTGTGGACCCATGCCACCTAGTCACCATGGATATAGGTACTTTCAACTTTTTGTTGATGATCATACAAGGAAAATGTGGGTATATTGCTTGCAGCATAAAGATGAAGCTCTTTCCTATTTCAAAGAGTTTCGCACTCAGGTGGAGAAAGATACAAATCACTGTATTCGTGCCCTTCGCTCAAATCGAGGGGGGGAATACACCAACACCGAATTCTCCACATATCTAAAGGAAAACGACATTTGACATCAACTGACTGCAACATACACACCCCAACAAATTGGTGTTGCAGAACGAAGAAATTGCATCATCGTGGAGATGGTCTGCAGTATGTTGAAAGATTCACAACTATAGCGTGCATATTGGGCTGAAGCTGTACACACTGTAGTTTATCTTTTGAATCGTGCTCCAACCAAAGCCCTTGGTGGCATTACTCTAGAAGAAGCATGGACAGGGGTGAAGCCTTCTATCTCACATCTTCGTGTTTTTGGATGCATTGCCTATATGCACATTCCTAAACAGAAGAGAAAGAAACTTGATGAAAAATCCATGAAATGTATTCTTCTTGGTTATAGTAGTGAATCTAAGGCATATCGCCTTATGGATCCTGACACAAAGAAAATATACATTAGTAGGGATGCAATTTTTGATGAGAAGAGTGAGTCAAGTTCTCTTGCATAGATATTCCGGCTGACCCAAAAAAATTTCAAGAAAAAAAATTCCGGCTGACCCAAAAAAATCCGAAGACAACCCAGAAATCCTTGCGAAAAACCCAAAAAGAATCTACTGTCGGAATCTGGATCCGCTGGCTCGAAAATCGAGGCACCCAGAAAATTTTGATGACGACCTAGTTGATGTCTCGAAAACCCACCACAAATCTGTACTCAAAATTTTTTTTCGACTAAATCTGGAGGGTCAAAACCCTAGCCGAAAATGCAGATTTTCGTCCAAAAATGGCAGAAAAAAATTTGCAGGCAGGAAAAAAACGCGTCGCGTGGTGGTGCGAAATGCAGGAGAGACGAGTCGCGGGAGAGGGCAGAAAATAGCGAGAAAACCCTAGTATTTGTAGCCAAAACGAACTGCCAAATTAGCAATTTCGAATAAACAAAGAAATTTTTCAAAAACAGCTGTTAAAAATTCATGACGAATTTTTAATTGAAAAATTATTTCGAAAATAACCAAGGCTCTGATACCATAATATAGATGCAAAAGCATATGGATTTCAAAGAATCGATGTTGTTCAATTAATCAAGGAGACAAAGCTCCTTTAAATAGAGTTACAAAGACGATGTTTCTAAAAGAAACAATCGTTAACTAGAGGCGAAATTAGAAACAACTTAAATGACCATTAATAACACAAAGAGAAAGATATTATTCTAATAAAATTTGAGTTCAATGCATATCGTAGACCACAAAACAATTACAACCTCTAAATACATATTAAGATCAAGTTTTAGTATCAATGAAAATTAGAAATCATAAATTGTCTACGATTAAAGCTCAAAAAAGATTGTTGACGTTGGGTGGGTGGTGCTGAAGTAGCTGCAACATCCTCAATAGGTGCCTCAACTTGTGCCTCATCCATAGGGATAGGTGCCTTTATTGAATGACCAACCTCGCCTTCCTCCTCATGTGCTGCAACTTCCGCATCCCATTTCCTCTCCAACTCAGCTATAAGTGATTGTCACAAAGATGTAATGTTCCTTTCCTAAGCTAGTTCAACATGGTGGGACTGTTAGCCTATTCAATTGATTTCTGTAGGCTAATGAGTGGGTTTAGGGAATCTTGAAGGCAATATTAGGAGCAGTTTCATGATCAGATAGTTATGACGAGTGTAATTCTTCTATTTGGAGCTTTTTTAGGTTAATTCTCCCACACTATTTTGAGTAAGTCAGTTATGGGCACCGATAGAGTTAGTTGGCATGTTTACTATTTTTAGTAATGCCAGTGGGTTTAGTTTTGATGATCATCTCGACTTTTGATATAGTCCAGGGACGTTAAATTAAACAAGTGACACAATGCGTCATGTTCCTGCCAATAGTTAGAGAGGAAAGTAGAGATATGTAGATGGAGATGGAGGCAAATATGGAGAGAGATAGGACAAATGGATAGAAAGCGATGTAAGAGATATACATATATAGAGGGAAAGCTCGAGAGACAGAATGAGATTGGGAGAGATAAATATAAGATAGAGATAGGAAGTGATATGTAGAGAGAGGGAGAGATATAGTGATAAAGAGCGCTGGAGAGACAATAAGTAGATATCCCTGATAGATGGAAAATTAAATATAGAGAGTTAAAGGTGGAGTAGAAAATAGAACAAATAAATATAACTATAAAATTGAATATAAATATAATGAAATTTAGAAAATTAAAATTGTACTACAAATATAATATTTGAAAAAAAAAACTATGTTTAAATGGTTAAAGCTAAAAGTTTAAATTGTATATTTAAAAGTGCTGCAATGTTTTTTTCCTTAAATAAAATGTTATATATTAATATTTTGTTTTGTAAATAAGTATCAAATTTAATATAAAAATTGCAAAAAGAAATATAAGTATCAAATTTAATATAAATATGTAATGTCCCCCAATTTAGAACATAAAGATATACACTTAAAATAAGATTTAATTAAAGATTTTAAAACTTATTATTATGAAAACAATTAATTACAAGCATAATATCAAGAAACCATCCTCGATGGCATCTTAGCTAGGAATAATTATATGAATACCTTGGACGAATATTATGGTAGGAGTCACATTTGAAGATTACCAATGCATTTATGAGGACTAACGATCATCAATTGATAACAACAATTTATATGAGTGATACTTATCGTTGATGATTCAAATGAGACCACACAGTATCGTTAATAGCCAAAATGAAGAGGATATCGGGGATATATATATATATATGTGTGTGTGTGCCTCCATAGTGGTTATGAAATGTTAATATCGAAAGGCTTGAATTAAGTTATGCATTACGGGAGCTTGGTTCGTCCACCCCATACGCGTCTCATGAATATGGATGATTTAATATCTTTGCTATAAATCTCTGTTACAAGTACCGTGGTATTAAGAGTCAAAGTATTAGACTTTGTAATAGCTCGATCTTCCATTATTGTATGGATGTAGAAACATTTCCGAAGCGATGACAATTAGAGCAGCAATTACTAATCGTGCAGAAGTAACATCGTGTCTATAGCGATGATTCTGCCACAAGAGTTCGGATAGAAGGAGCGGACTGTCATGGTCCTGAGCATTATCCATTTTACAAACAACGAACTTGAATATGAAATCATCTTACGAAGTAGGACTTCATGATTTCATAAACCCACCAGAATACTTTAATATAATATAAACAACTGTTAGTTAAGAATGTTAATTGAAGGGTCGTGTAATGTCCCCGATATAATTAAATAATATTAATTATTGTATGGCCCTAAATTTAATAATAAAATATGTCGGGCCCCCTTTTTTATTTTATTAGTTAAGTTATGTTTGTGTCGGCCCGTTTGTAACCCTTCGGGAAGTTTCCCAGAGCCCATATTTATGGTCGAGTTTGTCATTATTGTAGGTATGTGATTTGGTATTTTCTCTTGTTTGTGCGAATTCCAGTTGGAGTTCTGTTACCCGCCATTTCGGAGGTGAAAGACCCTCCCTACTTGGTATCCGCAGTTTCGGTGGGATTCATCCCTCACCCTATTCAGCTCTGTGTACTTGTTTTGGATCTGGCAAATCCAAAAACTCATCATTGTTGAATCAAATAGCTTCATTTCTGGTATACATGCATATTAAGGGATTCTTATCATTCAAAGGTCAGTACTTGATATGCGTGCAAAAGATCAACCCTTGAACCACCGTCCACACGACAAACCCCTCCCTCCTACCACACGTAGAAGTTCACAGTACAGCTTCACCGTCCGGCCACCCCCTTCGCACATCACCGTACGACCTCTTCCCGTACGGTCACTACAACCCCACACCACCGTACGACCCCCTTCACCGTACGGTCACTCGATCCCCATACCACCGTACACCCCTTCGCCGTACGGCCTGCCTTCTTCCCACCGTACGACCTGCTTGGCTCCACCACACGACCTGCCTCACACCACCGTACGACCTGTTTCACTCACTGTACAGCCCCCCTCTTCTTACCACCGTACAAACCTTCCTCTGCCAATTCAACAGTCTTTGCCAGTTCACCGTACCATTTGGGAACATTATAGTGGTATCAGAGCTGGTGATTCTGCCAGCCTATCAGGAGAATCATGAAATCGAATGAAGGATTGATAGATACGTTGAAGGAGTTAAGAAGTCAGCAAGAGCTTTGCCAGATCCTCACTAGAAGGCTTGCCATATGTTCGCTATTCCAGATTTCGGCGGATTGGAAGGAACATATGTTGGTTGAATACTCCAAGAATACATTCGCGTGCGAGCTGATGGATGGTCAAGTGCAGGATGACAGATACAAGGTGGTTGACGACATCATTTACTACAAGGACAAAATCTATTTGGTGCTTGAGTCCAAGATGAAGGAAAGAATTCTAAAAGAAATGCATGAGTCTCCCTTGGCCAGCCACCCGGAATTTCTGAAGATCTACAGACAAATTCGAGACAAATTTTCTTGGAAGGGCCTTAAGTATGACGTTCTGCAGTACATGCGTGAATGCTCCACCTGCCAGCCAAACAAATCTGAGCACACCTTACCCGTTGGACTGCTGCAACCATTGCCAATCCCTGACCAGAAATGGGATAGCATCTTGATGGATTTCATTACCAGAATTACCCTAGTGCAAAGAAAGGATTGCATCTTCGTCATGGCAGATTGTTTGACCAAGTATGCCCATTTCTTTTCCATCTCCACCGAATACCAGGCAACCCAAGCGGCCGAGTGGTTCTTCCGCGAGGTATTCTGCCTGCATAATCTTCCGCAGAACATAGTAAGTGACAGGGATTCTGGAACACCACAGTGGTATGAAGAACATGTGACAGACATGAGCGTTACTTTTCAGGAAGAGCGACATCTACATGAGAAGAACCTATTGCCGAAAAGTTTCAGGATTCCAAACCACCATGGGAAAATGATTGATTGGCATGATGGCATGATAGCTTGGGATTCAGGCATCAATGTGTTTGATGATTCGTTTCAGTGGGATCGTGACGAATCCAGGCATGGCAACGTTTATATTACAGTGGAGCAATGGAAGTTGGAGGGAGGTTTACTCCTCTCACATACTTCCATGTGTGGGCACGTGGTCATGTTGCAACATGGAGATTTCAGACATGGCTATCCATGTGTGTGCTTGGTTTGGGACCCTAGATCTCTGCAGTGGGCAAACCATTTAATGATGGATTGCTTGAGGGCAAGCAATCTTTGGGCGGCGAGGATTTGTAATGTCCCCGATATAATTTAATAATATTAATTATTGTATGGTCCTAAATTTAATAATAAAATATGTCGGGCCCCCTTTTTAATTTTATTAGTTAAAGTTATGTTTGTGTCGGCCCGTTTGTAACCCTTCGGGAAGTTTCCCGTAGCCCATATTTATGGTCGAGTCTGTCATTATTGTAGGTATGCGATTTGGTATTTTCTCTTGTTTGTGCGAATTCCAGTTGGAGTTCTGTTACCCGCCATTTTGGAGGTGAAAGACCCTCCCGACTTGGTATCCGCAGTTTCGGTGGGATTCATCCCTCACCCTATTCTGCTCTGTGTATTTGTTCTGGATCTGGCAAATCCAGAAACTCATCATTGTTGAATCAAATAGCTTCATTTCTGGTATACATGCATATTAAGGGATTCTTATCATTCAAAGGTCGGTACTTGATATGAGCGCAGAAGATCAACCCTTGAACCACCGTCCACACGACAAACCCCTCCCTCCTACCACACGTAGAAGTCCACAGAACGGCTTCACCATACGGTCACCCCCTCCGCACATCACCGTACGACCTCTTCCCGTATGGTCACTACATCCCCACACCACCATACGACCCCCTTCACCGTACGGTCACTCGATCCCCATACCACCGTACACCCCTTCACCGTATGGCCTGCCTTCTTCCCACCGTACGACCTGCTTGGCTCCACCACACGACCTGCCTCACACCACCGTACGACCTGTTTCACTCACCGTACGGACCCTCACTCCACCGTATGGTCTTCACACTGTACGACCCCCCTCTTCGTACCACCGTACAGACCTTCCTCTGCCAATTCAACAGTCTTTGCCAGTTCACCGTACCATTTGGGAACATTACAGGTCGCCACTCTTACTAGGAAGATGTTGGTGGAAGAGTCTCACACCCTTCCATTCGATGAGTGGGATATATAAGCATCAAGTTGACCGTCAAGTAAGGGGAAAAAAGGAATCACATTATTTAATCCTATTAGGGTCTGCTCCATAAAATCTAGTGCTGGTGACATTATCGGTGGCCAGCAAGAATAATACAGAGAATTAGACATTTGAAACAGCAATACATCGTAGGAGAAGAAAGGAGGGGGGAATAGTGACATATGACTGTTAGCAATACCTATACATTTGCATAAGCCGATTGATATATCTGACGGAGTAACCCATTGCCGAAAGCAATATATTTATCCATTGTGAGGATATCGTTATTGCCCTATCAGACTCGACAATACATACCCCTACCGCTATCAGCAAGTAAAAGATCATTCTGACACTATTAGCAGTGAACCATTAGGTTCAACAGAGATACTCTTAACAGAAATTACATTACATTAAGTACAGATATATGAGTCAAGATTCTAGTGCATACATGTAAGAGTCAAATCAATGGTGATTGTACTTATATCATCATATTATAAGAAATATCAACAGCGTAATAAATCTATCAGTCTTACACTGATTAGCATTGTCTATCATTATTTTTAAGTACTGTTAGAGATTTTGTGTAAAGAAATCTATTACAATTAATCTTTGTCAGTTATTGCTCCTCTTTCCTAAGTTTTAACATAAGGGGACATTACAAAATATACCTTTAGATACCTTTTATATAAATATATTTAAAACATCTATGCCAATACATACCAATACAGTAGAAAACTAAAATAATATTTCTATCATTTAGTTTATCATCTTTATTGTGAGGTTCAAGTTTAAATATAAAAATGAAATTAAGAAATACATTTACAAATAACAAAAATATATAAAAATCATATTGTTTATCATGTTTGAGTATTTTATATTAATTACATTATTTAGTAAAATTTATGAGGTTCTTTAATGTAAAAAGTCACATCAAAGAATACTACAATTATGAAATAAGAAACCAAGAAATCATAACAAAGAAAAATGATATTGTTTATGAAAAATTTATAATCTAATTTTTAGAGTGTTGTGTTATAATTTATATTACTATTAAATTATGCTCAATTTAAATATCTAGACCATGTCTACATTGTTCTATAATTTTAAAAATTAGTGTTAAGAAGATTTGATTTATTGAATTATATATATCAGTTATTATGAAAATTAAGATATTAGATATATATGAACAATTTAGATTAATACTAAAATTAATAGTATGAGATTTAAAAATAGAGAATATTAATTTATTGAATTATATATATCAGTTATAATGAAAATTAAGATATTAGATATATGAACAATTTAGATTAATACTAAAATTAATGATATGAGATTTAAAAATAGAGAATATTAAGAAAACTCTATTTTATCTCTTAATTAATTATACATGACAAAATAATAAAATAATGACACTTAATTTTAATATTTAATTTTGCATTCGTTTTTTTAAGGATCATGATAACTGAATGGGTTGTCTTCCACCGTCAAAAATGTATTTTGCTGTAAACCCAAAAAAAAAGTATTTTGCCATGCAAACATAATCTGTCTGTAAAAGCATAAATATGCTTTTGTTGTTTTTTCCTTCCCAAATTTCGTATAAAATAGAGATCCTATCTTTGTAATCTTCTTCTCTGATCTGAAAATGATGCTAGCTGAGTTGGTGCTCAAATAAGAGGTTGAAGCCTCTTTGATATTGTTTAAGTTAGAACTTTTGTAAGGTTGGTGCCTTGTGTTCTAAGTTGGTGCTCACTCTTTGTAAAGTTGGGTTGGTGCCCATTCTTCTTTAATGGAAGTTATTTGTGCCGTGGTTTTTTACCCGAAAGGGTTTCCACGAGATAAATCTTGTGCTGTCTCTGTGAATGTTGTGTCAATTAGTTCCTTGAGCCTTTTATTTTTGAATTCCTTTGAAATACTGATTCACCGCCCTCCCCCCCCCCCCTTAGTATTACTGATTCACCCCCCCTTAGTATTTCTGAGATGTTTTTTAAATACAATTTGCCCTCATGCTGCTCTAAATAGCTTGAACAAACAATTGTGATGGCATTTGAACCAAGAAAAAGACCTGTTTAATTTCAAATGCTTGGTTAATTTTGTGCTTTCTATCTGTGTTCTTGTGAATCTGGTAAGGAGTGTTTCTTCCTTGTTGGCAATGGGGAGAAGGAGACTTTGGGAGGAGGCGGCTTCAAAGAAACAGGGTAAATATGTTAAGAGTACCCCTCGAGGGAGTAGGAAATAGAGAACTTGCCGCTTGGATGTTGCAGGAAAGTGGGAAATAGTATAAATGTGAATTTGATTACTTCTGAACCGGTTGTGGATCATATTGCATGCCATTCCTTCTCAAATGGTAATGTAGCATGGAAAAGTTAAAATTAAAAATTTGTATTATAGGTATAAATAATTATAATTTTTTTTACTAATAGTATTTATAATATAATATTTTAGTTTTATGTATAGATTTTTTTTTTAAAGGGGTAAATGCTTTTGACCGGAATCTATGAATTGGTGGGGTCACAAATGGGGGACCTCATCCTTGATATACACATTCAACAATAACTCCCTTTGTGGGGTTTGAACCTTGACGGCAAGAACAACAACACCACAACTTGACCATCATGCTATGCCAATACCAGCAGTTTTGAGTATAGATTAATACTAATATTATCATTAAGTTATATTTAAACATGCATATTTACTATTTAGTTATATATGTTATTTCATAAATAAATCAATATTACTTTATTGGCATTTTAGCATATTTGAATATTAATAAATATTATGATTTTTATATGGATGTACCCAGTTCCCACCAAAAAATTCGTATATAAGTGTACCATAACACATACCCATATCCAACCCTGATTCCTCTAGATCTTTCATTGCAAGTAGATACTTTAATAGTGTTCCATCCTCACCCAACTTTGTGGAAGAAAACGGGTTTTTCAAATACAAGACTACCTTTTTCAGAAGTTTGATATTTGTTTTTAGACTTTCCCATAGATTCCCAGTGGAAGGGGCATTCCAAACTTTCGGGATCAATGCTACTTTTCTCAATAAATAAAATAATGTAGTGAAAGAATATATTGGACATTGGAAAATATGCAAAGATGGGAAACACTTACTGAGATGGACTGCATTTCAAATTCAAGTGTAGCACAAAAGCATTCACACAATCGTGGTTGTTTATAGTATGTTCACAAATATGTTTGATAGATATATGATATGTATCTTTTAGGGCTTTCCTTGACAAAATACTCATTGGATGGAAAACCCTAATCATCTCATGGCTAATGCATGCTAACTCTTCATATATCGCAGGTGGACAAAATGTTACTTAAATAGTAACTAAGGCTAAGAGATACGAATATATGCTAACTTATAAGCATGATAATATGCTATTAGGTACCCAACAGTCAAGTCACTAAAAATACACAATTTTAACAGCAAAATGTGTTCCTATGATGATTATCAATATCTGTAAGATCTGAAGCCATTTTGGTTTCTATATTTAGTATTTTTTTTTATTAGAATTGCTATGCTACACGATGGCTAGTATTTAGTGACTCCAAGATTAAAGTTTTGGCATGTTATTTTTTTGTTTTCGGATTAAACAAGTTTTTGAATATTTGCCAAGACTACGCAAATAAGATTTATGGGAACACTACTAGACCTTGGTAAACAAATTCTAAACTAATGCAGATATTGTCACAAAAAATAATTGAAAGCAGGTAAGCCCTTGACAGAAATATGACAACTGCATTTCTCGTTTGATTTGGCAATGACAATCTTCCTTGTTTCCGTCAAATTGGTTTAGGGTACTCCTTTGTAGGGCTTCTTTGCTCTGAATCGGGTGCCCTTCCTAGGCTATCCTTTCTCTGATGCCAAATCTAAGAAGAATGAATGGACAAAGTTTGAGAGATTTGGATGACACACACTTCAATGTGTGGTTTGTATTTATTATTGAATGGGGAGTTACATGGTTACTACATCATTAATATAAGCAACCTGCCTATGCCTACAAAGTGTAGTCTCACATTATATTACATTTTTGTTACCTCAAGTCAAGAACAGCTTTTAACGATATCCTTTGGGACACACACTACCTCAAATCAGATGGCCATTTGAGATTCACCAAATCATTGGTATCACTTTTATTGTAGATACGTGCAAGCACATTGAGGCTGGCATCAAATCTCGTGTTTTATGCAGCATAGCCAATCTGCCCAATAGATAATTGGGGATGTACACATCTTCCAGCTCCATTTACAGCATTGGAATTTGCCAACAGGCATAATCTGTTATGCCAACTTGACTCCTGCTTGTTCTCGTTGATCATTTTTCAAGGACATCAGTCATGGTTGCGTGAAAGAAGACAATCACCATACTGAAGACTATCAAAACCTTTGTCCAACATGTTTTAATATACTTTTAGGTTTGTTTCTAACTTTATGCATTATGTCCGATTGAGTCATTGGACTATATAAGTAACTTTAAGCAAGATTTACAGAAGATGCTAGAGACAAGCAATAACATTCCATCCTTAAAGTGACGGAGAAATTGAAGTAGTCAATCACACATTTTCCAAATGTTGTGAATGAATAATAGTGTACATCTGCACACTTGGGATTACAACTTAGCATACATACAAACCTACAAGATGTCTATTCATAGTTCTAAAGAGCATAATCCATTCTAGATAATTTATAGCTTCAATGTATGACAGCTCTCGACATTGCTTTTTTTAACACTGGTGCTAGAAACTAGTGTGAACTCGAGGAATCTGAAAAATTCAAAAAAGTGGAGAAATTCCTCAAAACACATATAAGAAGCACATTACCAAGCTTAGCAACTTTTGACTCACTAACAATACAAGAGTGTTTATGATTCACATCAGACATCAGCCGCTTTTCTGTATTGGTGAGGTGGTTTGGTTCCAAATGCAGAAAGAGCAATTCAAGGTCCTCAGCTGAAGCTCAAATCACTCTATAGTTATACAGTCCTTACACCTTACTTTGCATTGCTAGTGAGACTTCATTTATCTCAAGTCTTCCTCCAATGCATCCCGTATTAAGTTTTCAGCTTCACAAACCTTGTTACTTCTGTTCTGCCTTTTGCAGTCCAGTATCCATTAGATTCGGACCGTGCACACTTGAACCCAACATAGAATGATGAATTTACTGCCACTTTCTCAATTCACACTCAATGTGGCACTCATTAGCTCTTCTGAGTTGTGAATAAGGGGTAGTTTGTAAATCGAGCAAAGTGCTATACCGTTTTGCAGCTTTAAATTGAGTTTTTGCAACTGGCTACCCATGCATTAGTGATTATTATTTATTGATAAAGAGAAAAAGATCCAACCATAAGTACACAGTTTCACACATCCCCAAGGCAAATGCACACACATTCTAGCAAATATGCACCTCTTGCAAATAACACAACAAACTTAATATGAGTAATGCTGTGAGATGTGCTGTCAGTGTGTCACACTCAACAAACAGCAGAAAAGAAATCCACATCATTAATGATTTCCACATCTTCTAATTGAATCACACCTTACCATCTTGGTCAAGCAACGCCCACAAAAGCTGAGATGGTTGAAATATAGGTGGCCTTTGTAAACAATATTGGTTTTGTAACAATTGTAGTTATTTTCTTCTCATCTACTAAGCTAGAGACATACCAATGAAGGATATGCATGCTGGATGAATCTAAATATAATTATTTCTACACATTTTCAATGCCAAACAATTCTTCTCTGAATTTAGTCAATAAAAATAACCTTATTTTCTATCCCGTCTCTTTAAATTGTACAAGTTCATTGTGTGCATCTTTTTATCCATTTTCATTGTATTTTCAATGTATTTCAGAGTAATTAGGTAGAACCCATTCTTAGTTTATTTGAGGATTTCCCCTTGTGCAAATCTTGGGTTTGGCATAGATCACCAGTAATTTTTAATATTTTGCAATGAGTAATATCAACTTTTGCATTGCCCCTAGAAACATTGAGGTTCTAATATGAGCTCGCTTTTGACGAAAACAAAAAATATAAATAAAATTGCCACCACTCCTTTCCTTCCTTGGTCATTTAGGAGCTTCCTTGTGACAAGTATGAAAATATAGATAAATTTTGGCATATTTTGACAAAATTTGGCATGTGTCCGATACAAATTATAAATTAGATTACCGCCAAATTAGATTATCAATTATATTGAGTTTGTGACTATTCTTCGAGTTGAGAAATTTATTTCATTGTAGCTTATCAGACAATTTTGTGATTATAGACCCTTTTATGTTTTGCAGACATTGAGAATAACAATTGTAGGAGTTGAAATTTTGGAAACAAATAGTGGCGACATGCGTTGGTGTCTAGACTTCAGAGACATAGATTCTCCTGCTATCATCATTTTATCTGATGCATATGGAAAGAAAGGTGCAGAGGGTGGAGGGTTCGTCCTATGTCCCATGTTTGGAAGAAAGAGTAAAGCTTTTATGGCATCGTCGGGTAGCACAAACACAACTATCATATCAAAAATGGTACATTTGGTTAACTAGATTTTGTTGCATGCATTGATTTTATAGTTACAAGAATGATGAAAAACGCATAACATCCCCCAGTGCATGTTCAAAATCACTGAAATTTATAAGCTTATCTTGTAATATTTGTTTTTGGTTGGTTTTACTTTTCAAATTTATTTATTGCGACAAACTGCCTATGGAACTATTGTAACAAACGATATTCTCTCACAGACAAAAACTGCGAAGTCAATGGTAGGGATCACGTTGACTGTAGATAACTCACAATCAATGAGTGCTGCAGAATTTCTGAAGCAACGGGGTAAGTGCTTGATATCATAGTTTGAAACTGTTTTATGCACTAGACGTTTTCAAAAGCCAAGTTTTGAAGTACTAAAATTGATTTCTATTTAAATAAAATTGATGGTATCCTACAGTTTCAAGCAAGAATTCTTTTGTTATGGTGTTAGGTTGAACTAATTTTCAGTTAGATTTCAAATGATTTCTGTGCAGACCTATATTTATTAATATTTTATTTGTAGAATTATGTGGCCTTGATTACAACAACAATTTGTGGAAAGATTATTGTGCTATGAAATGATACACATGGTTGTTGATAAAAAGCTAAGAGCAAAGGTGCTTGTTTTTGGGACATTGTTCCAAAACCAGAAATAGCATTCTGTTAAAATTGATAATTAATATGTAATGATTTATTCTATGGGTTGACAACTTGATAATTCTTTGATCACATAGACAGAAATTTGTTATTCACATTTGATGTTTAAGGACCATGGCAAACTATATCTTTTGAAGGATATTTTCCCATTGACGGAGACTTTGCCTTCTGTGTTCAGAAAATAGCCTTCATAACTGGAAATGTGTCTTGATTTGTCTTTTAAGAAACAAGGGTTAATGTATCTGCTTTTTTAAAAATTGTTTTAAAATGCCTTGGTCTTAGGCTCTTAGCTTCTTATTCAAAAATCTCATTGATAGTGGAAATAATAAATAATCTTATTCCTTTTGGGTCAAATGAAACTGTGGCTGCTTGCTAGGTAGAAGTTTATGAAGAGTTTCTCCAATGTGAAATATAAGGAGTACTTATTTATAAAGATAGAATATTCATGTGGTAGATAGAATATTCATGTGGTAGCCCATATATTGATGACATTAGTAGATAAATCCAAACAAGAACCAAGGCACAGGATTGTGATATTAAGCATGATATGGTGTGAAAAATCAGCTTTGCGGGAACAATCTTTTGCCACAAAACATGACATTTGCATAAATAAAGATAAGTCTTGGCAAGGGAGGACCACTTTGTGAAGAGACATTTGAGAGAACTGATAGAGATTAGGCAATATGATATAATAGTAATAGGGATGGATGATTTGCAATTCTTGGAGATTTCTAATACAACCTTAAACAATTTAAAGATATATAAACAAATGTATGGAAAAAACAATAATTAATGAATGGGGCCAACTTTTCAATAAAGCCTTATATAATCCCCTTATGTCATGTATTTAAGGAAATATGAAAGCAATCCAAAACACCATATCTTTGATCTATTTGTTCCATGAAGACAGCTTAAAATGTTGGAATAAAAAACTAGCACATAGTTGTATCTAGACATATACTATTATGTTCCTTTTGGAAATCTCAATTCTTTAATATAATGAATGTTACTTCAATACATATTCACTCTGCTATCGAAATCTGCAGGTCAGGCCCGGAATCGGAGCTGGGTATGAGCTGAATTCGCCCTCAGGTTCGTCTCGGACACTCAGGGTGCACTCGAGATGAACCCGGGGGCAAACTCGGACGTACTTGGGAGAACCCACGCCCATGGGTGCCCAAAAATGGGGTTGAATGGTCAAAAAAACAATTTTTTAACATTTTAAAATTTACAAAACCCTAATTTCGCCCTAAAGATGCCTCTTTATGCTCTTCTCTCATTCTTCATCATTAAACTTGCATTTTTCACATTTTTTCCTCTCCAAGCTTGTTTTGAGGGTGCCCAAAAGTGGGCCCACAAGTAAAAAAAGTTTTTTAACATTTTAAAATTTACAAAACCCTAATTTTACCCTAAAGGTGCCTCTTTCTCCTCCTTTCTCTCGTTTTTGATCATTATACTTGCATTTTTCACCTTTTTTTTCTCTCCAAGCTTGTTTTGAAGGTGATTGCATTTTTCTTCAACGGTGAAGGCTACGGAGGTGTGAGACACGCATCAAAGGTGAGCGAATATTCATTTTTTTCAAGTTTTCAAGAATTTTTTTAAAGGTTTTTCAAGTTTAAGAAGTTTTGAATTTTTTTTTTACAGTTTGTATGCCTAATAGGGGGTTATAATGCTGATTTTTAAAATTTTTTTTTTCAATTTTTTTCAATAATGTTGGGTTTTCCATTTTTGATTTTAGCTTCATTATTCATACATAATGGTTGGAAGTGCAAGTGGAAGCTCTAGTTCAGTTGCCCATGTTTGAACTAAAGAGAGTACTTTTAAAATTGATGCCGATTTGCCACTTTGGCATTATACAACAATGATCAAGTAAATGTCTGGTGGTGGGAGTTTTCTTTGGCAGTGTAACAATTGTGAGATAGAGTATACTAGCTCATACTATCGAGTGAAAGGTCACTTTTGTGCCATCCCTGGATGTAGAATAAATTTTTTGCAAGGTTTAGATGACAAAAGCTCTAATTTTGGATTATATTAGAGAATAAGAGGAAACCAATAGGAGAAGCAAAAAATGAAAGACTGATCATTCTCTTTCTAAGGCAAGCTTGAAGAGGCCTCCTAGTGGCTCCACAAGATTAGTTGGTCGACATCCTTTCATGCCAATGCTGCCATCTTTTGAATTAGAGGATGTTGTGGTTACAGGAAAAGAGGCCCATTGGATAGGACCTTCAAAAATGAAATTAAAGAGGTCGCAGATCAGAGTGTTGCTTGTTGCATTTATGGCAATGGCTTCCTTTTAACATTGTTAGATCATCTTATTTTTGGGACATGGTGCATACCCTTTTCAATACACCTCATGATTATGTTTGTCCTGGGTATGAAAACGTGTGAACCACCTTATTGGCGAAGGAGAAAGCTTTTGTAGAGACACAATTGAGACACATCAAAGATACATGGCCGGGAACAGGTGTGTCCATCGTTTCTGATGGATGGAAAGATTGCAAAAATAGGCCATTGATCAATGTTATAGCAGTGTCCCCTAAAGGGACGATGTTTTTGAAAGCAGTCGATTGTGAGGGGCAAGTGAAAGATGTAAGTTATATTGCCAATATCCTCATAGAATCCATTGACATGGTGAGGCCTCAAAATGTTGTCCAAGTCATAACGAACAATGCTAAAATTGTAGGGCAGCTGGGTCTATGGTGGAGGCTACATATGGTCACATTTTATGGGCACCATGTGCAGTCCACTCACCCAATTTTTTTTTTTGGTTACGCTAGAGGTATCCCTACGACCTAGCCTAGTGCCCCACCCGCCTTACCTTGGACTTTCAAATTGCCCTTTTAAATTGTCTCTCAATTTAGTCATGCAAAAGATTGGCACACAAATTGATTGGGTCAAACAAGTTTACATTGAGGGTGAGGAGATTCATATGTTTGTTACTAATCATCACATGTCACAATCCATAATTAGGACCTTCTCCAAGTTGGAGTTGTTGAAGGTAATTTAATTTTTATTTATTTTTTATTTTTTTATAGTTGATATATGACGTGTATTTGTTTGTGCTACATTAGGTAGCTGAAACACGATTTGCATCTCACACACTCGTCTTAAGACAACTTGTGAAGGTGCCATAGGCCTTGAGTGTTATGATCATCAACACCTTGTGGAGTGTACGGAAGTAGTCAAACACAAAAAGAGCCCAAAAGTAAGAGCATTGATCCTTGATCATGATTGGTAGGATCATGTGGAATATGTTTTGAGTTTCACCGAGCCCATCGTGAGCATGATTAGGTATGTTGATACTGATCGCCCATTTTTGGGTGAAATTTATGATGGCATGGACTGCATGGTAGAGAAAATAAGAGCAATAATAGAGGCCAAGGAACATGACCCAATGGAAACATTTTTCAAATTTGTGCAACAAATTGTTGACTGTTGGAACAAGATGACCTCCCCTTACATCTCTTAGCATTTGCTTTGATGCCAAAGTTTTATAGCGCATAGATGATTGCATTGCTAAGGAGGGTGCCACCATATAGAGATGCGAAGGTTGCTACTAGCTATAGCGTTGCATTTAAAAAGATATATTCAGATGGGGAAACTAGAAATATTGTCTTGAGGGAGTTTGGCCAATTTGTATCTACAAAATATCATGATACTGTGGCTCTTCAAGGTAGATATGGGATGGATGTTGATGAGTGGTGGTATGTACATGGTCAAGGTTCCATTTTCTTGCAGCCTCTTGCAATTAAAATTCTCTCCCAAGTATGTATCTTTTTTATTTTTATCGTTTTCCATTTGATGCTATCATATTAAAATATTTTTATTTTATAATTGATAATTATGTTTTAACTAAGTTTTTAACTAAATATTGTATGCAAACTCAACACGTTGCAAGTTCTTTTGCAACTGAGCGGAATTGGAGTACATACTCCATCCACGTGGTCGAGCGCAATTGTTTGGGTGAAAAAAAAGCAGAGGATTTGGTCTACGTACACTCCAACCTTTGTCTATTGTAACATAAGAAACCTGAATATAATGTGGGTGTTGCAAGAAATTGGGATCTAGCCCTTGGGTGTGCTGATTTAGATGCCACAGTTGCATAGCTTTCCCAAGTCTCTACAGATGAGGCAACTCTGGTACTTGGCCGAGACGTAGCTCGTGAGAGTGGAAATCCAATGGATTGTGGTTCAAATGATGTTGAATTTGAACCAAATGATTACCTTGGGCTTGTTCTTGATGCTTTAGATGAAGATGAATATGGAGATTAAACTCCATATGGCTTGTAATTTGAATTTTCATTGCGTCATGACATTTTGAGACTCGAAAGTTGAATATTATCCTTTTTGCAAATTATGAATATGATATTATGAATATTTATTGGCAATTATGGATTTATATATGGGAAAGTTACATTGTATGGATTGTAATAATGGGAGTGACAGTTTATGCTTTATAATTTTGCTGTTTGAACATATTATATATATATGTATGTATGTATGTGTGTATGTGTGTATGTGTGTAACTTAGCATGTATGTATGTACTTGCGAATCCGTATAGGTACCCGAACCGATAATTTAGCATATCCAAAGTGATCTTTGTGATAAACAAACTTAATATTTTAGTAATCTTGAGTGCTTGAGGCACAATTGACAATCATAACCAACAATGGTTTTACTTTTCATCATT
Organism: Cryptomeria japonica; assembly: GCF_030272615.1. Classification (NCBI taxonomy): domain Eukaryota; kingdom Viridiplantae; phylum Streptophyta; class Pinopsida; order Cupressales; family Cupressaceae; genus Cryptomeria; species Cryptomeria japonica. The sequence continues at coordinate 317,623,956 of NC_081413.1, read as the reverse complement.
AATGAATCCGTTATAGGTTGTAAAGTAATTTGTTTTTGCAAAATAAATGAAATAAGCATGTTGGAGATTAAACTTTCAGAGTAATGTTCAGTGTGATAAGCCTTCTCACATGGAATATGAGTTTTTCGTAATTCTTGTAACATGATGTCATCAGATTTTGCTTGCCATGGATTCTAGGAATTTATAGGAAAGGTTTAATCTTGCATATTGACTTAGGATTTCAATTCCCAACATTAAGTGAAGTTCCTCATTAAATAAATTAACATTTGTAAACATTCAATCCATGCACATTTCTCGCTTTGCTTCTTTCTCACAAAATTTGGTATCAAAGTCTTATTTATTCAACCATTGGATTGTAAAGATAATTTTGAATGTTGATCCTAATGGCTTGAACAATAGATTCATGGAACATTGAAGGGGCTTTGTTGGTAAAGAAAGAGATGACACAGATTTCACAGTGACAAACTGCAGAAATTGCACTAGGATTTGTAGAAATTATAGGTACTAGGAACATAAATCTTTGGTGCAAATTGTAGACATTATTGAAACAAAGAATAGAAATTGTTATGGGGTTTGTTAACGTGTAGACTTGTAAGGAGCCACACCCTAGGATTTGATTTGAAGGGACCCGAAACCCTTTACAACTAGTTATTGAATGGATCTGGAACCCTCGACCAAAATGTTGTCATAAAAAAAGAAACATGAAAACACCAGACAACCATGGGTTTTTTGACTCCCATAGCCATATACATGGGTTTTAAAAATAGGCTCCCACAACCAAAACAAAAGCTGCTAGAAGAACAACCAACTACCATCCTAAATCCAGAAAAAGACTAGAAAAAAACTCCAGCCTAAGCTCCCTCAACCGAAAACCCTCTAAGATTTACATTTAGCACTACTCTTATGGGAGTGGAGAGTCATGTCAAAAGAGGGCTTATAAAACTTAGCTTTCTTACCCTAAACAGTAATTCAACCCTCTTCCACTTGCTCTGCCTTACCATGCCAAGCCAACGAACCCATCTCTAGCCCACCTTCATCTTGAGAATGAATGCCAGTAGAAAGAGCATCCACCATCTCAGAGGTATCATCAAGTTTTCTCCCTAGAGGCATAACATTGTCAGAAAGGCCACCAGATTTGATAGCCTGAACGCTATCACAAATTTTTTTAGCTTGGGGCCCATTCCCTCTCTCTTTAGGGGATTCAACATGAATATCTTGCACAACTTCATCAGCGCCTCCGTTTGTGACATCCAGAGAGGATGCCGCATTACCCTGTGAATCCATCGTGACCACTTGAGAAAAGCTCCTTTGTTGCTCAAGTTTTTTCTCAACAGTATAATGCTGTTCAGAAGCACCTTTCCACCAGGAAGCCTTCATTGTCGTTTTTCTCAAATCCACATTGTGCAGCCGCATGACCAATTTTATAACATCTTCTACACCAGAAGGGTATCCCTTCATAGTCCAAAGATTGAACCCATCAACTAAAATCTCAGAAGGCAGCCCTTTTGAAACATCCATTTCAACCAGAATACAGGCAAAGGTGGAATGAAGAATATCAGATGATTCATCATCCACCATCAAAAAATCTTCGAGGGCTTCTCCCACTTCCTCTAAAAGAGGATCAGCCCATAGATGAAGGGGGAGATTAGGAAGCCAAACCCAAATCGTGATCTTGTTAAACGTTTCAGAAGAAGGATTGAAATTTAGAGTGCCAAGGTTTAATCATATAAGATTATATTTCTGTCCTAAGCATTCTCAAATTTTGCAACAAAAAACCCTTTAGCCATGGGGTAAATGTGAACTTTACCAGTAATGAGTGGCTCCTAGTGTTCTGAGATCCAGGAATGCAGCTCAGGGAGGCTAGGCCAAAAACCCCTAAACCGACAGCTCACACCTTGTGTGGAAAAAACAAAAACATTATAATCTATTTCCTCTTCCGTCTCCGCCTTCAGCTTAATGGAAATGGCATTTGCAATAGGAATAAAGCCTCCATCAAACGATTGTCTCTTCAACCAAGTTACAATGAGTGACAAAAAGTATCTCTCATGGGGGCAACTGAGTTTGGTGTTAAGGTACTGCATGGCAGCATTCCACTCTAGAGAACTAGGTAACCAAGTGTGACCCTATTTATGTTGGCATTGCAGCCTTTGACAACAAAACAGTGTTGGTAGTAATAATATCAAAAAATGCAAAAAATAATCAAGATATGAAATCGAAATTGCGATAAACTCATAAAATTTATATCAACAGAGAAATCAAACCGAATTTTATAGTGGAAAACATCTATCTTCAGCCTTTTGGGAATTCTAACATTTTAGGAATGTACCCATGACATCAGGTTAACCAAATCACTTTTTGCAATTTCTCTCTCAGAAGATGAGAGAATAGTTATCCTAGAATTACACATCTTGTAATCACTCTGATTCTGTAACAACTGAGTTTGGTGTGCAGGTACTTCATGACTGCATTCCACTCAAGAGAACTAGGTAACCAAGTGTGACCCTATTGATGTCGGCATTGCAGCCTTTGACAACAAAACAGTGTTGGCAATAATAATATCCAAAAATGCAAAAATTAATCAAGATATAAAATCAAAATTGCGAAAAACTCATAAAATTGATATCAATAGAGCAATCAAACTGAATTTTATATTGGAAAATATCTATCTTCAGCCTCTTGGGAATTCTAACCTCTTGGGATTTTAACATTTTAGGAATGTACCCATGACATCGGGTTAACCAAATCACTTTTTGCAATTTCTCTCTCAGAAGATGAGAGAATACTTACCTAGAATTACACATCTTGTAAAATTTCCAATTCTTGGCTAGATAAATCACTTAGAAATAAAGTTAAAATATACCTTGGGTAAAAAAATTGAAACTCAAGATAATATCAAGTAAGTACAGTAGAAGTTGAATTCTGAAATAAATCTTTATAGAAGGTTAGGAGTTGCATACACCATACACCAAGCCATTTCCTATTTTGAGTCCTTTTGAACACTCTATCCATGATCATTGCTTGAGGACAAGCTATCTTGGAAAGGGCAGACTGTCATGCCCCATCAAACTAAGAATAAAAGGGCCTTGTAACTTGTTAATAAACTATTTTTTTTTTCTTGAATAAACAATTGGGAGTCACCTTCAGCCTGTCAGAAATTGTCCACCAATTAAATATTTTATGAGAACCAATTTCGTTTCTCCTTAAGTGGATGTGATTATAAAATCATGTCTTCAGCCGACAACCCATAGAGGCTGTCAGAAATCTGTCAGGTTTGGTTCCCTTAAACTTGCATCAAACAAAATAATGCTACGTCAGATTTAGGAAGACTTAGGAGCAGCGATATCCAAATAGGATTAATGAATACAAGAGCAGTGATTTGGAACTAGTGACTTGTGTTATTAAACATTGTTAAGTGTAGCAATTACATCTTGTAAAGACAGCACTTAGTTAAGATTCTATTGACACCGATTTGTGGTTAATATGTTATATAATTAATATTTGCAAATAATAAAAATAAAAAGCAATATATATAAGAGGTGTGATTTGTTTATTTAGAGTTAAGTTAATGAAAATTGGTGTCCCTAAGATAATCACTTCTCTTGGAAGAGACAAGTCCTAAGGAATACATCCTTTCTTAAAAGGACATAAGGAATGTTGGCAGAGATTCAATTGCTTCTAACACATGATTAGTAATAGGAATGTTTGATTAATGTGGATAAGATTCCGTTAAGCTTATGTTTAATCCACCATCCCATTATAGACGGGAGGCAGGACATATGAGGAGGGCAAGTAGCAAAAAGGTTCATTCAAGTAGTGGTAACCCTGAGTGGGGCTGGGAGGCCGAATGGCAGGTGCCATCAAACGAGCTCCTAGTCTTGATAGATAGGCTCAATGCACCTTGTATGATCTCTCAAGTGATTCATAGGCTCAAACGAGCGCCTAGGCTTGATGGATAGGCTCAATGCACCTTGTATGATCTCTGAAGTGCTTCATAGTGTAGAAGGAATTTTGGGAAAAGCCCTAAGGGAATCTCATGTACATTAAGAGTATTATAATGGTGAGTAGAATTTCCTTTGGAACATTGTTGAAATATATGTTTATTTTTGTATTGATGACTAACCGGTTGCTGGATCTAAATCAAGGCATTAATCCAGACTTCAACTAGGAATTTTAGGGCAAATTGACTAATATCTTAATAGGGAACATTACAGCAACGGAGGCTGGACATAATTCCATGCTAATTTAACATTCATCAATGAATCAACATTTATACATTTGATGGGCAGTTTGGTCCTCCATACATCCACTCCATTGGATGCAAGTTTTGTATTTTGCTATCTTCTCTAGTTCTTGTCACAACAGAAATTAGTTTAATGGCAAGCACCAAAATTATTCCAATATGTGAAAGGCACACTTAACATTGGCATTATGCACCAACAATCTTCAAAGTACACAAAATGTGGGTTGGTCCATTCTATTGAGACTATGAGATCTGTTCTTGGCCTATGTATTTGCTATAAATTCATGATGCAAGAACATCTTGGGATGGTACAACCTTACATCAACCAAAAAAGGATTTGTGATTCTTAGGTATAGGTATATGGAATAAAGTGAATCATCTTTGATCAAAGGTCAGGTTGATAACAAATGAATGCAAAGAATTATATGGAAGCAAAGATTTATCAAATGGAAATAAAGAATCAGCCCAAAAGTGAAAAGTGAGGTGAATATGAAGAGACAAGAATGCAAAGAGTGAGTTTAAATGTGAAGAGAAAGTGTTGGAAAATTGATCTCTTAAATGGATTTTCAGTAATGAGACTGGGCGAGGTGGTAGTGGAGGGGGGTTGCTTGTTTTGGTAGAGCAAGACTTTTGGAGAAAGAGAAAAAACTCACTTTGGATTTTGTAAAAGGAGATAAAAGGGAATGAATAAAGTTTTGAAATCTTATCATAAAGTTTTCAATCTTTGTTTTTTCATCTTGTTCTTGATGGTTTTTAAATTTGAATAAAAACCATAGCATTTAATGTCTTCCTAGTGCATCATGGATATATGTATCAAATATGTGTTTTGGTTGAAAGGACATGGGATTGTTATTAGAGTGGTCAAAAAACTAGTTTTAGGATTTAGACTCGGCCCAAATTGGACAACCCAAATTTTTGATTCAGACTTGGGACTCACCATGGAGTCAGCAAAAAAAAAACAAAAGAAAAACTTAGAATTACACAAAAGAAAATAATGCATTTAGAGAACATAAAAGTTTAATTTGTCATAATTCAAACACTACATGTCATATGATCCTTGAACTCCCAAAATTTGAAAATAGGTATGACTACTACTGCTTGTCCAATACTAAATAGCCAAATATCCTCCCCCTTAAATGGATATGTTAATGTGTAGCTAGGTCGGATCCTTCTAGCACCGACCTAGTACACTTGATGGCTAAGTGGCCTGTCGGCCTTAGCCATATTGATGGTTCAATTTGATATGTAAACATTGTTTAAGTCTGGCCCTAATCGGGCGCCACATGTAACTTGTAATTGAGCAAGACCTATATGGAACTTGTAATTGTATTGGACAAGACCTATATGAATGTAACTTGTAATTTATAGGTCTGATCCTATTCTTGGTGCCAAAACAATAAGGCCCACCTAAAGTCTATTAGGAGGCATTGAGGCAAATATATACAAGTTGATTTGTAATCATTCAATACCAATTCACATACAGCGAACTATCTCTGTCTACTTATCAGTGATCTGCCTTTGTCAAGCGAATTAGTGTTTCAGTCCAACGAATTCATCCTGATTACTTTCTTGGCTGAGCGAACATCATACTTGGCTGGGCGAACATCATACAAGGCTGGCAAACTTCCTTTCAAGGCTTCCGAATCCATTCACTGTAACAGTGAACTTCATCTAGGGCAGCGAAGTATTCAAGGACATAGCCTTCAGCATATTGGATCGCCTACAACAAGATAAGCTGCCCTAATTTGAAGTATGCTTCATGTGTGAAGCAAGATTGTAAATCTCCTACTGAGTTTAATTAATATAATCTGAGATCTATTGTTGCTGGGTTTTTCACCTCCAAGAGGGAGGTTTTCCCAGGGTAATGCTGTGTTATGTGTGTTGCATTTGTTATTTTCTGCTTTCTGTTACCAGTCTGATACTAAACTAACAGGATAACTATTTTCTTTTAGTAGTAGTTTGATTCAATCCATCAAAGATCGAATAGTTGTAAATTCTTGTAGATATTTTCATAGTTCCACAAAGTTTTGTGAGGGGAGAATAGTTTGGTGATGGTGGGGGGGCTGGCACAAACACATATAGTACTTGAAAAAGGGTTTTAAAAAGATAAACTTTGGCAAATTAGTAAAACTACTAAACAATAAACTTTAAAGTTATAAACACATTGCAGTGATTGCATTAAACATTTAAATTTTGAACAATAACATGAAAATGTCAAATTCAAAATTTATGTTGTATTTAAAATTTCATAATGATGATTAGAATGATAAATCTTCAAAATAACAAAATGGAGTGAAGTGAGGCCTCTAATCATCCACGAACTCCTCATTCTAGAACTGTTGGACTTTGCATGCTCAAGCTCCTCCAAATTAATACCAACTAGCCCTTTCTTCGTAGCATCATCATCAATCTATGCTGGCCTCTTTGGCTCTATGTCCCATTGTGATGTTGCACTCTCCTTGCATATGAGTGTGTTGCAGTCAATGAGAAATAAGACGCTATATACAATCACAAGCTTCGCTATCCTCCTATAGGTAAGCCTATTCCTCTTAATAGAGTGGATAAAGCTCTGAGTAGACCAGGTCCTATATGCGCAGAACTAGAAACTTGGGATAGCAAATGAATGGCTAGGGAGGTAGTCAAAAAAGTCAGCCCATACAAAGTCCACCACTGAACTGGGTCCTCGGATCCCCCTATGCCATAGTTTCCCTACCTATCATGGCCTCTACAAAATAAGCCCAAAGATGCAGATTTTGTCCAGTCAGTATGAATGATTTGGGAATCTACCTTCATCTCAATTTTGTATAGGTGTAATTCTCTACTAAGCTTTTGAATGTTATATTTCGGAGTCAATGCATAGGCGGGCATGTGCAAAGGAGTGCTGAGCTTCTCCCATCTTTGATGAATACTTGGCCAAATATGTTCATTGTAGAATCACAATGTGGGGTCCTTCTATCACATAATAGCCTTCAATTGTTCAAGCATAGAATCACTGCACTCATACACATCTCCAAGGCTAGGTGCATTGGCATCCCCATATCTAATCACTTTGAAGACTGGATTAATGGTGGAGGCTCTGTTTTGCATCACCCCCAAAAACATCACTTTTCACAACATCTTTCACCCTCTTCCCTTGCATTGTCTTGAACTCAGGCATCTGATTCGATTCTATTGTTCATAACCATTAGTTCCAATGCTTCTTGCATCTCATGTATCCTCTCAAAGAGAATGAAATATGATGGATATCTAGTCTCTACAAGTTTCAAGAATTCCTTCTTAGAGAAGGCCCTAAAGAGTGCACGTGAAGTGTGGTGGTTGCAAATAAACATCTACAAATCTCTAGCATCATTAACACCTATTTTAATCCAATCAATTTTTTCCCATGCCCTTGAGTGTATTATTAATGGCATGCACACGAGTCCACCAAATATGTCTATAAACTGCCCAATTAACTTCTGTGTAGCGTTGCACATATGGGCTATACTTGTCACTACTTGGACCATAATTTGTGGCGCAACCACCTCTATAGCATCTTTGAGGATCTAGAACAAAAAATTGACATCCTCGTGATGCCTTGACCAATCAACAACCTTAAGAAAATAGGTGCCCTCTGTACATGTAACAATGATATTTATGAGTGGATGATGCCTAATATTTGTCCACCCATCTATGACTCTGCTGCATCCACTTGTGACCCAAGATTCATTTTCTACATTAAAATATTAATCTTGTAATAATTCATATCCAAGATTGTGGTCCTCAATTTTGTCTCCCCTAGTGGCACATATGATGGTCCTACCCTTGTTATCTTTGTCACCACCTCATTATAAAAAGGAGAGCGAGCCACATGGAATAAAATGCCATTAGCAAAGAAAAATTTGTCGATGCCATCATGTGCCTCATCCTTCAATTGCACATTGAAAAATTTTGCGAGAGGTTTTGGAGCATCACTTGTCATTTTGTGTTTCCCCTTAGCCTTTGCTAGCCCTGAAGTAGAAGAAACTGCCATATGTGCAACTGATCTTTGCAAAGTAGTAGAAGTATAACCTTGCCTTTAGAGACTCCTTGGCCTTAGAGACAAAGAAGTAGATGTAGGTGCATTGTCTTCACTACCTGGACCACTCCATAACTTACTTATCTCAGCTCTATAGTTCATTTTTTTGACAGCTTCTCATAACATCCACACCTTTCCTTGGGATGTGAAGGAGATGGGCTTTGACTTTGGTAATGCTGCCGAATTCAAGCGTACAAAAGTGACACTTATACAATCTAGTGCCCTAGGTTTTATTTGTAATTGTGTTGCAAATTGTCTTAGAGGAGACTTGGGAACAAAGGGATCCTTAGCATATTTTTCTAGTTATTTGGAAGGGCAACTAATATTTGCACTCCCAATGGAACTAGTGGTTTCACCCCTATCTGCTTCTACACTTTCATCAAGTGCAGAATTGGATTTAGTTTCACTTTCAACATCTTCAACTTGTTGAAACTCAATCTCATCCTCACTCATGCTGTGAAAACTCATAGTGACACTACAGTAAACAATATAAAATTTCGTTTATAACATTAAATTTAAAATTGAAACTATGCATAATGCAAGGGATTAAGATAAAGATTTTATTTATGTTTTTATTACCTCAGGTTGCACAAAGTGCAGAAGCAGAGGATGCACATAAAAATCCTCTTAACCTTTGTTAAATAAGGATTTCACTTTTGTTTTTCTTACTTCAGGTTGTGTCAAGTGTAGAAGTAGACGATAAACAAAAGTTATAATCCTAATTTGACAAAATAAAAAAAAATTGAACATGTAAAACGTAACAATAAAATATGACAACTTGCTGTTATATAATTAAAAAATTTAAAATGTGATCAGGATTAATTAATATTATTCATTGAATCCTTTGCAAAACTAAACTATTGAATTTTTAATTTAAAATTGGAATTTGCAAAAAATTACAATCAACAATATAAACTAGTATCTCAGTTTGTAATGAAAGAAAGTAATTGTAAAATACAAAACAAAATGAGCCATGGAAGAACAATGTATTAGAAGCCTACCTCTTTGCTTGAGAAATGCTTTCATACCTTTGAGTTGGTGTCATTCTTGTTCTTGCTTTTCCTCTTGCTCTTCATTCTCACTCTTTCACCTTGTGGGCTTGCTGCTCTCACTCTCACTGCTCACAACTTTCAGTTGATAATTTGTAGTGAGTTGAAATGAGGCTAGAAGGCCAATTTATAGAGTTTTTGGGGTTTGGGTGGGGCCTATAGGCCGTTAGAGTTTGGGCTTGGGCACAAGTCTCATTTATTTTTGATTTAAAAAATTACTTTTTCTATGCTTGTGCTGTAGGAGACGCTTAGGCATCCCTTGGAATTCCGCAAAAAAGGGATGTTCTAAAAACATCCCCTCTAAGAAGGAGATAGCTTAGACTTTTCAAGATGATGGGGGGATGCCCCTTCTAAGTCTCCATGACCTGAGACATCCTTGTCCCAAAAACGTTGGGATTTTGGGAGGGACATGTCCATGTGGTACTTTGGATATTTTTCTTTTGATCCATACAATAACTAATAATCCTATTGCCATTCCAAATAGAAGGGTAACTATGTCATTTAGAATCCATATAAGACTAAGATTTCTTTTGGAAATGCCAATTGAGAAAATGATTTGATAGCTTGTTTTTCTAGATCTTCTATATTAATAAACATTTAATGATCAATCTCTTCCATAATAATATTTGTACTACCCAAAATTATTGTGATATCAACTAATTGCATTCTTTTGACTAGTTGAGGGGGGAATATCCCTTTGCTTTTTTGCAAATACACAAATATATGTGGAATGAGCAATATCACATCTAGGCGGATAGGAGTAGGATAATGGGCAATCGTGCTTTTATGCCTATCATGGTGTAAAACTATTGATACATATATTTCTAGACAAACCTTTTAGAATAAGACTGATAGAAATATGTATGGGTTTGGGGAAATCTCAGGGACCTCCAAATATTGGGTATTTGTTATCAAATGAGGTCAATTGCTAGCAGATGAAGACCATTTTGATACAGAGCCAAATCCTTAGTGTTAGTATTGTGGGAAGTGTTCGAGAACCCAGCAATATTTTCATCAATCATTAGAGGAGTAGTAATGTAGAGGTTGAGAATGCTCATCAATAAAATTCCAAGGTTTAAAAGGTCTTGGATGGACAGTCTTAGAAGGCAATTAACTCCACATAGAGGCTCTCCTAACACTCAAAGTAGAACTATTGAAGGGAGGAAAGAAATTGTTAATGTGAGCTTGCCCTTGTGTTCTATATCATGGAAAGAGGGTGCAAGTGTGTCCTTAATGTCAAGAAGAGATAGAGCCATGACTAATAAGAATGTGAGTTGTAGTGTTAAGGAGCCTTAGCTGGAGTAGATTGCAAGGAGGAGCGATTCTTCACTGATTTGTCTTCATCTATGTGTGAATCATACAAACAAAGGGTACTTAATGCCTTCAACATTTATTATGTGTTAGAAGAAGTAATCAATCCAGTAGATTTGAAACCACAATGGGGAGATCTATGCCTGCATGTGGTGATCTTATGAAGAAGAAGAGGCAAGCATCTCTGATTAAAAGTATCAGTAGAAAGTGGGTAGAGAACTACTGGAATATTTGTATAAAGAGTGGTACCTCCCACTGATTTTATGGTAGACTGAACATTGGAAAATAAAATGCTTCTCAGATCCAACCTCTTTGATAAAGAAAAGATGATAGATTCTTATATTGTAAAATAGAGGGGTTCATCTTAACATGAAGCTGATGGGAGCACACCTACAACTCGGTAAGGGGGATTCTCAAACCTGGAATTCAATAAGATATGGAAAAGTGCATGCATTGTATTGCTTGCTTTATAAGAGAGCATTTCTTTATTGTATTGCATGAATGGAGATGCATTTGTAAAATTTTTTTAGCAAGGGTGCTCAAATGCATTGTAACCAACTATTTATGGGCTCAATTTTTGCCAGGAGGAACGGAGTTTGATCAGATGCCTTTGTAGGATTCAGCGATGCTAAAAATGATTGAAAATTCTTAGCTGCTTATTTTTGTTTCTTTTCTTGGTAGTTCAGGAATGTTTTGAGTACACTTTGGTTGTTATTTTTGGCAGCTGGCATTATCCCTTCAAAATGACATTACAGAGCTTCTCTAGAAGAGAGACTGACAGCCACCCCTGACACTATTCTCTTCTAGCAACACCCTATGTGATAATTTTTAGGAGACTGTTCCTTCTTATACAGTTAGCCTGTCCCTATTATTGGAATTGGATGTCATGTGGGATATCCCCCCAAGAGTGAATACCTGGAGCTCTTGGATTATGCTGCTCAATTATCTGTTGCACTCGCTTTATATATTCATGTGATCTGTTCAATATGTCTATTTTAGCATTAGTAATATTAACTTAGAGATTAGTTTATGTGCTTTCTCTCTGGTTGTATTCAGTGGGAGGATATACTTTTTGGTTCTTTTTATTGCTTTTGGGCAATGGGGGACATCAAGTGAATGTGCACTAGGTTTAGACTGATTGTGTTTTTTCTTTAGTCTTCTATAAGCTAAACATTGGTCAGACATTAGAAAGCAGTGTTCCAAAGGGACACATTCCCAGGGGTTCAGGTGACATCCGCAATGGCTGGAACATCCTAGGGACTTGGGGGAGTTGAAGAAGATGTTCCCATTTTCAGGACTGGACAACCTGGTCTATTTGATGCACAAAAAATAAAAATGCAAGCTTTTAAGAGAGAAAAATACTAAAAGCTTTTTAAAACCTAAAATGGGAAGGGTTATGATTGCAAGTGCAGCACATTACATTTACTGTTTAAAATTCAGCTGCTTTTGAGTTTGTTAAAGTTATTTTAACAGCCATCTCACCTTTGGCCCCCTACTTTTCCCAAATTCTGGTAAAACTTTTGTCAAACTGTAATGTCCCTTTCTGGAACATTCCTGATTTTTGCCCTTACAATAATTCTTACTATAAAATGACAATAACTTTATCAAACATCAGAAATTCAAGATAATAATCAGACCAACAAATTAAAGCACAATCCTCAAAATCAATCAAATCGTGAATTATTTGGGAATTAACTTCACTAGAACACGAATGGGTCCCTGTATCTTCTAACTCCTAGCCCTAGAGCATGAAAGGGTCTCATACCTTCCAACTCCTAGCCGTAGAGTATGAAAGGGTTTTCATCCTTCCAACTTCTAGCCCCAAAGCATGAAAGAATTACGTCTTTCCAACTCCAACTTTTGATGGATTCATGAGTGATGATTGAATGAATGCTGATTTGATGTATTGGTGAGTGATGATTGATAAGTGATCCTTGAATGCTTGAAATGATTTCCACTTTATACTTTATTGGTGAAAGAGACACCTTTCATGATAATTGAGTCACCACTCTTCATTGCTGCTTTTTGTGAATAATAAATTGTTTTCCAAATTGATCCCTCTTCATCATGTCTGCCCTTTGCAAGAGTCACAACCTTCCACAATTACCACCCTTTTGAAGAGTACAACCTTTAATAATTTCTGCCCATTGAAATAACTTCCTCATTTTGTTCCTATTCCTTTCTATTAATCCTTCCTTGATTTATATGCTCAATTGTTTCTTTCTTCCTCCCTTGATGATTTCCTACCAAGGAAATGATCTCCCTCTTATATCTTATTCTTGAGGGAGTCCCAACCTTTCATGATTTCTACCCTTTAAAAGAGTCACAACTATTCACCCTTAATTGCTGTCTTTTGAAAATAATTATTTATTTCCAAATTGATTGATTGCATCCTTCTTTTATTGATCATTAAATGATGGATGGATGTCCTTCTCAAATGAAATGATCTCCCTTTTATCCCATATTTGAGGGAGTCACAACTCTTCATTTTATGCTTTTTGACCATTTGTTAAACTTAATTAAATTTTAATCATATCATATTTTTTTGTTCTAATTTATCATTAAATCCATTTAAAAAAGAGGACATTACACATCCCCAAAGATTTGTACCCATATCTCCACACTCCCCATCCCAGAATTTTAGATGAGCGCTCCGTGTTTTTCTCATATCTGCTGCAAGACTTTTTGCCTTAGAGCCAGATATAGCAGCTGAAGTTTATTTTCTCATTTGGTTGATGTGTGCTTGTGAGTTTATGTGCACATTTGATTGGGATTATTTGTTAGGTTTCAAATCAACCTTGAACTGAGACAAATCTGTCCATGGAAAGATGCTGCATGCATTCTCCATATTGATTGTGGGATTAGTGATTATGGCATTTTCTGATATAATTTGGAACTTCTCAGATTTCAAATTTTACTATTGTTGTTTATCATACTAAATTTTTAACTGGAGGATGTCTCTAATTCTTTTTGATTTTTGGTTTGGTGAATAGCCAAAGTTGCTGTGGGTGCTGAGGAAACACCCTGTGGCGAATGGTCTGTAACAAGGCTGCGCACTGCTGCTCATGGAACTGCTAATACTTTGGGCTTAACATTGGGTGTTGGGCCCAAAGGTGGGTTGGGTGATCAGGGTGATGCTGTCTCCAGGCAACTTATCCTAACTAAAATATCACTAGTTGAACGCCGTCCTAACAATTATGAGGTAAGCATCTCTTTCAAATTGTGATGTAGGATATTGCAAATCACACATTGTTCAGGCCTCCGAATAAAGGGGCTGTGATAACTCTAGCTTTATATTTTAGTTTTGTGAATCAAACTTGCTACACATGTTGATATGGTTTAATTTCCCATAAAAATCATGCCAAATCAGGAATCTTCAGTTAATCAAAGAGGCTGAAAACAAAGAGAAATATTAACTTTGTCTGGATGAAGATCTGCTGCTGTTAGAATGCAAACAAAACTCACATTAACTTTGTCTGGATGAAGATCTGCTTCTGTGATGTAGGATATTGCAAATCACACATTGTTCAGGCCTCCGAATAAAGGGGCTGTGATAAATCTAGCTTTATATTTTAGTTTTGTGAATCAAACTTGCTACACATGTTGATATGGTTTAATTTCCCATAAAAATCATGCCAAATCAGACATCTTCAGTTAATCAAAGAGGCTGAAAACAAAGAGAAGTATTAACTTTGTCTGGATGAAGATCTGCTGCTGTTAGAATGCAAACAAAACTCATGGGTTCTTGAACAAATCAACTAAGGAAGAACTTATAGATAAGACTAACAGATGGTTCAAATTGCTTGAATCAAAATTGGTACACAAGTTAGTAAGATTGATTTAGCATCATGTGGAAATATGTGGATCTTGGCTTCAACATGTGCTTTAGTCTGCCGTTTTGCAGCTAATAGTCAACCTATATTAAATAGCAGTATCTCAATAGAAAGAATAAGAGAGAAGTTTTTGCATGGATGAAGTTTTCCACTTTGTAGATTCCAAACAAGCTGATAACGCATTCATAGATCAAGAGTGTAATGAAACACTCATATATCATAGAGACCTATATTCTATGTTAAATTATTCTACCCTTTTCTTATAATTTAATATCTAGGAAGGATTCTTTAATTGTTTGAAACTTTGATAGACTATGATGCTTTTCTGGTTTTAAGTTTCTGGCATGTACCTGAACGTAACACTATTGCTAATGTTTCTGGCATATACCTGAACGTAACATCTATTGGCTAATGTGATAACCATTTCAGTGATTCTTTACTAATTGTTACAGATTTCTTATTTTCCTCACAATTAAAGGAAATTTATTAGTATGAATTGAAGCAGTTATTGTATGACTATTGTCTTCTTTATAATTGTGTTTTCTAGAGTTCCTAATGTCTGCAGTTTTCTGACATGCTTACCTTAAGGAAACCCCAATGATCTGAAAATGGCAGAAAATAGAGAACAAGTGAAGCAGAAACTTTTTATGGATGAAGCTGCCCTCTATCAGAATGCAAACAAGCTCGACTTTTTATTGAAATAGTAAACGAAAGAAGAACTTATAAGTAAAACTGACGTATAGATCTGGTAGTTTGAATATAAATTGCTACACATGTTGATACAGGTTGGGGCTTCTTCTGTTGCTTGTATCTGCACTTTTTGGCAGTTAAAGCATCAACCTTTAGAAGCATCTGAACACCAAATAACAGAGGCAGAAACTTAGTGTGGATGGACATTTCCATCTCGAAGAATTCAAAATAGGTGATAGCTCATTCATGAAATGATAAACAAAGGAACTGCTTGTAAATCATCTAGACCTAGATTGTATGTTTAAATTATTCTGTTCTTTTCTTATAATTTAATGATTTGTGCTTTACTAAATTTGGAAGCACTTGTTTTGTTGTTCAATGCACTATAATGCTTTTCTGGTTTTACACTTCTGGTATACATTCAGTGGTATTGTTACTTTAACCGTTTTTTCTGTACTTAATGCTATAACTGTCTCATGAATATCTGTGTAAACTATTGTAGATGCTTTTTATGATTTTATCCCAACAAATTATAGAGAATTTGTGAATATGAATGCAGGCAGTTATTGTACGACCATTGTTTGCTGTTAGTGCTCTTGTTCGTTTTGCTGAAGAGCCACAGATGTTTGCCATTGAATTCAATGATGGATGTCCGATTCATGTAAGTAAAAACAAATGAGTTCAACTATACTTGGTAGTCAAATTGATGGTTTGGGTATCTTCATGTTTGTGGGTTGGCATTTTCAGGTTTATGCAAGTACTTCTCGTGACAGCTTACTTGCAGCAGTTCGAGATGTTTTGCAAACAGAAGTAGGTAGACCTAATCTTTAAGAAATTATACTCACTTTAGATAACTTTTTTAAATTATATGATATAATCTTATTATAATTAGTCTTTTGTATGCTTCAGCTTTTTGTTTGTTTGTTCATCTTATGCATATTTCTTCATGTCAAAGATACTCACCATAATGGTTACAACTTTGACTAGGAAAATTTATTTAAGATATTACTATGACACATGATGTGATTACTGACTATCTGCAGAGACAATGCCCAATTCCAATTTTGCCAAGGTTGACTATGCCAGGTCACCGACTTGATCCTCCATGTGGAAGAGTTTCTCCACAATCTCAACAAGTTGCCAGTGGTTCACGTTTTCTTGCAGATATTGAAAGTGAGGCAATGCATCTAAAGCATCTAGCGGCTGCAGCCAAAGATGCTGTAGCAGAAGGTGGATCTGTTCCTGGCTCAAGAGCAAAACTTTGGCGCAGGGTCAGAGAGTTCAATGCTTGCATTCCATATAGTGGGGTTCAACCTAATGCGGAAGTCCCTGAAGTGGCCTTAATGGCCTTGATGACAATGCTTCCAACTTCACCCAACCTACCACCTGAATCACCACCACCACCACCTCCTTCTCCGAAGGCATCTGCAACTCTTATGGGTTTTGTTTCATGCCTACGTCGTTTGCTGACATCTGGAAGTGCAGCTTCAGCTGTTCTTTCAATTCCTGCTGCTGTTGTCAGAGTAATGGGTTTGCTAAGAAGTGGTTCAGAGGGGGTAGCAGGAGAAGCTGCTGGATTAGTGGCTATGCTTATTGGAGGTGGTGCAGGAGAAACAAGTATACTTCTAGATTCGAAAGGTGAGCGCCATGCCACCTTCATGCACACAAAATCAGTGCTCTTTGGTCATCAAAGCTATATTACTATTCTTGTGAATAGGTTAAAGCCAGTGTCAGTTTCGCCTTTGCTTTCAATGTCTGTGGTAGAGGTTCTTGAGGCCATGTTATGTGAACCCCAGGGTGAGACTACACAGCTTGCGACTTTTGTGGAAATGCTACGTCAAGTGGCTGGCTTAAGACGTCGATTGTTTGCATTGTTTGGGCACCCTGCAGAAAGTGTGAGAGAAACTGTAGCTGTGATAATGCGTACTATTGCAGAGGAGGATGCTATTGCAGCTGAATCAATGCGTGATGCTGCACTTCGTGATGGTGCCTTGTTGCGACATCTGGTACATGCTTTTTTTCTTTCTGCTGGTGAGCGCCGTGAAGTTAGTCGACAGCTTGTGGCTTTGTGGGCAGATTCTTATCAACCTGCTCTTGATCTACTGTCACGTGTACTTCCTCCTGGCCTTGTTGCATATCTGCATACACGCCCAGCTGAGGACGATAATGAGGATGGGCAAGTCCAACTTTATCAAACAACATACTCTAAGCGTAGGCAGAGGCGCATTCTTCAGCGCAGAAAAGGCAGAATGGCTAGGGGGAAAGTTGCTGATGACTATGTTCCGGGGTATGCTTATAGAGTAGAAGACGTTTCTTCTGTTGATCCCTCTAAACTCATTCATAGTGCTCCATCACGGACAGCTGATGACAATCTGAACTCAAATGGAAATTCACATGGAGAACAGGTTCCTTACTCAGCTGTTAACTGTAGTAATCCTTCAGTCAATGAAGCATTTTCTCCAGGGAATCTAGTTTATGATGGTGCCTCACCTGTATTGCCTTTTAGAGGGTCTAATTTACCATCGTCTCAGTTAGGGAATTCAAGTATTGCAGATTCAGTTGAATATGATGTCGGTACAGATATTTCACAGTCTGGCATTCCTGCACCTGCACAGGTCGTCATGGAGAATAAACCTGTGGGCTCTGGCAGACTGCTTTGTAACTGGCCTGAATTTTGGCGAGAATTCAGCCTTGATCATAACCGTGCAGATCTAATTTGGAATGAGCGGACAAGGCAGGAACTAAGGGAGGCTCTTCTGGCTGAAGTTCATAATTTAGATGTTGAGAAGGGACGAACTGAGGATGTCATTAGTTTTGGAGGCAGCATAGATGAGGAGAAGATGGGTCTGGAGTCTGCTGTCCAGTTGTCTTGGAATTATACAGAGTTTTCAGTTCAGTATCCCAGTTTGTCAAAAGAAGTTTGTGTGGGACAGTATTATCTACGCCTTTTGCTTGATGGTGGAGCTGGAAGCAGAGCTCAAGACTTTCCTTTAAGAGATCCTGTTGCATTTTTCAGAGCATTATATCACAGATTTCTATGTGATGCCGATGTTGGCCTAACTGTAGAGGGTGCATTGCCGGATGAATTAGGTGCATCAGATGAATGGTGTGATGTGGGAAGGTTGGATGGTTTTGGTGGGGGTGGAGGTTCTTCAGTAAGGGAACTCTGCGCACGAGCAATGACTATTGTTTATGAACAACACTATCAAGCAATAGGTCCTTTTGATGGTACTGCTCATGTTACTGTTTTACTTGATAGGACAAGTGATCGAGCGCTTAGACATCGTCTGTTGTTACTTTTAAAGGTAGATAATGTTTCTTTCTGCATAGCACATTAAAGTTTATGCTTTTTTCTTTAATGGTAAATTCCTGTTGCCAGGTGTCTTTTGTCTTAGATGCCACAACAGAGGGGTATGTCTGCTGTCAAATTTTCCAGTACTTACACCTGGCGTTATCTGTTGGGGTATGCCACACCCATAATTGGAAGTGGTAGTTTACCTGATTCAACATTTATACTAAACTATGCAGCATGTCTCCACTCAGACACCCTGCTGATTTAACACTTAAGCTCATCGCATTTGAGTGATAATATTATGCTTGTTATTGTCTAGTAGTTTCTTAATTTCTTTAGATGGTTAAGGCAGGCAGATCTGTGATTGTTGAATTCTCTTAGCATGGTCATAAGTAAGGGTTTAGCTCAAAAAAACTCTTTTTGATTCAAAACTAAAAGTGATTGTTTGTTAGATACTTTCTACATATAGGGTATCTATTTCAATAAATATTGCATGTTTTAATGGGTTTTGTAGCTTGAGCTATAATCGAGTCTTCATATTTGCAACCAATGTTAAGTCCTGATAACTATTTTTCTTTTATGCATGAAATTTATTTTTGACTAGGAGACTTTCTTAAAGTTCTGATTGTAGCTTCTAAAGAAAAGATTCTTCGTAGACTGAATGGTGTGTAGTTGTTTGATATACAAGATTGATGATTGGTGTTTTTGCAGGTACTGATGAAAGTGCCAGCAAATGTTGAGGCATGCGTCTCAGTTGGAGGTTGTGTATTAGTAGTAGATCTTCTCTCAACAGCTCATGAAGCATCTGAGAGAACATCAATTCCGTTGCAGTCCAATCTAATTGCTGCCACTGCTTTTATGGAACCACCCAAAGAATGGCTATTTATTAACAAGGATGGGGTGCAGGTTGGACCTGTTGAGAAAGATGGGATACGGAGAGCTTGGTCTAAGCAAGAGATTGATTGGAACTCAAAGTGTTGGGCTTCTGGAATGACTGAATGGAAAAGATTGCGTGACATTCGTGAGTTGCGTTGGGCCATGGCGTCTCGTATTGCCATTCTTACTCCTGTGCAGGTAAAATATTAATTCAAGTGCATTTTGAATACCCTAATATGAGCTAATGAGCCAAAACAAAGATTTTATTGGAATGCATCAAAACTGACACCCTCCTTTTTTATAAGTCACTCTCAGCATTGTTGCCAGATATGATATATTTACATCTATGGTGAAAAGGAGTGACTAGCATGTAATCAATAAGCAGTTTATGGAGTCCCCATCTCGTTCTCTCTCTCTCTCTCTCTCTCTCTCTCTCAACATTCATTTCAGTTTGACTCCTCAGATAATGAAACTTGTTATGAGAAAAGTAATTTTGTTTCTTAGATTATTCTAATGAACTAGCTGGTTTTCATTTCATTTAATTTCTTATAGAGCTAAGAGAAGATATTAAATCAAGTTGATGATAGGTTATTGCCAAGTTAGAATACCATATTATAAGACCTTTAATCCATCATAAGATGACCTATAATGTGATATTCTGAAATGTAGCAGCTGCAACTGAACAAGAACTTGAATTTTCAAATTTACTAATTCAAAACTGGGTAGGTACGGCAAGTTTCTTTTTTAGAGCCTATAAACAGGAATGAAGGTCGGAATACCACATACAATTTATATGTTAAATAAAACTGCCATGAAAATTACAGATATAAAATACACTATCTTATTCCATATCGATTCGTTAAACTCAATCTCATGATAGATTTCATTGTTCACTATTTAAATAGTACAATTAGTAATGGGTTTTCATTACGATCAACATTATTAACATTAAATGACGTAGATCAATTAGAAGAATATTATAACCTTACTGTGGTTCCCTAATACTGTAACCTTTGTAGAGTTGTCGCTTAAGTAAATTTAACGGTTTCAGCACCCATTTTTAAAGATTATCTTACAATGAGATAGAACGATCTTCCTTTGGTCTTATGTTGTCTTGTCCATTCTGGTGAAAGTCTAATTTGACTCTACAATGCAATACCAAACAAGATAATTTCATACCTAATGTGGGTCACAATAGTATCTGAACAAATCCTCTCCCAAATCTCTTGTGCAAGATTTCTTTCGGTTACCCTATTAATAAATAAAGACAGAATGATCCACAACTAACTACATGAGGTGTTGGAGGATTTCATAACAGTTTGAATTTGTAATGCCAATAACACACTGAAAACTGATTGTTGTTTAGGTTTTCACTTTTGGGCAAATGAAATGTGTAGAAGTTTTGCCCACCACTGGAATTGTCATGAAAATGCTTTGTTGAACCTGCATTTGCCATGAAAATGCCACATCAAAGATGGTTTTGTTGGAGTTGGTTAACTGTCGATTTGAAATGATTCTGATGGGGAAAATGTGAACTCTGCATGAATCCATAGGCAATCTGATTCTGGGCTTATTTCATACCTGGAACCGGCCTGATTTTCTGCTGATTTGGTAGCATAGAGAATTTTTTATGGGCAGTACTGAAATCTAGAATTTGCTCTGTTTGTCGTCTTTTTCATTTTTGAGAATTTGAAGAAAATTTAAGAAACAAAGAAATTGGAAAATCAGAGGGAAAACAAAACTAAAATATTATAAATTTTTGGAGAAAAATTACTGACAATTTAACCTTAAGTTATGTCTCTCCTGAAACAATGTGAGTGCAAGCTCAGTCTTCCAATTTCCAAGAGCAGTATGAGTGATAATAAAGACAGAAGGAAGAATAAAGCACATCCAAAGATAACTCGCAGCATGCCTTGGTTTCCTACTCATCATCAAAATCATCAAAAACAAGAAGCAATAGCATGCCCCTTCCATCATCTGACTTCTGCCAACATCCAGCATCTTCACCATGTTTGAAATCTCTGTCATAACAGCATACACCTGCAAAATAATCAGACCTACCATCCAAAGATAACTCGTATTTTTATTAGCAACATACTTCATCTCCATGCTAGGAGAACTCATACTTTCACTAGCCTTCTCATGGGCCAACATCAATTCATCAACCAACTCAACTTCTTTTACCAACTCATTCCTCATCTCATGCCATTCCTCTTGGCATTCCAACTCTCTATTCAACTTCAAGGCTTCATCATGAACCTTACAACTCACTGTCATAGGGGTACCTTGCTGTACTATCCCTTTCCTCACATCCAAAGGACATTCCATTGTCCCAACCAAGATCACTCTTGCATACTCAGGCCCTTCAGGACTTAATTCCCTGTTGTCATTACCAGCATCTCTGTTTGCTAACTCTGTCTTAACTTTTAGAACCTTTTTATCAGTAGGTTCACCATCCTCTTCACAAGTTATTTGCTGCTCCTTGCACTCTTGCCCTATCAATGGACAACTTACCTCACCTTGAACATCTATATCCTCTTCTAGGATCCTTGTCTCAGCTTCATATACATCAGCACTATCAATTTTACCAGTCACCAATCCATCCTCCACTTTCTCTGTCAGCAAATCAATCTCATCTTCAACTATGACCTCTCTAGGCCATCCTTGCCTTGTCATTGACAATATACCAGCACTCTTACTCATATCAGCTTCTTCATTTGTCATCATCTCTGCCTCATCTGATCCACAAACCTTTTCATTATCAGATTCACATGTTTCATGTCCTATTAATGGACTCTTCACCTGCACAATCTCACCTTGTTCCTTCTCAAGGAGTTCTTTCTTGTTCTCCTTCACCTCATACTTGCTCTTTTCTTGATCCTCATGTTCCTCATACCTTAGGAACTCTTTTCTTGTAATTAACCTCAACCTTGACATTCTCCATGCTGCCTTATCATCCTGCAATGGAGTCATCACAAACTTTTGTCCATCCTTGTTAATAACATATGTATTTTCTCTACCATCATGTAGGGCTCTAACACCAACTTGCCATACTCTACCCAAGATCATATGACAATCACTCAAAGGCATAACATCACATAAAATAGTATCATAATATGAACCAATGTTGAAAGAAACATATGCTTGCTCTTTAACATCAACCCATAGATCATTGCTTACCCCATATGCTCTGTAAGGTGACTCAAGAGGTATCCTTGGCAGGTTCAACTTCTCAACCATCTCTACTGAGACTAGATTTTCAAGAGAACCACTGCTAACAACAACCTTGCATACCTTACCCCTGCATTTACAATGTGTCCGGAATATAGAGTGCCCTTGACCATACCTTGCCCACATTTCTTCATCTTCTTCCATATTGGTTCAACTCCTATCTCTCAGTCTTCAACCTTCAATCACAAGAACATATTGTCTTCTTTCTGATCTTGTCAAAGCCATACCCACAAATCTCTAGATCTTCAAGCTCTGATACCACTTGATGCAGAGAGATCAACTCTGGAACTCTCCCTAAGGATTAAATCAACTCAAGGAGACACATCAAAGGATCCTCTACATGCTAGGTGATTCAAAACCAAACTCAACTCAACACACCCAACCAAGGATAACATCAAAATGGTTTGTTCCAACACCTCTATTGGTCTTAACACATCCCAAACACCATAAGACAAGGTTCTACACACCCCCAAACTCAGACTTAAACTCATAAACCAAACTTGCTCTTCTAGGTTCTATTCCTTGTAGCCTCCAAATCGGGTATTTTCAACTTTTCTCCAAATCATCCCAAAACACTTGACAAACAAATTACATATTTAGATAACCTTTAGCAGACCCTAAAACATATCCCAAAACTAGATATTACTCCTTTGGACCACCTGTACGGATCAGCCTGCTGTTATGCATGAATTTAGGCCTATTAGGTCACTTTTACAAAGCAACCCCTATTGAATCAACTCCAAATGACTCCAAACCAAAAAACAGTCTTAGGAAATGTTCCCAAACAAAGGATTTTCAAGGTTTTAGGGGCTGCCAATCTCATCTATCCCGTGAAATCCCAAACCCTCACTTTTAGGCCTCCAAAACTAGGGCCTTCTCAAATCCGACTCTCCAAAAACTTTCAGATCCTATTAATGGATCAAACACCTCATATTTAACCTGCACAAACATAAACTAACATAAAACCAAGCACTTGTTAATACATTTTGTTCAGACCTTGAATGTGGCACCCCAAATGCACTCTTTCTCACTCAACCCC
Source organism: Cryptomeria japonica (assembly GCF_030272615.1). Classification (NCBI taxonomy): domain Eukaryota; kingdom Viridiplantae; phylum Streptophyta; class Pinopsida; order Cupressales; family Cupressaceae; genus Cryptomeria; species Cryptomeria japonica. The sequence goes on along the minus strand of NC_081413.1, from coordinate 317,600,341 downwards.
ATACTCTTGGGCATCAAAAACTTCAACTCCAGGTTCTTCCCTGCACATGAATGATTAAAGTACATATTTTACAGTATTCTTGACCCATTCCACAAGCCACATTAACCACATAAAGTAGAATGGGTCAGATTCACAAAATGACTCTCAAACCCCTCTTAAACTGTCACCTACAGCAGATTTTAGGACAGTCAATATAAAACGTACAAAATGATTGATTAAACCTTAAAACCAATGCAAAATGAAAGTTAAAACATTTCCCTATCACCTCCAAAAAGAATCAGATCAAAAGGTCTTGTAAAAATGAAATTACAATGGTTGCAAGTTCAGATTTTTGATCAAAATTGCAGGGAAAACTAGGTATTCATTGCTCCAACTTCAAAACTCTTACATTTCAATCAATTTCGACCATACTCCAATAACAACCAACCTCTCCCCATGTGAGAATGAGGTTTTTAAATGCATTTAGACTCCCAAAACCGAAATCAACCTCCCTAACTACCATTTTAACCAACTTTGGTTGTTTTACACATAATCACTCACTTGGTTTACATAACAACTTTTGACCTCCCTTGTGCTATGAAACTAATAAGAATTTCTATTACATGAATATGGTCTTTTGAGACCTTATGAACACAAAACATTAAACAAAACTCCTACTTTACCCTTGAACCCCATTACATGCTCAATTTGCCCAATTTTGCCCATTTTGACAATTTTTACAACTCATTACAAAATAACTCATTTTATGAGTTTCATGACTTCCAATGGTCTTATTAACCATGATTACATATTTAAATGGTCAAGATTGACCTTACAACATCAAAATATTTATAATCTTCATTGCCCTTCAATGTGGCCTTATGATGGCCATGTTTGCCTTGGGTGCTCCTGCACCAGAATCTCCCCGTTGGGATGTGATTCCAGTTCCTTGGCTCTGTATACTCTTTTGGACAGTGATATGTCTCAAGGAAGCAATAATCGTTTGAAGAATTAATCGGCAAAACAAAAGTATAAGATTTTTTCAAAAAGTCGGGAAAAAATCGGACGGGAAAAAATCGGATTTACAAAAAAACGTTAAAAAATGCAAAAAAACAATCAAAAACTACTTTTTTTTGATATTTTAGGGCATTTCCATAGCATAGAGATATTGTAGGCAAATAAAATAGACACTTGAACACATGAATTGCAGGAAATAGATTTTCGTTGTTTATAGTCATATCACTGATTACGTTGCACAAAGTATACTGCACCCTAAATAATATCTAGATGGTGATAGATGTCAAAATCTTAATTACAATATAGTTTGTGACTTTGAACAAAGTCAACCTGTAAACTAGGTACAAAATTCCCAAATATCAAATGTAGGCAATGACATGCTAGAGGGCAGGAGGCCCTGATGATGAAGCTCCCGGGTGAAAGCCTCTCCTAATTTGTTCAACCCATTCAGCACCCACGTTGACTTCCGTCATGAGATTAAAATCTTCAGTCTCAAGCGGACGATCATCATCATCATCATCATCATCATCATCATCATCATCATCAGAAGCAGCAACAACAATCAACTCACACTCTGGTTATATCTCATCGAGGTCAATTGGCAAGGCTTCCTCAATAGTTCTTGATTTTGCCCATGTAGAAATTAGTGTTTGCCTTACAAGTGAAAAACACAATGAATAGTGAATACAATTTAAAAAACTGCAACTATATATTAATATTCTCACCTTGAGCTTTCCTTATCTTCAAGCGGAGGTTGTGATGAACAAATACCAAGTCATTCATCCATTGTTGTGATAGGCGGTTGCGTCTCTTGGAATTTTTGTGTTAAAAAACACTCCAATTATGCTCACAAGCTGATGAGCTGCATGGTTGGCTCAAAATGCGCACTGCCATCTACCTTAAATTTGGTATTTCGTCTCCAAAAGAAGTCCACCATGCAGCTGAAAAATACATTATGTGGAGATGATATTTTAAGACTAAGAATATCTTATAATCTTAACAAACTTAATGAAGCATGTTGGCAAAATAAAGAGATTGTCAAAAGTTTATAGAGTCTACTTGGTTGAATGGTTTTTCTGCTTTGTATAGAAGCCCTAGAAGGGAGAAACCCCTTAGCATGCTTGTACACTTCCAACTCTATCGTAGCCGCATCAAATTTTTCATTTGTCCATCCCATCTCCTATCAATTATGTCTCACAACGGCATATACCTATCCTTGTTATTTTCCAGCTTACTCCTTATCACCTCCTTGGCCCTATCCATGGCCTCATACACATATTCCATGAGGGAGTTTTTCCCCATCCACTAGTCTCAAGACTTTTACTAAAGACTCTGAATATTCTACAATCTGTTCAATCGATTCCCAAAAAGTGGTAGAATACATATACTCTGCCACTGCTATGCCATTTGCTTGAGTTGTGAAGCCAGACTCCATCCACTTAGTTGAAGCAAACATTCACCTCAAATTACCTTTTTGTTCACATAATGTTTGTAATGCAAGGAAATATGTTGCAAATCTTGTCAACCCTGGTCGAACTAGCTCCTTGCCTCCTGTGAAAGAGCAGATTATAGCCAAAACCCTCACGTGATTATAAACAAATTTGGTAACCTTGTGAGCCTTCTGAAATGCCGCCTTAACCCATTCAATTTTTCCAATGTCCTCTAGGGTTAGATTGAGGCAATGTGCTACACATGGTGTAAAAAACATGGAAGGGTATTTATCTGTCAAAAGTCTCCCTGCAACAACACAAGCAACAACATTGTCTGTGATAAATTGAACCACATTTTGTGGCCCTACATCCGTAACCACCGCGTCATACATCTGAAACAATGCATTTGTGGATTTTATCATATTAGATGCATCCACAAATTTCAAAAAAACAGTGTCAATCTCACAAGAGACAAGGAAGTTAATGAGAGTTCGATTCCTTTTATCTGTCCAACCATCTGACATGATATTGCAACCAGTTCTAGCCCACTGTAACCGATGTTGTTTAACATCTTGAACATCCTCTACTGCATCTTTCAACATACCAACCCTCAATGACTCATAAGATTGGGCTTGAAACCCAGGTCCTACAGCTGCAATAGCATCTACCATGGGTTGCCAATATGAATTTCTGGAAGCATGGAATGCCGTGTGAGAGGAGTACCAATAATTACCAATTGCCTTCTTTTCTTGTTCAGTGACAGTTTTCCTCCATCCTGTACACTCCAAAGTGGTTTGTGATCCTGGTGTAGTACGAGGTTGGAAGAAAGTATTAATGTTTCCTTTACCTGTGTTTGGTCCACGTGCTATAGAATTAGGTGTTGACCCACATTCCCTGAATCTCCCATCTTCGCCATCCTCTTCACCCAAATGGTTCCTTCTGAGATCTGCAGAACTAGAACCTAGTTCAACCCCAATTCTTGCCTTTTTGGCCTTACTCTTGGCTATCCTGTCAAGAGATTGTTTTGTCTGATACGAGACATTTGCAGGACATGCTTTGCATATCACGCTGTTATTTCCTCGTTCTTTGGACAAATGCCATTTGAAACGATAAATTCCACCACTAATCTCTTCTAGACGCCAATTGCACTTGACCTTCATGCTACCAGGTACTGCTGTGCAATGTGTACACGCAGAGTCTTTTTGACGTGGCATTCTGATCAAGAATCAGATCTGCAAAATCATTTTAGTTCAGTTTTGAAGATATGAGTTTTTATGACTACAATCAAATGTTACGAGTGGACCAAAAAGACAATTGTGAAGGCTTTTAGACTGCATAAAAGAAGGAAAGGTTCAAACCAAAGATGTAAAAATCTTAATCGGCAATAAATCTTTTGGCCGAATTTTTTAAAAAAAATGGGGAAAAAATCCCCAATAAATCCGCAAAATTATCGAGCATTTTAAAATATATAATTTTTTAAAATATTCCTAAAAAAACACACATACACAATGTTTTAATGCTAATGCTAATAGATATTCTAAATTTATAACAGTAATTACTAATTACTAATTAGTAATCAATATGAATATATAAAAGTAATGTATAGTAAACGTATTAGTAATTTCTTATAAATTCTTATAATAAATTTAATAAGAAATTACTAATAAATATATTATAAGAAATTACTATATAATAAATTTTAAACATAGTAAAAATAGTGAGAGATTTAAATTATAGAGCATAGCATATTATAGAGAGATTTTAATACTGCCATCTGCAACATGTTTGATCTTGAAAAGCCATTTGGAGGAGACAACAGATTTCTCTTTTGGTCTAGGAACTATATCCCAAACATTATTTTTTAGAACGGATTGGTACTCTTCTATCATAGCATCCTTCCAAACTTGGTGCTTGAGGGCCTCTATAACACCAGTAGGTTCAGAATTTATGATTTCACTCATTAATGCATCATATGTCAATTTCTGAGGCCTCTTGCTCCCTCTGAATGTTCCTTTGGGTGCTGCAAGGATTTTTGCTTCCTGTATCATCTTTCTGGCCCAAAGTGGTCTCTTGTGATTATTTTCTGGTTCCTCTTCTTGAGTCTTAGGTGGAATCTGACTTTCATTTGTAGTTTCATCTGTATACTCCCTCTGAAACTCAGGGGAAATATCTTCTTCCATCCTTTTATGTGAATCAGGTGTTTCTACGTCATCTGATCTCTTGGCCTTCTTAAAGGCAATGTCTTCTTCAAAGATGACATCTCTACTTAGCTCAATTTGTCTTTGTCCAGGTATATATATTCGGTAAGCTTTTGAGGTTTCACTGTAGCCTACAAAAAAACCTTTTCTCCCAGAAGGTTCTAGTTTCAGTCTCTTCTCTTTGGGCACATGAATGTAGACTGGGCACCCAAATATTCTGAAGTGACTAATAACTGGTTTTACACCAGTAAAGGCTTCTTCAGGAGTTTTATTTTCCAAATGTGAGCGAGGACATTTGTTTTGATTCTTGAATGTATACGGCTGCATTTGAAGCTTCGGCCCAGAATGAAGTTCCTAGGTTTTGATCATAAAGCATAGCTCTGGCTGCTTCTACTATGGTCCTGTTTTTCCTCCTAGCAACTCCATTTTGTTGGGGATTATAGGGTACAGTAAACTCCCTCTTAATCCCTGCATGTACACAAAACTCTTTAAAAATTTCAGAAGTGTATTCTTTTCCATTGTCAATTTTAAGTATTTTAACTTTCTTTCTGGAAGAATTCTCAGTGATAGCTTTGAATTCTTTAAACCTATTAAGGATCTCTTCTGATTCTTTGCACTTTAGAAAGTATATCCAGGTCTTCCTGGAGAAATCATCAATGAAAATTACATAATACAAAAATCCCCCTATGGAGGGTACGGACATGGGTCCACATAAGTCAGAATGAACTAATTCTAACATAGCTTTAGTTTTACTCAAACTATTAGGAAAAGTACTTTTAGTATTTTTACCCAAGGTACATCCTTTACATGCCCCATTGTGAGTTTGATTCATTTTAGGTAGTCCGGTTACAAATTTATCCATGGAAGTTAGGGCACGAAAGTGAATATGGCCTAATCTTCGATGCCAGATCTCGTTAGAGTCAGAAGTCTCATGTATGAGAGCTTGATTCAACTTAGTGCAAAGTTTGTAAAGGTGTCCTTGCCTTATGCCTATAGTTTGAGCCTTTTTTATGGTTGAGTTCTTTGCCCATGCTAGGACTTTTCCTTCCATGAATGTAATTCTGTATCCGTCATCTTCAAGGGCTGATATAGATATTAAATTTCTCTTAATACCTGTCACATATAGTACTCCAGTGAGTTGAATAGTGACCCCGGATCTCAATTTGATGGTATAGGTTCCAACTCCTTTTACTGGATGTGCCGAATCATCCCCACTTGTAACTTCTTCGTCAGATTCTTCCATCATGGTCTCTAGGTGATCTCGGTATCCTATAATGTGCCTAGATGATCCTCTGTCAATTACCCATGTATTTAATTTGTTTGAAACTTGATTGGATAGTGTTGAGTAGAAGGCAAATTTGTCAGAATCATGGTCTATATTTGTCTTCCCTGTTTAGAAAATGAGGCTTCTTGTTTTGTCATGTTAGGGAACTTGACTGCATAGTGTCCGTATTGGTCACACCTAAAACACTGAATTTGTGATAGGTCCTTCTTCTGCTTGGATGAACCTTTTCCATGATAATTTCTCTTCCTTTTAAAGTTCTTCTTCATCCTTTTCTTATGAGAATTTGTGTCGAGTACATGGATATCCTCATCTATGGATTTCTGCTTTCCCTTTGTTATTTGCCTTGACTCTTCTTGTAGACAGTCAGATCTTAATCGATCAAACTTGGGGAGCTTGGATCTTGCGCTTATTCCTTGAACAAAAGATTCCCATGAGTTTGGAAGACCGCCTAAGGTTATTAGAGTCAATTCCTTGCTATCAATTTCATAACCAACTGTTGATAGTTGATCCCTTAGTTCAGTGATTCTTATGAAGTATGCATTGACAAATTCTCCCTTGTTCATGCTTATATTATCGATTTGTCTTTTTAGGGCAAGGGTACCGCCTGTATTGTTTATTTCAAATGCACTTTCAAGAGATTTGAGCATAAGGTATGCAGTTTCATGTTTTGCCAATATAGGTACAATATGATCTCTGACTGCATCCACTATAAGTTTCATGGCTTTCTCATTGCTTTCCATCCATTGAGTTTTCTCAGGTTCATTTTCAGGCTCAGTTTTCTTTTCTTTCATGAAGGAGTCTAATTTATTCTCCTTTAGAAACATCATGATTCTTAGCTTCCAAGAGATGAAATTGTTGGCTCCGTCAAGTCGATCTTCAAATCTGATCATGCTTGACATTTTTAAGAATGAAGTGTGACTGTAATATTGAATAAATAATGGTCTGAAATCTCAAACTCAATCTTGGATCTTCCTTTACCAAGGCTCTGATACCATGTTAAAATAGGATTAAATTTATATCAGACTAATATTATTTGTTCAATGTGCAGATTTAATATCGAGAATTGTAATCCTTCAAGATGAAAGTCAACAATATGTTAATGGTGCTGGAGTTTAATTTCTAACACTGTATTTGCTGATTCAATGGAGAGAGCATAATTTTTGATTTCTATTATTTTCTCCTTTGAAATTGTTTTGTATTTATATCTTCAATAGGGGCACGTTATGTGGGGACACGTTGCATGTCCACACACAACGTGTCCCAAGGGATGCGTTTCCTTAAAGATTTGTTAACTATCATTTAACTAATTCACAAACACAACCGCCGATTTATTTATAAGTTCGATATTAATAAATGCGAACATGAATGTTTGATCAATCAATACGATCATGCTACCTTGAACTTGTTGGATGTATTAAGCCTTGGATATCCTTCCACGATTCAAGGCAGGAGAAAAGACAAGGATCTGATCACATACAGATCAGAATGGAGATTCGTTCAGGCATAGAAAGACGGCATGAAATATGATTATGTTTTATTTACACAAGAATGAAGTATGTGTGTATGTATGTCAGTTCACATGGTGGACTGACATACATACATACATGCATGCTTATGTAGGATTCATATTAATTCGTCATTCCAACGTCTGACTGACGCTATCATTCATCAACACTGATTAAATCGGCCGCCCATTTGCCTCCCGATATATCATGATTTTGGCGATTTTTTGATGATATTTTCATCCTTGGTTCAAACGGTTATGTTTCTTGTAAGCATGAATATACCCGTTTAGGTCACGTACAAGTAATACAATTTATTGAATCATCAATTCCTGTATTGGTGACATGTAGAAGATGACTGTTGCAGCAGTCAAGCATGAGGATTAAGCAAGGATTAAGAAGATCCAGAATGGATTTGAAGGGTCCTAAAGCAATTGGCTTGTAAAACTTCCAAGGTTGAGGTGCAACTTGTCCACAACATGAGAAAATCCACGCCTAAGTAAAATCCACGCCATTTAAGGAACTTGATTGGGGTGAATGCAAGGTGAAATGTGTAGTCCTGTCTTCATAACACTCAACATAAGGCAAGTTAAAATGTGTGAAGGTGGACCTAAAGTGAAACGTGTAAGGGTTTAGATCCCATCTATGGCATGTGGCCCCAAACTGAAACATGTGGATCTAAATGTAACATGGAGATAAGGAAGATCAATTTGAAATGTGTAAAGGCATAAGGCAAACGTGTAAGATAGGGTCAGACCTAAAATGAGGCATGGAAATTCAAAATTGAAACGCATGGATTGGAGTAGCCGACCCAAGTGAAATTTTCCTTTACAAGTAATTCCAAGTGAATTTCCAAAGAACAAAAGATGTGAATTCCTGCAGAGAAGGGCGAACAAGAGCAGAAAGGTGCATGTCCAAGTGCAGGCAACTAAACTAAGAAAAACTGTAATTTATCCCAGTAATTATAAAAAAATGGCAATTTAGTTTTTATAATTTGGCATAGCAGCAGTAATTTATCCCAGTAATTATAAAAAAATGGCAATTTAGTTTTTATAATTTGCAAGTTCATTCCACTCTAATGTTTTTATCCCCTGTTCTAGAAACTAATAGCTACAAAATTTTTGGAAGTAAACAAAAATTTTAATAAAAAAAGAAGTAAAAACCTGATAATCCCGCGGAATGCTGCTCCCGCGACTTGCGGATGCCCTCGACTTGCAGATTTCAGACCAAAATATCTTCGACTTGCTGCCCCCGTCGACTTGTATGGCTCGATGTGTGCTCTGTGCGGGCTTTAAAGAAAATGCGGGTCATTTTTTCGTGCGGTTTAGGGTTAACTTTTCTGTCGCGATTTTTCTGCCTTTTTTTGCCGTTTTAATCAGGTTTTAATTGCGTTTTTTGGCTATTTTCAACGAAAAAATCGTTGACTGATGTTGACTGGTTTTTACCCATTTTTTCGGGGAAAAAATTGGGCATCTGCCCGACTACTGATTAATCGTGTATAATCGCGATTTTTTCAGGATGTTTGCTTCTATGATGCATCTTTCTTCATCTACTGAGCAAAATCGTAAAAAATTGTCAACATCTTTAAGGTTGGCAATTAAAATATCTGAAAGAAAAATTCAATATTCAATCTGTTTCATTGAGAGTTGAAACAGAAGACTTGTGTGTGGCTTTGGTGTAAGGAATTCCATAGTGGGGAGCCTGTGGAGTTTGGTGTAGAGATCTATCTTAATTGGTGGATTCAAAACCAATGCAGCTATTCATCACATTATTGTGGGCACTCATATTTTATATATCTGAGCTCATATGATTGAGCGATTCCTATTCTTTCCTTTGGCAAGTTTTGTTTCAGACTCTTACCATATCTGGAGATTCTTGGTGTTTGACATAGCTGTGGCGTGAGATTGTATCATCTTTTTCAGTGGTTCCTTTTAGTATTCAGTATTCAGTTTACTCTAGCTTTGGCGCTGGATATTATTCCTGAGCTATGGTACCTGATATAGCTGGATATTGGTGTTTGGCATTCATCTTAGGTGCTATTTTTCCTTCTGTTGTATGTGAGTGACTGGAATCTTTGCTTCTCAGAATTGCTGGAAGTTTGATATTGAAACTTGGTGAATATTGCATAGAATTCTTGGGAGCTTGTATTGTTTGGAGCCAGCTATAGCAGTTGAGCTCTCTTTCTACTATGGGAATTTAAGTATTCAGCATACCGTGGCATTTTGTCTTAGCGTAATCTGAAGCTTTAAGAAGTGTAGCAGATTGTTTTTAATCTATTGTTTACATTTGCGGGCCATATATCTTGCTGCTAAAGAGTTGATTAAGTCATTTTGGAGGTATAGCTGATTTTGCTGGACACAACAGCTCATTTATTTTTGAGTGCAAATTTCTGATTTAATCCTTTTGAGTAAACAGCTTCAGTTGTGTGTTTGAAATCAAAGAATTGCTCCTGGTCAGTTGTATCTAAGTGTTATTCATTTGAGTGAGGAAAAAAATGAAGACCTTTGAAGAGTTGTTAGAATTGAAACAAAGTGTTCAAAGAAGTGATAAGATGTTATCCAAATTGGCTGAACATCTTGAGAAGTAAGTGCTGTCCTATTACCTGAAAAGAAAGCAAAGGTAAATGAAAAAGGGTCTTCTAGTACAAAAAATCATGATGGCAGTCATCTATGCACAGGAGAAGAACAAAAATTTGGAGGAGAGATTGGAAAAGTGACACAGATAGATTGCCCGATCACCTATCCAAACATCATAGTTAAAGAGTGTGCTAACAATGAGCCTACTGTAACTTTTCATATTCTCATGCCGCCATTTCAGGAGATCCGAGAAGAGGAAATGGTTTCTGATACTTCCAATATTTGTCCTAGCATTAGGTTACTCTTAACTAGTAAGGTTAATGATACTTCTTACTAGGAAGACCAACATATTTCAACATAACTATCATGCTTAGATTCAATTATTGCAACTAATGAACATTTAGCTTTCATAATACATTTGATAACTATTATATTTAAGCCCCAATCCCTACCTCTAACCTAATCCTTAACCTTACGAAGGATTGGGAATAACCATGTTCGGGCACTAGAAACTGTCCTTCACAAATAGTGCCTTTGTATGATGTAACACATGCCCATTCCACTGAAGGTCTTATCTATTGCCCTTGTATGATGTAGCATGGTCCATTCCACCACAGGACTTACCTATCTTCCAAGGTATCAATATTGCCTCCGCCTAACATTCCCACATTCAATCCTTCTAAGGGGCAATAGGAAAGATTAAAGATTAGGCTACCATATAACAATTCTTAATGTATTAAGAATGTTAATGTTATGAACATATTCTAATCATTTATTTATATGAATTTACTATCTTAGTCCATTTGCATATATCCATTTTATATATATATATATTCTCATTCTTCTATTTAGATTGAATTTATTAATAAATGCAGTTTGCTATATAATTCTCATTATTGATGCTTATAATATATAAAAATAAACATAATATTGCTCATATTATGTGTCATAGTTTGGCCTTTCATCTTTAATTATTAACTTTATGAAATTGTAATAAACAATTGTTCTAAGTATAAAATAAACTTGATGGATACTTGAGAGCCAGTTCTTATTAACTGCCCTCCTATCTTATCTGATCGATGATGCCCTTGGATTATTGAGATGGCCTCCCTATATCTCCTTCTTGAATAGTCATGTTCTTTCATAGGCTGGCAGTTGTGGACAGACACCTCCATCTGACTGTTGCCCATTCATGTTTCACTTTGACCAATCGCTTCTCTTCTACTAATTAATAGTTTACAAATAAAATTGTGGCACCTCTTTGATTACATGCTCTTTGCTTCTAACTAATCATTAAGGTGACCGCACCACTTCAAGGATTAATAACAACATTAATTAAAGTACACAACTCTTACCATTTCCTTAATTTTTTCGATATTATGCTGGGATTGCTGCATTGTTGCTGATGTAGATTTTGAAAGGATTGCTGGCCTGCATCTCCTTTCATGAGAAAATCGTGGAGTCTCATAAATAAGACGATTTTCTGATTAATGGTATCCTATTGTAAGACCATTTCATGCGATAGTAGGCGTCCCGGTAGACCTGCTCCATCTCGTGGACAAGTGCCGTCACTCGACTCTCAACAATGGGTGACGCACACGCCAAGCCTGGAGCATCTCCTCCGTCTCAGTAGTCGGCCAACCCTGAGACTCAAAGCATGTAGTAAAGGCTGCAGAACAACCCACCTGCATAAACTGTAGGGCCCTCTCCAACTCCACCACAACCTGCTGCAATGGGTGCGACTGGGTAGTGGCCACTACCCGCCTACCTCTCGTCACCATGTCTGCTTGATTGTGCCGGGATTATTACAGGGTTCAATTTCCCCTTCACCTCTTGCCATCACGCTCTGCGTCCCACGATGATTGTTCTGTTTGCGCATCGTCGGCCTCTGGGTTAATCTCACCGACGGGTAGGCCCATCGTGTCCGTGCGCCATCCGCGTGTTCCGTTCCCGAGTACGTCTAGGCAACGATGCCAAATGTTTGCCCTCTCGGGTGAATAACTTAAAACATAAAGCACGTAATGCAGAATAATAACGCCATAGATATCAGACAAGTATATGTGATATTATTGCATTCATAAAATGTGTGTTGCAAGTTACATTCCGAAGTATATAAAGATACCGAGGGGGTGCGAGCGCCAACCGTCGCACTGCAACGACCACCCCTCGGTTGCCAACTAACCAAAACAATTACACATAATTAACTAGTCTTATGTTTGTGTACAATAATGCCGCTAACATGTAGGAACGATGGACAATCTTTGGTGAAACTCAACTAAGCCTTGCTTTGGCATGCAAAGCAACAACTCCACAAAGGTTAGTGCGATCCTCTAAGGAGAGCAAAACGATGTTCAAATCACCACCACGAAAATAGATACCATCAAAATGCTAGTAGTATGGATATGCAAATTTCACCATTGATCACGCACAAAGTTCTTCGATTCATCTAAACAACGTGGAAATTAAATGAGAAGTAGAAACCATACAAATGTTGAATAAACACACAAAGTTCACCATATCTTCAATGAGATTAACATGTTTCTTGCAACAAAATCTTGACAACAATCTCCTTTTCTCCTAATCTACTCTACTCTTAATGATCTGAGTGCTAACTATCTTCTATTGTTCTACTGTTAACCTTTACAAATGAGAGATTTGAGCCTTTTATAGAGAGCTCATTACAATTCGAAGGCTTAGATTGATTCACAAATCAATGGTCGAGATTCAAGAATAAAACCCTAATTAAGGTTTGCTACAACAAGCTCCATTCTCGCCAATGAGAAAATTACATTTGATTTGACAATTTGTTTCACTGAGAATATGTACCAATAGAAAATGAGGTTAGGTATCTCAAACTTTGGGCCTCCACGGGTGAGTCAAGTACATTGCATTTGGACACGTTGCGTGGAGCCTCTTGATTGGGTGAGTGATGACAAGGATGCCACCTTAGTTTGCTTGTACTTGGCAGATCAACACAAAGTGTTTTAGCAATATCTATTGATACTCAACATTATTCAACTTGCTCAAGGCGATGATGATAGGAAACATCATTATGGTTAAGCGAACTTTGATTAACTCTTCTGAAACTAGCTGCTTCCTTATTCTTTTTACAATATTGAGTTCTTGAATATCTTGATGTTGATCCTCTTCACATCAAACCTTATGTTTGTCCCATATATTCCTTGGTGAATCTTCATCTCACTGCTATTCCTTGAACTTGTCATACTTTGTATTGATTTTTACACTTGCTTTATAGTGTCTTTCCTCGATGTGATTGTGTGATCTCTCCTTTACACTTTGGGGTCTTGACTTCTACATGTCGTCATGATGCAATGAAAGTTTTTGAATATCTTGAAATCCTCCTTGTTTAGTCACCTTCCTTGGTATCCTTGTGCTTGCTGATGAAATCCTTCCTCTTGAAGATATCCATTTCCATGTTTCACTTTGAAGTTGCAAGGATTGTTGATACACTTTAGAGTGTAGAGCTTCGTGTGGTAGAATTCTAATCTTCCTTGGATCTTGGACCTTGACTTTGATCTCCGCTTTGCATGACTCAAACTTGGCCTTGATGTTGAAATACCCTCCTTGGAGTGCTGTTCGGATCTTCCTACAATCAGGCCTGCCCTTTTGATTTCGTCCTTTGTAACCTGCAAAATAAACAAGAAGGCATCATACACACATAACACATACTAATTTTACCTACCTTCCATGTCTATGTGCTCTGATTTGTTTGATTGAGCTATATTTTTAGGTTTGGTTGAAGTCCTTGAGATCTGATTTTATGTTTCCAGGTGTGATCCTCATGTGTGCAGGTCTGATTTCCTCACGATTGCTGGGCACAAATGAGATCAGGGCCTTCACAAAGGTTGGTGGAATTTTGATGTTCATTTGCACAGCCTTATCTTGGTGTGGCGGCATTTCAACCTTCATATGCACAACTTCAGCTTGGGCGGCATTTTCCTTCTCAATTGCACAAAAATTTCGGCTTTTAATCATCCATTTGCACAACTTAATGTTTGGCAGAATTTTGATATTCATTTGCACAAAGAGGGTGGCTTTCTCCTCTTCATTTGCACAAGATGGTCGACATTTTGGGGTTAGTTTGCACAAGAAGGTTGATATTTATGCTCTCGTTTGCACAAGTTTGAGGGTGCATTTTTAGTGGTTGATTGCACAAGTCAGCTTGCTAGGGCGGCCTTTATGCCTTCATTTACACAAACAAGGGTGGCTTTTTGGGTCTCAAATGCATAAAGTTGGCAGCATTTGAACATGCAATTGCACAAAGCTGGTGACATTTGTCATGTCATTTGCACAACTTTTGGTGGCTTTTGGGGCTTCATTTGCATAAGTTGGAGTTGAATTTCACCTTTGCTTTAGACAAATCGCCCTTTTGTTGGGCGGGTTTTCATAAGCAAGTTAGTATCATGACCACAACTTGAGCAAAAATTTGACTTGATCAATTTTTGCTTTCGCACCCCAATTCATCAACCTTGATCACTTATCTAAGATTGCCCTAGGTTATCTCATGGTTCTTGCTTCTCTAGCATGGGCACATTTCTAGGGTCCATTCGCACAAATACTGCTTAATGAGCAAGCTAGTGCCAAGACCATCACATGAGCAAGAATCTTAGTCAAATTTTCACCTCCAAAATTTTGATAAGCCTAATGTTTACACATTTCATCATTTGAATATTTCACATCATTGAAAACAATTCTTGACATATATTTCTCAAACCTAACCTTTGCCATACCCAAACCCTAGGACCTATGCACACTTTCAAAGGAAACCCTGTCAATTGATAGAACCCAACTTCGTCACAAGAAAAGGCTAACGACAAAGAGACTTACACTAAGCCAAGACCACAACACTAAACCTTAAGCAATGCAAAAAGTGGGGGTCCCCATTTGCAATGAGGTGATGTCTGAAAAGGTCACAACAAGTTGGATTTCCCACAACTCCCCTCTTGACACCTTGAGTGAATATGTTGAGATTTCTGTTCTATGGTTGAGCAGATTTCTTTTGTTCTTGCTCAAGAATGACTTTGACAAAGATATGCACTTTAATGAGATGCCTTGACAAGATTTGTTTTATGATATTTATTTCAACTCCTTCAGGTATGTCAGTTTAAATTTTGAGTCCTTGGGATTCCAGGGGATGAGGATGTAGATTGGGCATGCGAGTTAGATTGTTATGCTCAAAGTGGGACAACTTCAGTGTGGTGACCCTTTTCTAAGATTGACTTGGAACCCAAGAATCACATTGGATTGCAATTTAGCAGTTGTTGTGAATGAGTTGCCTTATGATGACTATCGTGAGCTACTCCTATGATGTTTGAGTTCTTTGAAAGGCACTTTCCTGTGGAGTTGACTTTGTGTAGTATTGGATTGCTCTTCCTACAGGTGGTGTTTAGGAGATCTCATTATTGGTGTTCAACAAGGTTGTGTTTTGAACAATTGGCACTACAAATCTCCTAGATCTTGGGATATGAGAATTTCAATGATGGAATGATTGCATAATAGGGGATTGCTTCAGATGGTGATAGAGTTTAACAATGTTTTTGAGCTCAACTTCATCAGTTTGAAGCAAGAGATTTTTGTTGGAGCATTATACATGTTTATTTGGGACCCTGGCATTGGCTTGGAGGTTCATGATTTCTTGAAGGCAAGCAATCTTTGTGAAGGGAGGACTGTAATGTCCCCTTTTTATCTGGCCTAGAAATATAATTAAATAATTAAAATTAAGTTTTAATTATTTAATATGGTTGTTAATTCCTAAGTTAAGTGACCACTTTATGTCAAGGCCATTTTATTATTTCCCAAGCTAAAGTAAGAAATTAAAAAAAAGAAAGGGAAATATGAAGAGAGGGAAGTTTAAAGTATGGATTTGAAGAGTTTCCCAGAAGGTTACAAAAGAGCAATGAGAGGCTAAATGGAGAAATGTTGAGTTTTATTATTTCTTTGCTTGTAACCCTTTTCGTTTTAGAGTTTGGATTTAGTCCAACTCAGCCTCTTGAGGATGCAAACCCTCTTGGGAAGACCAGTTCCTGATGTTGGCATAGTCACATAGATTTCAGAACTGGACTCAATGTATGGAGTTTTTGGAAATGCGAAGTATCTTTTAGAGACAAATTTGGGAAATAATAAGGTACAATAAATTTTTGGTATTCATCTTGCAATTCTTTGCAATATAAGATGGTTTTGCAATATAACAATATTCTTTGC
Source organism: Cryptomeria japonica (assembly GCF_030272615.1). NCBI lineage: Eukaryota > Viridiplantae > Streptophyta > Pinopsida > Cupressales > Cupressaceae > Cryptomeria > Cryptomeria japonica. The sequence goes on along the minus strand of NC_081413.1, from coordinate 317,584,132 downwards.
AAGATTATAGTTGTATCATTGTGAAGTTTTTGAGTATGGCTTTTGAAGAGGAAATTGGGATATTTTATTGAAAAATAATAATTGTGTTGGTTGCCATGTATCAACGCTTTAAAATTTGGGCAGATATCTATAGGAGACCGTACAAAGGATTTCACCCCAAGATGCAAGAGGTTTCTTCACCATCTCTAATCCAGTGCTCCAAAAACAAAAATAATGACAAGAATGAAGTAGAAAAATGAAGGGAGTAACCCCCCCCCAATCCCTACAACGCATGAATATTATATTAGAACTCAAAGTTGAATTCTATTGAATGAGGAGGTGACACTTGTCACCTTCCCATTCCTTCCTTAAGATAGATTCTCCCACAAGTGCTCACACATGTGTGAGACTTTGGGAGGTGTGGAGTGTACTTGTACACTTTTTTTAACACCTCTTACAAGGTGGCGCACACGTGTGAGCCTTTTTGCCAATGCCACGTTCATTAATGAACTTTGGGAAGTGGGAGTTGTAGAGTGAGATGTCACTCTACACAAACTCCCAAAATGTAAACTTATTATATTCAATATTGTAGACTTTTGAAGGGTCACGACATACCCCAAGGACAATATCACATGTCCTAAAGGTCCCCAACCCAAGGGAATTGACCCTAGGGACCTATTTTGGCATAGAGAACAATAAAAATTTCAAACTCAATTCAATTGAGGGTCCTCAACTCTAAACCCCACTTACACTATTAAGTCACAAGGTCTCACACTTAATTCCCCACAAAACACCCTTATATATAAACCACAATTGTAATCCCCTCGAGGCATAATTACACAACATTTCTCAATAAACCCTAATTACCCTCTAGGTCACATAGGGTTTAAAAAATGTAGCTTTACAAGGAGGTGTTTACTTTAGGTCTTAGATGATTCTCCCTTTCCTTGTCATAATTTTCTGCATATTAGTTATTGGCATAATATGCGGATCCAATATTTCAGCATGGTTAGACTTTAATAATTAAATCATTAGTTGTTAGTCTAAATTCCATGATTATAATAATTGATAAATCAACTAAATATTTGAGCTTATTTAACATCTCTACTACTTATTGTTTCGGTGAGTATGACATCATTGTCCACCTGATTGCAATAGTCTATTCTCTAGTACAACCACTTTAGAAGCCATTGAAATTCTAACCACCTTTACTACTAATAGCTACCATAGGAGACATAAAATACATTATTAGTTCATCAAATTCAATATATATATAACATATTAACTTTAGCTAGACTAGATAGTCACCATTTCTATTCAATGAAGGGAAATTGATTCATATTTGATTTATAAGACACATTCGGAAATATAGATAATTATAACACAGTTATTTAACTAAAGTGAAAAGTGCATAATAAGATTTGAGAGTTAGAAATCCCTTAATTGAGATACTTCATAATACAACATATATGATCCCTTTCATTATTTAATATAATTGCATCATGGTGTTTAGAGAGGAAGAGGGAACTTCCATAAGATTTATCAATACAACTAATAACTCATGATCTTTTTGACTAGTAATCAATGGTGTTTATTTAAGGAATTAGGGTTATTATATTTGTCAACACAAGGTGGGTTTTTACACTTTTGACATGATAGTGTTAGGCTTCCTCCATTATTGCCTAGCTATAGAGGTTTGGCAGATAGGTGGTGGTATTTTTCTTTCTCAGTCTAAATATGCTAGGAGTTTGCTAGACAAGTTTAGAATGACAGATTGCAAAATCTCGTCTACAACTCTAGAGAAAGGGCTGAAGCTTTTAGCCAAAAAAAAACTCAAAGGTGATTAACGAGTCAACATTCAGGTATTGCCTTATCTCTCTTACAACCACTAGACTTGATTTGAGCTATGTTGTTACATTTCCAAATTCATGATAACACCAAAGGCAAAACATTGGGTTGTAGCAAAGAGAGTGCTGAGATATGTGAAAGGTATACTCGAGTTTGAAATTCTGTATAGTAGAAGCAAAGATCCTAGGTGTTGATGTGTTTTTATGCATTATGCAACACAAAATAAAATACCAAAGGCACTCTATCCTCTCTTGATCAAAATCTCCTTGGATGCTGAATTAGATGATCAACTGAGACGACTCCACAGTTTCTATTATTAGGTCTTGACATGTAGATAGCTCAATGATTGATGTGATTGCTGGTAATCCAAGGTGGACTTACGATGATGCATGAACTTGGTTGGAATGTTGTTGGAATGTGGGATCTTAGTTGATTGAAAAAAAGAACAAATGGATAAAGAGTTGAGAAAGCTAATCTAATCCTATGAATGCAAGAGCAATGGACAATCTTTGGTGAAACTCAACTAGTCTTTGCTTTGCCATTCGAAGCAACAACTCCACAAAGTTTTAGTGTGATCTTCTAAGGTAAAAATATGATGTTCAAATCACCACCATGAACATAGACACCATCAAGATGATGCATATCAATGAAGAAGTAGCAATTGAAATTAAGTTTGGATAAATGAGTTCAGTTGACTATGCAAGATACTTCACAATCAATGAAATACTAGTAGTATGAACATAAGAGCTTCACCATCAATCATGCACAAAGATCTTCCATCCATCTAAGTATCATCATCTAACATGAGGATCCAACAAGAAACCATGCAATTATGTAGAAGAAACAACACATTCCACCATTTCTTCAATGAAAAGGATGTTTATTTACAAGCTTGGCAACAATTTCTGCCTTCTCCTCCTATTCTACTCTAACTATCTGCTTGCTATCTAATGCTTATTAATCTGCCATTAAACTATTCACCATTGTTGAACTATTAACTATTAACCTTTATAATGAGAAGATCGAGCCTTATATAGAGAGCTCATTACAATTCAAAGGCTCAGATCGATATGAGATCAATGGCCGAGATTTTACAATAAAACCCTAATTACAATTCAAAGGCTCGAATCGATATGAGATCAATGGCCGAGATTTTACAATAAAACCCTAATTAGGGTTTGTTACAACAAACTTCCTTCTGGCCAATGAAATAATTACAATAATTTGGACAAATGTCCATCTTGAATCTTGATTTCTAACCAATGAGAATTGAGGTTAGGTACATAAAAGAGTATTTGATGAAGCACCATGTGTCATTTGCTCCACCCTTTGATGAATCAAGTTTAATGCATTTGGGCTTGTTGATGTGAAAGTAACTTGATTGGCTTGAATGCGAATATGATGCCACATCAGCCTCTTCTGAAACTATCTCCATTCCTTGATCACGTTCACTCTTCTTTACTCTAACTTGGAAATTTTCCTCCCTGTGATGCATTCACAACCTCAATCTTTGAATCATGAAGTATTTCCTTCCTTAACCTTTTTTGATCTTTAAATTCCTTGCCTTGGACTTGGAACATGTTGTTGTCTTGAAAAGTAGACTTTGATCCTTTGGAATCCATCTGACGTGTATCCTCTTCATGCATCTTTGAGGTATCTTCTATCATGTTGATGACCTTGATGTTGAAATGTGAAGCATGTGCTTCCCTTGGAACGTTGAGCTAGACCTCAATGTGTGGATCTCCTTGTTGAATTGGCTCAAATGTGTTGATGTTGTGATACTCTCTATCTCTACGCTTTTAAGCTTTCAACCTTCCTCTATGATGCCAATTCGCCTTCTCCAAGTTGCCTTGAATCGTAGTGGTATCTGCCCGACATGTTCTTGTACGAAGCTAGAAGTAAGAACATTTGAAGGATGATTTAAAACTTCCAAAAATATTCTTAAGTCCTGATTTCTTCATGTGAATACCCAATGCTTTCAGATTTACAAAATCAAAACTTAGAATCATCTATGTTAAATCCTGGAAAATAACATGATAGTTTATTCAATTTGCACTACAAAACCTGATTTTTTTTTTTGTGACTCTAAAGAAGTCTGATTACTACTCAGAAATCTGAGATATATCCTTCTCTCTTAACCTCTGGCATGATTGATTAAGTTTTGCGATTTGATCTTTGAGTCAAGGATGAATTAGTCACCACTCAGAAATCAGAAATCAATCGATCTGGGCTTTGGTCATGGACCAGCCCTTTGATTCTTCTCCCACACGACTTGATGTTGAAAATCTTCTCTCTAGCTGTATCTTCTTAGGTCAATTTTTCTATACTCCCCTCTTTTGGAATTAATGTTCCGAGTTTTACCCTTAGCATGAATTTTGCTGAGTCATTATTCAATGCAGATTAGAAACAACCTCATTTGATGGAGGCTGGTGGATTCCTTTTTTCTCCTTAGGCAAGGTTGATAGTACCTCCTGAAGCGATTTTAAGACAACCCTGCTCCTGTGCGAATTTATAAAGCCATAGGTAATTTGATTCGAATTTGCTTCAATGAAAAAGGCTTCCCTCCTACCATATATAAGCATTGAATAGAGAGTCGCACCCTTCCATCTTCATAGGAAGGCCGACTTATGCTTCATCAAACATTTGCCTTTGTTTATTAAATTTGCCTTCCTTGATCTCATTTACCTTCCAGCCAACTTCATCTAAAGCATTCATGAATTCTATCTTCTTGAAAGTCGCATTTATTGCTTATGAAGCTAAGTTCGCTTCATGTCTTTCTTCTTCGATTTGCAAGGGGTTTAAATTTTAAATTTCATCTCCCCAACGTCTATCTTATATCTCTTGAAGCGAAGGGGGTGGAATTTCAGCTTCCACGTTTTGGGGTTAACCTTTTACCTTCCATGCTTATGTGAGTTGACTTTCTTACCTTTCTCATCAACCTAAGTTGATCTGCACCCTTTCACCTTCTTAGGAAGGTCGACTTCTTTGTTAACTTAAGTCGGTGTGCATACCTTTTCTTGATAACTTAAGTTGGTGGGCTTCCTTTGCTTTGCTTTGGGAGGTTAAAATTTGCTTCCTGTTAACCCAGGTTGATTTGCGTCTCCTTAATGACAACGAGCCTGAATATTTTAGTTAAGCAATTTTACTTTCCCATCAACCTAAGTTGAGCCGTAGGCCCTTTCTTGTCTTTGAGGGTTGATATTTTACTTAAGCAATTTTTACCTTCTCACAAACCTAAGTTGTTGCGCAGGCCCTTGCAAGATGTTCAAACTTAATATTTTTCGTCCTCTTAAGTTGATCAACTTCCTTGTTTGAGGAGGTTAGTGCGCACGTCCTTCCATGTTTGTGGAGGTAAATTGTTGAAGTCCATTGCCTAAAAATTTTGTTCTCTCCTAAAGATGAAAATTGAAATGCACAAGAGAGGGACTTGTTGACGTGTATTTTGTACACTATCAAACACAGAATAAAATACCCAAGGGTACCTTATCCTCTCTTGAGTAAAGCCTCTGATTGCTGAAGATATCGCGAAAAAGGATCAATCAGGATGACTTCAAGGTTCTTGTATGTAGGGTCTCTACGTGTGGATAAGCTCTCTGTGGTATGATGTGATTTGCTGGAATCACAAGGGGACTTACATTTGATGCCTGAACTTCTAATTTGCTTTGAATATTGCTGGAACACGGGATCTTACTAACTTTGACTTGAAAAAAAAAGGAAAAAAGAGGAGGGCGAGGAAAGAATCTAATCCTAATACTAAGGAATGTAGGAGCAATGATTGATCTTTGATGAAACTCTAACTAGGTCTTGTTTTGACATCACAGGGCCATCTCCACAAGGCTAGTGCGATCTTCGAAGGGAAGCTTTATGATGTTCAAATCATCACTGCAGGCATAGACACCATCAGGTTGATGCATATCAATGAAGAAGCGACAATTGAAGTTAAGCTTAAGTTGAATGATTCCAGTTGACTACGCAAGGCAAGTCTGCAATCAACAAACTGCTAGTAGTATGGATATACGAATTTCACCATCAATCAAGCACATTTCTTCCACTCATCTAATAATATGAAATCAAACATGAGAAGTATAAAGACCATGCAAATTGTCGAATCGACCCATAAATTTCACCATTTCTTCAATGAAGTTACAAGTCTTTTACAACAACATCTTGGCAACAATCTTTGCCTTCTCTCTCTACTCTACTCTAATTGCTATTCTCTCTCTATCTTCTAACTGCTTCCAACTATTCCTAACTATTTCTCTAATTGCTTTCTAATTATCCTTTACAAATGAAATGCCAGGGCTTATATAGTGCCCTCAATACAATTAGATGGCTTAGATCAATTTGAGATCGATGGCCAAGATTTTACAATGAAAACCCTAATTAGGGTTTGTTACAACCATTACATAACATTTAATGCTTGACCAATGATAAAATTGTATTGCTTGGACACATGTCCTCTCTAGAAAATTCCACCAATGGATAGCTGGGGTAGGTACATCGGAGTTTGTGCCACCTTCCATGAGTTAGGTACATTGAATCTGGACATGCGGAGGTGGAACACACTGACTGGATGAGCGATGATTGGGATGCCACCTTGTCTGACACTTGTAACTTGGTAGATATTCAATTTAATGTTGTTGAGAAGCTAGCTTTAATTAATTCATCTGGAACTATTGGCTTCCTCAACGAACCCTTTGCTCTAACTTCTTGTGTCCTTGATGTGCAGGACGATTGTTGTACCTCGCCTTGGAATACTGGATTGGAAGAGGTCGCCCTTATCTTGATGATGCTGGAACGAAGAAGGTCGTCCTTGTCGATGCTAGGTTGGAGGAGGTCGCCCTTGTCAATGCTAGGCTAGATCGAAGAAGGTCGTCCTTGTCCTTGCTTGATCGTCCTTGTTCTGGCTTGATTTTCCTTGATGAGAGCCTTCCGACTTGTAGATCCTTCGAGTTTGGGAGTCACCATCTTGATACCTACACAACATTTCAAAATTAGTAATATATCTTGAAATCTAAAAATTAAACTTTAAAAGGAAGATTCAAGATTTTAATTTAGGAAACCTCATGATAAATCTTGAGTTATCATTTCCTAATTTAGGATTTTCAAAGCAAAATTTAAATCTTCAAAAATGGTGCCAAGGTGATTACGCCATACCTCCACTTGAGAATTAATTCTAGAAAAAGATGCAAAAATAAGGTGAATTCGCTAGGCAAAGTGTAGATCAAAGCTCCCTTTAGCAAAATGCGCCTCCTTTAGCTTGGAAAAGAACTCCATCTTCCACTAATCTCTTCAAGATCTGGAAATTCGCCTTCAAATGTCTTCAAAAATCTGGAAATTATCCTCCAATCTAGCAAGAAATATGCCTCTCCCATAGCCTTCAAGATGAATTTCGCCTTCCTTAGTCTCCACACTTGGTAGAAATTCGCTCCACACAAGCTAGATTTCGCACTTCTTCTTTGCCCTTCCAAATCGCATTTGAAATGATGAGTGAATGATGGATTAAAATGTTTCAAAATACCCTTCTTATATAGGCGCTCATCTCTTTAATTGCCCATAGGCCGACTTAGAAAATAAGGCAAATAATAAACAAAACTTAAATAAAAAGGAGGCCGACTTTTTAAAAAAAAAAACATTAAAATAGTATCCCCAAGCGCTCTCCCTTTTTATTTAATTTAATAATTAATTAATTTAAATGCCTTTGTAGTTAATAATTTCGATTTTTAAAAGGCTAAATTAATTAATTAAATACCTTATGCGCTATTTTTAAATGCCAATTTAATTTTTTAAAATATCTCAAGGTTTCATTGAAATTGGCATTTAATGTGTCATAGATGATATTGGCGCCTAGGCATGGCAAGATAATGGACATCAACAAGATCGCTCTGGTCCTTGGGAGAGGGACAGGAGCGCCCTTACACTTTAGCCTTGCAATTCTTGTTTTTCACGTTCAACACTTCATCCTGGACGTCCAAAATGGCATTTTACTTGAAACCTTGAGTTTGATCTATTCAATTTTTGGAACGAATGCTCCTTAGAACCATTTTCGCCCTGGACCCTGGGAGAGGGACAGGAGCGATTTTGCATTTATAAGCTCACTTGTGTTTTGCTAGCTTCGAAAATTATCTTCAACGGATCGATTGCGTCTTCCTTCATGCCTTTGATGTCTCAATTTGTCCAAACAAGGTCAGGAATGTCTCCACTAAGCTTTTTCGCTCTGGACCCTTGGTGAGGGACATGAGCGATTCGCCTTGGACCCTTGGAGAGGGACAGGAGCGATTTCGCTCTGGAACCTCAATGAAGGTCAGGAGCGAAATTTGACTTTTCGAACTCTCTATCAGGACAATTTTAATGGAATATAACATTTCCTTCTATGTTTCTTCTTTCTTATACTTTAAGTTATATTCCATATATACTTTCAGGATGTTTGAGAGTGGTTTCAGACCTCCAGGAGTTATATTGCAAAATCTAGTTTTTTGAGGTTTTTCAGTTTCCAGACTTAGTCAAATTTCAGGATCAAGACATTCCAGACTTAGCCAAATTTCAGGATCAGGACATCACTCAAGCCGGACTCGCTATCCTATTGATCACATGGGCGACACTCAAAATGCAAAGGCTAACTAACAAAACCCTAAAAGACCCAAAAACAAACCCTAAAAAGCAAAAAACATGGGTCCCCATTGGCAATGGGGCGATGTGTGAAAACGTCACAACAGGACTTCATTATACAAGCAATATTTTATTTCCTTCAAAATCATTATTTTTCCAAAATCAAAGCCTAGAAGGGGATTTCCTAGTTTGTTCACCTTGACTCCTTCCTGACAACCTTGGCAATTCTTGTAACACATTGACATTATTGACAACTTCTTACAATGTCAAGCAATTTTACAATGGGTCCTCAACCTGACATCTCTTACTCACTAGCAAAGGTTAACGACTAAAGAGACTATTGCCAAGCTAAGCAAACTAAGACACCTAATCTAAGAAAATATGGGGGTCCCCATTTGCAATGGGGCAATGTGTGAAAACGTTACAACATTAGGCTGGTTGGGTTCATAGATTCACATTGTCCAAGTTCTATTGATGATAGGAAATCCACTTTTGGATATGTTTTGAGCTTTGGAACAATTGCAATCACATAGACTAGAAAGAAGTAGCAGGTAGTAGCTCTTTTCTCAACAAAAGTAGAGTATTGTGGAATAATTAGAGCAACATGTGAGGTATGGATTCAAAGGATGCTTTGAAACATGCATGTCTCAAGTAGGACTTTCAACCTTGTTTTGTGACAATCAAAGGGTGCTAAAGCTTGACAAGAATCCAGTCTTACGAGGATACCAAACATGTGGAACTTTATTGTAATTTTTGGAATGAGTGCAATCATATAGACTTGTAAGAAGCAGTAGGCAGTAGCTCTCTCCTCGACAAAAGTAGAGTATTGAGGAATAGTCAGAGCAACATGTAAGGCAGAATGGCTTTCAAGGATGCTTTTAGATATACAATCTAGGGGTGTTAAAGCTTGACAAGAATCCAGTCTTCCATGTGATTATCAAACACGTGGAGCTTCATTGTAATTTCACATGACAACTTGTAGAAGATGGATTGGTGATGTTGCAATATTGTATAGCTGAGGACTAGACTGCAAACATTCTCAGTAATTCATTGAGAGTCCCTTCAAATTTGTGAAATTTTGGCATAAACTTGGTGTAGTTAGTAGATTGACAATTAAGGGAGGGTATGAAAGTAATATTGTAATATTAGTTTATAACTTATTAAGATAGACTTTAGGGATATTCTTTTGTTCTTTCTAGATAAGTTTTTTATCCTTTCTTCCTCATGGTGGTAAGTTTCCCGACGTTGCATGATAGCCAAGTAACGAATTACACAACATTCATTACACCAGGTGTCTTAGATTTAATGACATAAATAGAAGAAATCGTTTAGAAAATATTAAATTGAAATCTACGACAAAAATTCCGAATTCCAACTACTAACTGGATAGGCAGAGGAATACGCAGGCAAAGGTATACGCAGGCAGAGTTGCATTACACAGGCAAAGGGCAGAGGAATACGCATATGGATTCCAATACGTTGAGGGCGGAGGAAAGAGGAATATGCAGAGGAAAGAGGAATATGCAGAGGAATATGTAGAGGGAATGCTTTCAGAGAGTTTTGTCGGCCAATGGTTTCTTTTGTGGGGCTTGTTGCGGGACACTGTGGGTTCGGTTGGCTTTGGAAGGGCCCCTCCCCTCTCGGTGGGCTCCAGTCTCTTCTTTTTCTGGGTTTGTTCTACCTTTGGTTGCGGACAGGTATTCTTCGTTGCTGTCTTTTGTCTTTTTTTCCCTTTTCTTTCATTAAAAATGGAAACTCAAGCAAACTCTTATTTCAAAATTGGACAAGAAGATCTTGCATGTGTGGAAACCAATCATTTTGGCAAGGTTAAGATTGCATCTTTAGGTAAAAACGGAAAATGGGTTTGGGTAAATGTTAAACAGTTTCGAGGCATCCTAAAACGTAGGGCAGCACGTTTAAAATGGGAACAGTCTAGGAAAATACTTTCACAAAAAGGGATTAAGATGGGCCTCAGTCACAAGTGCAGCTCATTCAAATCCCCAATACAGGCAGGTGGAAAAAGTGGGTTTAAAGTTAGGCAAGATTTGGATGATTCTGGCATATATAGTCCCACTTCCACTCCTCTTGGTCTTCTAGTTTATATGTGCAAGAATTGTTAAAGGCCAAGAGGAGATTGGAGATCTTGGAAGTCAAAGAGCAGATTTGGGAAAATAAAATACATGTAGTAACAACAACAAATCACTCTTTGACAGACAGTAATAATTTTTAAAGGAGCAAGTAGCAATGCTACAAAAGGCTCTCTCAGTAGGCAAGCGAGAATGGCAAGAGATGAAAGATGCTTGGCAATGTATGAAAGTATTAGCAGAAGAAAACAGAGGCAAAGAGGTGATAAACTATAAAGCCTCGCAACTTGAAGGGAAATCACATCATCAGGCGAACTATCAAGCAATGAACGAAGAGACAAAGGGAAGTCTGCCAAAGGCACCCAAAACACAAACCCAAATGAATGGCAGGTCAGCTAATGGAGAGAAAGCAACAAACACACAGGCTGGTAGGATGCAAGAGAAAGAGTTTAAAGAAAGACAAGATAGAGAAGCCAACTTAATTATTAAAGGCGTGAAAGAGTATGGGGTAAAGGAATGCACTCTCGACCTTGGAAGTGACTTCCTTAGTGACATGGTGATGTGGCAAGGTAAAATTTGTCAAGCATGGAGGGTGGGCAAGATTTGTGACAATAGGGTTAGGCCCATAAAAGTCATCTTATCTGATGTGTGTGACAAGCATATTCGTTTAAGCAAAAAACAACTTTTGAGGGGTTCCCGTTTCTTCTTTGATGAAGATTTATCTGCTAGGCAGCAAGAGTACAAAAGAGAAGAATTGGCAAAAGTTAGAGCAGCAAGAGATGAAGGAAAAAGGGCATGGTTATACAAGGGCAAAGTTGTTATTGCATGTTTTGGTCCTCATTCTAAAACAGGACAGCAAGCTGGCAGCAAAGTTATAGCAACAAATTCCTTGGCAGAGAGTAGAGGTGCAAGGTCATCATGGGCAAATGTGGTTGAAGACCCAAATTTGGGTCCTACATGTCAATATGAATAGCAATCAGTGCCTACCCAGGATTCCTTAAGTTTGGTTTGTTGCAATTGCAGAGGTTATCCGTGGAGACGGGGACCTGGGTTAGGGCCTATTGCGGAGGGGAGAGACATCATTTGTCTCACTGAGACACATGAACACGAAGGGTGTATGACCCCTTTGTTTAAGGGTTACTCGAAGATGGTGGTTTGGAACAAGGCAATAGGAAATGGCAAAGGTCATGGAGGTATAATGGTTTTAGTGAAAGAAAGAGAAGGTCGTCTAATTCAGCTAGAAAGAGAAGACACAAGCAAACAATATTTATGGTGTAAAATCTCTGAAAATGGAAACCTCATTAGGATTGCAGCGTGTTATTTTGCCCCACAAGCCTCAAAAACATACAAAAACTATGGTTTGGACCACAAAGATCCCTTTGCTGCCTTGAAAAAAGACATTGCAATTTATGCTCAGCAAGGCGAGATCCTCCTTGTAGGAGATTTTAATGCTAGGACTGCAAGTGAGCAAGCTTGCATGCTTTGCAGTAAAGATGATTGCAATCCTCTATGGCTCATGGAAGTCAAAGACCATCAGTGGACAAGAGTATTTGAAGACAAAAGCTGCAATCACTTTGGGGAAGAAATACTTACTATTTGTGGTGCTTTTGATTTGATCATTTGCAACGGTGTAATTAGATGGGCAAAATTTGGTAATTTCACCTGTAATACCTACAATGGGGTAAGTGTTGTGGATTATGCAATTTGTTCTCATAGCCTATGTGAGAAAATGGAGGTAATGATAGTCGGTAAACAACTCTGGGACTTAAAATCTGACCATAGGCCGATCTATTTAAGCTTTTCATGGGCAGATCAAAAGTGTCAAGAGGTGAAAACTCAGCATTCTTCAAATAAAGGCAGAATTCTTTTAACCCAAAACAACTGCAATATTTTCAAGGTTGCGCTTGAGAGACTTGTTAGGAAGGTGAAAATCCCGTTCCATGGTCTCCATAGCCATGAACTCACAAATCTAATCCATAGTGCACTGTTAGAGTGTAAAAGGGCCAAGAATAAATCTGAAACAAATTGTTTCCCAGTAAATGCTTGGTTTGACGAAGAATGTAAAATTGCAAGGAGGAATTTGAGAGATCCGCACAAGGAAGAGATCAACATAAAGGTTTACAAGCAGATTTTAAAACAGAAAAAAGCTGATTTTGTGCTCACAAGGCAAGAAGAATTAATTTTCCTTAGTAAAAATAACCCCAAGTCTTTTTGGAAGAAGCTGCAATCCAAGAAAATGCAAACTTAAAACAACATTACAGCTAAACAGTGGTTTGATCATGCTAAACAACTTTACGAGCAGGATGTTGGGGTGGAATCACCTCCGATTTTCAACATTAATTCAAATCTTTTTACAAAGCAGGAAATTGAAAGGGGTATAAAAAAGTTGGGTGTTGGAAAAGCAAAAGACTTGGTTGATCTTCAAGCGGAATATTTGAAGTGGGGTTTGAAATCTTTGGTGCTACACATTATGAAATTTTTTAACAACATCATACAACAGGGTTTTCCTAAAGATTGGACTACTAGTCTTGCCATTCCTCTTTTTAAGAGCAGAGATGTCAATAATCCCTCTAATTACAGGGCCATTATGATTAACCCTTTGTTTGCAAAGTTATTTGGCAGCATGATAGAGAATAGAATTAGCAAGTGGGCCGAAGAGAAGGGTAAGTAGGCAAAAGGGCAAGCTGGTTTCAGACCTAAGCATTTCACAGTTGATAATGGTATCACTTTGAGACATTTAATTGAAAAAAGATGGGAAGAGAAAAAAGAGATCTTTTGCTGTTTTGTTGATTTCAAAAAGGCTTTTGACATGGTTCCTAGGGTTAAACTTTGGAAAAGAATGGAAGATCTTGGGATTCCCATTCATCGTAGAGCAGCTGTCCATAGGCTTTATGAGGAGGTTAAAGTCAAAATCAGAACCTCTGATGGTCTTTCCGAAAGATTTAGAACCGATATCGGGGTCAAGCAAGGGTGTCCGTTATCTCCTACGTTGTTTGGTTTATACATTGACAAGTTGGAAGAGTGGTTAAACTCTCAGGATGGTGATGGTGTTCATCTGGGTGAATATGTGATAAAACTTTTGCTTTATGCGGATGACCTCATTCTTATTGCTAAAACAGCTCTTGGTTTGCAAGAGCATTTGTATGCTTTGGAGCACTTTTGCAGAACGGTCGGGATGCAAGTCAATATCAGCAAGACAAAAATCATGTTTTTTTCTAATAAGAGGAAACGAAACCAGCATAAGTTTTACTTTGATGGCAGTATTCTTGAAGAAGTTTCAGACTATAAATATCTTGGGATTGACTTCAACAAAAATCTAAATTGGGATGGTTGCAGGAAGAAGAAAATCCTATGTGGTTGGAAAGCTTGGTATGCTCTTCAGAACAGATGTAGAGAAGCGGAGCTTTGGGGTTGGAAGGCCTCCCAAACTCTTTTTGGGCTTTTAGTTCTTCCTGTTATTCTCTATGGTGGTGAATTATGGGCCAGTAACACTTTAGGTTCACAGTGGAAGCAGATCGAGCAAATCCAAAAGCGTTTGATAACAAGCAAGTTCAAGATTAAAAATACAGTTCCTTATGATATCATGTTGAGTGAGACTGGGGCTGCTCCTATTGAAGCTATTGCTATGGTTCGTCTCATTAGTTATCTCAAAAGAATTGGGCAAATGGAGGAAGGCAGATGGCCTAAAGCGGTTTTCAATGACACCTTGTGCAAAAGAAAGAAGACTTGGATGCAACAAAACATCAAATGGTTGAGTAAATGGAATATCTACCTAAGTTCGTGCCCCACACATAGTAAAGTGATAAAGGCTTTTGTTATGGATAAGTTTCACATGTGGGCTTGGGGTAATGAGTTAGCGAGAAAGAAAAAATATTGTATCACGGAGTTCAATCCTACTTTTGATCATCATCAAAAAGCTTATATAAGGGCTAATATTTCATGGAAAGCTAAGTGTATTATTGCTCAATTACAAACTAACTCTCATCAGCTCCGTAGTGAAACTAGTCGTTGGAAAAGACCAAAAGAAACTTGGGAGGAAAGAGTGTGTATTTTTTGCACATCTGGGAAAGTTGAAACCGAAAAACACTTCATTTTAGAGTGCGACGCCTTCAAAGATGTTAGGGACAAGTATAATAAATTATTGATTGAGGGATCTTGGTATGATTTTTTCAGTGAGGATTTTGTCGAGAGGTTGGGGCCACTTGTCAGGAGTTTACACAGAAAGCGGGCAGATTTGCAGAAATTGGTTAGATCTGATGTGCTGTCCCATAGACTTTGTTAAGTCTCGTGGACATTAAAATAATTTTCTTTCTTTCTTTCCTCTACTTTCTTAGTTGTCAATCTTATCCTTATCAGATAAATTGTTTGTAACTCTTATTTAAGGAGACTTTTGTTTCTTTGTTAATATCAAATTTATTGATAATCATTTTGTGTGTTTTTAATTATTTTAATGACAAAGGACAAGACATTACCGACCATCTGAAACATACATTACACAATGGCTAGATAACATAGTATATAACAATAACTGATACAAAAGGTAATCATCAAGACATGGACAGGAACAAATGGTCATGGTGCTTGCTCTTGGCTTGTATTGGTACTAACGTGTCACCCACCAATTGACCATCTATCTCATGCCAGCCTCTCCACCCATGATCATGGCGATACGTTTACCTCCACCCACAAATTCCATCAGCAGTATCTGTTTCCAAAATAACAATACAATAATAGTAATCGTTTGAATATCTGAAACAACTGAAACGTCATATTAAGTAACATTTTGTAGACAAATATTACATCAGAATTTTTCTAAGCATAAATGGTAAGGAGGTGGCTAAGTCATGCAGGAGTGGATATGACACAATAGTGAGTTCTCGAGTATGTTTTTCTATAAAATTTGAATGCAAATTCTATGAATTTCATATAATGAAGTTTCTCTTGTATGAATGTAATGAATATTATCTCACATAGGATTCTTGTATAATATTGAACCTTTTTCTCCTTGATTTTGCTAATGCAATGATTTTTCCTTAAATTACCAGGCCGGGGAGGCTGCATTGTCCATATTACACAGCATGGTTTCTGTCCACTCTGATTTGGATGATGCTGGAGAGATAGTAACACCTACCCCTCGAGGAAAGAGAATTTTGTCGAGTCCACGCTGCCTTCCGCATATAGCACAGGTGCAGTTATGGGTTTTCATTCCAAAATATTGTAATATAATTTCATGATTGAATTCTTGAGTACTGATTTTATCCTAGCTTATATATTTGATCTCTTCTGTGATTATATTGGACTTTTTTGCTTTATTCCTGTTTAGTAGTCTTGCTTGCATGATCCTTGAGAAAAGGGCACATTTCATTATTTCAATGTCTCTATTTATTTTTATTGTTCTGTTTGGAATTGTGGAACAGAAAATTGTTTGAAAAAACTGTGTACAAATGCCATGGTAGCTTAAAATTTAGGTGATCTGGAAAATTGTTTGGTGCCTTGTGCATATTCATATGATTATAGTTACTTGCTTCTTGGTGTTTGAAAATTCCTGTGAGTATTTTGATGTTCATATTTAATTAGTGATTAAAGGGGAATGTAGATGATTGTGGATAGAAGTTAGTTTTTTGTAAATTTATGTTTTCAATTTTCCTAATTAGTGATCATGGGGAATCTGCTTGATCATGAATAGAAGTTAGTTTTTGTAAATTTATGTTTTCACTTTTCTACATTTAAATTTTCATTATTTGGTGTGGCCACAAATGGCTTAATTTATTATTATTATTATTATTTTCTCAAAGAGGGGTAAATGCTTTTGACCCAGAGCTATGAACTTGTGAGATCACAAATGGAGGGCCTCATCCATAATATAATCAATCGACAATAACACCCCAATGGGGCTTGAACCTTGATGGCAAGAACAACAACACTATAACTTAACCATCACACCATGCCAACATCGGCAAATTTATAAGGACCAAGGGGATTTATTATTATTATTTTTAATTATGTCTTATAATTAATTTTTTTTCCTATTATATGGCTTATAATTATTTTATTTTAAATTCTTAACATATTGATTTTTTGTTGTCTTAATTTTTGATTTTTTTTTTTTTTAAATTGCTGAATTGAGGGTTTTATTAGACCCTCAACAGGAAACTGGGCATTACTTGGGCCTAGCTAGTGTTATGATAAATGAGGGTTTCATCCCCAATGAAACCACAAAGCAACTCTTTAAGCACAACAGCCCAGTAGGGGCACAACCTGTAAGTGCATAGGTCTAGTGGGTGGTTTAACCTAGGTTGTTGCAATAACATCACCACACTAATACCAACACACCATGCGTCTAATGGCAAAATTTTAGGATAGATTTAGGGCAAAACTTATAGAAGACATCAGGATAGGCTTGGTTTCTTAATATGGTTACATTCCACCATACCTCAAGGTGCCCCAATGCTGAAACATGGGGGCGAGTTTATGTAATGCGTTCCCACAAGTGCCACCACTATCTCTAGCTGTCCACATATCCACAAGGTGTCGTGCCCATTGGTATCTAACTTGGGTCTATATTGTGAAATTCTTTGTTCCCCACCACTAGACCTAAACATGTTGGGCTAATTTCTGAAACCTTTTAATATTCATGTTTCATTGGGTTTTAAAAATGGTTAATTTTTGAAATTTTAGCTATTAATTTTTATAATTTAATAAGATTATATTTTTTATTGATTATTTTAAAATTAATAGTTGAAGTTTAAATGCATTAAAAGTTTCATTTTTAGTTTGTGAATAACTTAAGATGGAAAACTATAAAAATTAAAATGAAAACAAAGTAAAATTATAATTTTGATAAATTTAAAAATTGAAGATGAAAATTAAGAATATTTTTCAAATTTTTAATTTGAATATTTGTAATTATAATTTTTTAAATTTATTGGAAAATTGTGAAATTCAACAAAAAATTATAATATCTATCTAGAAAATATTATTAGTTTGTTTGAATTATAATTGTTAGTTATCATTATATGCATTTTGGCATAATGATAAATAGGCATATGGACTCCAAGAAAGATAATAATATAATATTCATCCACTTTGGGAAAAATTTTGGAGAGAAGAAAAGGAAGCAATATAAAGCTCATTTAACGTAACATTTGTGATGAGCATTGGTGCAGCTGTTGTTCATGAATGAAAGCCCATTTGTTGGAGGGTATTGCTTATGGTGTGGACGTTTGGAACACAACAAAGGCAAATAAACATCTGATTAAAGAAATCAGATTTATTATTCAAGCAAGTAATCTGAATAAAGATTCTGAATGAAACAATCATGACAGTGCTATCTTCTGTTGGTGTTATTGGAGTTGGAAACAAGTCATAATTAATCCCTCCACTTCCAACAGTTTAAAATGCACTATTCATTCCACGACATTTATTTGACAATGATACTAGGGAGAAGATGGATGTTTCCACTGCCAAATTTTTACACCAAAGGCTTTTCATTATTTGAATTGGACGACCTGCCTTCTTTGATTGATGGTTTACAATGCTTCAGAAGTGTGCAAGATGATTGAATATATCACGATCATTTATTTTTATCGCTGGTTTTTTGTTTTGTATATCCGCTTGTCTGTTTTCATCGCCGGTCTTGGACTCGGATAATTGAATCCTTAGCAACAGCATCTAAATTCATGAAGAGGCGAATGTGACATTCGAACTATTCAGTTGTACGATCTTATATTGCATTTATGAAATGAGCCCACAAATAAAACAGAGTCATGTTTAAAGCAAATGGCAGAAGACAAGAGATCTGCGAAACTAGTAGCCCACTTGACTTAATTGTGCACATGCAAAACAACTTTTTAAACTCCTCTTGAATATTTATTGTTTTCGAGGAAGTCTTTAAAGAGAGGACATGGTTTCCATACAAAATGTCACCAATCGTGGAGAAGATTTTTGAGAGCTCTACAACTCGTTACTCTCCATGACCACCATTTTAGCCTCTGATCACCAACCTATGAGCCATTCCATTTGCTAGACTGTGCCGTTGAAGGGCACTCCTGCCTCCTTTGACCCAGAACATCCCTGCACAGAAGAGTTAAGGTAGATAATTGATAAATGTACGCCCGACATGCAAACTCAAGGCAAGACAGTAAGCTGGGTTGCTGTTGACATTTGAAGCATGAATTCAGCATTATTCTGCCATTGCCTTTCGTGGAAAATTACAGCATGAAAATGGAAGAGCAAGAACAAGAGCATGAGCATGTTAACCAACACAAAATGTTAATTTTAAGCAATTAGATGTTAATGTAACCAATTTGATTATAAATTGACTGTGTATAAACAGTAACAGCAATAAAACACAAGACACAAGAACAGTAACGGCAATAAAACACAAGACACAAGACACCAATACCCTGGGAAAACCTCCCTCTTGGAGGTGAAAAACCCAGCCTTAAGTATGATATGTATTATCTCAATTGTAGGTAATTACAACATAGCAGACTTATCTCAGATTGCTGTCGAAACAGCAAGTTGGCAAGGTAATGAAGGATGCAGCCCTAATCAACAGTAGATGACCAAAAGAGAAGATCAGCAGCAGATGACTACAATAGGCTGGAGCAGAATTTCAGAAGATCTTGACAACTTCGCCCAACAATATCCTTGACTGAATTCGCACAAGTGAAGAGTTCGCTAAATGTAGGAGAGCAGATTGTATTTGCTAAGAATGATTGTGTAAATGACTTCATCTTCAAGTGGATTATATATCATCCTTTTGGTGCTAAACATCCTCAAGTCGGCTTGCAAGATAATTAATTAATGTTTTGTTGTCATTATGCATTTTCCCACGTTAGGTATTTGGGTCCAGCCCAATTATCCTTTCCACGTTACATTTGAGCCCAGCCCAATAACATAGTTAATTGTATCTCACGTTACATTTGGGTCCAGTCCAATAACAAATTAATTGAGCATAAATTGAGATAATACACATGAATTTTAGTTGTCATTTGACAACATTAAAATTCGATAATCAGGTATCCGAACTTAGCTAACATTTTCAACACAAAGGGCCAGTGACAAGAACATTTATTAGTCCACGGTTATATAGAATTCTGGTAAACAATTTTTTATATGAGGATATAAGAGAATTTATTGGAACTTTTGCAATATACAATGCTGTAAAGATGGAGAGATATATAGAATTAAAATAGCAGATGCATTTTATTTATTCGCTTTTTCTTATATGGTATATGCTCGAGAAAGATGTATGGCTATTATATTTTTAATGTTGTTTATCTATCTTTATTTATTTTCTTTCATTTGTTAATATTAGATACATGTAGTGAAAGTTGGGAGTTGTCAAGGAGAAAAAAAGTCTTCCATTATCTATTAAAAAGGTCAACAATAAAGAACAACAATCTCTCTCTCTCTCTCTCTCTCTATATATATATATATATATATATATATCTTTCTTCCTCTTCTTTTTCTCACTCTTGGCTCATCTAGATCTCTTTCACTATCTCCCCCTCCCCCTCTCTATCTATATCTTATTATCTCTACCACTCTCTCTTATTCACTACCTCTATCTATAGCAATCCCTCTCCCCCTCTCTATCTATTGGGTTCTCTCTCCCTCTCTTTAATATCTCCTTATCTCTTTGTAATGTCCCTTTTCAAGATCACCCAATATTTTGCTCCAAAAATAGAATGATACCGCCTGTAACTTAATAATAGTTCTGATCTGATCTTGTCACTGGTCTGATCTCTATTATGGAACTGCCGTTATAGGTGCAGCTGCTTGGAATAATTATGTTATTACTCATATCGGGTCTGTTGTATATGAGGGTTTCTGGTGTTGTTCAATCTGATTCTCCTTTTATCTGCTCTGAGTAGGAACCATAATCCTTCCCTTATTTTTTCCATGTCCATCAAAAGACTTGTATATATATATATATATATATATATCCCTCAACAAGCCTCTTTACCCAACAGTCACCTCCCTTTGATTGGGTTGGCATTAATATTATAATTATTTATTTAGTGCTTAAGGCAAGGAAGTCGGCCTCTCTTAATTAATCCTTAGTTGGCTCATTCAACAGGAAACGATTCAGACGTGGCCACTGCTAAACCTTTCCAAGTCGGCCCTATGAATTTCAATACTTTTACATCTGAATTTTTTATCTATTAAGGCTACAGTTTGTTATTTATTTTGCCCTAGTCTTAGGTGGGGCATGACTGTCCACCCTTCCTGAGATAGCTTGTCCTCAAGCAATGAGAATTCCCAAAACAATCTTTGGAGTTTTGTGTTTCTTACTAAATGTGGTTGTCCCAATGTTTGCTTAATATCTCGGATATCTCTTTGCCTCAAAGCGAGGGTGATCTTAACAATATTTAAAATGAGGATTAGAGGCATGGCACAAATCTAGTTATTCACATCTTAAGAATATATCAAGTATGAACCAAACACGGAGCATACACATAAAACACGAAGTATACACATGAATATATACAAACACAGAGCATACACAAACACTCAAAGTATACACATGAATACATGCAAACACGGAGTATACAAACAAATACACATTTGTTGGATACCTTCCCTTTTTTGGAGCTAGAAAGTGGGCCTAACACCAATCCTTCTACTCCTAAGCCATTTCGAGCTAAAAAGTGGGCCTAACCCCAACCCTTTTGCTCTTATTCCAATTTGAGCCAGAAAGTGGGCCTAACCCCAATCTTTCCTCTCCTTTTCCAATCTGAGCCAGAACGTGGGCCTAACCCCAATCTTACTGCTCTTATTCTAATTCGAGATAGAAAGTGGGCCTAGCCCAAATCTTTCTGCTCCTATTCCAATCCAAGCCAGAAAGTGGGCCTAACCCCAATCTTTCTGCTCTTATTCTAATTCGAGCCAGAAAGTGGGCCTAACCCCAATCTTTCTGCCCATAATCCATTTCAAGCCAGTAAGTGGGCCTAACCCCATCTTTCTGCTCATCAAGAACTTAGTCATATTTTGATCCACAAACTGAATAATTACAGTAG
The DNA here is from genome assembly GCF_030272615.1 of Cryptomeria japonica. Taxonomy (NCBI): domain Eukaryota; kingdom Viridiplantae; phylum Streptophyta; class Pinopsida; order Cupressales; family Cupressaceae; genus Cryptomeria; species Cryptomeria japonica. The sequence continues at coordinate 317,562,585 of NC_081413.1, read as the reverse complement.
TGCAACTCCAGTAAACTGGGGCTTCTCTTCATTATTTTGGCAATAAATGATCTCAACATTTATTCAGCAGCAACTTCTTTAAACATTTGGCAATTTGTTTGATCTATGAATGATCTCAAATTCATTGACCCATGAGCAGTTTCTTGATTTAGGTACCTCCTTTTCATAAGAATTTTAATTCTGGAAACTTGTATACGAACTCTTGGAGGGTGCACAGCAGCAGGTATGAACCGGCTATAGCCTCATGTGCAAATCCTATCCTTCTCCAAAAGCATGATAAGAGAGCCCATCTCCAAATCGACATTGAAACATAATTATCTTCTCAATTTTGTCTAAGGTTACAAATATTATGATAGTCCTTCAGTGCTTCTGTAAAGAGCCCAAATTATTATTTGCCAGGTGGACCAACATTAATGAGAGGAAGTATAATACTGAATTGCCCAACAAGATGTTACGACTACTGTAGTTGTATAGCACCAAATATTAAGTCAATCAAATAGTATTATTTCATGGCCCAACATGATAGTTGCTATATACTTTATGATACTAAACAGGGGAGCAGCTCCTAATAATCTCTTTGTATATGTTTTCAACTCCCATAAACATTCATAAATAAATCTTTGGTTTGTCTTCCTAAGACAATTAATCACCCAAGTCACTTAATCGCCCGGCACAGTCAGTAGAAGCACTGATAATATAAACAAGGAATGAATGCATGCATTATAATAGACGACCTGGAGATTATTTGCGTAGTCTTTTTAGCAACATGGAATCGATGAAGTCCTCCTCTCTTAATACATTTCTTGATATGAATCGGGCCACAGATTTAAATAGATTCGATAGCAATGTCGTGTCACAAAGGATGCTTGGTCTGAAGAATTTACAAGATTAGTAGTGACGTCTGAAAGATGCCAACCTCATGTGTTACTCCTAATATAATAATATATTCCAGAAGTGGCCAGACCTGTTGCTCGCAGTTTGCCCATTCTGTAATTTCTTACCGTTCTGCAATTATTCTGTATATCTGGTTTCCACAATCTTCGTGATAGGCCCAACTAGAGAATCTGGTTGATTTTTCCTCTTCCACCATAATCTCTCCTCAGGTTGGCAGGAACAGTGCTCTGATACTACTTGTAATGTCCCTTTTCAGGATCACCCAATATTTTGCTCCAAAAATAGAATAATACCGCCTGTAACTTAATAATAGTTCTGATATGATCTTGTCATTTGTCTGATCTCTATTTTCGAACTGCCGTTATAGGTGCTGTTGCTTGGAATAATTATGTTATTACTCAGATTGGGTCTGTTGTATACGAGGGTCTCTAATGTTGTTCAATTTGATTCTCCTTCTATCTGCTCTGAGTAGGAACCATAATCCTTCTCTTTTTTTTCCATGTCCATTAAAAGACTTGTTTATATATATCCCTCAACAAGCCTCTTTATCCAACGGTTGTTTGCCCTCTCGGGTAAACGGTTAAATGCAGAAAGTAAATGCACAGAACATAATGGAAATATATTAAATAACCAGCCTCTGTATTAATTCCACAGTCCATGTACAATAAGTGCTTATAACATTACATCTGACACGACTAACCTGATCCTACTTCGAAGAAAAGGTACACAATATATAATACCCGAAGGGGTGTGATGCAACCGTCGCGACTCCAACTACCTACCCGTCAGCCAACTAACTGACCGCCGTAACTCATTATTACCGACGACAACATAAATATAATATAACAACATAACGTAATGATTATTCCCGTCAACATCATCCCCCCCAAGAAAAGAAGTCGACTCCGACGACTTAATACAAAATAGAGATGAACGACAGAAACTACTGACGCCAGTCGGGCCCGGATCTTATACACTTGCTGCGTCCTCGCCTGAAAACCCTTTTCTGCTACCATCCGATGCTCAAGTGCGGATTTCACCAATATTGCTTCCTTTGCCATCATAGTCCTCCTGTGCCTAACCCAAACTTGTCTGCAAAACATGTTTTTCAGTCTCAGCTTCCACCAATTGCTACTCAATTGATACTATCTCCCTAGCCAATTTGTCCTCGATAGCCACCCGTGCTGCTCTCCCGGCATTCAACTCCTGGGTACGCTGAACTAAGTCTCACGAGACTATTGCCTCCAACCTGGTGGTCAGCTCCTCTCGAGCCCTCTGTGCATCCACCACGGCAACCTCACGTCCAGCCGAGACATACTCCGAGTTCCTCAAAGCATACCTATCCTGCCTGGAGGTGGCCACAATCCACTGGCACAAATGCTAGGAGACACCTCAAATCCTCCATCACACTCCCCAAAGGCTAAAAACTGAACTGAATAACTCCCTGGTGTCATACAACTGCGCGGACCTGCAATGCCTTCCCTCGAACTCTGTTTGTTCCCAACCTCCAAATCCGCCTCCCTCTATGGCTTATGACTTCCCTGCCAACGCTTAGCTGCGGGCTTCTTTCTCACAATACGGACAACCACAACACTTCCCGTGGTCTTCTGTAACTCAAAATAAACTGGGGGTCTGGGGGCAACGCCCCCAGCAGGGTCGAGGGGCAGCGCCCCTCGCGGGGTCTGGGACAGCGCCCCAGCGGGGTCGAGGGGCAGCGCCCCTCGCGGGGTCCTGGGGCAGCGCCCCAGATGCGCTCCCTGTCGCAGTACAGGGCAGGGTCAAGGGGCAGCGCCCCCGCCGCCAACACCAATTTACAACCTTCAGAACCCCACGAAAGTCCATGGCGTGCATCATTTCAGTGATATTTTAAGATGCCAAAAAACCCTTCTTTTCCAGTGTCCTGGCTTCAAACTCCAGCGAATCATTTTAAATCTGGCCGCCGTCGTTTTTTTTTTTTGTTTTTTTTGTTTTTTTTTGGCACTGTAATTTCCCCGATGGCATCTCGGCCATACAACCTTCCTGTACGGTCAACACAGCACTGGCACCTCCGATCGTGCGGTCAACACCCTCCACCGTACGACTGTGTTTGTTTGTGCGGGGGCTGCGTTTATGTCTTTGTGCTCCGCGACAGCAGTGGTTTCAACCGCACGGTGGTGGACGTCCCACCGTACGATGGTTCCACCGCACGGTGGTTCCACCGTCGGTGTTGCCACCGCACGGTGGTTCCACCGCACAGTGGTTCCACCGTCGGTGTTGCCACCGCACGGTGGTGCTACCGTACGGTGGTTCCACCGTAGCTTTCTTCTCCCCCTTTTTTTTTTTTTCCCGTACTGTCAGCTGACCCGTACGGCCATACGATTTTTTTTTTTTTTTTGCTCTTTTTTTTTTTTGCTAGAGAGTCTTCTGCTGAGGTCCCCTGTCTCTGAGATCGCCCTTCATCCTTCTCACTTTTCCTTGCCCAAGGGTTTCCTGTTGTGGTCCTGTGCCTCTTGAGTCGCCTGCCTCGCCTCTCAAGTCCCCTTCCATCCGCTTAGGTCCCCCTTTGGGCTCTCGGGTGTCCGTCCGGCCTCTCGGGTCCCCTGCGCGCTTCGCGTGGTAGGGTTTCAATTTGTACCCGTTGGTGGCAAGTCTATTTTCCATGGCCATCCGAAGACCTGGAACCACAAATTCTATAGGGACCACGACCTCCTTCCCGTACATAAGAAGAAGAATAATAAAGATTTTGAAGACTGCGGTCTTCCACACAGGGTTCCAATCGTTGCGAACACTCTTCGGATTCGCTACGTCGCCAGGGTTTGGGGCGTCTCCCTTCCAATATTCTTTGTATTCCGACAGGTACACCTCTGTTGGTTGCTCTGGTTCCTCTACTTCAAGCCTGTAGCTTTGGAACATTTCATAATCCTCCATTTGCCAGTGGAAGAGCCCATTAAGTGAGCATACCTCATCTTCAGAACATCCCTCCAATTCGAGCACCCCTTCACTGTTCGGCTCCATCGCGTTCTTGCCCTTGCTTTCATCGGGACCCCCTTCCCCTTTATTTAAGTCCTCTGAGTCTGAGTCGGAAGAGGCGAGCTCTTCGCCAACATCTTGGGTGTGTAGGTCAATGGTATATTTCCGCCCTCCCTTCTCCATGGAAAGTGTATTTTTCTTCCAGTTGTGGTTTACCCTCGCGTTGATCAACCACGCTCTCCCCAGGATGGTGTCATAGCCTTTCTTCTTTGAGGGAATAACCACGAAATCTAACAAGAATGGTTGTGTACCAATTGTCACTTGCTGGGCCATCAACAGGCCGAGTGGCTTAATGCTGTGTTGGTCCGCTCCCACCAGGTTGAATGTGGGTGGCCATAGGGTGGGCTTCCCTAGCCGCTTCCATGTTTCTTCTGGTAGTACATTCACCCCAGATCCACCATCCACAATGGTGTCCTTCAGAATGGTCCCACGGATACCCATTTCTACCACAGCTGGGTGTCTACCACTGCTCAAGGCTAGTAACATCGGGTCAGTCGAAGGGCTGACGGAAACCTCCACTTGTGGTGTACTCTTCAAAGCGGTGGCGGGAACCCCTACCTGTGGTGCACTCGACACTGTGGTGCTTTGCACATTGGCGAGGATGGCAGTCCTCAATTGTGGCATAGAGTCTAGAAGGTCTTTTACCTTTATCGGCACCTCCATCTACAAGATTTGCCCAATGATGTTATTTTCCACTTCCGTACGGGATGATGTACTCGCCACCTCGTTGTCCCGTCGTTCGGTCGTCATCTCACGTTCAATATTGGCCTTTGCCTCTCGTAATCTCTCCTTCTCCGTACGGGGGTCGGGATAAGTGGCTTTTTTCGTCTGGGCGCAGGTGATCGCCAGTACTTCTTTCTCACCAGTCTTCTCAGCCTTCTCAATGTTGAGGAGATTAACCCCTGCCTGCGGGCAATTTGCGTCCTCATGGTCGCCTGGCCCACACCAACGGCAGAGGTGTTGAGGGGTGGCTTCCTTCGTGCAATCACGGGCGAAGTGCCCCCACTGATTACAGGCCCTACATTGGATAATTGGCCGGCCCTTGGCGTCATACTGGATACGGCTTCCGTTATTGTTATTGTTGCTATTCCTTCTGCCGCCGCGTCTGTTGTCCCGATATCCTCCAGATGATGCCGTTGTGTTAGTTTGCTGGCCCGTACCCGCTGGTGCGGATGTTGTGGCCTGCTCCGTGAACAACACCTGGTTCGTGCTTCGGGTTTTCATATTGTATGGGCACTCCTTGGTGGAGTGTCCCATCACTTGGCAAATCTCACAGAATGCCTTCTTCGGGCAAGTACCCCTTGTGTGTCCGTCACTCCTACAGTCTATACACCACACTTCATTTTCTTCCATCTTACTTGTACTCCCTTTCATGGCTTTGAATTCTTTCAACATTCGTTCCATCTCCTTCTGGAGCGCGTGTACCTTTTTACCCGATTCGCCACCGCTACTGCTCTCCCCGTCAGAATCTTCATCATCGTCAGATGAATATCTATTACTTTTCTTCTTCCTTGATGTTTTATATTCGCTTTCTAGATCCATCGCCCTGTTATAGGCGTCATCATATGACGTCGGGGGTACAATCTTCATTTTTTTTTGTAGGGAGGATTTCAATCCTTCCACAAACCATCGTTTTTTTAAGCCGTTAGCCGGCTGGCTCTCCATTTTACCCAAGAGTTCTTTCAGCCTCTGACTGTATGCCCGTACTGTCTCCTTAGCACCTTGCTTGGTACTGTATATCTTTGTCACAATTTCGTTGTCATCACGAAGCAACCGGAACTCCTCCGTGAATTCCTTCTGTAGGGTAGCCCATGTGGCCACTTTTTGCTTATCTACATCGGAGTACCAATCTATGGCGACTCCTCGTAACGTGGCTGGAAACTGCTGTACCCAGTCGTCGTGGTCTGTTACTCCGTTGGCGGACCAAATGGTCTCACATGTACGGCAGTGCCGTAAGGGGTCTTCCTTGCCGTCCCCTGTAAACTTTGGTAACTTTTGTTTGCTCGCCATCCCTTGTCGTCTTCCTGGAGGCGGTTGTGTCTGTGTCTGTGGCTGTGTCCCTGCGCTGCTACCTCCGGTAGTGTTGGTGGTGTGTCCTGGAGGTACGATGTTTTGCCTGTCGCTTGTGGCACCTACACCCGTACTGTTGCCCTCCCCTTCGTTTTGACACACTCCTACTCCTGCTTCCCGTTGGTGATCTTCACTCCGTGGCGTGAGGGATAAGTTCCTAAACTGATCCCGAGTCTCCTCGACTAGATTTCGCCGTAACCTTGTTTCTTCTAAAAATTCCTCGTGGCTCCGCATCCTACGATGATTTGGCGACGCGTAGAAATTTTCGTCGGCCTCTGCACCTTCCGTGACACCTCCTTGGTTCCCCTCGGGCCCCCCTTCGGCAGGTCGTCCTTCGGCAAGTTGCCTCAGCCTCCGTCTTCGTTCTACTTGCTGAGGCAACTTGCCGCTCCAGAATCAAAGCCCTCTGCGCGGCCTCCCACTCGTTCGTTTCCGGTTTTCTATTCCTATCTTTATTCAATAGGTTTGGCATTAATTGTCACACATCTCCATAACTCTCAATTCTTAAATCAAAACATATCTTTATTAATTCATCTGCTCAAGTACAACTCGTGTCAATGACACTTTTATTTGAAAATAAGAAGTTCACAGTTCAATTCCCTCCTGGCCTGGCGCCATCTCTCTCCGTGTCCCGTCGGCTATTCTCCTCGTAGCGTTGCAGGATTTGTTGTTGTCGTTCCTCCTGGGCAATCTCCTCCAGGTGGGCCTGCTGTGCCAGCGATGCCTGTGCAAGCAGCCGGGGGAGGTGGTTCATTAACCGGTTTACTGCCGGGCTAACCTCCAGCGCTGTCCACACGACACTTGGTGGGATTTCCGCCTCCGCTGCTTCTCGTCAAACATATGTCTGAATGGCTACCTGGAGCAAAATCGAGAATTCTCGCGTTGCCGTGTCTTCTCCCGTGTACAGTTCTGTCCGCGCGTCGTCGGCCTCCGGGTTTACCTCACCAACAGGTAGGCCCATTGTGTGTGTGCGCCATCCGTGTCTTCCCTTCCCGAGTTCGTCTAGGCAACGACGCCAAATGTTTGCCCTCTCGGGTAAACGGTTAAATGCAGAAAGTAAATGCACAAAACATAATGGAAATATATTAAATAACCAGCCTCTGTATTAATTCCATAGTCCATGTACAATAAGTGCTTATAACATTACATCTGACACGACTAACCTGATCCTACTTCGAAGAAAAGGTACACAATATATAATACCCGAAGGGGTGCGACGCAACCGTCGCGACTCCAACTACCTACCCGTCGGCCAACTAACTGACCGCCGTAACTCATTATTACCGACGACAACGTAAATATAATATAACAACATAACGTAATGATTATTCCCGTCAACAACGGTCACCTCCCTTTGATTGGGTTGGCATTTATATTATAATTATTTATTTAGTTCTTAAGGCAAGGAAGTTGGCCTCTCTTAATTAATCCTCAATTGGCTTATTCCAACAGGAAACGATTCACACGTGGCCACTACTAAACCTTTCCAAGTTGGCCCTATGAATTTCAATTACCTTTACATCTGAATTTTAATCTATTAAGGCTGCAATTTGTTATTTATTTCGGCCTAGTCTTAGGTGCGGCATGACACTCTTGACCTCCCTCCCTATCTCTCCCTATCATCCTCTATACTATCTCTCTCTCTCTCTCTGTCTCTCTCATATGCACTCTCTCTCTCTCTCTCTCTCTCTCTCTCTCTCTCTTTCTCCCTCTCTCTATCTCTCTTTCTCCCTCTCTCTATTACTTGTCTTTGTCATCTTCTTTCTCTCATTTTTGCCCCATCTAGATCTATTTCACTATCTCTCTCGCTCCCCTCTCTATCTATATCTCATCATCTCTACCTCTCTCTTATTCATTCCCCCTATCTATATCAATCCCTCTCCCCCTCTTTATTTATTGGGTTCTGTCTCCCTCTTTTTAAACATATCTCCTTATCCCTCTACCTCTCTCCCTATCTCTCCATATCATCCTCTATACTATATCTTTCCCTCTCTCCCTCTCTATGTATTGAGATATCTCTCCCTCTCCACCCACTCTTCTCTCTCTCCCTTCCCCCTTTACTTTGTCTCCCTTGTCTACCCATCTCTCCTTCCCTCTCTATTTGCTCTCTTTCTATCTCTCCCTTCCTATCCCCCCCCTCTCTCTTCCCCTTCCTCTTCCCATTTATCTCTATATCTCTCTCTTCACATATATCTCTATCTCTCCATTCTACTCTCTCTTCACATGTATATCTCTCTCTCCATTCTTCTCTCTCCCTATCTCTATCTCTCACTATTTCTCTTTTCCTATTTCCATTTCTAATTATCTCTCTAGTCTATTTTTCAGCTTCTCCATATCTCTCCCCCTCTCTCTAGATCTCCTTATACCTCTATCTCTCCCTCTCCCTCTCCCTCTCTCTTTTTCTCTATATCTCTCTATCTCTCTTATCTCTCCCTCTAAGTCTCTATTTATTTATCTTCATCTTCCTCATTCCCTCTATCTTTATCTTTACTTCTATCTTCCTCTCTCTCTCTCTATCTCTAGACATGTCTCCCCTCTTTATCGATCCATCTCCCTCCCTCTTCCTAGATCTCTATATTTACATCTCTTTACATCTCTATCTCTATCTCTCTACACATTTTTTTTTCCATCTCTTCCTCTATCTCTATCTTTTTATCTCTACATCTCTCTCTACCCCCATATCTATCCCTATATATCTCTATCCTTATATCACTTCCTATCTCTCCTTCTCTCTCACTTGAAATATTTACCTCTTCCATCTCTATCTATCCCTTTCTCCTCTCTGTTTTATCTCTCCCTCTCTTGCTCTCCACACCCCTCTCCTTCTCCATATCCATCTCAACCTCTCCTTTCATTCTTCTGCCCTCTATCTCTCCCTCTATCATTATCTATCCCTCTCTCCCTCTTCCCTTATTGCAAATATAACATGAGCTTGTTGGTAATGGATCCTAAGAATCTTCCTAGATCAAAGTTTTTTTCTCAATTATGTTTAGATCAGGTTGTAAGTGGATGCATCACTTCTCCATTGAGACCTTTGTCACACAAAAATCATTTTCTAAATGCCCTACCAACTCACCTCATGCATTACAGAAATGTAAGCAAAAGATAGACCAAATTTTTTCCTATTTGACCTTTCACACCTCTTCGGCATACCCATTGCACACCAAGGTGCAATTGCTAGTTTTATGGATGTGGCATCCATTCAAAATGACCTGCTTTTCTTATTCCATGAGGTGTGTGCTCTCAATGAGAGTCCTAAAGGGAAAATGTCTCCTAACTATGAAAAATTCCAGACAACATGAGAAATATTTCTCTTATAGAAAAAATTGGAAAAAGGGTTGTTTAATCATTGTGGATGAATGAACAGATACAAGGAACAAACCTTTATTAACATCATTGTATTTGAAGAATGCCATTTATGACAAGGATCACATTTTTCAAGAGAAGAATGCCACACATTAGGCAGATTTGTTATGTATATCAATAGAGGAGGGGATCATTATAACTTAATTGCAGAAGTCTTCAAAAAATTGTGATTTATTCTGACTAATCTCTGCTCAGCCCTGAAAAACTCGCAGTTATTTGGTCAAAAAAAATGCATTTTGTGGTGTTTCTTATAATTGTTTCTGCAGTGATTTTCCCTTAATGCTAACCCTAACCCTATTAAATCCTGATTAATTGAAAATATCTTTATCTCTTGCTTTCCAAAGTTATTTCTGAGAATGATATTTGCTATCATGCTTCCATTTTTAGGTTGTTACAAATGCAGATCCCGTATGTAAAGCTGCTAGGTTGGTAGTTCAACACATGGAAGCAGAAATTGGGACAAATCCATGGTTGACCGTGGGTACCTGGCACCCAAAAATTTTCTCATGCTGGTTGGTACCAGCAAGCATGGTTCAGCAAATACCTAGTCAAGGCTAGTAAAGACTCCATCAAATTACCATAACATTGGTCAAAGTTACAAAAATAAAATCTTAGATTAAACATGCACAAATGAAAAATTTGCAGGTTTTTCCATAGGTATCAAAATGGGATGGCTTAAGGTCTAGCAATTTTTAATTTTTAATTGCTTTTTTCATTTTAAACAATTGATTTCCATTTATACTTTCTGTTTTCTGTGTCATTGCCGTGTAAGTATAATGCCACTATGGTTCAACAAAGATACAAAAATTTATGTCTGGTCACCTATTTTGTTCAGGTCATGAAGAATGTTTCAAAAGACATGTTGAAGTTTGATTGGATTGTTTCTTACATTGCACAAGGGAGGAAGATACAAATTTTCATATTTAATCACCAACACACAGATGCCATGCAGTGGTCCTATGTAATACTTATCTGCTAAAAACTTGTGATGCATGTTTGCTAATTTCTTATCCTTTATAAGAGATTAGTTGAGTTGCATGGTACATTAACTAACATGGTTATTGGTGACATGTCATCTCATTGGAGGCTATGTTGTGGTGAGAGTGCTAGGGAAGTCCAGAGGTTCATTATAGGATGCAGTTTAGTTTTACGTGAATACATCACTGATGCTTTGCAACTCATAGTAGATGCCACTTGCTATGTACACACATTCTCCTTTTTTGGGGGAGACTTTAGAGACTTTTGACTCCATGTGCAAGTTGATAAATAACTTGCAGATAGAAGGAGATTGAATATTACAAATAGATGGTGGATAAGAAAACTTGTTAGGTGGAATTTGTTAACACACCTTTATAATGGCAAATCGTTGACAATAAAAACCAAAGTTGAATCCATAGTTTGTAGACTCCGATTTGGAGAGACTGGGCAAGCCCAAAATATTTGACTTGGCAAATACTAAACAAAATCTCAGCAAAAACTCAACAACTGCTAAAAAATAAAATTTCTTAAAAAGATATTTTTTTGCAAAATTCAATTACAAAATGTATTAAATTAAAAATTGACATCTCAATAGAGAAAATGCATTGTGTTATAGCAAAAAAAAGTGTGAAAAAATGCATTTTAAGCATTTTTACCCGCCTTTTTCCTATTTCTGTAAAAATTCACAAGTTAAATCTTGTAAAAACTCGTGCAGTTAAAAAACAGAGTACTTGGCAACTTGGCGAGTGCTCACAGAGTTTGCGAACTATGGGTGAATCTGCCATTTGTTGATGAAAAGGTGGCATAAGGTTTTCTGTGAAGATTGATGAAGATATATGGAAATGGTGAGAGCTTACCTTGTTCATAGACATGTGGAGTTTGCTTCCTCGGACTCATTTGAGTTTGAACTATGCTACTACTTGTTGGACTGATTATGGTGGAGATCAATCTAGAGAATCATAGAGAATCATAGAAGGCTTTCTCTATGTTTGCTATTGCAAGTGTCAATTAATTTGTTTGTGAGAATAATTAGTGCACATATGTTTCTATTTACAAGTGAAGAGAAAATGGATGGAGTTAAAGATAATAGATGTGATAAGCTTAATCATAGCAGTCTTCAATTGATATCATGTCAATGTTCTGGCCACGTAGAGGGGACCTCTTTGTAGGATAAAGGGGAACTAAACTATAATCTCTTATGATGAGGAAAATATTGCATATGGCCTTTTAGGATTGATTGTTGATGATTCTACATGTAATGGAATAGGTGCCAAGATTGTGCATTTCCTTGAGCAGTTGATACATGAGGATGACGTGGATGAGGATCTGTCCACTTTAAATGCTGCATATCCTCTTCCATGATACCTGTTGATGTGTTTTTTATGCACTTCATACACAGAATAAAATTCCAAGTATTTCATCCTCTCTTGGAAAAAACTTCCCAAATGCTAAACTAAGTAATCACTTGAGATGACCCCAAGGTTTCTACTGTCAGGTCCTGATGTGTAAATAACTCAATGGTTTAATGTGATATTGCTGGAATCACAAGGGGAACTTACGTTTTGCATGAATGTTGCTGGAACTTAGATCATTTGATATTGCAATCTCGTGATGCTTTTTTTCTAACTTGAACTCAAATGAAAAATGGATAAAAAGGAGGAAGGGTTTAGAGAGACTAATCTATTCCTAGAATGTAAGAGACTATGAATGACTTAGTGAAATTTAACCATGCTTCGTTTCGCCATGCAAGGAACAATAAACAAAGCTGGTGCTATCTTCTAAGTAAAGCTAACGATATTCAAATCAGTACTACCATTAACACCATCAAAGATATGCATATCAATGAGTAGTAGCAATCGAAGTTAAGCTTATGTAAAGAATTCAGTCGACTACGCAAAGTATTCAGCAATCAGCAAAATACAGGAAGTATGAACATATGAATTTCACCATTAATAACTTCCATCCATCTAATCAACATCAAAAGAAATGAGAAGTAGAGACCATGCAAAATGTGGAATCAACACATGAAATTCACCATATCTTCAATGAATATAATATGTTTCTTGCAACAAATTCTTGGCAACAATCTCCTTTTTTCCTACTCTACTCTGTTTCTAACTGCTTTTTGCTAATTCACTCTGACTTGACCTAGAGGTTGCATTGTGAAGCATCACCCAATGACTACCTTGACTCTCACCTATTGCTTTTCTCTCACCTATCACTTGAGCACTTAGAGCTGAGAAGACTCCAAACTAGTCTAGAGGGGGACCTAACTGCTGCTAGACTGCCCGATTTGATCACATCCTGATGCAAGGCATTGCATCCCTCACAAGCAAGAGGTTGGAAACACCGGAATTATTGCCAACTAGACAACTAAGCTAAAACAACTATGCTACCAAGCAAAAATGTGGGGGTGCCCATTTGCAATGGGGCGATGTGTGAAAACATCACAAAATTACCCTCTAACTTTTCTTGCTGACATTAAAAACCTACATAATTTTGATTCAAGCATTTAGAGCAATCTTTTTAAGAGATGTGTTGCTCATATCTGCATCGTTGTCATTGGACGATTGCTTCACTAAGAGGAAAATTTGGAGGAAGTTTGTTGGTAGGTTATAAGCCGACCTTATGCGTTTTTGGATGTCTCACAAGAATGACCTCAAGCATCTTCAATTATCCTTTGAGGAATAACATTATAAAATGATTTGATAATTACCTTGTAAAAAAATGGCTATGATATTTTTAATGTGGAGGCTGTTGAGACATGGTATCAGAGCCAGGTCCAAGCTAGGAGCCCCAAGCACACGCGAGGTATTCAATATGCAAGATGTATTCTTAATTGTATTCTCTATATCTATGTAATTTTCTATATCTATTATAAATCTGACTATCTTCTTTGTTTGACAGGTGAGGAGTATTTTTCGATTTCAATATCCTCTTCACAAATATCAAATGATATATATATGCAAGAGGGGAGGATCAAGTAGTGCCTTGACTGGTCATGTCTTATGGACATGACCGATCAAGACACTACTTGATCGCACCCTTTGATATATGTTATCAACTGGTGTTTAATTTATTACCAGCCCGATACTAATCGGGGATCACGTAACATAGTGTATTTGCCAATCGGTATTCACGAAGGTGTTGGCGTGGCATATTAACCGATGGGAATCAGTGTCTAAGTTAATTGACACCGATCACTAACTAAAGGTTATATATCCCAAGCGGTGCATATTTTGCCACCCGAAAGCAACTCGATAATTATTTGTTTATTGCTGGGAACGCATCCGATGTGAATCGGAATACATAGTTAACCCGATAACCATCAGTGATCATCGATATACCATGCTATAACATGATTATCGATATTGATCGACTAAGTAGATTTGATATATAAAAGAGGAATGATTATCATATGAAAATAGCTTGAAGTTTTCTTGATGGTTTATTGATAGGATAAATGATTGAATGAGAGACTTTTTTTATCTCTCATTCAATCATTTATCTTACCGAAGCTATCATGCATTAACACTCCCTCTTAGCTAGGTAAGATAAATGAGAGTAGTGCATCAAGCATCACAATTCAAATGATAGTTAGCATTCTTTACACAATCTAACTTTCTAGGAAATCATATCACCTAATCACATGATATGAAGTATCACCTAAACACGTGATACACAGTGTCTATCACATCAATCTTGTGATGACAGGATATCACCTTAGCATGTGATATCAATATTACCTAAGCACGCAATACTTAAGGATAATCATATGAGAAAATATTCAATTCTCATCTTTATCCAAGTTGTGGTAGGTGCACTAACATCTCATATAAATGTTTTACCACAACACAATCATGGCTCATCCATGACACACCAGAGATCCAACATGATAACTGGTTTGGACATTATAAGATTGTCACCTTATGATGTCTCCATACAAGTGTTCATTATCTTGAGAGATCGTCACCTCTTAGATATGAACCCAGGGGATAAAAATCCAAAATATCCTATCATGACAAAGAGGTTTACACATTAAACATCTTATTGATATGTAAATACAGATTACAAAGCAAATTACCTTTCTATCATACCTAAACCTTTTCTGAAGTGATCAACCTTCACTCTGGAAAGAGGTTTGGTCAGAATATCTGCCGTTTGATCTCCTGTACAAACATATTCTAATTGAATCACATTTCTATCTACCATATCTCACACATAGTGGTATGGGATCTCAATATGCTTGGATCTGTCATGGAACACTGGATTAACTGAAAGTTTTATGCAGCTTTGATTGTCACAATGTATAATAGTGGGTTTCATAGGTTTTCCAAACAACCCCACAAGCAAATTCCTAAGCCATACTGCCTCTTGAGCAGCCATAGAAGCTGCAATGTATTTTGCCTCGGTGGAGCTTTGAGCTATAGAGGACTGCTTCCTGCTGATCCAAGATATCATGGCTGAACCTAGACTAAAGCAACACCCTGAAGTGCTTTTTCTGTTAGTTACACTTCTAGCCCAATCTGAATTTTGAAATCCATGTAGGTTTATGTCAACTTTCTCATATTTGAGACCAAGGTTTAGAGTACTTTGTAGGTATCTCATGATGTGTTTTATTGCAACCAGGTGTATCTTCTTAGGTTCACACATGAACTGACTTAAGGCATTAACTGCATAATAGATATTTGGCCTTGTATTCACTAGGTACATCAGGGACCCAATCATCTGTCTGTATTGAGTAGAGTTAGTGGGTTGTGACTCTGTTGTTGCTTCTTTAAGTTTATGTAAATTGGTTTCCATGGGAGAGGTCATGGGCCTACATTTTAACATTCTGAATCTCTTCAAAATATCCAAGGTATACTTTCCTTGGTTTAGTATAATGTTGTCAGAATTCTGCCATACTTCCAATCCTAGGAACTAATGAAGGAGTCCTAAGTCCTTCATATCAAATTCTTTGGATAGATCTTTCTTGCATTGATCTATAAGATGATCATTTCCTGTCATTAATAAGTCTTCAACATATAAATTAACATTAGCATATCACCTTTATTTCTTTTGTAGTAGAGATTAAGATCTGCATCATTTTTAGAGAAGCCTAGTCCTGAGAGATAGGTGTCAATTCTTTCATACCAAGCCCTGGGAGCTTGTTTAAGCCCATAGAGAGCTTTCTTGAGTCTGCACACATGAGACTCTGCATTATAAATTTCAAACCCTTCAGGTTGCTCTAGGTAGGCTTCTTCTGAGATCTCACCATTTAGAAATGCTGTCATAACATCCATCTGGTGTACCTTCCAACCCTTAGCTGCTGCAATGGCTAATACAGCTCTTACTGATGTATATCTGGCAGCAGGTGCAAAAGTTTCTTCATAATCTATTCCTTCCCTTTGTGAGAACCCTCTAGCTACAAATCTAGCTTTGTGTTTTTCAATACTACCATCTGCAACATGTTTGATCTTAAATAGCCATTTAGATGAAACAAGAAGTTTCTTAGTTGGCCTAGGAACAATTTCCCAGACATCATTTTTCATAATAGACTAATACTCTTCAGACATAGCATCTTTCTATACTTGATGTTCAAGAGCTTCTGATACTTTGTTTGGTTCTACTTTAGAGAGATCATTCATAAGAGCAACATAGCTAGTGAATTTGTTAGGCCTTTTGCTTTCCCTGAAGGTCCTTGAAGGAGCAACAAATTTCTGAGCTTCTGCTACAATCTTGGTGGCCCATAGTGGTCTTTTCTTGAGGTTTTCTCTAGGTGGACTTTGAGTTTCACTTATAGTTTCCTCAGGATTCTCCCTTTGAAGCTCAGGAATAGGATCTCTATCTATGCTAGGGGTGGGGATATAGACTTCAGAGTCTAGAGAGCTTTGGGCTCTTTTGAATGCTAAGTCTTCTTCAAAGATCACATCCCTGCTTAGTTCAATATTTTTTTGACCAGGTATATAGATCCTGTAGGCTTTGGAGGTTTCACTATATCCTACAAACATTTTCCTTTTTCTAGAAGGCTCTAATTTTAATCTTTTCTCCTTAGGTACATGAATATAGACAAGGCATCCAAATATCCTAAGGTGGCTAATGTCAGGTTTTGATTTAGTAAATACTTCCTCTGGGGTCTTATCTTCAAGATGAGAGTGAGGACATCTGTTTTGAATATATACAACAGTGCTAGTTGCTTCTGCCCAAAGATTGACTTTTAGATTCTAATCAAGAATCATAGCTTTGGCAGCTTCAACGATTGTCCTATTTTTCCTTTCAGCTATTCCATTTTGTTGAGGGTTATAGGGTATTGTTAACTCACTCTTAATCCCTGAATTTTTACAAAACTCTTTAAATAATTCTGATGTGTATTGCCCCCCATTATTAGTTCTTAGGGTTTTAATTTTATTTCCTGCGTAGTTCTCTGTTAGTGATTTGAATTCTTTAAACCTATTAAGGATCTCTTTTGATTCTTTACATTTCAGAAAGTAGATCCAAGTTTTCCTAGAGTTTTCATCAACAAATATTACATAATACAAAAATCCCCCCAATGAAGGTACGAACATAGGTCCACATACATTAGAATGAACTAACTCTAAAATTTTACTTGTTTTCCTATTACTATTCTGAAAAGCACCTTTAGTATTTTTACCTAGGGCACATCCTGTGCATGCCACTGAATGATATTGCTTTAACTTAAGTAGACCTGTGACAAGGGCTCCCATTGATGATAAAGCTCAAAAATTTAGGTGGCCTAGTCTTCTATGCCAGATTTCATTAGCATCTGTAGTTTCATGAATTAGGGCTAAGTTGGGCTCTGTACATAGCTCATACAACTAGCCTTGTCTTTGACCAATTGTTTTAGCTTTCTTGATGGATGAGTTCTTTGGCCAAGTCAATACTTTGTTGTCCATGAAGGTTACTTTGTATCCATTGTCCTCCAGTGCTGATATTGAGACTAGATTTCTCTTGATGCCTGGAACATATAGTACTCCTCTAAGTTGTAATGATACACCCGGCTTTAGTTTGATGGTGCAGGTTCCAACTCCTTTGACTGGGTGTGTAGAATCATCTCCGATAGTTACTTCCTCATCATTCTCCTCTTTCATGGAGTCTAGTACTTCTCTGAATCCTGTGATGTGTCTGGATGAGCCACTGTTGATCACCCAGGAGTTCACTTTGTTTGATGCTTGGTTTGTGAGTGTTGAATAGAGTACATACTTCTTGGAGTCCTCTTCCCTTTTAGATTTTCCTGTTTTGGCAAATGTGGCTTGCTTAGCTCTTTCTGGACATTTGACAACATAGTGCCCAAATTTGTCACATCTGTAACACTAAATCTGAGAAAGGTCTTTCTTGAAGGAGTTCTTGCCGTGATGACCTTTTCTCTTCCTGAATTGCTTCTGCTTGCCTTTCTTGTTTGAGTTTGTATTTAGAACTTGAAGATCTTCATCTATATTCTTCTGTTTGATCCCTTTCTTATTTTGCCTTGATTCCTCTTGGAGACAGTCAGCCTTTAGCCTATCGAATTTTGGGAATTCATCCCTTGCACTGATGCCTTGGATGAATGTTTCCCATATGCTAGGCAACCCATCTAGAGCAATGAGGGTTAATTCTTTGCTTTGGATCTCATATCCAAGGGTTGCTAGTTCATCCCTTAGGGCAGATATTTGCATGAAGTAGGCATTGACTGATTCTCCTTTTATCACGGCTATGTGATTTATTTCTCTTTTTAAAGCCAAGGTTCTACTGGCATTAGATATCTTAAAAGCATCTTCAAGTGCTTTGAACATGTTGAAGGCTGTTTCATGTTTCCTTATAATGGGCATAATATTGTTTCTTACCCCATCAACTATGATTTTAATAGCCTTATCATTTCCTTCTCTCCAAATTGCTTTGTCAGGTTCAGTCTCAGGTTTTGCAGTTTCAGTCTTTACAAATTATTCGACTTTATTTTCTTTTAGAATCATTTGAATTCTGAATTTCCATGCGGAGAAGTCATCACCTCCTCCGAGTTTGTCTTCAAATCTGATAGCGCTAGCCATTGAGAGAATTGTGATGTTGAATATATGCTTGATTTGAATTTTATGTAAAATTGAACAGCCTCAGGTTCGATTTAACTATAGCTCTGATACCATGTTGAGACATGGACCAGCCAAGACTCGAACCTAGGACCTTCCATACGCTATTGGAGTGCTCTACCACTGAGCTACTGGCTCCTCTTGGACCAGTCCATCGTCGGTCGGGGTGTGGCTTATTTCCAACACCAACAGAGGCTGGCATAAAACTAATGTTTAAAATGGATTTTGAAAATTATAATGTTATCAAATTTATTTATATTTAAAATTTCTAATGTCAAAAGTGTAATTAGTTTTGGAAAGTAGATGCAAAAAATTTGCATGTAAATAAATAAAATAACTAGTAACAAATGGCTGTTGAAAGCAACTTGGAGATGTGTAATGTCCCCATTTTCTGGTTCTCTTGTAGTGTATCTGGTGTTGGCATTCTGGGTTGGTGTCATTGGAATTAGAGGGGTGTTTTGATGTTGCCAATGTGTTCAAATGGATTAATAGAGATGAACGACATTTTCAGGAGTGATTTCAAACAACTTGTCTAAGACTTACTATTTTTAGTAAGTTACTATTTATAGAAATGACCATTTTTAACACTTACTATTTATAGCGAGTCTCCGTGTATCTCAATTTGGGCCAGTTTGGTGTTTGGACACTATTTTTAGCAGTTGGGCCAGCCTCTATTTCTCTAGCAGTGTAATATATGATATTTGGACGTTGGATGAAGTTTTATTATATTGAGAGAAATATATTTTGATTTTAATCACCCAAGTCTCATATATTGTCACTTTATGGCTTAAGTGACTTGTACCCCTTGGCCTAGTTGCACAACATTGTTTTGAAAGGGGGGCCTATTATGTCCTAATGGGATGCCATGAATTAAGAAATTTATCTTTTCCAAAGGCTAAACCTTAGCCTCCAAAAGTGGATGCCTAGGAAGGGAGGCATATGAAAATAAAAATAAATTAAAAAGTCTCATGAATGGGTGCGGGGTTTCTTGGAGGGCAAAGTAATTTCAAAATTGGTTGCCCTAATTTCCTTCCCTCTCCTATGTAATGACCTCTTGGGCTGTCATTTGGACATCTTTCTTTTGACAACATAGCAAGATGC
Organism: Cryptomeria japonica; assembly: GCF_030272615.1. Classification (NCBI taxonomy): domain Eukaryota; kingdom Viridiplantae; phylum Streptophyta; class Pinopsida; order Cupressales; family Cupressaceae; genus Cryptomeria; species Cryptomeria japonica. The sequence goes on along the minus strand of NC_081413.1, from coordinate 317,543,110 downwards.
TGTTTGATTGCTTCCAGGGTTTTAATTTCTGCTAGTTGATGACAAAAACCCTCATCTTTGCTTGCTGGTTTCAGTTGTGAGAGATCCACCCTAGCCAGAAGGAGTGATTCTACTTCAGGGTTCACATTGGTATTCATAAAGTTCCTAATTCTTATCATTTTGGTGATGTTAGAATGAAAATCTACAGTGTTCTTTGAAGTGGATTTGCAGTTTTTGGTGTGCTGTGTTATTTTGATGTGTGGAATGAGTTTGGTGAAGATTAGACACTTTTTTTGGAGTGCTGGAGCGAGTTTACTGAGTTCTGGAAGTGCTTTTCTGAGTAGCTAGGAATCAAAGATTTACTAATAACTTTTGAAGATTGAAGACAAACATTTTGGGTATTCTTCCATTGTGTTTCTCTTGGCTGGGAGCTAACTTTTGAGCTATTATTGGTGAGATTTGAAGAAAAACTGAAATTATTATTCCAAATCCAGCCTATAGCTGGTTGCCATCTCCTTGCTAGCATGTGGGTTTTGGTGAATATTGTAATCTGCATATTAGTGATTCAATCTGCTCTTTGAAAGTGGAGTTTTCTGAGTTTAAAATCTGCATATGATCACTTGTTGTTTTGAAGATATCTGAAGGAGTTTGGAGTAGTTGCCGATTTGATAATGAACTGAAACTATTTACTTCTTGGCATGTCTACCAGGTCTGCAGTTGTTTCAATAAGTCTGATTTCTGATTATTGTTGTTGCATTCTGATGTGTATTGGTTTTCCAAGTTGATTTGAAAGCATGTATATGCGTAAACTCTTCCTATGCAATGTTATTTTCAATACACACAACATCATGATGAATTAAAAATGAAATACAAAACACTTCTGCAATTCTGTCTCTTCCTCTCAAAAAACACAAAAAAATCAGGGGTGGACATTACAAGATGTGTCCTCAACCTTTTTAGGGGTGTTCCCATTTCCAAAATGCTTCGGGGTTAGGGGTGATGCTTGGGGGACATCCCCAATTTTTGGAAAAAATAGGCAATGTCCTAGAAATTTGGGGATGTCCCAAAAAACGAAGGGGATGGCTTGCTGTCCTTGGGATGGGTGGGGATGTTTGTGACATCCCTTGATTGTCTTAGGGATGACATGCCATCCCCAACAAGAAACAATAGTTTTAACAAGCAAACACCCCCAAGGTTACAAAAAAATGTTTTATTGCTTGTTGGTGGGAAGAAAGATTGGGTAAAGCAAGTGATGGCATAAGATATAGATATTCAAATGTTTTTTTTGCAACCACCACACCTCACTTCCTTTTTTTAGGATATTTTCAAAGAAGGAATTTCTCAAACCTGTGGAGACAAGATATGCCAATTGTTCATTTTGTTAGAGAGGATGCTTGAGGTGCATGAGCCTCTATAGTCGACGATGGTGAATTCAGAGTGGTTATTGGGAATTTATTTTAGTCCTTGCTTAGGTTAGTGTTGACGTGTATTTTGTACACTATCAAACACAGAATAAAATACCTAAAGGTACCTTATCCTCTCTTGAGTAAAGCCTCTGATTGCTGAAGATATCACGAAAAAGGATCAATCAGGATGACTTCAAGGTTCTTGTATGTAGGGTCTCTACGTGTGGATAAGCTCTCTGTGGTATAATGTGATTTGCTGGAATCACAAGGGGACTTACACTTGATGCCTGAACTTCTGATTTGCTTTGAATATTGCTGGAACATAGGCTCTTACTAGCTTTGATTTGAAAAAAAAGGAAAAAAAGGAGGGCGAGGAAAGGATCTAATCCTAACACTAAGAATGTAAGAGCAATGAATGATCTTTGATGGAATTCTAACTAAGTCTTGTTTTGACATCACAGGAACATCTCCACAAGGTTAGTGCGATCTTCGAAGGAAAGCTTTATGATGTTCAAATCATCACTGCAGGCATAGACACCATCAGGTTGATGCATATCAATGAAGAAGCGACAATTGAAGTTAAGCTTAAGCTGAATGATTCCAGTTGACTACACAAGGCAAGTCTGCAATCAACAAACTGCTAGTAGTATGGATATACGAATTCCACCATCAATCAAGCACATTTCTTCCACTCATCTAATAACATGAAATCAAACATGAGAAGTATAAAGACCATGCAAATTGTCGAATCGACCCATAAATTTCACCATTTCTTCAATGAAGTTACAAGTCTTTTACAACAACATCTTGGCAACAATCTTTGCCTTCTCTCTCTACTCTACTCTAATTGCTATTCTATCTACTATATTCTAACTCTTCCAACTATCTTCTAACTATTTCTAATTGCTAATTACCTTCGCAAAATGAAATGCCAGGGCTTATATAGTGCCCTCAATACAATTCGATGGCTTAGATCAATTCGAGATCAATGGCCAAGATTCAACAATGAAAACCCTAATTAGGGTTTGTTACAACCATTACATAACATTTAATGCTTGACCAATGATAAAATTGTATTGCTTGGACACATGTCCTCTCTAGAAAAATCGACCAATGGATAGCCGGGGTAGGTACATCGGAGTTTGTGCCACCTTCCATGAGTTAGGTACATTGAATCTGGACATGCTGAGGTGGACCATACTGACTGGAGAAGTGATGACTAGGATGCCACCTGTCTGACACTTGTAACTTGGTAAATATTCAACATGATGTTGTTGAGAAGCTAGCTTTAATTAATTCTTCTGGAACTATCTGCTTCTTCAACGAACCCTTTGCTTTGACTTCTTGTGTCCTTGATTTGCAGGATGATGATGTACCTCGCCTTGAAACGCTGGATTGGAGGAGGCCGCCCTTGTCCTTGCTTGATCGTCCTTGAGGAGACCGTCCTTGATCTGGCTTGATTTTCCTTGAGGAGAACCTTCCGACTTGCAGATCCTTGGAGCTTGGAGTCGCCATCTTGATACCTACACAACATTTCAAAATTAGTAATATATTTTGCAACGTGGAAATATAGACTAGAAAGAGGATTTAAGTTTTAAATTAGGAAACCTCATGATAAATCTTTGAATTATCATTTCCTAAATTTACTAAGCCACCTGAGATTGAAAATTGAAAATTCAAAATTGAGACTAGGAGAATCTCGCCATACCTCCACTTGGGAATTAACTCTAGGAAAAGATGCAAAATTAAGCAAGTTTGCTAGGCAAAATGTGGATCAAAGTCTTCAAAATGTGCTTCTTCTATCAACTTCACCACTTCTAGCCTTCAACGTCTTGAGGAAAATTCGCTCCACCTCTAGCCTTCAACTCGCACTCCTTCTTGGACCAGATTTCGCACTCCTTTATTGCTCCTTCAAAATCGCACTTGGACAAATGATTGAAAGATGGATTAACATGCTCAACACACCCCTCTTATATAGGCCCTCATCTTGATAATTGCCCCTAGGCCGACTTGGAAAATAGGCCCAAAAAACAAATAAAATTTAATAAAAGAGGGGGCCGACCTTGCAAAATAATACCCCAAGCGCTCCCTTTTTTTTTAAAATTTAATTTAATAATAATTAATTAAATGTCTTTGTAATTAAAAACCTCGATTTTTTAAAGGCTTTAAATTAATTATTGAATGTCCATGCGCTATTTTTAAATACCAATTTAATTAAATCTTTCACATTTTTATCGAATTTGGCATTTTAATGTAATTCGAAAATATTGGCGCCTAAGCATGGGAGGAATAAGGGACACTAACCATATCGCTCTGGTCCCTAGGAGAGGGACAGGAGCGCTCCTTCATTTTGGCCTTGTTTTTCTTGTTTTTCACGTTTAGAGTCATGTCTTAGACGTCCAAAATAGCATTTTAATTGGGAATCTTGAGCTTAATTCGTCCCTTTTGTGGAAGGAGTGCGCTTTAAAGTACTTTCGCCCTGGTCCCTTGGTGAGGGATAGGAGCGAACTTGCCTTTTTCCTTGGGTCTTTGTCTCTTTAATCACCAATTTATATCGCAAGGCAAGTAACAATGTTATCCATTCATTCCATGCATACTTTACTCGTCCTTTACAATGCAAATTTGATATTTGAGTGAATATCGCCCTGGTCCCTTGGTGAGGGACAGGAGCGAACCTTTGTTCCTTGTGCTCATCCTTGTTTATATCAACTTGCAACTATCTTCACGGTGTAAAATGATGTTCCTTACTCCCTTTTGAACACTTGAAATGTGAGTGGCAACTTAAACTTGGACACACTTGAACATTTCGCTCTGGTCCCTTGGTGAGGGACAGGAGCGAATTTGGGCATTTCCATCACCTTTGCGGTCTTTGATACTTTACTTTCTCTCCGAGGCGTTCCAAACATCATTGCCCCTTTGTGTCTTAGCTTGGAGTGATTTAAGCTTGGAGGGAATATTAAATAACCTTGAGTTCGCCCTGGTCCCTGGCTGAGGGACAGGAGCGAACTTTCACTTGTAGGCTCAATCATGCTTTGCTAACTTTTAAAACCATCTTCAATGGATCCGCTATGCTTCCCTTCACTCATCCTTGACATGTAATTTGCTTCATCTTGGCGAGAGATTTGTCTAAGGAAGAAATCGCTCTGGTCCCTGGGAGAGGGACAGGAGCGCCTAGGACAATATGGGCTTCACTTGGCATTTTTGCAATCTTCAAATTATCTTCAACGGACTCGTTACGCCTCCTTTGCTTGCCTCAAACTTAACACTTACTTGATCTTCGCCCAAAACCTGTCTTATAGGGAAAATCGCTCTGGTCCCTGAGAGAGGGACGGGAGCTATCACTTAAATTCGCCTTGGTCCCTGGCAGAGGGACAGGAGCGATTTTGCTTCTAGGGTCAATTTTCCTCATGATTGCGCTTTCAAGTTATATTCAACTGATAAAATGTATCTCCTTTGATCTTCTCAATTTGTGAAATCGTTCAAATCTTTCAAGGACAAGGCAATTTTGGATTTCAAGCTCCGGTCCTTCAGTGAGGGACAGGAGCGATTTTTGTCCTCCAGGCCCAAATGCTTCACTTTTCACCATGAAATGTCTTTGCTAGGGAAGATATCATCCTGCTTCATGCTATGAATAAAAGTTAATGTCCAAAAAAAGGTCTAAAATTGTGCATATAAAGAAAATCGCTCTGGTCCTTCAGTGAGGGACAGGAGCAAATTTGACCTTCTAGGCAAAAACTTCATCATTTCATTGCTTTTGATCAAGTCTGGATGCTCCATCATGCTCATTTTGCCCTTCACCATGCCTTTGATGTCTCAATTCATCCAAACAAGGTCAGGAATGGCTCAAATAAGTATTATCGCCCTGGTCCTTCAGTGAGGGACAGGAACGAATTTGACCTTTTCGAACTCTCTATCAGGACAATTTTAATGGAATATAACATTTAAGTATACTTATACTTTAAGTTATATTCCATATATACTTTCAGGATGTTTGAGAGTGGTTTCAGACCTCCAGGAGTTATATTCCAAAATCTAGCTTTTTGAGGTTTTTCAGTTTCCAGACTTAGTCAAATTTCAGGATCAGGGCATTCCAGACTTAGCCAAATTTCAGGACATTCCAGACTTAGCCAAATTTCAGGACTAGGGCATCACTTAAGTAGGACTTGCTACCCTATTGATCTCCCCGACAGCACTCAAAATGCAAAGGCTAACTAACGAAACCCTAAAAAACCTAAAGAACAAACCCTAAAAAGCAAAAAAGCAAGGGTCCCCATTTGCAATGGGGCGATGTGTGAAAATGTCACAACAGTTAGCTATCAAGTTGTTGAGAAAGAACTTTATTGTTGTCAGAATAATATTGTGTGAAGCGAGTTGTAGCAGCGACTCACAAAAGTATTCTAGGTGAGAAAATAATTATTGAGTAGTTATCATGTTTGTTTGAGTTGTTAAAACAACCCAGATGTTTAGAGGTGTTGTTCCCTATCATATAGGATATGAAAAATCCTATGTTGTTGGGTGTGAAGCAAATATGATATTATTTTGTTCGTGTTTTTAAAAACTATTATGGTATCAGTGCTAGTAGTAGTAATGGTCAATTAATTTGTGAAGGGACAATATTGCAATTCCTTTCTTACCTTGAGCTATGAGATTCTATGAGAGTCATATTAAAATAGTGATAATTGTTGTATTTGATGTTGTATATTCAAATATCAATTGCTATAGTGGCATTGCTATCTAAGAAAGGTCTTTAATTTTGTGGGTGTTTAGATTAGAAAATTTCTGTCTGTTCTATATTTAGGTGCATGAGAAATATAGAGCACAAATTGGTGGTTAATCTTTGATGAAAAGCTTAGTACGGGGAAGAGAAAGAAAGGGAAGCAAACATATATTTTATGTATGTTGGAAACGTTATTGTCCTTGATGGACACATCAATGCCAATACCAACAATACTTGCTTTTTTACTTGCTTTTCAAAGTGTGAAATAGAGAAATTTTTTAACTCTATTTTGATGATGGAAAAGTGTGGACATTGCATTCTTGCACTCAAAGTAGTAGAACGAAGAGAAAATACTATGTAGAGTCGTACTTGAGATCAGAGGATGTTGTGAAAGATTGTAATGTCCCTACTATTTAGAGATCATTAACCTGCAAAACAGATGGTTAGAACACCACAAACATATATATACATATGTTAGTAATGGAAATTTACAACCTAACTTCAATGCTCAATTAACATAATCATAATTTTAATCTAATAAAAAGGATACGAATGCCATACGAATGTATGTCCTTAGGTGGCTATGAGGCTTGCCTTCTTGGAACCCCTTGGTTCCCCCTTGGTTCCAAGCCCTCCAAGAAATCGAAGATGAATTCAAATCCTGTCTTGGGTGTAACCTCTTACACCCAAGGCCTCCAAGGAAGACCCTTGCCTTTCCTTGCCTTGGATGATGCCTTCATCATCCAAGTCCTCAGAAGGGATCGGCCTGACCTTTGAATCCTGTCTTGAGTATAACCTCTCATACCCAAGCCAGCCAAGGAAGACCCTTGCCTTTCCTTGCCTTGGACGATGCCTTCATCATCCAAGTCCTCAAAGGGGATTGACTCGATCCTTCCCTTCTTGGTTAAGTTTGACCCAACCAAGCCTTGTATTTACATAACATTTTTGTTCATAAATATTCCTTTATGTTAACATGAACTCTTAATGCATTATATAATTAACTTATAGATATATATATCAACATTACTTTTCATCTTTCATATTTGCAATATGTTTCTTAAAATACCTTGTATTCCTAAGTCCCTCTTGATATGCAACTTATGTGTATATTATTTACAAGATTACCTTTTTTCTATTTATATCTAGTGAATTCTACACCCTACAATGTGTATACATTCTTACTAGACAATTATGAACATGACTTATCAATGGACTTACCCATTTCCCATTGTTCATTAATTCATACTAATTAATATTATTGAGCCTTCACCCTTAATCCTACTTATTAATATTAATAATAAGGAAACCCTTCATATATTTCACCTTAATTAATATAGGACAGGGTTCTTACCTTGCTATCCACTGACCTCTCTCCCTTTTTCCCTGCAGTCCGCCCCCTTCCTTTTTCCCCCGTAGTCTGCTGGCTTACCTTCTTCCCCGTGGCTTGATCGCTGCCTCCCTTTATACCCGTGAGGGGTTGTGCCCCTCCAAGGGCCCCCTTCTGCATGAAGGGGTGCGGAGGTAACCGTAGCCTTAGGCTGTGGTTGCCTACGCACCACTTCGTGCGGGGGTCACCCAGCCTGTTTGGGACTGCCTTATTCCCCCTTTATTAAGTATTTAAATGTTAATATATGAATTGCAATTTATTTATTTATTTTTAATATATTAAGTGTTAATTATATTTCATACAATATTTTATTTCTTTTTAATATATTAAATGTTAATTACAGTTCATACAATATTTTATTAATTGCATTTCTTTTTTTAAATATATAAAAAATATTATGTATAATTTCCTTTTTTAATATATCCAAAATATATTCGAATATATATAAAAAATATATTTAAATACCTTTCCATTGTAATATTAGTTATTTAAATAACATTCCCTTTATTAAAATAAAATAAATATATTTCCTTTGGATTATTTATGTTAATTTATTCCTTTACAATATCCTCATCCCCGCAAGTGATTTTACATCTTGCGATACCGTAGGGTTATCACAAAGATCAAGTGTATAATATCGATCAAGAGCATGATAATATTGTTGTCCTGTGGCTTAGAATTGTTTTTTCATGATTGCATGGTCAAGTCATGTGATGCCTCATTGTTGTTGAATACGAGTGGGAATGTGGTATCAAAGAAGGCATTTAATAGAAAGTTCAAATTGGATATGGTGGATTTGGCCAAGTGTAGGCAACACAACACTGGGCAATACTCCCAACATGTTGATTGATGGTGTGGTGGATTTGGCAATGGTTCTCATGCTCAATGCCCTTTATCAAATTTCTACTTCTTATTGCTATGTTCATTAGGGCTTGTGGCAGAGTAAGGGAGAGTACAAGTTGATTTGCAAGCTAAGTGGAGACTGTATTGGAATAGTTGGAATTGGATGTATTGGTTCAATGATAGATAAGAGGGTAGAAGATTTTGACTTCAACATTGCCTACAACTCAAAGTCTTAAAAGATTGATTTATCTTTCATGTACCATTCAAATGTTATAGACCTTGTAGCTAGTAGTGATGTTCTCCTGTGAATCAAGTAGTGGGAGTCAAAACAAAAGGTAACAAAAATTGCATTATGGTAGTGTAGTTGTTTTGTTTTGTCTTGATGCAAGTTTCTCTTTTATGGGATTTTTCCATTGTTACTCGAGGAAGCGTTTCTTGGGTAAAGACCAGGGGTCTCAGAAATGGAAATGTCTTGGGGACGGTAGGGGATGTCCCCTCACGTGTTAACTATTTAGCTACATTGTGTATATGAATATATGAATTTTAACTCACTTGAACTCTTGATTCAACTCGATTGCTATGTATAATGTATATGATGAATGATTTATCAATTTTATTATATGAATATTTGAAATTTTCCTATATTTTTAAAAATTTCCCTATTTTTATATAGTCGCCCCCTCTACCATCTCCTCCATCCCCAAAAATGGAAAAAAAAATAATTTGTTTCGAAAACCTGTTTCCTCATCCCCCCGTCTGCCCATCCCAAAAAGTCAGGGTAACATAGGATTTTTCCCTTTTACAAACATCCATGATTTTGTTAGTCTTCTTCTATCAAGGTAGCATTATTTATTCATTTTATAGAATCAATTTTTAAATAAAAGTGTATTTTGGAGTGCATGTTTGGTGGTATCCAATAAGTATTATATGAAGTTCACATTAAGGGGGTGCACTCCAAAATTTAGCCTCAAAGCTAAATTTGCTAAGTAGCAAACATAGTAGATGATGGAGGACAATCAACAACTTCTCATCAGTCACTAGTGATGAGGTTGCAAAATTGTTTTAGTGACAAAACTGCACCAAATTGGCTAAAGTCAAGGGTAACTGCAAGTAGTACTGGCAGTTTTCCTATGTTGTTGAGATTGAATCGCAATGATCAACAATAGTGGCTACAATTGAGTACAATGTAAACATTCTCTTGTTAATTTTGGGAGGAGTAGAATATGGACAGCATTGATGTTGTAAATAGTTGTATAGGAGAGTAGATGGCTATAGAGATCCTTTGATTGCTAGATTTTTTGGAAGCATGGTCAGCCAGTGATAAGTTCACTAAAAGTGAAAGTGAGATAAGTTCTCGTATGTAGGTGATCCTGTGCAACAAGATCTAGAGAGTGGTATGTAGACCTAAAAGTATGCATAGACATACAATTCTATTTCCAGTTCATGTGATGTCCTTTCTCCCCATGTTTGTGCTTAAGGGGGCATGTTGGGAATTTATGTTAGTCCTCACATGAGTGTTTAAGTTATCTATAAAGTTGTTGAGAAACAACTTAATATTATTGTTAGAATAATATTGTGTGAAGTGAGTTTTAGTAAGTTAGTAACAACTCACAAAACTAGTCTAGGTGAGAAAATAATTATTTAGTAGTTGTTAGTATTGTTTGTGTGTTTGTTTGAGTTTTAAAACAACTCACATATTTAGAGGAGTTGTTCCCTATAATATAGGATATGAAAAATCCTATATATATCTATAGGAAAATATGAATAATCCATATTATTGGGTGTGAGGAAAATATAATCTTATTATTTTGTGTGTAGCTTTAAACTATTAAGTAGATGATCTAGTTCAAGCTCTTATGAAGGAAAAACCATCAAACAAAGAATTGTTGATGATGATTGGTGGTCCATTGTGAGATAATATATTGCTGATTTTATTAATAAATTGTTGATTCTATTCAATATTCAATATTAAATTGCTGATTTTGTTATCGAATTTCTGATTTTAATACTTTAATATTATTGTTCAATGTTTCAACTTTCAAAGTTTATTTTGAAAATTATGTTTGCATTCACAAATTTGTTTTCTCTTTCATCTCACCTATTATAGATGTCATTAGATATGCTGATACAAAGTCTCCTAGTCTTGAAAAGACATATCAGACATTTGGCATCATGCTTTGAAAGAATAAGGAAACAATTTTGGCGAAGGATCGTAGTTTGGGATTATATGCACAACATATTAAGTCCATTGTGATGCGGAAGTGGCACACCATGAACACCCCACTTCATATGGTGGCCTTTGCTTGAAATCCGAAATGGCATGCTCCAAAGGTTGGAAGGCTGCCTTGTTGTGATGGTGGAGACATGAAAAAAGGGTTGATAGAAGTCTTTTGAAAGATGTCTTTAGTTGAGGAGTCTACAATACTTCACTCACAATGGCTTGCCTTCACAAATTTTGGTGATATAACATTTAGCATACTAGAGGTGTAGATAGATAGAGCTACATTAGCTCAAATTAAGCCTATTGGATGGTGAACATGGCATGGGAAGGATACACCACAATTGAGGATGCTTGCCATTCATCTATTTTCACAGGTTGACAATTTCGCTATTGTAGAGAGGAATTGGTCCATATATGGATTTATACACTCTATCATGAGGAATAGGCTTACCTCAAGATGAGAGAAGAAGCTAGTGGTTGTGCATAGTGCTCTTTGACTTTAGGATGGATAGACTCCAATCTATTGATAGATTTGATGGGATGTTGATCCTGGAGATGCCACTTAAGTTGATGAGGAGGAGGCACACGAGGGATTGGTTGGGATTCCATTGGATGAGGTAGGTTCTCGCTGTGGTAGCGACTCAGAAGAGGATTCCAAATTTGATGTAGTGTTGGGAGATGCAAACCATGGGCAGCTGTATACTTTCTTTGTTGGTGTATTTTCATATTGTTGTTGAAAGTGAAACTTGCAGACTTTGGACATTTCGTTGTAACTTATATACTATTGTTTAATATCACATGCATATTGACAATGATTATGAAAGCAATTAAATTTTGACATGCGCTACTTCGTTTCTCTCATGTGAACTCTCAATTCAACACAAATGTTATGTAGTGAGGATCTACAATGTATATGATGAATACCTAATCAATGTTATCATATGAATAATTGATATTTCTCTATATATTTGAAATTTTCCTATTTTATAGATTGCTACCATCCTGCTGTCCCAATAAATGGCTCAAAAAAAGTAGTCTGCAAAACTCCTCCCCTCGTCCCTTGCCATCTCCATCCTGGAAACTTGGTGTAACATAAATTAAAAGTGTTCTAGAGTTATTTATTGAGCTCAACTAAGGTTAATGATGGCCCCATGTTGTGAGTCTCATTTTGTAAGTTTTATATCTTTACTTTTTATGTTTAATTATTTGCTAATTTAGTTTTGATGCGACCTTGCATATCTTGAGTTTTGCAGCCTTCCACTTTGTGTATCATTACATCCTTGCATCCTTGCATGATATGTCCCCTCCCACCGGCATAGTTTAAGGAGTTCACACCAGGTTCTGCCCTCTCTTACTTTGTATACTCCACCTAAGCACCCATTTAACCTTGATAGGGATTGTTTTTCAGATATCAGCAAACAATCTTCTGTCTAGTTCTGTATCTTAACAAATAAAGCATGTGAACGTATATCTGTTGGCATATAGTAAGGGTTAAGGAGAGATGTCTTGTGCCAAATGATTTCACTGGAATTGATGGGGAATCCTTTTTTTGTGATTTTTTTAATTCTGTTAGAACTGTACAAACTGTAAATGAAATTTGGAAATCATGCTTTACTCTATTCTCAATTTTCATGTGCATAGTTATTCTGTTAGAACTGTACAAACTGTAAATGAAATTTGGAAATCATGCTTTACTCTATTCTCAATTTTTATGTGCATAGCATTTTGATAAGTTCCGAATGAAAATTATTGTAATTTGACATGCATGTTGTTTATTTGTTTAAAAATAACTTGAAGATTTAGGCTCAGATAAAAATGGATCCTTTTTTGTGAAATCTAGAGGGCTAATTTGAAAGGAACATATAAATATTGATCAAAGAACACAGTGGTTTGATCGATACTGCCTTACTTTTTTGTCACAAATCTCAGGTATTTTATTGCTTGTTCAAATGCAGGCTTTGTTAACAGGGGAGCCCAGCATTGTAGAAGGTGCGGCTTCCTTGCTAAAGGCAATTGTGACTCGTAATCCAAAGGCAATGGTTCGACTCTATAACACAGGTGTTTTCTACTATGCATTAGCATATGCTGGATCAAACCTGCATTCTATTGCAAATTTATTTGCTTTGACACATGGCCATCAAGCTTTTCATGGTGGAGAGGAGGCTGCAGTGTCATCTTCACTGCCATTGGCAAAGCGCAGTGTGCTGGGAGGTCTCTTACCTGAGTCCTTGTTGTATGTTCTTGAACGAAGTGGCCCACATGCATTTGCAGCGGCTATGATTTCCGATTCAGACACCCCAGAGATAATTTGGACTCACAAGATGCGGGCAGAACGTTTAATTGATCAGGTAATATTATTACTGGTGTGCTAATTGCCAGTTGTTTTTGATTAGTTGTTGCATGTTATTCAAGCCTGGGGAAGCTATATTGTGAACATGTGAGGGCTTATTAGGAACCTGTGTCCTCAAATAATGCTTATCATATTCATATATCCTAATAAGTCTTGTGGCACTGGCATATCCAGGACTTCCTTTGTGTTAACTTTGTTGTCTTCAGAAGCTTTTGAGATAATTGAATCTAGATAAGTGTTAATCATCATGACAGACATGCTTGTAGTATTTTGATGTGAAGCTTTTCAAATATTAGAGCAATTACCTTTCTAATTACTTGAATCATATAACATTATCAGTAGAAGACGTAACTTATTTGAGAATTATGATTATTGAATTTATTCATATAGTAACTAATGTGTTTGTTCCGTTTGTCGCAGGAAGACATATTGGAAGCTTTAATTTGTTGATTTTGATATCAAAGATCTTAATAATTTGCTTCAATTGTGTGGTTCTCTATATGAGTTCTAGGAAAGTATGATTGCTCTCTAGGAACTTGTCATTACTTGTCAGTTGCAAGTCTCTCTGTTTTCTTTTCACAATTCTTTCTATGTGGTTGTTAATTTGCTAAAGTCATTATACTACCCAAGTTTTATAAAATGATGGTGTCGAATCCATGTACTTGTAACTGAAAAGGTGATCTTTTCTTTTATGCAAGGAAAAGTTATACATTATATTATAGATGCAAAGTCGGAAGTTTAAAAAAGAATGCAGATCTGTAAAACTGTTTATTCTCTTCCATTTTCTAAGCATATCTCAGGATGGAATTTTACAAGGCTTGTATTACTAGACGGAGAATGATATTTTCAGGAATCTGCAGACTAAGGTGTAATGCCCCCTTTTGGGATTGCCCTAAATCTTACCCTTGTAAATATCAAAGTTTCCTAATTTTCACCCTTATTAATTCTGATATTAGATATTGATCCATTGACTTTCTTGTCTTCTTTGATCTTATGAATGATTCCTCCAATTCCCCCTTCTCAATTGAATTAATCTCTTCCTTATATCTTCATTTGTGGGAAGTCAAACCTCATTCATTAGAAATGAGTCATCATTCTTCATTGCTGCCCTTTGAAAATAATAAATTATTCTCCAAATTGATCTCCCTTGGATGTCCTCCTCAATTGAGACTATCCTTTTTATATCCTCAAATGTGAGGGAGAGGTCACACCTCTTCATCATGTATGCCATATGGTAAAAGACACACCCGTTCACCATTAGTAACCTTTGAAAGAGTGCAACTCTTCATTTTTTCTGCCCTTTGAAAGGGACAAACCCTTTCATAATCAGATCTGCACTTCTGATTCTCATATTATCCCCCGCAAATGAGGTTCTCTTCTCCCTTTTATATCTCATGTTTGAGGGAGTCACAACTTTTCATTTCATGCCTTTGACCATTCATTAACTTAATTAAAATTTAATTATATTCTTTTATATTGTAATTTTTTATTTTATTATTATCATTTATTATTAAATTGTATTTCAAACTTCAAAGTGGGGACATTACATAAGGATAGTGGGGACCTAAAATCATATGTTATAATTCTTAAAACCAGAAAATAAATTTAATAATTGATTTGTCTATCTGTGACTGATTCTTTTTTTGCTTCAGTCAATATGCACTTAAACCAAGACTAAAATCAAAACTGGGTATAATCATTCTATTTTCCTAGGAGTATCAATTTGAATCTGTAAGATACTATGATCCAAACAATATGAAATTATTATTCTTGTAATACCTTTGTTAAAATTCCATATTCCGTTATACATCTCAGTTTTGGTTTTGCTGCATTTCAATGCTCAAACTTAGCTGATGCCATGAGACTGGAATGGTTTCTACGAAACCAAAATTTTGTTCAGTTAAAAAATATTATAGTGATAAGTGATAACTGAGTCAATTTTAATGATTTTATCCGTACACAGCTTAACTTTGGTATTAGAGATTTTGGATATTCTTCTGTGTAATTTTTGGTAGTCCAAGTCTCTTATAACAAATAGAGAATCCTGGAGATCTCCAATATCATTTTGAGAATTATGTAGTCATTTATTATGAACATTCTTAATTTCTTAGCATATATATTTTCAACACAAGAACATGATTGTCATTTCACCAATATTCTCTGCTGACAACTAGATCATCGGTGCTATAGTGTTGGAGATTAATTAGAAGGATACTGTCTGGAACTTGTATTGAACAAATGCAAAGTATGGTCTAACTTTTCAGCAAATCTCTATGTGAAGGCCTTTTCCTCTAAGTCACTATAAAATACAAAATAGCGTCTCTCCAAGTTTCAGGGATAGGGGGGATGCTGTTTGGTGGATGAAATTTGCCCCCCCCTACATTTTAGGAATGGTGGGATGATGAATATTGAAATAATATAACTATATATATTCAAGTTCTTGGAATACAAATAAAAAAAATAAAAATTAAGAATAACTTAATCAGACTAAAAATAAACTGAAATTTTAAAAGGTAAATACTAGGTGCTGAATTTATGATGACATTGAATCTAATAATCCTATTTCATCAATCAAAGTTAGTAAGTACAAAATTAAAACTCAAGAGTAAGGAATCAGAGCTACGAAATGCTTCTGCCTTGCACATTTTTCCACCATCAAAACACCATAGGATGTCATGATTGTGATGACAAACATTGTACGCTATTCTACATTATTCAACAACATTAGGATCATCATCCTTAAGCTGGAAAATGGTGTAAAGGCTTGAACTAAAATTGATTTGTTGATGTTTTATTATAATATTATTTATTATTTTATTATGTATAAATTGTTATATATTTATTATTTTTATATGTTTTTAATGGATGTACCCAGATTGTACCTAGCCCCTTTTTATTTTCTGGGAGATATTGACATACCGCATTCATGTCCCTGTACCCTACCTGATTCCTATTTAGTAACTTAGCTTAAAATAAAATATGATTAGGAAATTGCCACAATTTGTGTTAACCTAATTATATTACAACATAAACTGTATTTCCAATAATGAAAGTACCATTATTATGATGCAATCAACAATCTTCTGCCACATAGATATTACTTTGAGCTTCTTTTTATAGGAAAGAATCTCCGTACTCATAAACAACAAAGTATATCATCACTTGTTCCATTGTAGAAGACATTATGGTGGCTTGGTCCATGTGAGTGTATAATATACTTATGGTTGTTTTTGGTTTTGTGGCTCAGGTTCTGAAGCATCTTGGTGATTTCCCACACAAGCTACCTCAGCATTGTCATTCTTTGTATGAATATGCTCCTATGCCTCCTGTGACATATCCAGAACTTAAGGATGAGATGTGGTGCCATCGATACTATCTCCGTAACCTTTGTGATGAGATACAGTTTCCTGGTTGGCCTATTGTTGAACATGTGGAGTTTTTACAGTCATTGTTGGTTATGTGGCGTGAGGAGCTAACTAGACGACCTCTGGATCTTTCTGAAGATGAAGCTTGCAAAATATTAGAAATTCCATTAGAGGAGGAAAATGGCACGGGAGTTGATGCTGATGGGAAACACCATAATGATCAGGAGGAAGATGGCAGTTGTGCCCACAAGCTCATGGGACACATTGATGAGGAAAAACTCAAACGGCAGTACAGAAAATTAGCCATGAAGTATCATCCTGATAAAAATCCAGAAGGAAGAGAGAAGTTTGTTGCTGTTCAGAAAGCTTATGAACGACTACAGGTAGTCTAAAAAATATTGTAAGCAGGGTTTAAACGTTTTAGATTCTTTTAAACTCTTTTTATAGGTAAAAATCTGAATTTTGAAAATCAATTGCTATACTTAAAACGAATTCATTCAAAGTGGATAACCGTCTTAAGTTGAAGGGGAACCTGCAACAGAAGATTCTATAAATTATGTTATATTAGTAAGTTGATTCTAAAAACATGTTCGATGTAAATTTAGTTTGTAATTTGTAAGCAAGCATCAAAATATTTTGGCCACTTCAGCTTTATCTTTAAAATTCTGATTCTAAAGCATCTATATGATGCTTGACGTTATCATGCAATATTACTCTTTTCTAAATAGTAATTTCTCAGTGTGCTGAATTCTCAATACTTTTAGGTGTCAGGTTCATAACAACCAAAGCTTTATCTGGTTGCAGGCTACATTGCAAGGTTTGCAAGGGCCACAACCTTGGAGGTTACTGCTTCTATTGAAAGGGCAGTGTATACTGTATAGAAGATATGGTGATGTGTTGGAACCTTTCAAGTATGCTGGATATCCTATGCTTCTCAATGCAATAACAGTTGATAAGGATGATAACAATTTTCTGTCATCTGAGCGTGCTCCTCTTCTTGTAGCTGCTTCAGAGCTTATATGGTTAACGTATGTAAACTTGCTCTGAATAATTATGTTATGCAATCAGCTGGTTTGTCAATGTTACAATTTGGCCTTCTGGATTGATATACAAGCTCAAATACATATGTATTTTATGTAAGATTAACTTTATTTGTATTGTACAATAAGTTTCTTCCCAGTTCTTGAAAGCCACTAAATAACAGTTTGAGTATATTACTTTTTTGTTTGGACAAAGATCTTCTGATATACACATTTTGAGGTAACAGTCTAGAACAGCCTAAAATTCTTATTAAGGATCTTCCAAGTTAATCTTGCCAATTAAATATTAAGATAAAAGATTATAAAGTGGCACTTATTACAGTTTCCCTCTTTGTTCAAGGTGAGTATCTGCCTGCATTCTTTTACAAACAACCAATCTATGCCACTAGTTTCAACTGTTTCTGCATCGTTTTCCTTTTCCTATTTCCAATTCATTTGCCTTTGTTTTTCTTTGTTTGTGTCATCTCTTTGCATGTTTTACTTGATAAGGCTTTCCTCTTGAAAGGTTTTTTGTCTCAGTGCCTCTGTAAATAGATGTATTCCTACACATTCTTGCAGGGAATTGGACATTTTCCTACATTTCCTTCATTATGCGGATTTTTGTTTTCTTATATAGGGGTTGCAGTCACAAGGGAGTTGTCCTCGGAATGAGTCAATGTTTTGTCAAATGGGTGCATTCTATTTATTCAGTAACTTTCTAGTTCACAAACACCCATTAAAGGGTGTAATGGTGGTTTCCTGTTACTTTAATTGGTAATCTTTGTTGTATGTTTCCATTAAAAAGGAGCAAGTTTGTCCTGATTGAGCAATATTGTTATACATACTGAACAGCTATCTATATTGTTTTATATTTTAAAGTTAGTATACTTTGTAATGTAGCAGTTATATTGTAATTATATGCCATATTCAGTATCTAGCATGGAAAGTTCATCGGAAGCCCAGCTGATGGAAACTGTTTGTGTTTACCATCCATTTCAGGTGTGCGTCTTCCGCTTTAAATGGCGAGGAGCTTGTGAGGGATGGTGGTGTGCCCCTATTGGCAACTCTTCTTAGTAGGTGTATGTATGTGGTGCAGCCGGGCACTTCACCATCTGAAGCTGCTGTAATGATTGTAACAAATGTAATGCAGACAGCTGCATGCCTTAGCCAGTTTGCAAGTGCACGAGTTGAGATGCTTCATTCTGCTGGATTTGTTGAAGATGTGGTACACTGTACTGAATTAGAACTTGCAAGTGCTGCTGTTGATTCTGCCCTTCAGACTATTGCTCATTTATCTGCCTCAACAGAGATGCAGGATAATTTGCTGAAGGCTGGTGTTTTGTGGTTAGTACCTAAAGTTTCCTGTACATTTTTGGAGATACATTTTCTGGATATAGTGATTCACATATTTCAACTTTCATTTTGCTTAGATTGTTGTTCCACAGATGCTATATTCATACAGGAGTTCCACTATTTTGTCTTGACAAAAGACAATGGACAGAGTAATTTTTGAATCAAACATGATCCGATATTTGTTGGGTTGTAGGTTTCTAACTGATTTAAGTGTAATGATCTAGATTCCAGTTGATATCCAGGGGACAACACTGTAAATTGTTAGTATCTAGATGTGGTATGTAGTATATCTAATAGCTACACATAATAAATATCAAATATATTTACATATTGAAAAGTAAAAGTGGTGGTGGCATGTATTGAGCATATATATGCTCATATATCCCCAAAGATATATGTGTAGCTATTAGATATTTATATTTATATATATAAATAAAGATATGCTCAAATATATTTACATAATAATAGCTATACATATGCTCAATACATGCCACCACATCCCCAAAGATCATACCATACAACTATGCATACAAATACAAGGCATATTTTGGAAACTATGTTAATAGTATTGTTCTATGCCTGTGTACATGGCGGTCAAAGTAGGTAAGCTCACACAAGCCAAATGGCTCACCAAGCACCAAAAAGTCAAGGCTTTGCAGATGCCTCCAAGAATCAACACAATTGGGACTATGGCTTCAGAAGGAGGGTTGATCGATCCAGGTACATCTAGAAACATTGTTTCTTGCAAAAAATGCCAAGACCATTCCCATGGCTTATGGTAACTGTGGTGATGTTTCCATAGTTTGAGGTACACTAGACTCTAGAGCACCTCCCTGATGCTTGCAGTATTATAATGGTCATGCATCTGTCTCTAGCAAGTGCTGCACATACTCAAGTAGTGGAGCATAGCACTCTACACATGATCAGACACTCCTGTGGTAACCATACTTCCACCAAATTCTCTACAGTTTTGACATACCTCTAAGCCAAATGACAAAGTCATCTACATTGCTTCTCACCATGTTGTTTGAGCTTCACTCTTTGGTCTTAGGGTAATGTAGTCAATGTGACAATTTAGGTGGCACCCCTAAGGCCTGCATTGTGCCAGGCAACCTGTGAACACATTGCATATCCACCTGCCAATGGCTCAACACTGTGAAGCCGTTGAGTGACTATCGGCCTTATGACATGTAATCTATATATACATAAGTATAAAATAGCAAAGTATAAGATATATGCAGACACAAATGTAGAGAGATTAGAAGATAGCAGTTGTACATATTTCTCAAGAGTATGCAATGTACAGGGAAAATAGACAAATAAAAATACATTTACTATTTCAGTTCTCTATGTCTTAATCGTTGCACTTTTTGTCTCACAAGGCTTGTACACACACAAATATCTTGGTTGAGATCCTCATCTAGAGTGTTGTCCACTAGTATTCAATCTGGTCTCCAGATCAGGCAGTTTGAAAATTGCCCGTACAGGAATCCACAATTTCATCTTCCTGACAAAACTTTGTAGTTTGGAAGAGCTCCATCTTGTGGAAGTGACTCCTTCGATGAAGTATGATTTTCCCTGATCTTTATGGATCAGTTTGGCATGCACTTGGATGGTGCCTTATCTGATTTGCTCTAGATTGCCCCAAGCCATTGTCAATGGGTGTGTTGCATCTGGTGGAGATGAATTGGTGATCTTTGAAGTACGGCTGACTTGCTTTTAAATATTGCTGCCGTTATGTTTTAAAATTTAGTTCTGATTCGTTTTTGAGAACTTTTTCCTGGTTGTTTGATCAGGATATTGAGATAGAGATATATGGCTGCTTCTAAGAAAAAAAGCAGAAGTATTATCCAGTGAAGATCACTATGCAAAATGTAATCTTAGGGAAGCAATAGAAATAGAACAACATGAAGTCAAGCTGAGCAAATATGATGGCTGGTTTTTGAGCAAAACTTGGAAATCTGTCTTAAATTCCTTAGTAGTTAATTTTTTTTTGATAGTTTTACTATGACAGGTCTAGACACTTTAATCAATTGACCAAATTTGAGAATATTAATTTATTTTAGATTGGCCAACCCAAATACATCTTTTTTTTTCAACGCTTGGGTAAAAACTACATATTAACCCTGTAGTGATCAGCAAATATTGAATCTAAATGTCAGTGAATCTGACTTATCGTAAGACCCAGTTTATCACAGAATGGGGGTCTAGAAGTTGGATCTGAATAAGAAAACTTGATAGAACACAGCAGTTGGAAAGGTAAATTGTTTAGTTGCCTTCTTTGTTTACATTTGGATGTCTTCTGTATTCTTTGTTTCCATTTGGTTGGGAAGCTGAGAAGGAAAATGCAAACATTCAAGTATATTTATTGTTGTAATCTAATGCTTCTCAAAGGGGAAGCACTATAATTTTTTATCTAGCATTTTTTTAGGCTTTACTGAGTAACAAATCTCAAATTAAGTTTACCAATTCTGTTTTCTTCTTGTCTTTTTCTTATACATGTGATATGTGTTGCCGCCATTATAATTCGATGCGTTCATGAATCAGGTATCTTCTACCATTACTTTTACAGTATGACTCAACTGCCGAAGAAAGTAGAGATGGAGAAGCACATGGTGTTGGAAGTAGCGTGCAGATTGCGAAGAACACACATGCTAAACTAGCAGCCCAAGCACTTGCAAGACTTGCTGGATTCTGTGGGGACGAACCTATAACACCGTACAACCCTATTTCTGCCAATTCATTGAAAGCTTTAATGACACCAAAACTTGCAGATATGCTCAATGAGAACTTAGCCAAAGAACTCCTCTCTAATCTCAATTCAAACTTGGAGTCACCAGAGGTAGGATTTTTCTTCTGAGTTCATTATTATTATTTTTCTTTGGGTGTAAAGAATTCTAACAAGTCTGCATATATCTTTTGGTCATAGATTTCATTTTGGTGGTGTAGGGTGGTTTGTTTAATATTCTAAATCTGGAAGTTGATCCAACAAATGTTTGTCTTGTATTAAAGGTTTGCTCCATGGCTCATCCGATCATGAAATTAAAATTAATGGGTCTGTGCTCTCTATGTATATCTAAATTGTAGTATGTCTGTAAAAATATCAAGTACGATATGTGAAATAACACATGAAACAATGTTTGAGCGAAAAAAAATGGAAAATGGCATTTTCAGCCAGATATCCCAAAGCATATATAATTATGAGAGAGAGAGAGAGAGAGAGAGAGAGCTCTGCAGGCACATGGCTTCTGATCTCATAAGTTGGCAGGGTAGAACATTCTTATTTACTTATTTGACCCCGAACAGCCACATGTTCCATTTTGAGATAGAGATTTATCAGGTCACAAGAGATGGTGAACAATCAAAATGGAACATGTGGCTGTTCGGGGTCAAATAATTAAATAAGAATGTTCTACCCTGCCAACTTATGAGATCAGAAGCCATGTGCCTGCAACTGTGAAAGAAAAGGTTTCTCTCTGGCTACAAGGATCATCTCCTTTTTGACAATGAAAACATTCATCTTCTTGATAACAAGCACATTCATCATTCTTTTTTTTAAGGGTCACAAGAGATGATAAACAATCAAAATGGAACATGTGGCTATTTGGGGTCAAATAATAAAAAGAAAATATGTAGAGAGAGAGAGAGAGAGAGAGAGAGTCTGGCTACAAGGATCATCCTCTTCTTGACAACGAGCAGATTTATCAGATCACAAGAGGTGATGAACAATCAAAATGGAACATGTGGCGGTTTGGGGTCAAATAAGTAAATAAGAATGTTCTACCCTGCCAACTTATGAGATCAGAAGCCATGTGCCTGCAACTCTGAAAGAAAAGGTTTCTCTCTGGCTACAAGGATCATCTCCTTTTTGACAATGAAAACATTCATCTTCTTGATAACAAGCACATTCATCGTTCTTTTTTTTAAGGGTCACAAGAGATGATAAACAATCAAAATGGAACATGTGGCTATTTGGGGTCAAATAATAAAAAGAAAATATATTGACTTGAAATTCATTCTCAAGGTAAATAAAAATGTTCTAGCCTGCCAACTTCTCAGATCACAAGCCATGTGCCTGCAACTGTTAAAGAAAAAGTTTTTTCAGTATTTAAATATGCCACTCAAAATTAGAAAAACTACAGATGTTTTGGCCATGCAGAACAAAATGCAGAATAGTGAACTGACGACATTAACAAAAATTACTTAATTACCATGGGAAGAGAAGTTGAAATAGCTGTTGGTTGACGCAAGAGTATTTGTACCATGAAATCTCAAATGGATTATTTGAGAAGCTGCACAAGGGAGCTGTATATGAGCTTATGTGTATGTTAGTAGCTGGTGTGAGTGAAACACAACTTACAGTAGATGGTCCAGAGTTTTGTCCTTGAACAATTGAGCTGAATAGTAATGCTGGCAATTATACCTGAATAGTTGAATAGGGTAGTTGATTTACCTGTTAAATGGCATTTTTTTGAGAAAAGTTCTTTGACGGAAGATTGTGAGAAATGGTGTTTAGAAAATGATCTCACAACTCCAAAGAAAAAATTAAAATAAGGGACTGCAGGTACCCGATGTAAAAGGAGATTGTCTGTTTCTTAAATAAGAAATGTTATTGTGTGTACAAAATGTGACTATTGCATGAAAATAAATATAATACATATCATATGTAGAAAGCAGGAACAATGAGTAATTGGCTGCTTGTATGAGTAAGCAGTGTGGAGTTATCTGTTTTGATAGTTTATGCCATAGTTGAAAAACTTGGACTTGGCAATTACTCGTCAGGCCAATCAAAAACTTGCAAATAACTCCACAAATCTATTGAACATTGTAAAATATAAAGGTTACCAAGAGACAAGGGTACTTGTAGACACTAGAGATTGGTATTAGTACTGGTACGACTAATTTTCAAAAATAGAAGACGGGGCACTTGGAGATGCCAATTTTTTTTTTAAATATAATTTAATAATTTCCAGAAAATTCATCACATAGAATTTTGAAAACAACAACAGTGGTAAGTTTAACATTGCCTTTAAAATTAAACAAAAATTCAAATTCAAATTCAAATTGCTTTTACTATTGGTACCATAGCTAGTCTAAATGGTTTAGTGAAAGTAAGGTAATATAGGTGTTGAGGACACAATATTGTCAGCTAAGTATTAAAGGCAATTTCTTTTTAGACCATTACAATGACAGGAAATCAGTTATGCAACTGTTTATGTCCCTCTCAAAATGTCTACACTGCCAATAGATTCAATCACTATAGCTTTGTATGGATTTTTGTCTTCCTACGATGCGGTTTCCTTATTAGTTAGTTCCCTATGACTTTGCTTTGCTGCAGGCTTATTTTAATTATTTGTCTCCCTTTCTTGCCTTTTACCACATTTTGCCCTAAGTTTTCTGGTGGGAGATGTCAATTAATGGTCGGGAGACTTTAGAGACAACAGCCAAAAGCACCCTATGCGGTGAGAAGTTTCCGGGGACATCTCTAGTTGCAGAGATGCTTCTCTAAGGAGACGAGTCTACCAGTAACCATGGAAAATACATGAATTTTTAAAAATATTCTTCAAAGGCATACATATTACTGAATTTGTAGAACATTTACTGATTTCCATCATATATAAATAAAAATAGTGTTTAATGCATATCATATACTAAAAAACGAGTTCAATTGAGAGTAGCCGGAAACTCCTTTGTCCCTCCCTGGGCACACGTATCCCCGTATCTGTTCATGTAGCTGAAATGGATATGTATCCAATATAGCTCAGATACATGTTGAATACTATACCCATGAGTGCCCAAAAAACCTTGATTTCCAACCATGCTAGATACTATGTGATTTGATTTTTTAAAATTTGACGTAAATCTTCCTAAATTTAATTTAA
Source organism: Cryptomeria japonica (assembly GCF_030272615.1). Lineage (NCBI taxonomy): Eukaryota > Viridiplantae > Streptophyta > Pinopsida > Cupressales > Cupressaceae > Cryptomeria > Cryptomeria japonica. Next base: position 317,518,588 of record NC_081413.1, on the reverse strand, counting down.
AAGAACTTCATTCATGCATTTCTTTTTTTAAAATTTGGTATGAACAAAACCTACACCAAATGAGAAAGACAAATGAAATGTTTTTCTATTTCAGTGACCCATTTTTTGGGTTATGTTCCAATCCAACTCTACTATTTTTTCATATTGTAAAATGTTAAATCAACCTATCATTATTTATGTAGCAATTATGTGTCTGTATTGCTTTTGAAGTAATGAAAATCTCCTCGAATAACTTAGAAAATTGTGTTAAATATATGTATATGTGTTTTTTATGAATGATGTATTCATATTGGGGCTCTTAAAAAATGGCTGTATCTGTATCTGATACCTTATCCATATTAGTGTCCATGCAACTTTGGTTCAACCTGTAATATATATGAACTTAAAGTTTCAATACCAATAAAAATTATAAATCATAATTTTCTTCAGAAAAGTCTACTACTCGCGTGGTGTTCTAGATGTGGATGGTATGGCTACAATATCTTCAATAGGAGCCTCAACAGGTGCCTCATCCATAGTGATAAGATCAAGTTGTGTATGTGAAGAACCCAGCCCTGATGGCTCATCAATCTCTTTTGACTCCTCATATGCTGCTACATTTGCTTCCCATTCAACTGCCTCTCTCTCCAAATCAGCTAACTCATCATCAGTTAATTATGGATCCACATCAACATCCTCATGCGCAGCAATGCAATCTGGATATGGATCAATGTCATCATAGATATTAGATTGAATCTATAAATTTGCCAAGAAACAATCAATAAATGTTGATTGAAAATGAAACAAATTAGTGTAAAATATATCTTTCATAGATTTGAAACTTCTCGTGTACTTGAAAAACTTGCTAGTAGCTTGCCAAAAGAATTTCCATTGGTTTTTTCATAAACTCATGGAGCTTTTTTTGCAAAAGCTCGTCAAAAACTCTTTATAACTATGTGATTTTGTCAGATAAACTTGCCAATACGGTATAAAATCATGTTTTCTGCCCAACATTAAAAGTTATTGTGATTTTAGCATTTTTAGAATGTGATTTTGCAAAATCACACAAGGAGGATAGTGCTCTTCTTGTGTGATTTTGTAAAATCTTTTCCCTGGCTTGTAGTGCTTTGAGCTTGATGATTCCATCAGCTGCCATGTAGAGCCTAAGACTTGAAGTGCTGCAATGTCTTCCTTGGGCTCTTGTCTTTGCATCCGCCACCATACTAGGGAATTCCGCTCTATGATGTGCTGCAACTTTCGACCTTCGAATCCTTCATCCTAACAAGCTGGTGAGATGTCCTTCTTTACCTTGAATGTATTGTTCATCTTCTTCCTTTCATCATTCCATCTCTTGTACCTGCTCATTGATGATGTTGACCTTCACCTTGTGATGATGTGTCCTTCATTGTATCATTGTGAAATCCCTCCATGCCATCCTTGAGGGTCCTCCGAATGTTCATCTTCCTCAGCCTCCTTTCCTTGCATCAAAACCTGAAAGGGGACACAATGAATAGAAAATAAAGCAACCTTTCATACCTCTAATGCATCACTAATCATTAATTCAAATCTAGAATTGTTAATCTGCTGATAAAATTTGCCTGTAATCAGGTCTGATTAAGGTCTGATTTCCATTAGTTTCAGGTCTGAGAGTTCACTTTCAGGTCTGATTAGGTTTAAATTTCATAATCCAGTTCTAATCCTCATGTTTTGCGAGACTAATTTTCATGTTCTCAGGTCTGATTGCAGATTCTATGAGCAACTGGAAGTGCTCATAAGTGATCAGACCTCTTGCCCTTCACTGGCAGTACATAGGGAGGTCGGAGCTTTACTTATGCCTTAGGTTGCACTTTTGGGGGGTGATAGGAAGTGGAAATGCTTAGGTCGCGTTTTGAAGGGTTGACAGGAAGTAACAAATGCTTAGTTCGTGTTTTGAGGGCTTCATTGGAATTGATCAAATCCTTTGTTCACCGATTTGAGGCTTGATTGGAAGTCTTCATTCCTTAGTTCGTGCTTTGGAGGCTTCATTGGAATTGTTAGTTCGCTGATTGGAGGCTTCATTGGAAATCAGAATCCTTAGGCCGATCTTTGAAGGCCTCATTAGAAGTGATCAATCCTTAGGTCATGCTTTGAAGGGGCCACTGGAAGTCGAATTGAAAGATTGATCTGCTCGCTACACATTCCTCTCCTTAACTTGCTATTGATTCATTCCTTAGTTCGTGCTTTGGAGGCTTCATTGGAATTGTTAGTTCGCTGATTGGAGGCTTCATTGGAAATCAGAATCCTTAGGCCGATCTTTGAAGGCCTCATATTAGAAGTGATCAATCCTTAGGTCATGCTTTGAAGGGGCCACTGGAAGTCGAATTGAAAGATTGATCTGCTCGCTACACATTCCTCTCCTTCACTTGCTATTGATTAAACTTGCAACATCTTCTTGACAACGTATTTATCATGATCTCCTTTCAAGCAATGAAATGCACAAGGCTTAGTTCGCTGATTTGGATGGCCACTGGAAGAGTCAAGGCTTAGTTCAATGATTTGGTGCTAGACTGGAAGTCTTAGTTCGCACATTTTGGGCTCCGCTGGAAGTCTTAGTTCACACATTTTGGGCTTCACTGGAAGTGATTCCAAAATGATAACTACTCTATCTTGATCCCATTGTTCTGAGCCTCTCATGGTAATTTGAACTCTAGCGTATCTTTCCTTAAAGTTTTGTCTTTCCAAAACAAGTTTGCCTTAGCCAAATCTAGCATTTCATCTCTGTTTAAGCAAGCAAAAGATGATGATCAAATGGAATGATCATCGTGAATCATTCATTTGCTAAGCCTTGAGAATTGACTGACCTTACTTCATTCTAAAGAGAGATACTTGACTTGATTACCTCTTGGCCACCTAAGTTACTACACCTCTTCCATGTGAAAGGCTAATAGCTAAAGACTCCACAACTAACCTAGAAAGCAAAAAAGTGGGGGTCCCCATTTGCAATGGGGCAATGTGTGAAAACGTCACAACAATAAGTATCACTGGAAATCTTATTTATAACACCTTCGATCTTTAGACATTTTGCTGCTTCCACTGATTATTGGTTGACTGTTCATCTCATGATTTCTTTTGCTGCTTTGGTTATCGTTGCCATTTCATTTGCTATGTTTATTAAATGCATATCATCACTTCTATTGCAGTTTTCTTTATAACTTTTTACCTGTCTGTTTATTTTCTGCAATTTTTTTTTGGATATTTACATAACCTCCTTTTGGCTCATATATGACTTACGGAAGTTGTATTATCTAGCTGGAGAGTGTCTAAATTCACAAAAAAAAAAACACTAGCTAGAGATTGTAGACTAAAGTTTGTTATCTACAAATTTTCTTTGTTACATGTTTAAAAATCTGCGTGTTGCAATTAATATCCCATCTTGGCAACTGTCTGTAATTATCAATCTAATTGATCATTTTTTTTCTGATACTTTTGAAGATTATTTGGAACTCAGCTACACGGGCAGAGCTATTAAAGTTTATAGATCAACAGAAGGCATGCCAGTGCCCTGATGGTTCTTATGATATGCAAGAAGCACAACTTTTCAAATATCAGGCACTCTCAAAAGAGATACAAGTTGGCAATGTCTATTTGAGAGTATACAATGAGCAACCAAATTTTCAGATTAGCCAACCAGAATCATTTTGTGTTGCTCTTCTCCAGTTTCTTTGGAAGCTCGTGGATGAAAGGAAGAACATTCGGGACTCTAACATGAATGAAGAGTTAATGAACAACAATGAGCCTCCAATGGATAGCTCTAAACCAGTTGAGATTGTTGAAGACATAAACCAAGAAGAGTGTACGGGACAAGAAGAATCTACGACAAAATTGGTTGGCGACCATGTATCTGAAGGCTGGAGTTTGGTTAAAGATCTGACAATTGGGCTGACATCACTCCAGGTGAGGTGCTTTTGTTGTTGTTCAATTGAAACTTCCAGCACTATGGACACCATTTGTTATGCTATATAATTAGATAAATTCCATTCACTCATTCTTATGTAATTGCAGAATTTACTTACTTCTAATCCAGGGCTGGCAGCTCTGTTTACTGCAAAAGAACAGCTTATACCTCTGTTTGAATGTTTTGTTGATACAAATGCTTCAAGTGGAGAAGTTCCTCAACTCTCCCTCAATGTTTTATCTCGTTTGACAACATATGCACCGTGCATGGAGGCCATGGTTGCAGACCGAGAAAGTCTACTTCTCTTGTTACAACTATTACACTGTGCTCCATCCTGTAGGCCCGGTGCTCTTCATGTTCTTTATGCTCTGGCTAGCACCTCAGAGCTTGCATGGGCTTCAGCTAAACATGGAGGTGTAATGTATATTCTACAGCTTCTTTTGCCTGTTCAAGGTGAATTTATATCCTTATTTTTTATACAAAAATATTATATACTCAAGTTGTTTCATTTGATCTATTTGATAAGCAACAATGTATGTGACTCAAATTCTGAATATGCTGAACAGAATCACCTGGCCTCATTGGGAGTTATTTGATTAGAAATTTTTCTCTTTTCTTTGATACATCAGTTGAGAGAAGTGGCTCCCACTCCCTTTATATTAACTGTCGAAAGAGAATTACAATCATAAAATCCCAGAGCTTGCCTAAATCAAGCATCTTGAATTGCCAAAACTAAACAAACATGCATTGAACCATTCTTGACAGGAATAAACTTAAAATTTTATAACTACCCCTTTCTCAAATGAGACCGAAGGACCATTTGACATTTGCCCTGAACCTTACAGGAAGATTCCTTCTTGCAGATTGTGGTTAAATTATCAGAGTCCTCAACACAAGATATTTATTTTTGTTTAAAATAAATAACAAACAATGTACAACTATTTTAAATTTTGAATTGGCTTAGTTTAAAAAAATAAATATTAATAATAATTTTAATTCTACTGTAACGAAATTTGTTTTGATATATTATTTGTTGTCATTTTAGAAAACATTTTATTTATACGATGTATTTAATAATATTATAAAATTGAAAAAACTTTTCAAAAATTAAAAAATATCAAAAATTTAAATGATTTAAAAATAATTTTGTGGTACAACCTGAGTTGGCCTAGTGGTGGAGAACTTGTGCTCTTGAAAGAGAGGTCACAAGTTCAAATCCCACAAGGGGGTAGGGTATGTACACCTTATTGGCTTCGGCCCATTACCTATCAAAAAAAACAAAAAAATTGTGATAAAAAATGTATAAAATTATTTTATTACAATATGTAAAATACCATCTTTTATGAATTGAATTACGATTCTCAATCTAATGCAAATATTAAATAATATAATACCAAAATTAAATAATATGTACCATCTTTAATTATAGTTAGGTTTAAGGTTATGGTTAAGGGTTGGTTAAAATTAAGGATTCCATTCTAAAATAAAGCTTAGGTTAGGGTTAGGGTTAGTATTAGAGTTCAATTAGGATTAGATTTGGTATTCCTAAGATTTAAATTGAGGTTAGAAATAGTGTTAGGGTTAGGTTTCAATTAATATTAGGGGGTAAGGTTCGTATTATTGTCAGAGTTAATGTGTGTTATATTATGGATAGCATGTAATTAAGGTTATGGTTCTATCGAAAATCGTAAATATGATCTTAATCCCAACACTATCCCTAAACCTATCCACAACTCTCAAACTTAATTGTATCCCTAAACCTAACACTAGCCCTCATTCAATTTCCAACCACAACCTGAAACTTTATCCTAACCAAACCCTAACACTAATCCTAATTTAAACATTAAACCTAACCCTAATCCTAATCCTGACCTTAACACTAACCTTAACACTAACCCTAATTAGCCAATAACCCTAAACCTAACAAAGAAGGCATATCAATGATCAAAGATAAAATCTATTCACTGTAATCTATTTCATAAGTTAAATGTTTCCTTATATTGTAAAAAAGCTACAATGTACAATGAAGAATCGTAGGGGACTTAGGAGGATCTCAACTGTTGATTTATGTTTACCAATGGATACTATAAATTATTATTACTCTTCGATTCATACCGTTGAATATATTAGTTAATGTATATCTTACTATCGGCTTAATTATTGCAACTCCTTTTGGTGCCAGTGCTAGTTTTATAGTTTAATCAAATGTTAACATATACTATAATGTGGGATGGGTCTTCCACTGAGCTTTGTGGTGATAGGATTCATTTCTGAAGTTTGTTTTAAAATTTAGTGCTACTCTAAATTTTGTTGAACATGATATGACTTACACTCTGTTAGGTAGTGGTTTAGTTGGTTCACAAAATATCAACATGGGCTTGCTGTATATCTCTGGTAGGCATTTACAGTGACCATTGAAGTGGTGCATGTTATCGATGTTTAGGGTTATAACTGCGCTTCGTTCATCCTACATCTTTGATCTCTCAAATTACTTTAGTTTGCATAAAAACCTTTTGAATTTATGTCAACTGTTTTAACTTTTAAGTAATGCATTTTTTTCTCTCATTGGTTAACATTTGTCACAAATTGCAAGGTTTGCATGTAAGCTCATGATTCGATAATGTCTTACCTTTTATTTGAAAATGATATGCTCTTTTAATCTTGAAATAATTGTCTTGCAGAAGAGATTCCTTTACAACAACGAGCAGCTGCTGCATCTTTGTTGGGAAAGCTTGTTGGCCAACCAATGCATGGCCCACGAGTGGCTATAACATTGGCCAGGTTTTTTCCTGATGGTTTAGTTTCAGCAATAAGAGATGGACCTGGTGAAGCTGTAGTTATGGCTCTTGAGCAGACTTCAGAGACACCAGAACTGGTATGGACACCAGCTATGGCTGCCTCACTTGGAGCACAAATTGCCACAATGGCATCAGATCTATATCGTGAACAGATAAAAGGCCGTGTGGTAGATTGGGATCTTCCAGAGCATGCATCTGGACATCAGGAAATGAGAGATGAGCCACAGGTTATATCTTCTTCTCTTTTAAATCTAGACTAGTATGTCAAAACATGAAAAGCTTGTACTTTCAACTGCTGTGACCTTATGGATAGAAACAAACAAAAGTGAAAATAGTAATTGAATGAAGCATTCTTGTGCTATTTTCATTTGACAGGTTGGTGGTGTTTATGTCCGCCTGTTCTTGAAAGATCCAAAGTTTCCATTGAGAAATCCTAAAAGATTCTTGGAAGGGCTATTAGATCAATATGTCTCTGCAGTTGCTGCAACTCACTATGCAAAAGAGATGCAGCCTGCTGATCCAGAGCTTCCTTTGCTGCTATCTGCAGCTCTTGTATCATTGTTAAGAGTTCACCCTACTCTGTCAGATCATGTTGGACTACTTGGGTATGTTCCAAAGCTGGTTACAGCCATGGCATATGAAGGAAGGAGAGAAACAATGGCATCAGATGACGTAGGAAATGTAAATCAATCTCAATCTGGTGAGTTCTGGGAACCTGAGGAGGGAAAAAGGACCTTAAGCGTACAAACATTGCAGGAGCGGGTTCGTCTTAGTTGCCTACGAGTACTCCATCAGCTTGCTGCAAGCACCACCTGTGCTGAAGCTATGGCGACTACAAGCACGGGCACTCCTCAGGTAAGATGTACAATGCTAATTAAGTCTCTTTAGTGATAATTTTGATCACACTGGCACTTACTGCATCCTATACAGCCATCTGAGCAAACATGTTTTTCCCGCATGTGACCGCACAAAGTTATGTTCTTGTTTACATGAATTGATTAACTCATTAAATTATGTTAGAGAAAACAAATAATACAATTCCTGTATATGCTTTCATATATATTGAATCCAAGGGAGAAACTGATTAGGATATTAAATACTGAATCTTCAAATATTGGTGTTACAATAAAAAAGAAACTGTAATGTCCCCTACTTGGAAGGTGTCATGTTTTCAACAATTATTATACATTACTCAATGCCTTATCAAGTCATTATGCTTTTCTCAATTAATTCCATATTTTATAATTCATAGCCTTCTATATTATGATCTAACCTTGTTACTACCTAACCCTAAGGGAGGAAGGGGTAATTATGTTACCAGGGTGCTGAGAAAGCAAACTACAACAGACTCAAGGTTTATGGATGCAGGCCCTTAACCCCATCTCGGGACTACTCCCTCAAGGTTTATGGGACACTGATCCTTACCCCATCTCGGGACCACCTAATTGGTTGGAATTAGATCGCCTCTCCCTTAGCACAAATCTACCCCATCCTCCATAGGCATTAGCAGAAGTATAATAAGGACTAGAGCATTAATATATTAATTCCTTTATGTATTATTGATGTTAATGCATACAACTGAAAATTAAGTATGACTGCCATACATATTGCAGTCTATATTAATATTACTGTTAAATTCTGCATGACAACATTATCAGGCTTCATATATTAATAATATATATTAAGCACATCCCCATGCATACCACCAAGAACAAGGATGTTACCGCCTGTAACATAATAACAGTTCCGATTTGATCTGATCAATGGTGATGTTCTTGGATGCTTTTGATTCCTTTCCTTTATATCTCTCAATGTGAGGGAGAGGTCACAGCTCTTCATCATGTATGTCCTTTGGCAAGAGACACACCCTTTCACCATTAGCACCCTTTTGAAAGAGTGCAACTCTTCATTATTTCTGCCCTTTGAAAGGGACACGACCTTTCACAATCAGATCTGCACTTCTGATTTTCAAATTGTCCCCCCTTCAAATGAGTTCTCTTCTCCCTTTTATACCTCATATTTGGGGGAGTCACAACTTATCATTTCGTGCCTTTTGACCATTCATTAACTTTAATCAAATTTTAATTATATTTAAGTATATTTTATTTATATTTTAATCTTATTTTTATTTTTATTCTTTTGTATTTTAATTTTATTATTATTATTAAATTATATTTCAAAGTGGGTACATTACACAAACTAAAGTAAAAGAGTGGAAATGGAATTCAATTTGCAATAAGGTGCAAATCTAAGGGGCACACTTTTCCTTGTAGCTTTTGATGAGTTAAAACAGGGTATATGTTATTTGTCCATTGGGAAAGGCCTTCATGATTTTATTAGCTTTTCCTACCAATATACTATGATAGATGCCATTTGATACGTATAGCTGGGAAGAGGATTGTTTCAATACTAACGGCTCTTTGTATATGGAGATTAGGAGAGTTAAAATTTCTCGAGTTCAACTGTAATGGTGTAGAGGATCTTGTGATTGTTTTTGATAGGGTGTTGGTTCTCACAAAAAATAATTAATCCATTATGTTCTATTTCTTTTGAATATTAATGAAAGTATGCCTATCTGATAGAGTTGTAATGTTCCACTTCAGTCTTGCTCACATATTCTTCGTATATGTTGCCATTTCTATTTATGATCAAAGCTTTATCTGCGAGAATGTGGATATGAAATAGTTAATGATTCACTTGAAATAATCTCATTTTCGGATTTACTGGGATAATGAAGTTTGCTGAAAGGCATTTGTAACATTGAGAGATCCCTGTCTTATATAGAAGTATTCTAAGGTTTTAAATATTTGGTGTTTATGATCTTGCATCTATTTACTTGATTGTTTTGAGAAAAGTTTTCTTTCAAAATAGATATGGAATATTGAAATTTAATAGAATATTGAATATTTAGATATGACATTATAATTACATTGTTTCTTTGCATGTGGATCTGTTTATAGGTTGTTCCACTTCTAATGAAAGCAATAGGATGGCAAGGAGGGAGTATATTGGCACTTGAAACTCTGAAACGTGTAGTTGTAGCTGGAAATCGAGCTCGAGATGCACTTGTTGCTCAAGGACTAAAGTGAGTGCTTCATTAATGTATATGTAATAAACATATTGCTGCTAGCTGCTGTTTTGTATGGTTGTACTTTAAAGATTTGCTGAAATGCCAGGCCATCCAACACATCAGGCCTTTTAGGGCTAAGGTCTCTTGGAAATGACACTCATTGATTTATTCTGTTACTACTGATTAATGATGTAGAAATCCATGAATGGTGGTACTTTGCTTGAGACCCATCTTGGTTGCCAGGATACCCCCATTTCTGTCTCCAGCATACTAGTTGTAGGCAACTGTATACAACTGAGCTGTTTTGCAAAATCCTGCTGTGTTGTCCACCATCGAATGGCTTCAAGCACTGCTAAGGCACACTAGACTTCGAAGAAATTCCAGGAAAGGCTTAGTAGCATTATTTTAGGGGGTAATAATTTAATCTTTGTTGCTCATACGATGTCAGAAATGATACATTTCCTTACTTGCCAAAAAACTAGTGATGCTTCTACTATTGCATATCTATTTTTCAAGGAAATGGTGAGGTTGCATAGATTGCTTAAAGGAATAGTTTTGAAATAAAAGATTCCAAATTTGTTGGTCATTTTCGGAGGATATTGTGGAAGAAATTGGGCAATAAGTTGAGATTTAGTTCAGCTTACCAATGACAGATTGATGGATTTACTAAGGTAGTCAACTAAACTCTTAGTAATTTTGATAAGACCAAGCAGTGGGATTTCGTGATGGCACATGCAATGTTTTCCCACAATGATTTAATGAATAGAAGCACTGGGAACACACCATTTTAGGTAGTATATAGTTGCAGCCCAATAGGTGTTGTAGAATTATTAACCGTATTTGGTACAATTGCTAGATGTGCTGAAGCTAAAATGCTTGTTGAATACATGCATAATGTGCAAACAAGCCAAAGAGTATATAAGGAAGATCCACCGAATATACAAGGAGCATGCACGCTAGAGAAGAAGAAAGAATGAACAACAAACTATGTTGGAAGAAGATTAGATGCTGCAAGTTACTAAAGATCACTGGTTGATGATATCAAGTTGACAGAGAACATCAATATTTAACCTACAAGGTTCCCCAAACTCAACTACAACACAATTTAAAATCAAAATTGATAATCAATGAAAAATAAAGTTTTCCAGACAACTGAAACACAATTTAAAATCAGGAGTTCGCCAAACTTGGCTGAAAATCAATGGGAAATCAAAGTTCGCCAAAGTCAATGGAAAATCAAGGCTCCCATGTGGCTGACTTGTAGATGTACCACAGAGAAGTAGAAGCTAAGGAAGAATAAAGTCAAAGATTAGAAGATTTAGATTGGAAGACACAAATGCCAGGGAAGTAGGACGAGGGGATAAAATGCATTTGAGATAAAGAGTCACTAAAATGACCATAAGGAGTTAATTGAATACTTACCCAAATACAAAAATAGAGCCTGTAATGCCCCGTTTTGAGCTAAGTTAGGAAAGACGGGACATTTACTTCAACTTCCTTTCCTACTATGTCAATTGAACACAATTTAAGCAAGTAATGGGAGATAGACCAAGATCAACTGCAATTCCTGATGTAATCAATATAAATGTGCAAATGAAATAGATATCAATATATATCAATAGCAATGTCTGATATGCCGCTATGAGATATGCTATGTAAATGATGTTATCTATCACTTATAGTGATAGTACGATTATGCTATTATCTGATATACATTAAGAATATGCACTTGGTAAATATTTCTTCAAGCAATGGCTGCAATATCTGATAAGACAAATTATGTATGGAACAATTGATGAGAGGATGTCGCCTATATGGCGATTCAATTGCTATATCTGATCTTATCTTTATAGTATATGCAATAGATTGATTTGTTGCTTATAGCAACGATATTTCTGTTTCAGATATGGAGTTAATTAGTACTTGCAATGATTATACAATCTGCTGTGTCTGATATTGACAGTGAATATATGCAAAGTTGAGGGACCATTTATGATATTCCACTGATTGATGTGTGCACCCAATAATGGGCCTTCAGCCTGGCTTGCTTGAGTGCTTCGATTGATCGATGTCTTATAGCTTGGTGTGTTGAATATTTAGGAAAACGTCTTTGATGAACACCTTGGATGCTTGCAAGTCTTTATTGTTTAAATGAATGGACATTATACCTCCACTTGGAATTAGGGTCTTATTTCTTTTTTAATGTTACTTGGAAACTGTCTTATTTATAAGACTTCACAGTTTCCTTATCATTTAATCACTTGCTAATAGCTAACTACTTTCACTAACTCCTACTGATTAATGGTGTGCATGGATTGCCAATCCTTGTCCACAAAATGCTATAATATTTAGAATTATTGGTTCAAGGATGGGGACATCACAGAGCCAAAGAAGCAACAACATGATGAACACCAGCACAAGTTATGGCTATCCAATTGAAGGTCTTCAAGAAAGTTCATGAGTAGGGGCTGACTTTTTTATTCCTACCCGGGGTATCTGATGTGGGAACACCCCAACAGAGTGAGCCATCTTGCGTCAGCCAGAAAGAGTTAACTTTATTTTGTTGTTTAGTTTTGGTTTAGTCGTGTTAAGAGTTTTTGTGTGCAGTTTTTCTTGTGTAGATTTGTAAGTTTGAATTATCCCCATTGTTATTGGTTTTGGCACTGGTTCTGCATTAGACACACATTGATAGAAGAAAACCTTTTGCCTTTGTTAGATATACTTAATTGTCATGGTACTGAGGGTGGCTTTAGGCTTGAGCTCAAATTTTTAGGCTTTGGTTAGGCACGATGTTTCATGCTTGTTTGGATGTTCACCCTAGTCATTAGTTGGTCACTTCAAAAGAATGAAAGAACATTTCAGGCACTTAATGATTTGTTTGATTGGGCATTCACCTTGCTGAGCACCCAAGGATCCTTAATTTAAGAGATGCTGCCACATTATAATCAGTGATCAATTCAATTTTGCGCTTTGATGCTTGCTAATACATCAAAGATCTCCAAAACAATGTGATCATGCCGTGTGACCAAGAATCAAGGATTGCTGTGAATCACAATAAAATCTTTAGTCAATGGCACATTACCACATACCATCATTAGGTTGGTGGATTTTGGCTGCATGCAAACATTCGTAGGCCTATCAAATCATTAGATATGGTGGAAAAGCATTTACACTAGAAATATAGTATGGTAACCACTATTGAATTCTTGTTGGTTTTCCATTGATAACTTGACAAATGAGGCATGATCAGGATTAGACGATGTTGTTGATCCAAATTTAATTAAAAAATGTTGTTGTCACCTCAGTTTTTTGGATTGTAGCAATGGAATTCCATGAACCTCTTTGTATATATAGTTGGTAAGTGGTAACATAGTAGAGTAGGGAATAAGAAGAGTTTGTCAGAGGTTAAATACAATGGAGTAGAAGGGACAAATTTAGCATGCTTATTAGGCAGAAAGTTTGACCTTGTGCCATTGTAACTTCTGTAAATCTGTAAATTTCATGTTCCTTGAATTTGAATAGAAATCTTGTACATCCCATATTTGTTGTCTTCCATATATATCTATGTGTTTGTTTGAGCTGCTTGGTTAAACAGCCCTTAGTTGGGTTATTTGACCTTGGTACTGCATCAACTATTCTTATTTTAGCTCATTCTATTGCCCGTAGAAGCCCATTCTTCTATGTCAGCTGACCAGGATTTTCCTTTATTCTTGTTTTATTTATCTTATTTCTATAATAATTCTTGTATCAATAATGATTCTAGATCTTGACAGGTTCCAAGGCATATCTATCCAAAATGCATCTTTAGAATTTCTCATTTGAAATTACTTCTTATATGTAATCGATCCCTATCATACTCAATTTCCTTGCACTATTGTGGTCTGTTGCCATACAATCAATTACTAACAATGACAAATTTCTACCTACATTAATATACCTGGTACTTGCTACTTGGATTCTGATTTGGCATATACTGCAACATGTTATAGATGTGGTTTAGGAAACAAATACTGCGCATCACCTTAAGCTTCTTGTAATATTGTTTGTACAAATCTTGCATTTGTGGTCTAAGTGTAGAACCTGATTTAGCTAGAAAAGTTTGATTAATAATAACATGTCTTCCATTATTTACTCAAGTTTGAGCACTGGGTTTTGGGACATTACATTATTAAAATTTATCATGGTTGTAACAACATATTATATCCAAAACCTTGATTTTGCCTTAACATTTTTCTTGTGATCCTAATAATTTATTGTGGGTATATTGACAAAGATTGTGGTTTTGGTCATTAAGGAGAAGCCACACTCTTGGATATATCTATTCTTCCTTTTGCTTGTCAGTAAATGCCAAACACGGAGCTTTTTTTCTTTCTTAATCTCCATATGGATTGGGAAAAGAACTATATAATGATTATGGTGGATGAAAGACCAAAGCTAAGTGAAAAATAGATTTTCTCCACGCACTATTAACTCTCAAGGTCCTGCTATCAAATTAACTTGGGAAAAATAGCCTTCACTGTGAATGTTATGGAAGAGGTGAAAAATACTATTAATGTCGGCACTGATCTGAGAAACTACTTTTGACAAAATTAACTTTAATGTTGCTGGGAAATCTGTTGACTCATTTCTTATTGAATTAACATGAAATGTGAATGTAATGTCCCTTTTTAGGAACAATGCAATTTAACCACAAAATGGAATGCCCTGATACCACTTGTAATGCCCCCTGATGTATATTTTTAGGAATAGGGAGACAATTAACTAATAGATCAATTGCAAGGGACTTCTTATCAAAAACTCTTAAATCCTTACGAATATTATAATGCTAATTACAAATACTGAATAGAATGACTGAAAATAATACAAATATTATATAGTGTGCAACTAGTAGCTTGGTTCATTGGATGTAATATCACTGCTGTCTCCGATTTAATCTTGAGGGATTATGCAAGGTTAAGATATTCCAATCTGCAGATATATAGAGATCTCTGCTATATTCTGATCATTCTAGGATGGGATTCACTTCGCCCTTCCTGATATGTCGATGTATATTATGCTGCAAGTAATCTCACAATGCTTATAGCCGTTTATGATTTAGCAAGACAATATGCTGTTAGTGTTCCTACTATCGCTTATAGTGATGAAGGTAATGATCGCTGTATCTGATTTACTTGAAAAATGTGCAATGGATGATGCTGTTTCTGAATGTCACTTCTGATCTGTGCAACCTGAATATGCCAAAAGGCTGTTGCTCACATGAGCAGATCCAATAATGGATACAAATAAGAAATAGAGACAAAATCCAATGATTTTCTTGAATGGATGTTTGAAACTCCCTTTATAGCTTAATCTCCTACTGGTCATGCCTCTTGGAGGAGTAATGTCTTTTCCTTCAATGATCGCTGTTTATTAACGCAGCAAATTGTCTTAATTAATGACATCGCCCCTCTTGGGAGTAATTCAGAAATATCATTGAATCGCACCTCTTGGGAGTAATTCAGAATATCATTGAATCACCTCTCTTAATTAATCATCCTTTGGTATAACTCTTGAGTCTTAACAACTAATTAGTGTTACTTGTTAATGGCATGGTCAACATAATAAGTTACTAATTACCCTTAATACTTCGATGCCCTTTCCCAGAAATAATTGCTGATTGTATATAGTCGCACCCAATAAGGAGTTGCGTATATGGTGACACTAATGTTGACTCAAACTATCGTATCTTCTACCTTTGCTGACTAATCATTATTTATATTAATTGCTGTTTTGCCTCTTATTTATTGTTTGTCTTAAACAACAAATGATGTAATAGAGTCGCTGTCCTTAAACATGTCACTGTTCTAAACCATGTGCATTGATAAGTTTGATGCCATAATCTCCATTACTCATGAACTCACCACCTTTATATTTGCTGCCTATGGCTGTCTTAATCTGATATATTAATCTCGTTTTTTCACTAACAACCGCCTCTTAATAGAAACATGATTTTTATTTTATTATCATGCTGATCCATGATTGCTATGTTTGATGGTTGCCAATACAAATCGTATATGTTCATACATGAATCGTGTTACTTCATATTGCGACAGAAATCGCTGATTATATTATATTTGATCTGGTTAAATATTATCAATCTCTAGGCATCTGCTTAATTATATGAGATATATGTTGATATATCTCTGACTGGTAATTGTTCTTTCGGTTATTTTCTTAAAAGGAAATCAGCCTTTATGCATAGTTCCTTCTTTAATATTAAATTGCTGCTCATCAATGTCTTCAATTCATATCTTATTCATTATTGTCGTTTGTTTGCTTGCTCGGATCAGATGGGGACATCACAGTGAAGTCCCCGGTATAGTGTTGTAATTGCATGAATAGTGATCATCTAAAAATGACAAAAAATACTTGAGAAAGTGATAGGCAGACAGCTACACATGCTAAAGAATGTCAGAAATTATATCCACTTTAGAATTAGCACACATTTTGATTTGGTGAAAGCCAAAAAAAGAATGTCGCAGAAATTGTTATTTCTAAACAAGAAAAATATGGAAAGTTCTCTGGAACTTGATTTATGGAATATCATTGATAACCTGCAAAATACATGGATTAACTATGGTTTTTAGTATTTGTGCCCCAGTAAGTTTTTTTATTTTATAACCAATTTCTTACTAGAAATTATCTTATTTTGCATTTTCATGTAAATCTAAACCCATTGCATCCACAAGATGTTGCAAATGAACATTCCATATACTTCTGTTTCCAAATTCCTGTAGGGTCGGCTTGGTTGATGTTCTATTGGGTTTGCTTGACTGGCGAGCTGGAGGCACTAATGGACTTTGTGCTCAGATGAAATGGAACGAATCTGAAGCTTCTGTGGGGAGGGTGTTGGCAGTTGAGGTTAGTTTGTCATTGCTTGAAGTTTGTGTTCAAAATCTATTAGCCATTTATAAACTGGAATGAAGTTGGCAAGATTATGATGATACTTTCTATTTAAAGGACACGTGAATGGACTGCTTATAAATATTTGTGTAATGATATAGTATATACCCTTGTTTACGAGCTGTTCTTTGGAAAGTATCCTTTATGTTCACATTTGCTTCTTCTAATGCCAATGCAAAGTATTTTACTTCTTTTTTCCTTATCTAAGAAAACAGAATGAGTTAACAATGACATTCTCTTTTTCGCAACTTTGTTGTAGGTATTACATGCATTTGCAACTGAGGGGGCTCATTGTGCAAAAGTACGCAATATACTTAATGCGTCAGATGTAAGTAAAACATATTCTTGAATGGAGGAACTTTACCTAGTTATCATGTTTTCAGGGAAAAGATCTTTTACTTTTATTTCTTTCTCAAAATTTTAATGCAGTTTATGTTACTGTTATTAATTACAATACAAATAAATCTGTCAAGTAATCTGAAATATATTGTTGTCACTTGTTATAATTGGTACTGTATTGAAATCTTGAGACTAAAAAATATATTTGTTTGTTATAAGAAGTTTTGCCATGTATTTTGCTGAACCACCATTTAGTATTAAGTTTCTACTGATTTTCTCAATGAATTAATTTCAGAGGAAATACCATTGTTGAAAGCTTCTCAAAAGAAATTTCATTTTGGGGTGAAATGTAATGTCCCTTTTTAGTAAAAACCCTAATTTTTGCCCTAAATCACCATTTCCATGTAAAACAATAAATGGAATAGGAAATAGGCTAGAAAACCATTGAAATCTATATAATTAATAATATAAATCTTCTAAGAAAGACAATTAAGCATAAATTTTGTATACTTAGGGTTAAGGACATTAACTTAACCATAGTTTTTGTCCAATTCCTTATCGAAACTCAAGCATAAGAAAGTGGGAGTAAGGAGGAACCATAAGGTGTCCAAGAGACCCTCTAACCTAGGCCCAAGAGTAGAGTGAGAGCCAAAGCCCCCTTGGCCTAATGGGACCATCGGTCAACTACCATGAGGTTGTCTACCTAGTGATATCCTATCACCGTTTCCCTTAATCACTTCCATCCTTATCCTTCTCTTGTGGTTAGAATTCCCTTGATTCAATAATCAACCATGATAATGTTTGGAAAGATACAATAGGGTTTCCTGAACGTCCTTGCCCTCTAAGTTCAAGAGTGGTGGACTCTGTCTACACCCCCTTGGCCTCATGGGACCATCGGTCAACTACCATGAAGTGGTCTACCTAGAAGAGGACCTCATCACCGTTCTCCCTCCTTGTACTTCCTTATATTACTATCATAGTAGTTTGCTCAATATATATAATTTTCCATAATTGATAGTTCCTTATGCCAGATATAATAAGAATTTCGTATATCATTCATAATTTTGTAATTATTAAATATAAATAAATTCTTATTGCATTGTTAATTACCAAGGATGATGTGCCCAATATAATTGGCCACAAGGTATCGTATAATCTTAATAGACATTTGATCTTGCAATTATAGTCTATTATGCTATAAATTCATGAATAGGGAAGATCATACCAGATCTGCATTAACTGATAATATGGTTGTAATGCTGGCTGGTCCTTTATATTTCTAATTTCTCACAGTTTGCCTAATGTAGCAGTCTGTTGTATATTTATGTCTTGGTGTTCCGCTGTTCTTGATCCCTTCAGTTCGCTGATCCTCTATCTGATGGTTGTTATTTATACTTATCCTGTGATTCAATAATCTCTTCTGTGCATGCTTCTTCCTTTCTTTTCCATAATCCCCATGCTTACCACCAAGAACAAGGATTTTACTGCCTGTAACTTTATAACAGTTCTGGTCTAATCCGATCGATGGTGCTGTCACTGGATGCTTTTGATTCCTTTCCTTTATATCTCTCAATGTGAGGGAGAGGTCACACTTCTTTATCATGTATGCCTTTTGGCAAGAGACACACCCTTTCAACATTAGCACCCTTTGAAAGAGTGCAACTCTTCATTATTTCTGCCCTTTGAAAGGGACAAAACCTTTCACAATCAGATCTGCACAGTCTGATTCCCAAAATTATTCCCCCTCAAATGAGGTTCTCTTCTCCCTTTTACATCTCATGTTTGGAGTCACAACTTTTCATTTGATGCCTTTTGACCATTCATTAACTTAATTAAATTTTAATTATATTCTTTTATATTTAATTTGATTTTAAATATTTGGATTTTATTATTATTATTTATTATTAAATTCTATTTCAAAGTGGGTACATTACATGAAAGCATAATGTTGTGTACCAATTTTAAAAAAAAGGGGGACTTGGATGGTAAAGTGCTTCAAACAATAAAACTTATGTTTAACTGTCCAAATATTGATAGACTGGACACATTTTATCTTCGATATTTAGAAAAATGAAGAATGTGTGCTATTCCTAAATTTTCAGAGTTTGTAAAGTAATATTTTTGGATATTTTGAAATAATTTTAATATTTTTTGAAGTTCCCCGTATGGGACATGTTAGAATATGGGAATCAAGCACTTCTTAGAAGGAAAGCCATTCATAAACAAGCTTCAGTTGTGTCAGTCAGATCCAGGTTTGAAGTCTCTTTAGTATGTGATTTGTAGAATTACTGACATGCTGTTGTTAATTGACTAACTGCAGAAAGCAAGACAAATAATGTTACAGTGCACATTAAATCAAAGTATTAATTGAGATATAGGAATATTATCTATAAAACATAATTCTGCAATGATATTGATAAAACGCAAGTGCATGTAGATAGCTTAAACCTTGTTATTGTTTCTTTCTGTGCCAGCATGTGTTTGGGCTTTGTTACCCTTGATTTGTGCGAATTGGAGTAAGACCTCCAATCATCCTATTTTGGAAATAATCAGAGGTCATTTATAAATTTGGGGTCAACATTTATTTTTATTTTTATTTCTTAATATGGGAAAAGGGGCCTACTCCCATTTGATAAAAAATAAAAATATAAACATTAGAAATATGCTTCAGACCCTTAACAAGAGAGCAAAGGCCGAATACCTTTAATTAGAAGGCTGAACAAAGAATCCCAGAGAAAGAACTTGGGAGGGAAAACATGCATAATATTAGGCTACGCCTTTTAATCATGGGAGCCATCTTGCTATTGACTCAATACTTTAAATTGAGGGTGTCTTCTTTTTTCTTTCTAGCATGGTCCAAGGATCGGAAGTTTTTTAAAAGTTAATCATTAGGAGGAATCTCCAGCCCTAGAGCTCCAGAAGGGTTAATGTCAATGGGTAAACAAAAATAGGTCAATGGACTCAAAGGTACATCAGTATACAAACAATAGAAAGTTCTAGGAAGGGAAAATCCTAGAAAGGCTCAAAAAGGGGAAAGAAAAAAATACAATATTTTTGTGGGCCATTAACACATCCAGTAGGAGGGAACTCAGCAACCTTGATAGAGTAAGCATACCGAAAATTAGTAATTGTAATTTGTAAAACTAGAGGCATTCTTTAAAGAGGCCTCCAATAGATTGTCTTCCCCACAATTGAAATCAATCACCATGTGCTGTGGCTTAGCTTCTTTGTGCAACGTGACTTATCTCAAGGAGGCAAGACTATGAACTAAATGAGAACGTTTTCAGCGTTTTGCAGCTAAGTGGCTAGTAGCATAACAGGATGGGGTCTACATTTTCAAAACTCAAGTGTCTAGTGACATTCAGGTACATAGCTTTCCTATGTACCTACTTCCAAAATATAATTGCCTTCTCATTGATCATAACTGTAAAGTCATCTTCATGGGGTCTTGTTTCAAAGAAGGGCATGTGACTTTAGCTACGATTTATACATTCAATTCTACAGTGCTTGGACATTATGGAGTATTCATCTTCATGCAGCGTCAAGTGACCTAGGGACCTTATCATCATAGTGTTGGTTAAGCTTGCATAGGGAAGTCCTATCATGTACTTTGTTTCATAAAAGTGGTCTGCTTTGGTGCCATGAAAGGGGTCCACTTTATACTATTTTTGTCCTGAATATAATTAAATTTTGTTTAGATCTAAAGGTAATTAAATAAATTTTCAGTGTTCCATGGAGACGTGTCCCCCCCAAAAAAACCTGCGTCTCTTATAGGGGGACGTTTCCGAGACTTGGGGATTTGGGGGAAACCTACCCCCACAGACCACCACTTCCGCCACCTCTGGCAGGTACACTGCTGGAGCACTTGCTATATGTCACATGCCATTACATATTGATTTCAACCTTTGACTTCGTGAAAACTAGTTGGCCTTTCATGGGGCACTCATAGAGATGCTAAATTGCAGATTTTGCCTTAAAGATTTCAGTTCACCTCTATTTTTTATATCAGCACCACCAATCCACATCCGTCCCCCCATTGTCTGCTCGCCGTCCCCAAATTTAGGCCCTTTTACCCCCGTCCCTGAAACCCATCCCCGCATCCCCCCGTCCCATTGTCAAGAAACTCCACGAAACACTGTCAATTTTAGACACATTTAAAGATGTGTTATTTATGGATTAAGGACAAATGAGAAAGGGGTTAAGTTTATTGGATATGGTGTTCATCTTCATGCAACATCAAGTGACCTAGGGAACTTATCATCATAGTGTTGGTTAAGTTTGCATAGGGAAGTCCTATCATGTACTTTGTTTCATAAAAGGGGTCTACTTGGGTGTCATGAATATGATTAAATTTATTTAATTCCAAAGAGAAATAAATTTTTTTTAGACATGTGCAAAGATGTTTTATTTATGGATTAAGGATGTACAAGAAGATGGAAAAAATCATATAGTGTCCTCCACCATAATAGGAAAAGCAAAGGTGAGTAGAAAGGAAGTTTTAAAAAAATCTTTGTCACAAGGTTTCAAAAAATTGTTTCGGAAACCTAATTAATATGTGCTAGGCACATTGTAATAAGGAGGGGAAGTCAATACTTCATTGTAAAATCCTTTTTTAGGAATGTTGTTTGAAAAACTAAATTTTAGTAAATGAGCTTTACCGATGCATTAAGTGGATGAATCTTGAAGGTATAACTAGGTTGGGCACCACAACTATGGGCATTCAACCCCATGGTAACTTTGTGATAGTAGGGGTATGCATTATATAAGAACTTTAATGGTCCTATTGCCATCAATCTCGTTGTCTGCTATGTAGAAGTTTCAAAAATTCTAGGGACATAAGTGCACCCTATTTTTCTTATATTTGTCTACGCACATGTCATCCATGGTATTTTCTAAAGGCACCTAGGGTTAACTGACCTTAGACACAATAAAAATTTGGCAAGGTGCTAGTACCTTATTGGTGACTTACATTTGCATCCTAGGTCTATGTATCACGTACTACCCTAGAGGCCCTTGTACATTTACTCATATGACTTCGGGGCTGGTATTGGTCTCAATACCCCCTGTATCTTCTATATTCCTGGGTCCTGCTTGAGTATGATATTAGTGTACCTAGGACGTACTTGTACAAGACCTGGGGTGTACCTAACTATCACTATAGCCATGACAAAAGAATTTAGAAGCTAAAGATGGAAGGAATTAAAAAAACAAAAACAAAAATATTTTTGTACTTTTTAGAAGCAGACTTGATTAACACGATTTCTATTGTGTTGGAATCTAATAGTTCTTCCATCTGAATCTAATGATGAACCAATCACTGCATTGTATGTTCTTGCTGAAGAGCAGTATATTGATGTGTTCACATAGTTCTTGAATTTGATTACGGCCATTGACTATATAGTAATTCTTATTTCAAATAGATAATATAAGCCTATTTACTATATTATGTCATGCTTTCTTGACTTGTTACTAGTTCGCTCCTTTTATATTATTTTTATATATTTTTGTATGGACAAACCTAACCCTGAAGCTTTTTTGATGGAATTTGTGAACCGAACCTGTGAACCCAAACCCAAACTAGTACTAGGATAGGTAACTTAGGTTCTAACTTATCAATTATTAGTAGTGTTTCCTTTTTCTATTTTGGTTTATTTTTATGCATACAAGATTATCATAGTTACACGAAGACTCATACCTTAATCCCTGGTACTTGTCTCCCAATCAGAAACACGTACCTGTCTCAGAGATGTGGGGATGTCTCTGTATATTAGGATACTTGAATTTCTTTGTATGTTAATACATCTCTGGGACACGTCACTTGAAAGCTGGGAAACATCCTAAATGTTAGCTTTTTCCGTAGCGTATAGTTGGTTGACAAGAGCTATAAAAACTAAAGAAATACATAGAGACTTGCATTGAGTTTTTTTCAAAGATGAATTTTTCCTGATCAAGTCCCAATGAGGTTCTTTAGTAAGAAGAGAAACAGTAAAAAGCCTTCAGATTTCCATGCACACTGAAGATTTATCAATTGCTTGAAATGCTAATTAGGGGTGCTACTGCTCCACGATAGTAGGCTTCACAGATTAAGGTTGGAATCTGATCAGGTGTTTAATATCTTGCTAAACAGGAACAGAAAAAAACGACCATTAGCTTGCCAACAGTGTGAATCGATGCATCCTTATGAAACAAACAGTAATTGAAGTATAATAAATTTTAATATGGCTATTGCAGAAAAACAAGTAGCTATGGATTCGACAGAAAAAAAATATGGTCCCACATACTTTGTAGGGGCTTTGGTCTCATGCAAATTTTGAAGTCTAGGTGTCTGAATGTCTCATATGCAAGAAATGTTGCGGTACTCATTAATTAAGTTGTTTAGTTCCTGTTTGCATACCTGGAAAGTTGTTAAAAAGAGGATGCAGCTGAATGTATTTTATGTATCATTGAATTTATGATTCATTGCAGTGTGTGGGTGCTTGCTGATGATTCAGATATTTGTTTGAAGTACCCTCTGATGATCTTCCTTTAAATTATATGCTATAAATATGGTTACAGGTATGGAGTGCTTACAAAGATCAAAAGCATGATCTCTTCCTGCCTTCAAATGCTCAGTCAGCTGCAGCTGGTGTAGCAGGTCTTATTGAAAGCTCTTCAGGAAGATTAACATATGCACTCACAGGTCCAACACCGCAGCCTGCTCTTGTCAGACTACCTGCTTCGAGAAATTCTCGGGAATACATCATAAAAGAAGATTCAGTGGAACCAAATTTCCATGGTCGGGATTCATGATTCTTAATCAATTTCGTACTTTCTTTCAGTTGTACAGTTGAAGTTTTAATTAAGCATCGGTTTTTGAGAAAAGGCGTCAGGATGAAGCCTCATCCTTGTAACAAATGTGAGCATTTTGTCATCAACTATTGCCCTATGGTGCGGAAGCATGGAATCACCTTGTCAAGGCCTACCAGGTGCTTTGTAATGTGTTAAATGTCATTTCACAGGATGTGGCTTGTTTGGCTTTAGAAAAAAAGAAAAAGAAAAGGCCACCTCATATTGATTTTGTAGTGTTTTTGTGTAGTCCCTTCTCACTCAATTTAGTGCCTATTGTTTTAATTGATTCTTTTAGTGCCGATTGTATTTGTATAATTGATTGTTAACTGACAATAAAATGGAATGTTGTGTATCTTAATAAGTTTCTAAAAGAACGTGCGAAGATGGCTTACAGGTAAATAAGTAGCCAAGTAATATCTGGGAGAGCTTCAACGGTTTACTAACAATGACAAAGGTTGTGGGTGTTTATGTATCACTATTTCTATAAGGTTCTATACGCGCTTCGAGTTCCCTATTATTCCTTGACCCACCATCTGATACTTGTGTGGAGATCCATTAGAACCTCCATCAACTTGGAATGACTCCTTAATTGACTTGAGTGGAGATTAATCAGTACCTCCACCTACTCAATGAGAATTCTTCACCCAAAGATGCAAAAACTACAACAAATACTCCTCCCATTGTTTCTATATAGATAGAATATACTCCAAAACTTGAGAAAGAAGTATATTATCTTTAGGTTATTTTTTCACACTAAAATTAAAATTCAGGGATTACTGTGTGAGAGATATAATTACTATTTCTTAAAATTAATTTCTAATTTGACGGTGAGTCAATTTCTAAATTTATATCAGTATATAATTTTGGACAAATATATTCAAATGGGGCGATTAGAAAAGTTTAAAAAGTCCTTGTTAAATTAGAGAGCTTAGGCCCACATTTTTATATATAATAAGAGTAATATGTTTCTAACTTAAATTATGAAATTTCCTGCAATTTTGTTTAGGGTTGGAAAAATCTATCAAATGTAAGTAGATTGGGCACCCCAGAAGACCCTAAAATAGTCAAATCTAGGGATTAGACATGCCAAATAATTACATCGCAACATGGCTGCTCAAAATAGCTTTGATAATGATCAATGCTAATTTTTCAAGTGGGTCCAAGGACTTCGTTTTGTAAGATCATTCATGTGCCAAAATAATTACATCACGACATGGCTTATAGAACACAAGTTTCTTTGTCAAATCTCACCCTTAGGATTTGGATAAAACTGTTGATGACCAAGCCTAACTCTGATCATAATTTTGTTGCAATTGTATCACCTTCTTGAGATGTAAGAAGGGCCTATATAATCTCTCCTTATCTACATTATTTCAAGATGTTGCATGCTATGGTTGTACCTCGAACTACTAATCATACACCAGCACATGTTAGCACATAAATGAACAATTTGGAGCGCATTTTCTAGATTGTTTTATTCAGTTTATTTCCTTGTATTCTTTTGTGAAAGTGGAAAGGCTTTCAAAATGCACATTTTCTCGAGAAAAAATGTTGTTTGAGTCAAGTGAATGCATGAAAACCAAATATACATCCATACATGTACAATTTTCATGCAAGATGCTACTTATAGGTGAGGGAAGAGTTGGTAGGCTACCAACTCTTGCCCCATCCCCCTCCCTCTCCATTCATCTTCCTTATTGTGGGATCATCTTTCTATTCCTTCATGGGGTTTCTTTGTACATCTATCATGACACTTCTTGTTGAGGCTCATTTTTTTGCTTCCTAAGTTACACGTGGAGGAGTTAGTTCAATTTTATTTTACACCTAATAATTGTATTTAGTTAGATTAGCATCATGTCATCCTTTATAGAAATAAATTAATTTGTTTCTATTTAACATAACTACTTCCTCATTAGCAAATTTGGACTGCGATGGGAGCCATTTAAACTAAATGATTGAATGGTTGAACACTAATAAATACACAATACATCATTATATTTAAATTCCTTTAATAATCACAATTCTATAAAACCTATTAATTATAATAGTGAAATGTGGTCTACAAAATTTAAAAGTTGTTTTTAACAGCAGCAAGCATAGGAGAAAGGCTCAATACTTGGTCAACAAAAGGATTTTGATTGTGTGTTCGACAATATGAGTTGTTTATGAGTTCTCTAAATATAAATATTGCTAGAGCATACAATTTTAAGATATCAATAAATCCTTCATCACTGATTCGAAGTTGAACAATGCATTAAAATGGTGAAAATCCAAAAGATACTGTAGGAAGCTAGTAGAGTGACAAGTGTGAACAATTAGGAAAACAAAGTTAAACGTTCCCAAGATTAAATTCTTTTAGTTTGGTACAAAATCATTTTTAGACATATTAATAGAAGAATATTTTATAAAGATAACAAAAAATTATACGTAAACATTCTATTAATGATATCAAATAGGTCAAGGTGTGCATCATGTCATAATATTTAAATAATAATAACAACCATGTTTATTTTAGAAAAGTAAAAGATTAACTGAAGGTTTTAGTATTCATTGAAATAATTAGAATATTGTTTAATTATGAAATTATATATGGATGTTAAATTTGGAATGGCAAAAATGTATTCAATTTACTTGATAAACTGATATTAATATCATTTTAAATATTTTTATTAAATTAAATTTATTAATTATATTATCATAACATATCATTTTTGTTGAAAGTACAATTCATAAGGTTCATCCTTGATTTCAGAAACCCAATAACTAATTACATATCAATAAACTATAAACTATAAATTATGATGTCTTTTGAAGTAGCAGTCAATAATCTTATTCAACACCCATATCTTATCATTTAAGCTTCCATTCATAAATTTAAGGAAAAATATATTTCATTAGCCTTCGTTGGTATAATCATAGTTAAACAAGTTAATCATAGTTAAATGAGTTTTCTAACCCACAAGTTAAAAGGGTGTTTGTGTTTCAAATGACTGAGAAGGGATAGAGCCAATAAGTAATTACCCATCGACAAACTATGTAACTATGAATTATGACATGTCCTCTAAAGTAGCAATCAATAACCAGGTATTATCATTTAAGCTTCCATTCGTAGATTTAAGAAAAAATATATTTCATTAGCTTTCACTGGTATTAGCACAGTTAAATGGGTTTTTTCACCCATAAGCTAAGAGGATGTCCATGTTTCAAATGATCAAGAAAGCACCATATTGCGATAGGCCGTAAACAAAAAACTTTGCAACTAAAACAACAAATGTTGACATCTTTAGATGTCACGAGTCCTTACTCTTCTAAGGGAGAGCGAGGAAATGAACTTTTTTGGAAGAACGTGACTATTCTAAAGGAGGATAGCCACAATTTCACAATCAAATAAATAATAATACAATCATATATTTCCAAAAAAAAATAAGACAATTATCTATTTTTTTTTTATTTCTTATTTTATGTTTTTATAGTCGTTTTGGTGTCCATTCCTCAAACATATTTTACATATCATTTTTCTAATTTCTAAGCCTAAGACTCCTATCTCTAGTATTTAATACCAATTAATTGACTCTTTCGGTAACTTGTTATAGGCACCTAAAAATGGCTAAGATAATTTCATCTGATCACTTCATTCCTCATCAATTTTATATAGATTATTTTTTCTCATTTTTCACATTAGTTGAATAATTTTTATTATTTAATTAATTCATTAACTTATTCTATTTCATCTACATTAATAAAAAATCAATTATTCTTCTCATGCACATTAATTAAGTAATTTTAAAATAATTTTAATTTATTCTTTCAAGTTCACTATAAATAAATAGTTTTTAATTATTTAATTAGTTAATTATGTTTTATATAATTAGATAAATTAGTTTTAACTTTGTTTTATTGGTAAAAGCAATTTGAGGGGACTACACCCATTAAAATACGATAAATTAAGCCTAGCTTGTACCATGTGAGGTCACAATTAGAGGACCTCATCCCCACAAATAACAACTCTTATCTTGACTAAAAGAGACCACATAAACAAGATATGAAAAATAAGCAACAATAATAAGATTTTGTTCCATGTTTAGTGAGGGAGAAAAGATGCATTTTAAACATAATATCATTTTTCTTCCTTTTCTTTGAACCATTGTCCAATTTTTCTTTGATCCCTCTTCACATCACATCTCATCTCATTTGATATATTCCTATCCCTAAGAGACAATCATTGAGCTCTCATTCTTCCAACCCCAAATTTGGAGTAGAATCCTCGACAACCTTAATGTTGTCTCTCCCTATAGGTGGATCCAATAGTGGCCCCGATGCAGTTTGAAATTCGGTTGGAGAGTCCTTGAATTTTCCATCCCTAGGGGGCAACAAGGGTTTCACCATATTGACATGAATCTTCTTTCTCCACGAGATAGTGGTGAGGTCACTAAAGATAGGATTTGTAGCCTCAATGACCCCTTTACACTTTAAACAATGAGCTATAATATGACTAGGATTGAAGCATCTACAACATTGAAAGGATAAAATCTCATAATCTAGCAGCTAATTCCAACACCCATCCATAATTTTTAAATAGATATTCACCAAAAGATCTTTGGTGCTATCCATCTCTACCAATATTTAGGCATAAGTGGTATGCATATAATTCAAAGAACCCTCATCCACCTCTAAAAACTTTCCCATTGAATTACCCATAGTCTCAAAGCGAAATTCAAGCAAAAATTGCAATAGAAGATTCAAAATTCTTACCTAGACTGAAGCAGTATCAAATGATTCGGTGATAGGGTTGAACACAGAGTACCATGGTTTTAACATCAACAAATAATTCTCATAGCTCCATTAGTACTCACATTCAATTATGTGTTTATCATGAACATTGTCGAAAACCACCACAAAAACCCTATGCATAGGGGTAAATCAAAACATTGCCATCCAAGAGGGGTTGCCAAGTGATAGTATTCCATTGACGGGGTTCAAAGAGGTCCAATGAGAATCCTCTGAATCTTCTAATCAAACCCATCCCTTCGAAATATGCTTCATTCTCTACCACTTATCTTCTTATTTCCTCACCAAAATGCACTATTGGGGGAAATGCCAACACAAAGGGAAGGTCGAGTCAAAATATCTAAGCTAGAAGCCACCGATCTGAAAACCTACCTCCATGCTAGGTCTACATATGACATCCCATGCAAAGGCCAAAACCCAAGAGATTGCCCTGCAACATTGCTCAGCAATGCACTCCCTGCACCACACCCATTTGAGCTCTATTTGTGTGCAGTGACTCAAATTCTCCATAAAAACCCCTAGCATTTGCAGGTTCACACAACGACAACATATAGAGAGATATCTCTATATAATTTAACTTAGGGCATGTCCCCATGTTGTTGCTTAGCTTATTTTGGCTAGCAGCAGTTGCTCAACTTTTTGAGGAGCAATTTATGGAGCAAGTGGCCGCATGGAAAGTAAAATTGCTGCTTATTTTTATGCAATCCTCTTAAATTATTTTTGTAAATGAAATTATTAGTAATATTCTTGCAAATAAAATTTGTAGGCAAGTAAAAAGGAGAGGAAAAAAATATGATAAAGCCACATGCCACTTTTTTCAATAAGCAGTCGTTGCTTATTTCTAGCCCCCCCTTTTTTTCCAAATTTTATTTCCAAATTTTAAGCAGCTGCCACTCCACTAAAATAGGGGAAGATTCCAATTTATCCTTTACTCTAATTAAAATTTTACATGGCAAGACTCTCGCTGCTTAAATTTAAGCTGAAAAATGTTGATAAGCAGCCGCATGGGGACATGGGGTTATATTTCTCCATCTTTATTGCTTCTAAAAATAAATAAAAGAAATATTCTATTTATTTCGTATTCTTATACTCTTAGAACCAAGCACACAAATTAGAGAATTTCTGTAATTAATTCCCCATGTACCTCTCTTCACATCTTGTCAAATCCCCTACACTCTTTCATGCAATCAATACACTATCTCATGGTGCTAGTTAACTACTAAATTTTGTCTTCAGTCCTCTCAATCATTCTTATTCATTATTTATTTTAGTCAAGTGTGATCAACTTTAGGTCAATATAACTGATGTCGCTATTTAGCATGGCTGCCAGAGGTGTTTCCCGTCCGCTAGGGATTTTTGAATCCCCTCTATTTGTTGGTGCTACGAATGGGGGATCTGCTTCCCCGTTGGCTTCTCCTTCCGCTTCGAGTGCTCGTTTGCCGCCTTCTGCGCAGGCTCTTCCCTCTTCGGGTGTGGGTGTTGTGTCTGCTCCGCCTCCTGGGGGTAACCGCTCCAAACTTGGGGTTGCAAAGAATTTTTCTCTTGTGGCCGAGCCTTTTCCTATCTACAGGTCCACTGTCATTTCTCTGGAGGAGGATATTGAGGCTAAGATTGATCATGTTGCCTCTGTTTTAGCTACTCATGGTATTATTTGTAGATTTAGAGGTTTTTGGCCCAACCTTCTTGATCTTCATGCATGGATATCCAAGCACTGGGAGCCCATTGTCTGGTATAGTTCATATCTTTCCTTTGGCTAAAGGGTTTTTCATAGAAAAATTTAACAATGTTGAGGACAAAAATTGTATTCTGTGTGATCATTTCTTCAGTTGGGATGATCGTTTTGTGTTAATGGTTAAGCCTTGGCACAAATATTTCAATCCCTCTTCTGAAACTTTCAACAAGATGCCTATTTGGGTTAGGCTCCCTAACCTCCCACTTCATCTTTGGGTGGATTCTCTTCTGGA
Source organism: Cryptomeria japonica (assembly GCF_030272615.1). Lineage (NCBI taxonomy): Eukaryota > Viridiplantae > Streptophyta > Pinopsida > Cupressales > Cupressaceae > Cryptomeria > Cryptomeria japonica. The sequence continues at coordinate 317,487,946 of NC_081413.1, read as the reverse complement.
GGAAGTGGGTGGGGCTCTTGTGAACTTTCTGATGTTCGATGTTGATTCTTTTAATATTCGCCATTCTACCTATGCTCTCATTTTGGTGGACATTGATGTGTCTAAGGGTTTGCCTGCAGAGATTAAGCTTATGTCTTCTAAGAGCCATTGGATTCAACCTTTGGACTATGAAGGGATTCCTTCAGGTGTAGAAAGTGCTTTAAAACGGGTCATGTTGCTAGTAAATGTGATCTTGGTGTTACTAAGAAACGTTCTCTGTCTTGGTGGAACGATGCTTTAGCTCAACATTATTATGTTGTGAATAAATCTTCATAGCGAAGTTTCTCCTAGGTGGTTGTTCAGGATAGCTCGACTGCTACTACGGTTCCTCTGGCAGATGGGGAGGCTTCCTCTAGGGAGGGTGGTTTTGATTCTTCCCGACCTTTAGAGGCTGCTAGGGCTTGTGGATCGCAAGCTGGTGTTTCTTCTGATGTGGTTGTCCTTCCCGTTGCTGACAAAGAAGAAGTTGATGCTGCTGGTCCTTTGGGCTTGACTAGCTCTTTCTCAGGTCCTTTTCACTCGACTTCTTGAATGGATTCTATAGCGAAGGTGGAAGAAGGGTGGATATTGGTGAAAAGGAAAAAATCTAAATCTGCGAGTGCTTTTGATATGACCTTTCGCTCCCATAAAGGAAAGAAGTAACGTGTTGCTTTTTCTCTTTTGGTTGAGGGAGCCAACTAAAACCCCCTGTTGTTTGATTTCCTTGGTTTAAGCTAGCAATTTTAAAGGGCTTGCCTTGTTGGTTAGGGTGTGCTATCTTTTCCACTGGTACAGGGTGCCTGTAAATCCCTGGGGATAGTTTCTTGCTATCGTGTTTTCTTGTGTTGGTTTGGGATGCTAGTGTTTAATGTCTATCTATCTGGACATCCTTATCTGTTGGGTTCCAGTCCTTGGTTCTCTTTTGTAAGGGGTTTTGGGTCTGTTGGTGCCCAAAACAACAGATTGGAAAACCCAAAGACTTGCCAAATCCTCAAGTAGTCCAATCAGCCTTGGCCAACAAACAGGGATAGTCAAAGACTAAATCCCTCTGCACTTTAGGCTCCACTAAACCTAGGCGGGTGTACCTCACACTCTCAAGCACAAAAGAGATTATTTAAATTTGATTTAAGCCTTTCAGCAAATTACAAACTGGCAAATTGTTGTATGCAATTATGCTTTATTATGTGCTTTAAATAAATGCCCTCGAAAAGAAATGATTGTGAATGTATATTGAAAATGAGACTGCTTTCAGGACCTAAAAGACATATGCATAGATCAGTTCATATAAGATTTGGGAAGAATGTTTTTATGTCAAGGACCTTGAATGCATACAGATCAAAACCTTGAAAAATCAATAACAGACAAGTGCCTCTATCCAGGGATATATATGACACTTTGTGGACAAAATATTTTATCAACTCAAGAGATAATTTCTCATCAGCTATGAAGGTTTAGTATGTGTTACACAAACAATAAGAACTCAATCTTTCACTTAACACAACAACATGTGATTCACATCATAGCAAATCTATACAAAGATTTATGAAGAGGACAAAGATAATCATCAACACAAAAGTGTGCACAATATTTGGAAAAGAAACAATGAACCTTGTATATTAACCTTCAGGAAATGATTACATACATAAGCTGCACTTGCAGATACTCCATTACAAATTGCTTGCACAAAATGGTACTTCTTCTTCCTATAGACTTCCCTAGTACAAATGACTTTCAATCCTTACAACAACATGATGTTCTATGAAAATCCCCCTCCCCTCTGTAAAACTGACTCCCTTTAAATATATGAATCAAAAGGCACATATGAAAGGACACGCCCTTTCATACACAGGAGGGAGTTACAAACAGTTGCATTCCCAAAGGACACACCCTTTGGTTTGAAAAACAATTACAAATCAATCCCTAAAATACAACACTAAGACATTAATAATGCAGATTTAATACTTCATTTCTGCTTGAGTTCCTAATTTCCAAGCTTTGATAAAAGTTTCCTGCACATAAATCAAACCAATCAGGTTCCTCAAATGGAAAGTAAATCATGCTTTTCCTTTGGTTAAGTTTTGCATTAAAAAATAGATCTTTTCAGATGCATAAATAATAATTCTCCTTAATAAAAGTTTTTACAACTTTTTTGGAAAATACTTTTACAAAAATTCACACTTTGATTCCGCACAAAAACATTAACCCTAATACACATGTTCCGCTTTATTCACTTAGGGTGAAAATATCATCCAATTGACTCATCCAATATTATTCATGAATACTATTGAATATATTTCATCCATTGAGGAAGTATTTCCAAGATAATGGTTTAATGTATTTTTCACAAATAATAAAATCATTACATCTTCTAATATTATATTAATTTATTTAAGAAATACTTCCTGTCCCATGGAAGAAATAATATGTTTTCTCTGCACATGAAATGACACTATTTAGATATTGCAATAAATCAAACATTTATCCTTCTAGGGCTAAAATAATATCTTTAATAACATTAGAAACATTTTGCGAGATCAAATTTGACCTACAAAGAAACATACCATATATGCTTAGGGAAAAAATAACTCAAAAATACTATGCCATATAGTCACAAGATTTACCAAAATAAAAAATTCAAAAAGAATAATATTCCCTAAGAATAATAATATTGTATTAATAACATTTTGGGAATACATTACACTTGAATTAAAACTTTCCGAAACCTAAAAAAAAAATTACTTAATGACCCGCTTTGGAGAAATTAAAAATACTTTATCCTAAAGAGATATATAATATTTACACATAATTAGAGTAAAAATATTTCTTAAAAATCTGATAAGGCTCCAAAAGTAAATGAAATCTCCTTGAGTAAATATTCCAATGAGAGTGATTTACTTTCACTTGAATAATTTCCAAAGTAAAAATAAATTTTCTCTAATAACCTCTTTTGGTAAGAAAATTTAACTTTTGGAAAATTAATAATCATTAGTCTTTGAAATAATAACATTTCCCTACAATAATACTTTTAAGAATAATAAGAGATTATTATCTTGAAATAAGGAAGTATCAAGAATAATGTTTAATCTTTTGAGTAAAAAATACTCCCTCCCAATGTTCGCCCAGGAAACAAATATAATTTTCTGCACACAAAATACCATAATGAGATATTGCAATAAACTCAATACTTTTCCTTTGATATGGTTATCTTGAAATATAATGCCATTAGAAATATTTCTAAACATTAATTTGCCCTAAAAGGAAATTAACTTTACATGACACAACCATTAGGGCAAAATATCCAATGAGGCATTCCTTAAATTACAATAATCAAAGATTAAAAAAAATAAATCTATAAAAGTCACTTTATAGATTATTTAAAAATCTCAAAATGTAAATATATTATATAGAAAACACATGAGATTATTTACTTTCAAGAAAAAATAAATTTAAAGGTAAAATGTTAAATTAATAACCTCTTATCCAAATGCCATTATTTAAAGAAAATTCAAAATCCAAATGCCATTATTTAAAGAAAATTCAAAATCCAAATGCCATTATTTAAAGAAAATTCAAAATGATACATAATGGACTTATTTAAATTTACTTAAAAATGATATAGTAAATAATATCATAAGGCTCTAAAATTTGGCATGGTAATACTTGAATGTACACTAAATGCAAAGAAATCAATAACTTGACATAATTACACTCAAATGAAATTGATTTTGGTTTAGAAGAGCGTACTTGAAAATTCAAGTTTTGAATACATATACATACTTGGAAATCAATCTCTTAACGTGTTCATAGGTTTTCAGGAGCTGGTCATAGGTAGTGCATACAATGCATTGAGAAATCCTCTTTTTGGCATGAATCTATAACTCTAAATTTTTTCAAATTTTAGGGTTCCAACAGGCTCCCCTGAAAACTTGTTTTTGCCTAATCAAAAACTTTAGGTCAATATAAATCAAACCTATCTTTCTTCATTCAACAAACATTCAAATTTAAATCACATTCATATCCAAGTATTGTCAAGTATCAAGTATCAATATCATATCTAGTGAATGCTTTCGTCATGTTGATGAATAGAGCAACCGCCATATCAAGAACAATAGTTAAAATTTTAAGGTCTTTGTGAAGGTATTAAGGTTTTATTATCTAGTTTTATGCATTGATCTTATGGCTATATTAAGTGATTGATCAATTTGTGAATTGGGTATCATTATTATTTCTATTTTTGATACGACCCACAACCCTAATTTTTAATATTTTTTGTAGAGTTCTATGTTTTGAAAGTTACAATTTCAAAGCAACGCAATTGATTCTAAATTTAGCACAATTGAGTCGCGATTGGATATATTTGAATATATTTGACTTGAGAAATGACTGTTACGAGGAGTCCAACATAGAGTTGTGCAATTGATGCATTATATGGCTCATTTGTTGTTTTTTGTCACATATAGTTTTTTAGGGTTTTCTACCTCCTATTTGCAAAGTGGTGTAATTGTAACATTTTGGGGTGCATTTGGTGGATTCTATAGCACAATTGATGCATTTTGTGTTGCATTAAATTTTTTGGTGCATTTCATTTTCTAGAGTTTCATGCCTCTTGTTTGCAATTGACATAATTGATGAATTTTGTCACATAATTATGTATTCTGAGGTGCTATGATAAATTTTGAAGCTGTTTTACAAAATTTAGCATAACTTTTGCACAAGATATCAAATTTTCAAAACTCAAAAGGCGTTGCAAAGATGGGTTGGTGCTCTATGTTGTCATTTAAGTTGTTTTCTCAAATATTTCACTAAAAAATAATACATTTGTTCAAAGTCACATTTTCTTTTCAAACTTCAAACAACCATAAGTTCTTCATATGAAATCAAATTTTTAGTGATTTTTAAAAAATTGTTAGAAAATCATAAAGAATCAATTTTGTGTTATTAAAATACTTTTCAACAAATTCAATCTAAATTAAGGATTGTCTTTTTTAACCAATATTTTAGGCGATCTTGAAAACTAATCTAAGTAGTGCAATTGGAAAATAATTGGGGAAAGAACAATTTTTTTGAAACTACTCACATATTTAGTGTAAGGTTTATCTTGCTTTTGTTAGAATACTTGCACACTTTAATTCCTTAAGCATAATGAATATTGTACACCATTTTTATGTGATCTTTTAGGTGTGTATGCTCTCCCCTTACACCTAGTGCAAGCCTAGGGATCAAAAGAACCTTCTAGCTTATTTATTTGTTACTTTTACCCAAAGTAATAGCTTGCGTACACTCTCACCATGCACCACGCATGAGCTTGGGATCATAAAAACTACTATCTTCTTTTTTCTTTTCAGTAGGAGGCCTACTTTGGGATTTCATTAACCCAAGAGCAACCTGAACAATGTCGTTTGACATGATATATAAAGTGAGAGTGAAATTTGTACATCAATGTGTAGCCATCATTGTTCAACCAAGCTACAAGACCCTTAGTTTATTGGTACTTGTTTGGTGATGATTAGCGGAGACCCTCTCAATTTAAAGTATTTTAGAGGGGCTATTGCTCATAAACACCACTACAAACCTTTCTTTTAGAGGCCTTTTAAGAACATCAATCATCTTGCTAGTGTGGCTGTATAGGGTACAATATCATGCTCGAAGTTACTCAACGTGTACAATCTTGAATAAGGTAAAAATTCTTTGGACTAAAGGCTTTTTGAACCTCCAAAGTAAAAGAAAGGGGAGCACTTGAGTGACTAGACCTCTATCTACTATCTCTTGAGAGTGGAACGTACATGCACAATCCTATAATATTTTATTGCTTTGGCCTACACTAGTAAGACACTTCTACTTGATTTTTTAAAAAGGTTGTTATTGTGAATGAAATGTCTTTATTGTGAAATACTAGTGAAGCCAATTCAATCCTTACACCTTGAAATAACAACAATCACCATGTCTTGTATGTTTTTTCTTTCCAAATAAATTGTCCAAAAAAATTTCTTGCTAAAAAAGACACAAAGTAATGCATTTGAACTATTATTAGTCGCAATTGATCCATGATGAGTCGTAATTGGTCAATTCTATCACAATTAATGTTTTAGCCATAATTGACCTGTTTTAAGTCGTAGCTGATTTACAAAGGATTGTATTTGATCTATCTTGAGTCGTGTTTAATCACATAGTGACATATTTGATCATTCCTAGGTCACAATTGGCGTATTTTTGTGTGGAATTGATTTATTGTTCGATGTAGTTGATTTGCAAACCTATACTATCAACCTAGGCATTTACACATAGAGTTGAGCAACTACTATGTTTTACCACACATCTTATGTATCCCACTACATATTTGACAAGTATTCAAATACAATTGATTAAGATTGTGGTTCCTTTGATTATTGTCAACACCACTTGAGATTCCAAAAGGTATTTCACAACTAGAACTTCACATAAGTAGACCTAGGGTAGACTTGATGTTAGGAAATAATGCATCAACATCTAGTTCATTTTAATTCATTGCCTACATAACCCATTAAAGAAAAACATTCATATCAACTTACAAAATAACCATATGTAAATATCAAATAGACAAGCCATATGATAGCACAAGATATACCTTGGGAAAATGCTCATAAGGAAAAAACATGGCCTCCAAAAGCATGCATGTTCAATGTATTATTCGACAATAAAACATTACAATGCACTTATAGAGTCTCCACGAACACTTCTGAAACATCAAGCCTCTCCAATGCATCTTCCATGTTTCCAAATATGAATCCACACATCCCATGCCATGCTTCACATATGCACTCCTCAAAAAAAGACTCAATGCCCCAACTATCCAACCTTAGATAACTACTCTTATGTTTTCTTTTACATAACAAGCTTACATAAAACAACTAAGTGGTATCACATAAAACCATTTGATTAGTACCATGTAATTGCACAACCATTAACCTCTCGTTTAATATTGGGTACTAAGTTTTAACTTTATTAAATATTTTACTAATATTAAATCAAATAATTTTCCCATGTGAGACCCATATGAAGTGTTTCTTAGTGTTACATAGAACACATAAAGTGGCCCCAAGAATATTAAATCCTAGTGTGCACATTTCCTTAGGTCCCCTAGGTGCCCTATAATATAATATTAAATTAAATATCATAATCATTATGCAAGGTGTACAACATCTCAATTCTTAACATTATCCTGCTTGTATATATTGCATAAGGGGTAACAAGTAACCTCAAACATGAACAAGGAAAAAATACCCATCGCCACATGCATCATCAAGAAATCAAAGTGCTTCATGTGCTCCATCAAGATACTTACAACAAGAAACAAGGTGGCCATTATCCCAAGCATGAATGTTCTCATCCTCCATCATGCCAATGCAAAATGATAAGAATCCAACCCAAAGATAGGTTGCACTATCACAATAAAGCATAAGTCCTATCTCAACTGATATCCTAAACACAAACACTAAATCCAAAGGTATCAATATGCATCACTACCTATCAAGAAATGAAATCCGCAATATAAATAGAACCCGCAACAAGTGCTAACCCATCCAAATATCCAAACCTAAAAGGTATACTAAGCATAGTAAATTCACTAACATATACAACCCATCACATGCAATCATAAGCTCCATGTGCAAGCTTGTCAATGAAGAATGTACACATCCAAGAATTCTTACTGCAAGAGTAATGCAAATCTAAAAATTATCAAAGCATATCAAGTCTATCAATATCGTTAGATAGAAGGTGTAGAAAAAATCATCATGTAGTACCAAGGAATATCCACTCTAATTTGTAAAACCTATAAAACAATAACATGCAAGTACAACACTCACCACAAGTATCCATAGCTCTCCTAGCTTCCTCACACTCAACAATGGAAAGAGGCAAAGGAACCTCCATGCAATCACTCAAAATGAAGTACAAGTGAAAACACATGACCACAAACCTAGTGATCACATAGCTTCCCACAAGACCTCAAAGCCAATGTCATTTGAAACTAAACATCAAATATGATAACCAAGACTAAAGAGAGAATCTACAAATCATAAGCATGTAGTATGTCCTTCTACATACACCTCTAAATGAAAAGTTGTGATAAGTATGATCTCATCCTTAACACCAACCAAAATAAAAGAGATAATGAAATCTGACTCATTCAATCTCATAGATCAAAAACAACATTTATATCATGTCATAAAGTCAAACATGGATGTAGGCTTCTCTAACCAAGAAGATCAAAACAAATATCTATTTCCAAAATAAGAAGTCATCCCAATAAACTATCTCCTAAAATTCTCATAATGACATTAAAATATCAACTCATATATGCACAAGGAGACAACCATTCTATCCATCCCTAAGAATGAATCTTTGAGAACTAATAATATATCCTAGTTCACAATCCTTTTAAATGAAAGATAAGCATAAATCATAGTGCACCTAAAAGAAACAATGGGCAATACCTCTCATGTGTTAAATCATCAAGTGGACCATGAGTGGGAAATGTGAATTCTCCTGCAAGATGTCCAAGTCATCATGAATCATTCAAGAACAATCTCCTTATAGGTCCATGTTGATCTCACACCCAACAAAGGCGTAGCCTCCTTAGACTTCCTACTAAAATCCCATCAAGAGCAATCATCTCAACACATGTATCTAATCACAAGAGAACTCCAAGCTTCACCTATGTCTCCAAGTATCTATGAGAAAATATAACGATCAATCCATGCAAAAATTAAAATACAACATAGCACCATCATGGAGTAATCAAGAAAATGATCAAGTACTCAATACAAAGAGAAACAACAAGATCAATATCACATATCCTTCCAGGAACCGCAAACATAATCATGAAAATATGATATCACATCTCCATAAAGGAAGAACATATATTCAAATTAACATATCAAATACCTATATCATGCCAAAACTTTAAACATGTAATCAAGAGTATACCATGAAATAATAACAAACATCCTATCAAAGAGGGATAACCTGTGAAATGACAAAGCATAACCAAAACATCAACTAAAGAATCTAAGAGTACTCCATTGATCCAATATGTTAATTTGTATTTAAATAATTTGAGGATAACCATCTCCAAATAGCGAGCCTATAAATGTGAAAGAGCCCTTCTGCAACAATAAGATCTAAGAGCACCTCAAAACATTTGCGAACACTAAAGAAGATAATCTATCAGTAGGCAATGAATCCACATCACTGCCAACAACTCCCTCTAAACCATGATATCGAGTCACACATGTAATCATGATAATCATATCCTAAATAAATATATTCTAGGTCCACACACACAATTTAAATATCAATAACATTAGGTAGAACTAAGATCTCCAAGCCAAGAAGATGTAACTGCCAAAACACTATCAAGAATCAATCCTACACTACTAATCCATCACTGTCAAAAGCTCCCACTAAAAGTTGTAACCAATGAAATGTCACCAACCTATCATGACATATCATGATAAAATAAATTCTATATGTCCCAACAAACAACTATCCATATTCTCTAATCATTCATCCTCTCATCTCAAGGAAAGCATACCAATATACAAATGACCATAGACAAACAAAGTTTGAATAAACACTAAACCAAATCAGTAGATATGAACAGTCCACATCCAAGTCATCCCACTATAATCAATAGTCTATGCACACCTACAAACCACATAACACATAGATCTAAATACTGAAACATGCAAAACAATCATCGAATTAGTAACCAACAAATTGTGATATCAAAGAAAATATTGTAGACCACATGGAAAACACAAAATAAACCATGGATTTTATTTTCCAAACATGTCCAGAATGAGTGATTAATGTCAAGGAACCAATAAAGCATCTAGGAGATAAGAAACCTCCTAAAATCAAACCAAATCACCACCAAACCACCACAAACTTTATGATGTCATGTTAATGTACACAAATGCAACTAAATATACATGACACCATAATCATCACTTACATTTTAGTTTCACTCAACTATCACCAATGCAAGAATCCAAGTCTCAAATCATGTCCTAAAAATTAAAAGATAAAATTGAAACTTGTCACCATCAAAGTCCAACTTTGAAAAACACCTATGAAATTGTACCAAGAGGCACCAACTCTAAAAATCAATTGTATCATCGTGAATATCACATAAAAACATGAAATCCCTTAAGGTTTTGTGTCTTGATTTGTGTAAATTCTCACACAATCACACATTGAATCTAACACTCTACAAGTGATCAAATAGGTACCTAATTCTCTCTTCTCATCAAATTGAAAATATAACAACACCACTATAAAGTACACTTCTCATGTTCTATAACAACTGTGAAAAATTAGAAAGCTAATTATCTGATAAACTTATAAGGCACTGAGAGCGACGGGGGGGGGGGGGTGAATCAGTGCAAGCAAAAACCTTAAGAGTCTGATTACACCTCTTAACAACTTTAAAATCAATAGGCATGCAAGTAAAATAATCACATAAGAAAACACTATATAAAACATGCCAACCATAACACAATGATTTATACGTGGAAACCCAAAAGGGAAAAACGACGGTGGGAGTTAGTACTAACAAGATTCACTATCTGCAAAATAGAAACCTTTGACTGGTTAAGCTCTTACAAATATGCCCTATTAGGAGCAGACCCTATTAGGAGTCACTCGGTGAATGGATTTGCTATGATGAGCCTTGTTAGGAACAACCTCGCAAGAGGATTTAAACTCAGATGTTGAGCTACCTTGTTAGGGGATTTACAGATTAAGGCTTGTCAGGACCTACCCGGTTAAGGGATTTTCCTGCTGTAACTGTTAGGATAACAAAACTTCAATGATCTTCATATAACACTTCTATGTCTGATCAGATCCACTTTAGTTCCTCGAAAACTTCAACAACACATCAATACAAAGCTTCACTAAACACCGCACAATCAAAATCTCAATATTTGCCTTCGATCTCATAACTCATCACACTTTTAAGAGACACCAACTTAGTCGGATTATAACCTTGGAATACTTTCCTAGGTTCAATGAATCTAGACAAACTTACATTACACGCCGAACTTATGTAGGCCACTGACATAACAAACCAAAAATAAAACAAAAATGTACCAGTTTACTGATCTTAGTGACTTAATCACTACCGGTTAAGTGTTCTTCCAGATTTCAGTGTATGATCAGGAATTTTATGCCATAATTCAAGCCTTGAAGAAATGGAGACACTACTTGTTGCCTAAGGAGTTTGTGTTGTATACAGATCATCAATCTTTGCAGTATTTGAAATGTTAGAGTAAGTTGAATCAGAGACATATGAGATGGGTATAATTCTTGCAGAGTTACACCTTTGTGTTGAAGCATAGAAGTGGGAAATCTAACAAGGTTGCAGATGCATTAAGCAGGAGAAGGAATTTGTTGATAGAGATGAGAGTGACAATATTAGGTTTTGAAGATTTGAAAACCTTGTATGATGAAGACCCAGATTTTGCAGAACCTTGGAAAGCATGTAGAGAACCAGTTATGGTTGATAGGAGAAAATGGTTGGATTATTTCATTCAGGATAAGATGTTATTCAAGGGAGTTCGGTTGTGTATACCTAGGAGTTCCCTGAGAGAGAATCTGATAAAAGAGAAGCATAGTGGAGGTTTAGCTGGACATTTTGACATTGATAAAATAGTTACATTGGTGAATGAGCAGTACTTTTGGCCCCGAATTCATAACGATGTTAAGAGATATGTGCAGATGTAGAGTTTGTCAATTTGCAAAAGGTAGTAGCTAGAATGTGGGATTGCATAAACCTTTGATAGTACTGGTAAGACCTTGGGAGGATATAAGCATGGAATTTGTACTTGGATTGCTTAAGACACCGAGAGGGAATGATTCTATATTTGTGTTAGTTGATATATTTTCAAAGATGGCTCATTTCATACCTTGCAAGAAGACATGAGATGCATTACATGTAGCAGACCTATTTTTCAAGGAAGTGGCGAGATTGCATGGATTACCTAAGAGCATAGTTTCAGATAGAGACACTAAGTTTGTTGGCTATTTTTGGAGAACACTTTGGAAGAAGATGAAGACATATTTGAAGTCCAGTTCTAATTTTCATCCACAGTCTGATGGACATACATAAGTTGTTAACTGGAGTTTGGGAAACTTGTTGAGATGTTTAGTGGGAGATAAAATCGGAAGCTGGGATTTGATCCTTGCTCAAGTAGAGTTTTCCTACAATAATACAGTGAATAGAAGTACATGAAAAACACATTTTGAGATTGTTACCAGATTGCATCCTAGAGGTATAGCGGAATTGAGAGACATTAGCATTGAAGACCGAAAGTGTTTAGAAGTAGAAGATTTTGCAAATCACATGGCAACATTGCACATTCAGGTTAAACAACATTTTGAAGACATGAACAACAAATATAAGGAGAAGGCACATGAGTAGAGGAGAAATAAGGAATTTGAAGTTGGCAATGAAATGATGGTATATTTGAGAAAATAAAGATTCCCGATTGGAACTTATAATAAGTTGCAGATGAAGAAGTTTGGACCCTGTAATATTTTGAGGAAGTTCAGTTTTGGAAATGCGTATGAAGTGGAGCTACCAAATAGTCTAAGTATTTCTCCTATATTAAACATTGTAGATCTTCATGAGTACCATGAACCAGAATTCAGTGAGGAAAATGTTGCAAACCTTGAGAAACAATTGCCCTGGGAGGAACCAGATTAGATTGAAGAGATTTTGGATAGTAGGATTAGGCGTAGTACCCAGAACTGTCAGTACAAAGAATATCTTGTGAAGTGAAAGAGCATACTAGTTGAAGATTCATCTTGGATTTCTCAAGCAGAGGTAGACTGCCTTGGTTTCCCTCTGACCCCAGCAAAGTGAGAGGCTCACTTTTTCATTAACCCTAGATGTCTGATGCAGGATCATCCCTGGTTCACAACAATCTTGCATCAACCAAAAACATTTTCCTTTCTATTTTTCTTTCTATTTGTACTTTCAGTTTTCCTTTCTGTGTGTCCCGGTTTTGGCTAACTAGATCCTATGGAGTTGGATTCTTCTTGAAGACTTGATCATCTTTCTTTCTTTTAGACCACATCTCATTTGGATCAGTTCTGGCAAGATATCGCTACCATTTTTCATGACCGTTTCTTGTTATCGGTTGTTCCTTTGTTACCGGTTGCTTGAGACCTATTCTGGTGATCTGCCGGAACCCATTCCGAAGCTTGTAGAGCCTTGAGCATTGATTTCGATGTTCCTTCATGTGTGGCTAACCTTTTCCCATGATCTATGTTTCATCCTTTGGATTATCTCTTGGCGGAAGCCGAACTTGTTTATTTCGCACGTTAGGTCTTGTTCTTCGGATTTTGATCCCTTTTGGGCCGACTGGATCCTTTGGATCGACATATATATTTTTAATAATGCTTTAGAATGTAAGGAATTAGATCAATTAGAATTAATCAGAGTATCAGATAGATAGATTGTGCCTAGAAGATAGATCTTTCGATTCAAGGTCCCAGTTGTGACCTATTCTACCAGGCCTGTGTGTCGGTATGTTGGAACCCGATTGTTACCGGTTGGATGTAATCGAATTTCATGCAATAAAGCTATCTATTCTGCATTACCTCCATCATATATGTGTGTTTTCATTGTGTTTACTCTTGTTGATCAGTCCAGATTGATCTCTTTAAGGTCCCTCCTCACCGGTGACTTCTTCAAATTGTTTCAACTTTTAAGAAACAAGTTGAATTTTACATCCTTTTTTATTTCTTGGCCATCCTAAATCCAATGATGAGGTCCATTTTTTCCTAGGGAGCCTTATACAACACTTCCTTTAAAACCCACATTTGAAATCACATCCTAGAAACCCTTTTGACCTAGTATTTTTCAAACCCTAGATCTGTAATCAACCCATTATAACAACAAACCCAATATTCATGGACCTACATTAAAAGAACCTAAACATATGTTCCATACCTTGAAATATCTCAAATATATCCTGCATGGCCATTGCTTCAAATTTGTATTTGATCTATACAACTTAGGGTTATAACTCCAAATCCAACCATGAAGCTCTGATACCACTTATTTGGAAACAATTTATCAATACCCATTTTATTTTAATCCATTTCATATGTAACCCATAGAGAAAAGCATGCATACAAGCCTTAGAATAACCATTATGGAAAGATGAAATAGACAATCCAACCTTCAATAATTACCCTCACGTTTACTTTTATATAAACAAGCTCACACAAAACCACCAAGTAGTATTATATAAAACCCTCTGACTAATAACATGAGATTACAAACCATTAATCCCTTACTTAATATTGGGTACTAAATTTTCACTGTATTACATATTCTCCCAATGTTAAATTAAATGCCTTTCCCATGTGAGAACCCACATTAAATATTTCCCAATGTTACATACAACACAAAGTGGCCCCAAGAATGATAACTCCTAGTGATGCATGTATTACTAGGTCCTGTAGATGCACCACGACATCATAATAAATTTAATCATTATACATTATGAATGGTACACAAAGCCCTAATTATTGATAGTTAAGACACACCAACTAGATTCATCATAAAAATATTAACTCAAACTCCCTAATATATGTCACCCATTACTAGGTCACAAACCAAATTAAATATGGAAAAAAATAAAGATCACCCTTGATTACCTAGTGATATCCACTTTTCCCAAGGTGAGGGATTAATTCCACAAAGTATCTTGAATGCATACATAAATAGGAACACCTTGAGCAGTCACCTTAGTATATAAATTTCCTCAATGATTACATTAAACAATCCTATCTAAACCATTTAAAAACTGATAAGGACTAATTCATGACATGATTGATTGAGGAACCTATCATAGTTACTCAACCATAACATTAGTCTTAAGACACATCAAACATTATGCCGACCTGATAGGGTATATTACACTTCCCCCTACACATCATCATCATCACCTTTCATTATCAATACATCTAAAATTTTATGACACTCTTACTAAGAGACACATGATCATTTTGAACGTGACCCATTAGACATCATCTCACATTCCATTTTAACTTTACATAGCCACCTAAATTTTCATTCCACTTGTATTATTTAAAACATGTCTCTTCCACCTAATTCACCTCAAAAAATATTTCTATCCACATCATCATTAATTAAATACTTACTCCCTCTATCCATATCACAACCAATCAATACCTCCATACCACAACAAGACAACACTTATAAATCATAATCGATAAATATTCCCATCTCACAAGTTTCCACACCTCTAGTCAACACCCAATCACCACAATGTACATTACAATACACAAACTGCATTTACTAACAAAACCCTATTGATAGTTGTTGTCATTGATGATTTGGTGTTGTCATTGATGTCAACCCTTGGCTTATGTATTGATGATATACTCATTATTGAGATGCGCATTAGAGATTGTTGTCATCTCTCTAATCGTGAAAGTATATTTTTATTTGCTATGTCTATTGGATATAATTGGTTGTTGTTGTCATAATTGCTCACTAGATGTGTGTAGAAGATTGTTGATATTCAAGAGGAATGAGTAGAGAGGTTTCCTTATGTGGATGTCTAACTTTCTTGGTGTTGATGTATACACTAAGTATGTTGTGATTATGTTGATGATACTATCTTTAAGGTATCATTTTAAGATGAGGATTAAGTTCTAGAATCATGGCAATGGAGTGATGTTTTTTGGATTGTCTTGTGCTACTGCAAGCTACTCGAGTATCTCCTTTGTTGCTACCAACTGTGCAAGTGGTTTCTTTGTGTCTGGATAGTGAGTTTTGTAGGAAGTTGTAATGAATACAATTTGTAAGAATGCTCTGCATTCCTTTGGTTTTTTAGTTTGGATACAATGTCTATACTCTATGGATGTTGCACTTCTATCTTTTTAAGTCTCTTGTGTTTCAACATATGTCTCTAATAATGGTAGTATGTTGGAAATGTGTTACCTATTTTGGACTAGTTTGGAGAATGCTTTATATTTCTTTTCTTTGACGTTTTTGTTTATGCAACTTTAAGAATATTCTTATAACATCTATGAATTGTCTCAATTCATTTTTCAGGTAATGAATCTTTCTAGAAGTGTATTTGTTGATAACCTATCTCATGACTATGTTTCCTAACATTTTGGTTATAAAGAACTATATGTTATTTTGGTTTTGGTAGTTGATTTTCGATTGACAATGTGAAATATGTATATAAAAATGTTGACGAGGGTTCATCGAATACCTCTATGTGATTTGCATTGTGTTGATTAAGTATATTTGGTGTTGCATTTTGTTTAGTGTTGATTTACAATGTATTTGGTATCTAGTTGGCCTACAAGGCTTGTTCTCTTGCTTGCAGTACATTTTTGGGGGTCTGGGATAGCAGTGGAAGATGTGTTAAGTTGAGTTTAGATCTACTATGGCTTGTGAGGATCTTCTTTGTGGGAATTCCTTTGAGAAAGTACTTTTGGACCGACTAGTTATGGGTTACTACACATTATCTTGTTGTTGAGCTTGGAGGATGTATGACAATGCATGTAGTATTTGGGATTGCATTAGATGATAAATTAAGATGATTATATACCCTCTCTATCTCTTGGATAGGATCTCTTTCACTACAATTATGTTTTAATGTCTAATCTTGTGGATTACTTGTGGTCCCATGTTCTAGTCAACCTAATTGATGTCTTGAGATGGTATGGATGGTCTACAAAGAAGATCAAGTTAATTACAAAGTGTGTAAGTGTGAGTTGAATGTGAAGCAGGAAGTGTGTGTGGTGGAAGTATTGAAGTTGAATTTCCTAATGGCTGGTTGAGGCAGTGAGTCAAGGGAAACTACATTTTAGGGAGATTGTTGGATGTTGTGATGATAAACGCATATTCATTGTAATTCAAAATTCATGTATCTTACTTAGAGATAATGAGTCTCATCTAGAAGTCCTTTGTATCTTTCCCCAAGGAAGTGATCTCTAGTTTGCAAGTCCTTTCATAGTAATGTGATTCCTTGCACAATGAGCCCTTCAACAAGTTGTTATATTGTTTATAAAGTGTGAGTAAACTCTCATCACAAATTTTCCCTTCTTGGTTTTTCTATAAAAATTTGGTATTCTCTTGTGCATATGTGTTTATCGCTTATCTTTCTTTTCTATTGGTCAAAATTAAAATTAAAATTTTAATTGAAACAAATTATACAGTGTCAAGATTGATTCACCCTCCCCTCTTAGTCTTGGGGTGTGTCTAACAATTGGTATTAGAGATAATTTACTTTGGAGAAGCTTAAACGCATGAGGAAAGATCCAAGATGACACACAATGGAGCTCATAAGGCACCTAAGTTTGATGAAACAAACTTTTATTTTTGAAAATGGAGAATGGAAGGTTACCTGACTCTTGTGTGACTTCTTTAGGGTTTGGAGTATGGAACATAGTCAGACATGGTTATACATTCCCTTCTACTCCAATTAATGTAGCTAATATTAGGGCATATGAAAATAATGGCAAGGCAACAAATGCTATCATGAGTGGTTTAGTAGATTTAGAACTTGTGAAGGTGATGCATTGTGGCACTACTAAAGAAATATGGGAGAAACTAAACAACATTTACAAAGGAGATGATAAGGTAAGACAAATCAAGTTGCAAAATTTTAAGTGTAAGTTTGATAATTTGAAGACGTTTGAGGATAAAAACATGTCTAGCTTTATGCTTTGAGTTGATGAGGTGGTAAAGAGTATTTGATTTCTTGTTGTTGAACTAAAAGAAGATAAAATTGTGAAAAAGGTATTCAAATCCCTTCCTTAATCTATTGTCCTAAGTTTTTTGCAATTGAAGAATGTAAGGATCTAGATATATATACAAGTGATCAACTATTTGGTGCCTTGACTACTTTTGAGATGAGAGAGTTTGGTAAAGTTGCTCCTGAAAGGGAAGTTGCATTCAAAACCAATAAGAAGACTTAAGATGATGTTGATTAGTGTGAAGGTCTTGGTGAAGTTGAAGCTAACTTTGTAAGAATTGAAGAAAGGCATTAACAAATACAAGGTAAATTACCTTTCAAATGTTTTAACTATGGAAGGATTGGTCATTTTGCTTCTAAATTTGTTTTTAAAGAGGATAACAATATAGAAGATAGAAATTCTAGAGAGAATCCCAAAAGAATTTTTTATTCCAAAGAAATCAATTATTCATCTATAGATGAGGGTTGTTATGATTCAAATGATGAGACAATGTTTGTGGTTGTGAAAGTTGACAATGCTGAAAAATGTAATGAATCTGATACTTTGCAGACTAATAATAATGAAAAACCAATGATTGTGTGGACAACCTTCCATGAAAAATAGGAACCAAATACTTGTGTAATTGACAATGGATCTTCTAATCACATGAGCAAGGATAAGAGAAAATTCATTATCCTTGAGAAGTGGAATGGAGGATCAGTAAGTTTTGGCAATAAATGGTTTGCACAAATTTTTGAAAAAAGAAGTATAACTATTGATGGAAAACCTAAGACAAATAATGTCCTGTATGTTAAAGGACTGAAACACAATCTTCTTAGTGTTATTTAGATGTGTAACAAAGGATATAATCTCACATTTCATGATAGAGGTTGTGAAATTAGAAAAGGTATCTTAGGAAAATTGATTGCAAAAGGAACAAGAATTGATGGAAATGTATATCATCTAAAAGAAGCTAAAGAAGGAAGTTGTTTATTGGCACAATCTAGTGAATGTTGGTTATGATGCAAGAGGACAGGTCGCATCAACATTGAAAACATGGTGAAGACCAATTATGCACATGTAGTAAGAGATATGCCAAAGACTATCAAGTCTGCAAACTCTTTATTCGAGGAATGTTGAAAATGGGAAAGCAGACAAGGACTAGCTTTAAGAACAAGGAGTAATCTACTACAAAACCTTTGGAGCTGATTCATACTAACTTATGTAGACCAACCAAGACTAAAAAAATAAATGGTGGAAGGTACTTATGTTTCTTATTTATGATTACTCCATATTTACATGGGTTACATTTTTTAGAGAAAAATAAAAAAACTGTAAATAAGTTTAAAGCTTTTAAATCTATGGTAGAGAAGGAGAGAGATGCTAAGATCAAGTTTCTAAGGTCTGATGGAGGAGGATAATTTACTTCAAATGAGTTTAATTTTTTTTATTAAGATTATGGCATTAGAAGACATTTGTCTTCTCCTAGGACCCCTTAACAGAATGGGTTAGTTGAAAGGAAAAATATGATAGTTCAAGAGATGGCTAGAACAATGATGAAAGATGATAATTTGCTTGATATATATTGGAAAGAGACAACACATAATTTTGTCTATATTTTTAACAAGGTATAGGTAAGGTTCAATAACTCTAATACCCACTATGAGCTATGCCATGGAAGACCTACAATAGTCAAGTATTTCAAAAAAATTGGCATCAAATTTTACATTCAAAGAGATGATGAAGATCTTGGAAAGTTTGACTCAAAAAGTGATGAAGGGATCTTCCTTGGTTACTCCACTAGGAGAAAGGCCTATAGATGCTACAAAAAGAGATTAAGAAGAATAGTTGAAAACACAAATGTTAGAGTAGATAGAATGAACAAGGACCTAAGGATTGCAGATTAGAAAAACCTGGCTGCATTGAAGAAGAGTCATATGAAGGTAAAGAAGAAAAGGTAAAGGAATTATAGAACCCCCCTAAAAATATAGCCAAGTATGTATAAAAAAATCATTCAGAAGATTATATCATTGGTGATAAGAATGAGGTGTACAAACTAGAAGAAGATTTGCAAAAGCAAGTGAGCAAGTGAAGCTTTTTTTCCTCTCTAATGAGCCTATAAATTGTCCATATTATTCCATGATTTATGAAATTTTATCTCATGTTTAAAATTCAAATCTAATAAATATCCAAATATTACCTTGGTTTCATGAAGCATTAACTAGGATTAATGGTATTTGATTAGCATTTGCATGTCTAGCTAGTTGATGCTAAATAATGGTAAAATATTATAATAAATAGTTATTGTTGAATGTAAATTATTTTGAAAGGATTAACATGATTTTTGTGATTGGTTTGATTCATTCATAAAAATAGAAGGGAGGAAGAACAAGTTGGTAATTGACAGATGTAGTTATTGACTGGATGTGTTGAAAAAGTCAAAAAAACTGGTTTCAATAAAATAGGCACATCTCAGTCCTTTATTAAAAAAATTAAGATCTTAAAAATAATTTGGAAATCTCAAAAGGAGATTTAAAATACTACCAAAGAGTTTTGATGGTTCACAATATTTAATGAGCAACATTTGTTGGCAATATGGTGGAATTGATTATGTGTTGCATTGATGTTTTGTCATTGATGTCAACACTAGCTATTTTGGTTGGTTACTGGCAGACAGGTTTTGGTTACTGGTAGAAGATCTTATGTTACCGGTAAGGGTTTAAGGTTTTACCAGCAGAGCTTTCACTGAGAATATTTGACAGTATGTGCAAGTGGTGTTGGTGTGACTTCTAGATGGAATTCAAGATGCAGAAGGTGATCCTTGATCGTGCCTCAATTGATTGGAGACTTCACTTTGGCGTGGTGGACCCAGATTAGGTCCGGTACCTATCTATTTTATGGACCAATATCATGTTAACGTGTTCTCTACACGTTATCAGGATGATTTATGGATTGGTTATCATTGTTTTGGTCTAAAGCCAACATGGCATATCATTGTAATATGGATGTATGTAATGATCTTATTGTAATATCTTTTAGGTGGCCGACCTAATTGGTTTAGGCCTTAGGGCTTGTATAAATTGATGTAAGATCTCATTGTAGATCATGGGAATGGGTATATGTGTGTCATGGTCATGGAATGTAATATCACATGCGAAGGAGATTTGGTCGATCATAGGTGATCGATTTGGGTTTAAGTAAGAGGTCAAAGGCCTCTGGTATTGAGCTTAACCGGGACTGTTATCAGGTATGGTAGATGCTATCTCTGGCAGTTCATTCTTCTGGATTGTTGTCCAATTATCTTGAGGTGGTTATAATCTCTCTATAGTCAGTGAGACTCTTTTGTAATGAGTAGTACACTCTAGGCAGTGTACCTTCCTGCATGTGTAGGCCCCTTATTGTATCACATACTTTCTGCATAAGTATCATCTGACTGTGGGTAGGCTTCCCATCGTGGTTTTTCCCTTTACCAGGTTTTCCATGTAAAAATCATGGTTTTATGTGGTATGGTTGCATTGTGTTAATTCTTTGTCTCATTCTTAAGTTTTATTGCTTACCAGTATCTGTTTTTGCTATTTCAGTATTCAATGTTTGTGTGCTCTCGTTAAAGGTTATAAAGTGGTTTGATTAATATAATCTATTAACAACTGATTCACCCCCCCCTCTCAATTGTCCACCGGTTATCCTAACAATTGGTATCAGAGCTTTGGTCCTCTTTTGCAGAAGCTTAACCGCTTGAGGTAGATCCTATGGCAGCTAATACTTCAAATCCACAAGAAACTATTTTTAGAAGAGAAATCCCTAAGCTTGATGGAACAAATTATGGGATATGGAAAATCCGAATGGAGATTGACCTTAGATGTCTTGGCAAGGATATTTGGAAGATCACTAAGAAAGGATATACACCTTATGATCTGACATATGGCAATCCTACTCCTGCAGACCTAGACAAGAATATTGAAAATGATTGTAGAGCTAGAGAAGTCCTCTTGTGTGCACTTACTGATAAGCAAATCACGGGATTGATTGATAAATCATCTACAAAGGTTATGTGGGGTAAATTGCAAACTCTGAATGAAGGCTATCCTACTGTCAAAATTGCTAAACTTGATGGTTACCGGGTAAGATATGAGAACTTGAAGATGGAAGTTAATGAAAGAATTGCTACATTTATGGAAAAAGTAAATGAGATTATTATAAGAATTGAATGTTGTGGAGGATATCTGAGTGAAGAT
This sequence comes from Cryptomeria japonica, assembly GCF_030272615.1. Classification (NCBI taxonomy): domain Eukaryota; kingdom Viridiplantae; phylum Streptophyta; class Pinopsida; order Cupressales; family Cupressaceae; genus Cryptomeria; species Cryptomeria japonica. The sequence goes on along the minus strand of NC_081413.1, from coordinate 317,465,918 downwards.
GAAATAGTTTCCAAAGTCTTGAGAGCCCTTCCATTGGCTTACAAGATAAAGGCGACTGCAATTAAGGAATTGAGAACAATGGAAAACACTTCAGTTAATAGAGACATTCTGATTGGGTAATTATCTTCTTTTGAGCTTGAAGAATTTGGACCTTCTAGAGCTGCAAAGTCTAAACCTACTTTTCATGCATCATCATCTACTGGCAAAAGTGATTGGAAAACCTTATGTGCAAAAGAATTGGAAGATGTGAGGAAAGCAGATGAATAATTTGAACAACTTGAAGCCTTATTTGCTAGAAGAGTACCTAAAGGACCAACAGGAAGTAAGTATGAAGGAAAAACACCTTTTAAATGTTTTGCATGTAATAAGATTTGTCATTTTATATCTAGATGTCCTGAAAGGAATGCAATATTTGAAGAAAGAGTTAAGCAATCATTTAAGCCTAATCAGAATAGATATAGATTCAAGAAAAGTAAACAATGCTGCATAGTAGATGAGGAAGGAGTAAGTGATGATTTTGAGGATGAACCAACAATGGAAAGGAATGGGTGTTCTATGCTTTAAAGGAAGATGAACTAGAACTAGCTAGCATGAATGAAGAAGAGGCCCTAGTAGCAAAAGTTGAAGACACAGATGAATGGGTAATTGATAGTGGATGCTCACATCATATGACTAGAGATAAATTTTTTTTTAATCCTTGCAAGAATACAATGGCGGTCAAGTCAGATTTGGAGATGACAAAGCATGTATGATCAAAGGTAGAGGTATTATTTCTCTTGATGGCAAGTATAATACTGATAATGTCTATTATGTAGAAGGTTTAAAGCATAATCTTTTAAGCGTTGGTCAATTGGTGGACAAGGGATTCCAACTTCAGTTTAAACATAGAAAATGCAAAATCATTAACAAAACTAGTTTGGAGATTGCAACTGGTACTCAGACTGGAGGTAATATCTTTCACTTGAACACTGGTAATAAGACATGTTTGAGTGCTGACATTGATGAGAGTTGGTTATGGCATAAGAGGTTGTGTCATGTTATTTTTGATTGTATTGTTAAGATCAATTCAACAAAGGCAGTTAGAGATATACCTAAGATTATAAAACCTCATAATCCAGTATGTAAGGAATGCCAATTGGGAAAGCAAGTTAGAACTTTTTTTAAGAGCATACATGATAAATCTAATGGCGTGCTTGATTTTATTCACACTGACTTATGTGGTCCATCAAGGACTAGAAGCTTTCAAGGTGGTAGGTATTTCATGCTGATAATTGATGACTATTCTAGAATGATGTGGGTGACTTTTCTTAGAAATAGGTCTGAAGCTTTTGAGAAATTCAAGATCTTTAAAGCAAAGGTGGAAACAAAAAGTGGATTGAAAATCAAATGTCTGAGATCAGATCAAGGCGGTGAGTTCACTTCTCATGAATTTAACAGTTATTGTGAGACAAATGAAATTAGGAGACAATTATCTGCACCCTAGACTCCTCAACAAAATGGAGTAGTGGAAAGGAAGAATATAACCATTTTGGATGCAACAAGAACTATGATAATGGAAGACAAATTGCCTCACATCTAATGGAGAGAAGCAGCGAGTATAATAGTCTACACATTCAACAGAGTTCACATCAAAGGTGAAACTGATAAGACCCCTTATGCATTATGGTTTGGACATACACCTACTGTTAAATATTTCAGAATTTTTGCAAGTAAATGTTATATCAAAAGGGATGATTCAATTGGGAAGTTTGATCCTAGATGTGATGAACCAATATTTCTTGGATATTCAATTCAAAGCAAAGCATATAGATGTTATAACAAAAGATTGCAGAAAATTGTGGAGAGCGCTAATGTGAAAGTGGATGAGGAATACAGAAATCAATCTATATCATATGACAGGGAACTGACAGTGGAAATGATCATAATTGAACCGACAATGCCTCAACTGGTACAAGACACTGAGATAGTTACACCGGCACAATCAAAAAATTCAACTGTGACTGCTGATCAGAATAGTGAACCTGAAGTTCAGAAGACACCAAGGTATGTAAGGTTAAATCATTTTGAAGATCAAATTATTGGAGATATGAACAAGGGAGTTATGACAAGAAGAAGACTGGAAAATGAAGAGGTATGTCTTATTTCTCAAATTAAACCAGCATCTGTTATTGAAGCTTGTAAAGATAAACATTGGTTAAAGGCTATGGAAGATGAATTAGATCAGATAGAGAAGAATGAGACTTGGACTTTAGTTCCTCGACCTAAAAATAAGAATGTTATTGGAACTAAATGGGTTTTTAGAAATAAAAAAAATGAGGATGGTCGAGTTGTAAGAAACAAGGCTAGATTGGTTTGTAAAGGATATTCTCAAATGGAAGGAATTTGATTATTGGTGAGACATTTGCACCTGTAGCTAGAATTGAAGCTATTATACCATTTCTTGCCTATGCAGCTTATAAGAACTATAAGGTCTATCAAATGGATGTTAAATATGCATTTTTGAATGGTGAACTTGAGGAAGAGGTATACATTGAGCAACCTGATGGATTTTCACTGACAAATGATAAAGATATGGTTTGTAGGTTAAGGAAAACATTATATGGATTGAAACAAGCTCCTAGAGCTTGGTATGCAAGGTTGGATAAATATCTTTTGAAGCTTCATTTTACTAAAGGAAATGCTGACAGTAATTTATATTATAAGATCACTGATGATGATATTTTGATTATTGAAGTGTTTGTTGATGGTATCATTTTTGGAGGTGAAGATAAACTGTGCATGGAATTCTTTAATAATATGAAGAATGAATTTAAAATGTCCATGATTGGTGAGATGAGATTTTTCTTAGGTTTACAGATTACTCAAACTGACAAAGGCATTTTTATCTATCAAACTAAGTATCTAAGGGAATTATTGAAGAAGATTGGTATGGAAAATTCCAAACCGATAAGTACTCCTATGGTGACAAGTGAGAAATTATCTATCAAAGACAAATCTGCACCAGTAAATTTGACAAGGTATAAGTCTATGATTGGTGGCTTGTTATATCTAACTCAGACTAGACTAGATATTATGAATGCAATAAGTATTGTTTAAAGATATCAAATTAATCCTAAAGAAAATCATGAATGTGCAGTAAAGAGGATATTCCAGTATTTTGCAAGGAACAATAGAATATGGCTTATGGTATTCTAGAGATGATAACTTCACTTTATGTGCATATACAGATTCAGATTGGGCAAGAGATACTGATGACAAGAAGAGAACTTCTGGTGGAGCTTTCTTTCTTGGAAAGAAATTAGTTTCATGGATCAACAAAAAATAGTCATGCATTTTTTTATCTACTGTAGAAGATGAATATGTTGCAACAACAACTAATTGCACTCAATTCTTGTGGATGAAGCAAATGTTGAAGGATATCAAGGTTGTTAGATTCAATGGCAGTCCCAAAGACATTGAGAGGGGGGGTGAATTAGTGTCTAACTAGTTTGCAAAATATTTATACTTATTAATAACTTTGCATCCCAAAACAATGTACCAGTAAATAAGAATTATTGCAATAAACAAAAATAATAGAGACAACATAGAAACACACCATGACACAAGATATTTAATGAGGAAACCCAGTGTGGGAAAAACCTCGATGGGATTTGTGACCCACAATATTTACTCACTGGCCAATGAATAAATACTACTTACAATGAGGGGCCTGCACATGCAGGGAGGCCAACAACCTAGAGCTCACTGCTCAATAAAGAGTCATAGTGACTAAAAATGGATTATCAAATCCAATACAATGTATAGCTCAAAACAACATCTCTCATGCCAAGTTTAGTACTGGTTTAAGCTCAGTCAATAACCAAAACCTTTTTTGTCAACTATATCACCTTGTACAATAAAATTGTCTCATCACCTACCACAATTCCTTATCTCTCTCTCTCTCTCTCATATCAAAATGACTTATAAGATCTCATACATATATGAGTCTTTTACAATATACCATGTCAGCTTACAAAAGATAATTACATTACAAAACAATTCATATAAACAAAACTTTATCCCATGTCGGCTGGAGTGCTGGTATGGTTTGTTGCTGATGTAATCTGAATACCGATGAAGTGTCTGCTAGTGCCGGTGTTTGCCGGTGTATGAAGTTTGTGATGTCGATGAGTTTCCAGTTGGTTTCCATCAATGACAACATCAACTATTCTCATAAGAGTGTAGAATGCCAACAATCTCCCCCTTTGGCATTGATGGCAACACTCATGAGAAAAATCTAAAACTGTTATCCAAAAACTGAAATCCAAAAATATGTGCTCCCCTTGAGTAAGTAATCTCCTTTGTACATGCATTTTTCTCTCCACTACTCCCCCTTTGACATCAATGACAAAGGATGTCATAAATAATCAAAAGAGTACAAAAATGCTACCTCAAGGTTTGTAACCGGTTAGTTACAATCTAAAAGATGTCTGCTAAAATCATATTCAGACTCTACATAAATTTGTTGCTGTCATCTAAAGTTGCCTTAGTCTACTGGATCATACCGGTGAGATAGTGCATCTGCTGCTCTGGTGATCGTTCTCCTTGTACTATTGCCTTAGATAATTCAGCTCTCTAAGTAATCAAATTATCTAGCCTCGGACCAAGTTTATCTTTTAGTTCCCGTGCATTAGACTTTATTCTTGCCTTCTCTTTCTCAAGTTTTTTTAACTTTTCCTCAAAAACTACCATTTCCAGCTCAAAAAATGATAGAAGTCCGGATGAACCTATAATATTATCCGTAATGTCATCAATTTCCTTCTGTGTCTTCTTGATCTCTTTATCAATGTCCTCAGTCAAACAATGAGGTTTACATGCTTCCCTATATAGCTCCTTATACTCCAAAATTGTAGAATTGAGTACCGGTAAAAGTGTATCCACATGATCGGTAAATTTCTTTATGGTGTTTTCAAAGAATGTGTTTTGCTCTTTTTCAACTCTCTCCTTTATGATATCCTCATTCACCTTGTCTATAGTTATAACATTATCAGAAATGAATTTGGGTAATGTGTCCAATTTAACTAAAGAATCCTTAATGTGATCTATTTGACATGTAGGTGCAATCATTTATAGAATAGGTAAAGTGTTATCAATTGCCTTAAAATCCAATGCATTGCAATCAATTATCCTCTTAATAGAATCCAAAAGTACCTCTGTGATATTGGTAGGTCTGAATTCACTTGTAGATGTACTTGGTTCTGTTGTAGGTTTCTTCTCAATAGATGTCTGACCAATCACCTTAACTATATCCTCTTTACTTCCATCAGATGTATCCAATTTTCTTTTATTTTCCTCTGGTGGATCTGTCTAGGTTTGCACCTCAACCTTTAATGGTTTCTCAGATTGTTTCAGTGTCTCTGCAACTGCTGGTTTCTTAGTCTCAACATGAACCTCTGCCTCTGTTTGTTTCTCTGAAAGTTCTACTACCGGATTCTTGGTCTTCAGTGGCCCTATGCTAGTACCTTTGTCTTCTGTAGGTTTTCCAGTCTTTGCCGATTGCTCTATTTGGGTTGGTATCTCAGTTTCCTGAGAGTCAACTATTTGTGTCAGTTTCTCTGAAATCTTGCTATTAACAACATTATTTTCCTTAACCTCTGAAGTATCTTTATCCACAATAATGTTTACCTCTTGAATATCCACATTCATTGTAAAGAGTATCTCCGACTCAAGGTTAGTATTATCATGTGTTATACCTTTAGTATCAATAACTGGTGGAACTTCTATGTGTACCGATGGTGTATCCCAAGGAGGCGGTGGAAGATTATCTGTAACCTTTATGTTTGGAATACCACCAAATTTGCCTTTACCCTTGTCCTTGTCTTTCTGATATACTTTGAATGTCTTTTTAGGTCTGCTTTTTTCCTCTTGGTTTTCCTTCTCTACAAAGAATATGTCTCATTTGTCTGTAGTCTCATCTACAATCTCCTTTACCCTTCCAGCCATCAAGCTCACTTGCTGGTGTCCACTAACAAATACAGACCGATTAGCTTCATAAATAAGTTCATCTATTTCTTCTTTGGAGTTTACCGGATGTGCCACTATGATTGCTTCAACTTTCAATTTCTTATCCAATTCCATTACATATAGTCTTTTTGCTTCTAGTCTCATGTATAGATCATTTGGAATCTCATCAATCACTTCTATCAACACTTTCTTGTAAATGTGTAAGTGCAAAATAATACTTTCTTCAATTGTTCTTTTGTTAGAATCATTAGAAGAAATATACTATTTATTCACATTAGATAGATTGCCTTCCTCTTTTATCTCATTCAGTAAATCATTCAATGTGGGGGTAACTGATGTCTATTTCTTCTTAGGTGTAAGCTTCTTCTTCGGTTCCCTAACTGCCTGTTGTTTCTTCCTTAGTGTCCTAGTTTTCTTAGGTGAAGGAGAGGGTACCAGTGAGGGTTTTCTCTTCCTCCATACTCTTTTAAACTTACCAGCCTTACCACTATCAGTATCGGAAGATGTTACAACTGGTGAAACATGTGCTTCAGGTTGTAGTCCTTCATGTTCAATGGCAGATATACCGCTGATGTTCATGACATTTTCTTTGATTTCCTTGACCATCTTGGAGGCATTTCTAATGATTTTTTCTCTTCTCTTAGTCCTTTTTCGCATAGATATATTGCTCTCTATAGTTTCTCCATTTCCAAAGAATTTATTAGAAGGCTCTCTTGGTCCATCAAGTAGAGCTTTAGCATAAGTTTCCAAAATAGATAGTTCTACCTCATATCCCATCTCTGTAACCCAAATAGTTCCATGACTTACTGCTTCCATCCAAGTTTCATCTCTCTTAATCACAAAACATATTTCCTTGTCATATTTATCAACTATGCTCTGTGGTAGTCTCTCCATTGCTCTCATCTTAGATTGGAATGTCTTGAAATAGTCTGTGATGTTCTTAACAACGTCAATGCCCATACCAATGAAAGCATCTTGTATTTGTTTTCCTACCGGAATGTCATAACAAAAATCCTTGTGACCTATGCCGAGTATTTCCTTGGTAAAGTATAGCATTAGGCATACTAGAAGATTACCAAAATGAAAAAGTACCTTTCTTGTCTCCCTTAATCTTCTTCAGGTTGCCAATTAATTCATCCTTAAGCCATTCACACACATCAATCTTAACATTATTGTTTACCATCTCATATGCACTGTGAATACATAGGCTAGAAACATAATTTAATCTATTTGCATGAGTAGCTTTGTAACCTAGTACCATACTCACATATCTCACATTGATATCCTTAACACCATTTACTCTAAGTGACCTATTATCAGATGTTGCTCCATTTAAATCCATAACTCCTCTGTTAGGAATCTTCTTGGTTTTATCAGGTCTACTACCGGTTGAAGGTAAACCAATAACTACCTTAATTGTATCTTTGGTTATTTTGCAAACTGAATCTAAGCACATGATTCTCCATGGACTCTGCTTAATACAAGTCTGACAACTTCCTTTGGAAATTCGGGAATGTTCAGAATCTCTACAAAACCTAATTTTTCCACAACCTTATGTTTAGGTTTAATAACTCCGTTTTCATCGGTAATAACTTTGTAGACACTTAAAAAATAATTATTTTAATTATTTTTAATTCCTCACATAATTAATTAATTAATAATGTTAATTAAAATTCTTCTCAATATTAATTAAATATAATTAATATTGTCACTATAGCATATGATTTATTTAATAAATCAATCCCTTTCTTTATTCTTCTAAAAAAAATCAAATCCTCACAAATCTTCCTCTTAGCTAATTAATTTCAATTAATTAGTTAACCTACATGATTCCTACAATCATCTTCTTAATTCATCATTAACCTAATAAATTCTTCTAGAAACTCCCTAAACTCACTTAACATTATTCTTCTAATTTTTTATTCCCTCCACTCATTCTCTTTCCTAGTCAAATTCTCCTACAAATATAAATCCCACCTAACATTTCCTCTAATCCCCCTCCTAATGAGTCGTTAATGGCTAATCATCATGATTAGCCACAAAGTCAACTCTTTGTCCTTTCATCCAGCCACTAGCTTTAAATGCTCTTTTTCTAGATGAATGTAAGATTTTCGAAATCTCACATTCCTCTAGGCATTTCCCTCTCCCAAGGAATTTTTAATTCCTTTTTATTCTTCTAATCCCCATAATATCCATTTTTGGAGAATTTTTAATTCCTCCAATGCATCTTGTAGAGTGTGGAGATACGAAATGCCTTTAAGGCATATTTCTTGGTCTCCACACCCTCTCTTGGAGCTTGTGTGAGCTCACAAGTAAATCTTAGCCCTTCATCTTGAATTCATCCTAGCCATCCGTTTTCCTCTCCTCTTCCTATAAAATAGGGTTCCATCCCTTCATTCAAAAAATCTTGAAATCCAGTAAGCTTATGCTGCCCTTTTGAGCCCAGGAAATCATCTTGGCAACTTGATCATCTCATCCTTATCATTCATCCTAATCATTTGTGCACAATATTGGAGAGCCACCCACATCCAGCAATCAAAGGAGCACATCAAGTGGAGCATTATCAAGGGGCACCTTCACTTCATCAAGCTCAATCTGAAGGAGAAGGTAAAATAGCAAGGTGTAATGGTCTTTTAATGATATTTTAGCATTCTGCATGTTTATTTCATTATGTTTTGATTAGTTTACCTTTCAAATCTGTTTTTCCCTCTTCATTGAATATCTTCTTCAAATCCTCAGTCCTTAGGTTTTCTATGTTGCAATGTATGTAAATTCTAGGGTCTTCTACAAATGCTACACCCTTTGGTATTTTTGAAAAAGCTCCTATAGAGTCATCTTGTTTCACAAGCTTGGGGATAATCTTGAATACAAGTTTGGGGCGTTTAACATTTTTCACAATGGTAGGGTTCAAAATAAACTTTGGAACAAAAGATGAGGAAGCCATTTTAAAGAAAAATACCTGTAGCGTCCTAAAATTGTGACACTTGCAATTTCGACTGCATTTGGGTCTTCACGATGGTGGTGCAACGTTGAACCTGAATGGAGACCCCGAAACCTATGTACGACATCAAAAACTGCATCTTTCTGCACCTTGGCCTGATCCTCCTTGCACCTTGCTGTCCCAGGAGGTGGGACCATGGCGCCCAGCGCCCTGGTCCCTCAGGACCATGGCGCCCAGCGCCCTGGTCCCTCAGGACCATGGCGCCCAGCGGCCTGGTCCCTCAGGACCATGGTGCCTAGCACCCTAGTCCCTCAGGACCATGGTGCCCAGCGCCCTGGTCCTTGGCCCTATTTTGGGCCTGGTCCCTTGTTAGGCATCGGGTCTTCAAGTTTGCAATTTGGAAAATAATGTTCCTAGGTCGGCCTAAGGTCGGAAAAATCAGTCTCCTAACCCTAATTGACAAGTATATAAACTACATTTCCCCTCCGAGAAAGGGTAGTAAGTGCAAAAGGTGGAAGCAATAAGCAAACATTCAAACATTCAAGCATTCAAGCATTCCTTCAAGCAATTGAGCATTCTAAGTCTCCATTCAAGGCTAGGTGTTGCATTCAAGACAAGGATTCAACCATTGAAGAGGAGATCACTTACAACATACAACATACAACATCATTACACCTTCACATGTAAGAATACAAACATTCTTACAACAAGGTATCCGTACTTGATTACATTACAAACATTTACATTTACAGCATTCTCATTTCTTGGTTAATTCCAAAACCGGGGTTTGACCTGAAGGCAAACCCCTCATCCCTAACCCCCCAATCATCCTCTCTTTTCTGTGTGTAGGTTGCAGGTACGCGGCTGTAATTGAAGATCTGGAATCCTTGTGCAGAGACAAACAGATCCCCCTTCATTTTGCGGATTTTTCGGAGGACCGTGTGCACTCTGGGCGCCATCGTCCCGTCAACTTTCGCTCAAATTTGCAGGATAGCTTCGTCTCGACATTTTACTGCTAATTTTAGGTCCGTAGCTTCATCCCGTGTCCCTATCTCTGTCTGCAAGTGAATCTTTCTTACTTTACATACACCCCTAGTTCAATCCTTCCATCTACATTCTTTACAAAAGAGGGTATCCTTGATGTCTCAACCCTTGAAACTCATTTAGAATTCAATCTTGCATTGTGTGGGATTGGATCTTGTGAGTTTCAACCCCTCTTTTGAATGTAAAGTCTCTCCTAAGTGAAAACCGTCAATCCTAGTGACCTCCTTTCTCTCTCCATGGAGTGGGGGAACACCTAGGGTTCGATTTTCCGCTTTACATTTTGGTGAACCCGACGTGAACATCCTAATTCTGATTATTCATGGTTAGATCTAAATTTTTTTTGCTTCCTTAATTACATTTCCATGTTTGATCTTTTGCAAATTTTAGAGGTTAATGGCATAAAAACCCTAAATTTTCTTTTTAGTAATTGAGCTTGTGAAGTGTTTAATTGTTAATGCTTGTTTCAGATCTACCCTTCTATTGCAAATTGACAATTCATATTTGTGCTTTAATTCTGAAAATTAAGTGGTTAAGTGTCAAAACCCTAATTTTTAAAACCTTCTTGATTCAACCTTTGACCGATGATTTCACTGATCAAAACACCTCCAAATCGGCTGTAACTTTGGATTCCGCAACAAAATCATAATATCTCTCATCCCTAAAAATTTTGAAAAAAGTTGCGAGGACCATGTGCACCCTGAGTGCCATCATCCCCGACATTTTTTCTGAAATTTCGGGAGCTGGATCTTACTGTATTTTTTTGCTAGAATCCAGAATCTTGGCTGATTTTATCAATTCTAACACTTTCAAAATTAAAGTCAAAGTTGGTCTAGTGATTGCTTGGATAAAGGCTTATAATCATTCAAAAATTGTTGAAATTGAAATTTTGTGTTAAAATTGTATTTCTTACTGTCTTAAATCTGAAAAGTGTGTTGGCATTCATTTGAAATTTCAGTGCTTTATTCAAATTTTTGCAATTTGTGACTTTCGAAATTAAGTGTTTAATTGCAACAACCTTGATTTCCACTTTCAAAATTGAATTCTGCATGAAATTGAGTCAACTTTTAAATTTCAAAGCTTGCATTGCTTTTAGTATTCCCTCTAAAATCATAAAATTCAAAATTTCAGTTTCCCTCTCTTTTTCAAAATTCAAATTTTGCATTTTTCAACAATCTTGGTAGGGTTCAATTTTGAGATTGCAACTTTAATTTGGCCTATCTACAGATCGTAAAATCACTCAATTTTTTCAGATTAGCTTTAAAATCATCATAACTTTCATCCCTGAAAATTTCGAAAAAAGTTGCGAGGATCGTGTGCAATCCGTTCGCCACGGTCCCCGACATTTTTTCCAAAATTTTGGGAGATTGTCATGATTGCATTTAACAGCTTAAATCCAGGAGATTGGCTGATTTTATTGAAATTTGCTACCTCTAAATTCGAAAATAAATTCAAAATTCAAGTTTTCAATTTTCAAGATAACAATTAAAATTAAGTTCTACCCCCTTGGCCCTAATTTTCAATTGTGCCTACCTTTCTTGGAAGTTGGGCATGAGTTTTACAACAATAAGCCCTACTTACACTATTCCCGTTAGACAAAGCCTTAGAATTAAGCCTTTCCAAGGTTTAATTACTGAGGAGATGGAACCTAATTTGAATGGCCTTTTTAACGAGGACATGGGTAATTCCTCTAATCCTCTTAATGATGAAGAAGCTCTCCATGAGGTTTCTGTAGAACAACTTTCAAAATTGGATAACCAATTTGATGATTTTCAGTAATGGATGTCTCAAGAATACCCTGATAGTGAAGCTCTTCCATTAATTGAGGATCTAAAACGTATGGTTCAAAGTGATAAGAATGGAATTGATATTTTGCGTAGTATTGCACACCTCATGGATTCAAATGTGATGCCTATGAAGAGTTGTGTTGAAACTTTAGGTTGTACACAACCTCCTACTCAAGTCAATCATTCTATTCCTTTGACAACTTCTATTGCTAGTATACCTACTTTTACATCAAACATAATGACTACTTCAATACAAAACATTCCACCTATGATCACCAGTCATGGGGGCAATCCTTCTTCTTCAATCAACCCTCTTCCTTCATTCAATCCGACTTCTTCATTCATTCCTTCAATGAGTGTCCCTATTACATCTCCACAAATGAACATGACGCAAGGGGGCAATTCATTTAACCATTCCATTCCTCCTTGTAGTGTTCCTTCTTTCCAATCATCTCCTATGACTAACCATCATAGTGTCCCACCACCTTACTCTCAATCAATACCTTCTTTCAATAACATAATACCTCCATCACAATCTAACACGTCTAATATTAACTCTTCGACTGAAGCGACCATTAACAATCTTGCACAAACTATCTCTTCTTTACAGCAACAAATTGCCTCTATGAATCAATCTAAGTTTAGTGTGCCCACATTTGATGTTGTGAGCCCACTTTCTCTTGACATTGTTCGAGCCATCCCCCCTAAGCATGTTGAAATCCCGCAATTAGAGCTTTATAATGGTAAAGGTGATCCTCTAACACATGTTAAGACCTTTCAAACAATATGTACCGATTTCGCTCATGACCAAAGGTTGCTTGCAAAACTGTTTACTAGAACATTAAGAGATAAGGCTCTACAATGGTATTTCTCGTTGCCTTCCTATTCTATTACTTCTTTCCAACAACTTGCAAATGCTTTTATTCAACAATTTCAAAACAATATAAGTCCTAAAGTTACTTTGATTGATTTAATGCATTGTAAACAAGGTGTTAAAGAAAAAGTGACTGATTTCATTGGTAGATATAAGCATTTATGTGCTCAAATTTCTTTTCTAGTACCTGATAATGATATTCAAAGAATCTTTATTTCTAATTTACAAAAAGATATTAGAGAAAAACTTCTGTTTTCTGAGTTTACTTCTTTCCAATAGTTGTGCACAACTCTTCACAATTATCAACTGACTGTGAGTCAAATGGAACAAGCAAATCCTATGGGTCCGAGTGATAAGGGTGATAGTAGTCAACAACCATTTGGTAAGTTTAAACCAAATAGAGAGTTCATTAAGTTCAATGAAAACATCATCAACAACAATGTGAATGCAGCATCAGTGTGCCTCCTATTTCTAAGTTTTTCAAGAAAGAAAGCAAGTTTACTCCTTTGAATGAATCATTGCATATTATTATGAATAAGTTATTGGAAAAAAATGTGCTTACTCTCCCTCCTATAAAGCAAATAGATCTTGCAAAGATTAATTCACCCTATTTTGATAACAAATCTTTTTGTCAATTTCATCATCAACCTGGGCATGATACTGAAAAATGTTTTGCTTTAAAGGGTAAAATTCAAGATTTGATTGATAATAATACTATCTCTATTTTTGGTGTGAATGATAAAGGCAACACATCTGTAGCTCCTCCTAACCAAAATCTTGAGATTTTTACTGATCCATTACCTTCTCATACCTCTAATGTGATTGAGACTAATGATTCCTCTTTCTCACCTGATGGTCTTGTGTCTATGACTCCGAATGTGATTAACTTTGTGGAGCAGCAGAAAATCCCTAAAGAACCTTCCATCACATTTGATTCCAGTGAAACCATCAGGGCACCTGATGGTCCTTTATATATAGTTGCAAAATTCAAGAATACACGTTGCCGTGGAGTGCTTATTGATCCTTCTTGTATGGTTAATGTCATTACTGAAGAATTTCTTTTTACTTTGCAATTGAATCAAGTGATCTATGACAAAACAAATGTGGTTGTGAAATTATTTGATCCATTTTCTTCTCCTGCAATTGGTTCTATTACATTACCTATTGAGGTCCATAACAAAACCCTTGATGTCAACTTTGCTATTATTCCATCATCCGAACAATTTCATGTGAAGCTAGGCTATCCTTGGCTATCTTCCATGAAAGCTATTGCTTCTCCTATTCACAAGTGTTTGAAATTTCCCCATAATGGTGAAGTTGTTACTATCAATCATAGTCTCTTTAAACTGGCTGAAAGAACTTCTAGCATTCCTATTGATTATTTTTGGCCTAAACAATTTCAATCTCTTCCACCACGAAGTGATCATCTTTTCAAATCTTATCAAAAGTGGAAAAAAGATATGATCCTATCTCTAAGTGAACCTATAACACCCAAACTTGATATTCCTATCATTCTTGAGAAGGAAGTTCTTCCTTTGAAAGATAAAACTAATGTCTTTCCTCAAGAAGATTCCCAACCCATCCCTATGGATGTGACTATGTCTATGTCTAATAAAATTTCTAAAGGTAGACCTATACCTCCTCGTCATGATGGACTTGGTCTCCTTCCTAAACCAGATATTCCTCCTTTATATGGAGCAGTTCCTCCTCCTTCCTCTTATAGAGAGAAGAGACCTTCTTCTTCTCCTATTATTCAACCTAAGAGACCACAACCTAAACACCCAAGTGATAAGGATGAGAACACTCCTCCTGAATCTTCTCAACTTCCTACTAAGACTAGACAAAATCATTCTGCGCGTGAACGCCGATGAAAGCGTCGTCTTAGAGCTCATGCAGCTGTTTCCCAAACTTTGCAATCCCCAAAAACACCTTCAGCTAGTATTATTCCATTTTCTCCTCAGCCAAAAATTGAGCCAAAATCTCCTAAACATAAGATGCATGATGGTTTTGATCCTATGCAAGTTAAAGATCCTATTTTTATAAATCTTGATGATGATATAGATGAAAATGTTATTCATGATGAAAATGTTACTCCTCTTTCTTCTGATAGTGAATATTAATATGTTGATATTGATAACCATTTATCTAACGAATTTTCTAAAGCACTTATCCTAGCTCCTAGACAAGAACAACGTGGCTTGGAACATGAACATAGCCCTTGTTTGGATCTTGTGATAGCTCCATCTGCTGTGTTGGATGTTCCTCCTCTAGCGTGTTTCCTGCCTTCCCAAAATATTGATCAGCAAGATCGGGGGATGGATGACGTGCTAGACTAGTTCATTAGCATAGCAGACTCTCTCCTCCTCTCTTGATCTCTTTTGTTACTTCTTCTATGTGTTATTCTCATTCTTCTATTTGTTGTCCTTAATGTTGTCTACTTGAGGACGATGCAAAACATTGAGATCTCTTTTGGTCTCTCTCATGTTGACTGAAAAGACACATGTGTTCCCTTCTTCTAGGTGACCTTCCTTGATTGGGGAATGAAGAACAATTATGCATACATACATATGATATACATGAATTATCATAAAGCATACTGACCCCGAGGAAAGCGAAGTCACCTAGTGCTTTGTGTTTTGTGTCTATTATCCTTGGGTTTATCTCACACTTGGGGGCTAAATCTTTGTGATAACGTGCTCCTTTCCCTTCTCATTTCTTACATGTA
Organism: Cryptomeria japonica; assembly: GCF_030272615.1. NCBI lineage: Eukaryota > Viridiplantae > Streptophyta > Pinopsida > Cupressales > Cupressaceae > Cryptomeria > Cryptomeria japonica. Next base: position 317,450,547 of record NC_081413.1, on the reverse strand, counting down.
TCACTACCTTAAAGCAATCACCCCCGATGAGGCATGTGCGATCGCTTTAACGTAGGGGGGCATACACTCCGTCTATATCTCTTCAAGATTCTCAAAAATTTCTTGGCGAACTTAGCTTTGTCTTGAAATTTTTTGGTTTTTTCCTTGCATGACTCATAGTGAGGGAACCTTACTACTGTCAGTCATGGTTCTCCCTCATGATCTTCCCTTTTACTTTGTCAATCAAAGTCATAAGATCCTTAGTCCATTGGGGGCTTGGTGTATCTTGCCTCCTTGATGTGGTGAAAGTCTTTCAATGTTGTTTCCTTGTACTTTACCGGAAGTATGGGCATATGCTTATACTCCCGCTAAAGTGGGGGCTAAATGTAGCATCCTAAAATTGTGACACTTGCAATTTCAACTACATTTGGGTCTTCATGATGGCGGTGCAACGTTGAACCTGAATGGAGACCCCGAAACCTGTGTACGACATCAAAAACTACATCTTTCTGCACCTTGGCCTAATCCTCCTTGCACCTTGCTGTCCCGGGAGGTGGGACCATGGTGCCCAGCGCCCTGGTCCTTCAGGACCATGGCGCCTAGCGCCCTGGTCCCTCAGGACCATGGCACCCAGTGCCTTGGTCCCTGGCCCTATTTTGGGCCCGGTCCCTTGTTAGGCATTGGGTCTTCAAGTTTGCAATTTGGAAAATAATGTTCCTAGGTTGGCCTAAGGTCAGTGAAATCAGTCTCCTAACCCTAATTGACAATTATATAAACTACATTTCCCCTCCCAGAAAGGGTAGTAAGTGCAAAAGGTAGAAGCGATAAGCAAACATTCAAACATTCAAGCATTCAAGCATTCCTTCAAGCAATTGAGCATTCTAAGTCTCCATTCAAGGCTAGGTGTTGCATTCAAGACAAGGATTCAACCATTGAAGAGGAGATCACTTACAACATACAACATACAACATCATTACACCTTCACATGTAAGAATACAAACATTCTTACAACAAGGTATCAGTACTTGATTACATTACAAACATTTACATTTACAGCATTCTCATTTCTTGGTTAATTCCAAAACTGGGGTTTGACCTGAAGGAAAACCCCTCATCCCTAACCCCCCAGTCATCCTCTCTTTTTTGTGCATAGGTTGTAGGTATGCGGCTGCAATTGAAGATCTGGAATCCTTGTGCAGAGACGAACAGATCCCCCTTCGTTTCGCGGATTTTTCGGAGGACCGTGTGCACTCCGGGCACCATTGTCCCATCAACTTTCACTCAAATTTGTAGGATAGCTTCATCTCAACATTTTACTGCTAATTTCAGGTCCGTAGCTTCATCCTGTGTCCCTATCTCTGTCTGCAAGTGAATCTTTCTTACTTTACATACACCCCTAGTTCAATCCTTCCATCTACATTCTTTACAAAAGAGGGTATCCTTGATGTCTCAACCCTTGAAACTCATTTAGAATTCAATCTTGCATTGCGTGGGATTGGATCTTGTGAGTTTCAACCCCTCTTTTGAATGTAAAGTCTCTCCTAAGTGAAAACCGTCAATCCTAGTGACCTCCTTTCTCTCTCCATGGAGTGGGGGAACACCTAGGGTTCGATTTTCAGCTTTACAATACCTCCAAACCAAAATCCTAAATGCTTGAAAAACACTTCGCAGCTTCGCCTTAGAATGCCTTTGCTCAATTTCATGCTCTCTGATCGTTTGAATGCTCGGTGAGTTTGAAATGAGGGTTTCCCAGTGCTTTATAGCCAAAAAAGGTTCTTTAAACTGCATTAAATGCTCGCTGGTTAAGTGAAAACTTAACACATTCACCGGTAAAGAAGAAATTTATCTTCTCACTATCAATCAAGGGTAGAATGCATGATTTTCAACTTGCTGCAATACCCCCTAAGGATTATTTCTTAGTTAGATGAAGAATCTCCTTCCGGTGGAGGATTACTCTGTTCTACCAGTGTAGAGATAGTTTCATTAGTTCTCTGATCACTCTTCTTAATCCATTGTTTTGAAAATTCTTGCTTAACTTCATCTACCTTTTCTTTGCCCTTCAAACTAGATCCTTTGTTGTTTGCTGATGCATTATTTCTTCTACATAATTTAGCAATATGTCCAATCTTGTTACATGCATAACAAGTTACATTATTCCTCTGAATAGCCTTTCCATATCCTTGACTAATTTATGATCTGCATTGATTAGATAAATGCCCAAATCTTCCACAAACATAGCATTTGACATTCATTCTACAATTTTCTGAATTATGACCAACTTTGTTGCATTTGGAACATTGACCGATGGGTGAGTTCATATTGTGATTATTTCTAAATCTACACTGATTTTCTCTGTGACCATATTTGTTGCAATTAAAACATTTTCCATTAAATTTATAAGCATTAGGTTGTCTTACCAGTTTGTTCTGATCTTGATTATTTGTAGTACCGAAACATTCTCCATGTTCAAATCCAAGTCCATTAGTATCTTTATCAGGTTTCTTCTTTTAAGCATGTCATCAAGTTCTTCTGAACTTTTCTTGAATTTATCTTTGTGTTTAATTACAGTAGCCAACTCATTTTCCAAAATTCCAACTTGTCTCACAAGCTCAATTTTATCATGTTGCATGTGAATTAGATATGTCTTTAGCATATCATTTTCATGACCAAGTCCCAGATTTTCATTTCTAGCATCATTAAGTCTCCTAGCCAAGTCTTCTTCATTCTTCTTCCTATCTTCAATATCCTTACATAACCTCATAGTCATATCTTGCATTTCATTCTTCATGTTACTATTCTCTTGTCTCAACTTGTTTGCAATGTCTCTAAGAGTTTCTTTTTCATCATCATCATTTTGCATCTTCTCATGAAGTTCTTTTATTTTATTTTGTACTATAACAAAGTTCTCCTGAAGTCCTTTAATGAATTCCTGTGCAATCCTTAGATCATCTTCAAGTTTGATATTCTTCGATTTTTCTGCATCAAAATCTGCAAGAGCTCCTTCCAATTGTTTTCTTAAGTTCTCCATCTGTTCCAGTGTCAAAATATTCCTCAAGCTATTAGGCTTTTGAAAATAGAGGACCAAGCTCTGATACCAATTGTTAGATTCAATGAAAGTCCCAAAGACACTGAGAGGGGGGGGGGGTGAATTAGTGTCTAACCGGTTTGCAGAATATTTAAACTTATTAATAAATTTGCATCCCACAATAGTGTACCGGTAAATAAGAATTATTGCAATAAACAGAAATAATAGAGACAACATAGAAACACACCATAACACAAGATATTTAACAAGGAAACTCGGTGTGGGAAAAACCTCGGTGGGATTTGTGACCGACAATTTACTCGCTAGAAAATGAATAAATACTACTTACAATGAGGGGCCTGCACATGCAGGGAGGCTAATAGCCTAGAGCTCATTGCTCAATAAAGAGTCACACTGACTACAAAATGAATTATCAAATCTAATACAATGTACTGCTCAAAACAACATCTCTCATGCTAGGTTTAGTACCGGTTTAAGCTCAGTCAATAACCAAAACCTTTGTTGTCAACTACATCACCTTGTACAATAAAATTATCTCATCACCTACCACAATTCCTTATCTCTCTCTCTCTCTCATATCAAAATGGCTTATAAGATCTAATACATATATGAGTCTTTTACAATATACCATGTCGGCTTGCAAAAGATAATTACATTACAAAACAAGTCATATAAACAAAATTTTATCCCATGTTGGCTGGAGTGCCAGTATGCTTTGTTGCCGATGTAATTTGAATACCGGTGAAGTGTCTGCCGGTGTCGGTGTCTACTGGTGTATGAAGTTTGTGATGTCGGTGAGTTGCCAGTTGGTTGCCATTAATGACAACATCAACTATTCTCATAAGAGTGTAGAATACCAACAAAGGTAAATTGTAGTGAACCGATAGTTATCTATTGTGATAACTCTGCAGCTATTGACATGTCTAAGAATCCAGTATTTCACTCTAAGACTAAACACATATCAATACAATATAACTTTCTGAAGGGCAAGGTGGAAGAAAAGGAAGTCAAATTGGTTTGTGTGATCACTAAAGAGCAGATTGTAGATATATTCACTAAACCACAGTATAAGGAATCATTTGAGTATATGAGAGACAAGTTAGGGGTATCCACCCCTCTGACAGATTTTTAATTGATGGAGTAGACCATCAATCCGGTATGAATAATCAAGTTTATCCTTTACTCTGGGTTGATGTAGTGATGCTACTACTCAGGGGGAGTAGTCAGCTTTGAGATTCAGAGGCTTATATTCTTGCTTTGATATTTTTGTTAGATTTTTGGCATTGATTTCAAAGGGGGAGAGATAGTGATGTGAAAAATAAATTCATAACTTTACAAAGATATTATTCACAGGGGGAGAGTTATTGATATTCAGAGCTTATATGCAGGAGATTGTTGGGTGTCTTCCATAGGGGGAGACTTGTTTGGCATTTTTTGATACTTAGATGTTTTTCACATCTAGTGTTTCCATCAATGCCAAAGGGGGAGATTGTTGGCAATATGGTGGAATTGATTATGTGTTGCATTGATATTTTGTCATTGATGTCAACACTAGCTATTTTGGTTGGTTACCGGAAGACAGGTTTTGGTTACCAGTAGAAGATCTTGTGTTACCGGTAAGGGTTTAAGGTTTTACCGACAGAGCTTTCACTGAGAATCTTTGACATGATGTGCAATTGGTGTTGGTGCGGCTTCTAGATGGAATTTAGGATGTAGAAGGTGATCCTTGATTGTGCCTCAATTGATTGGAGACATTTCTTTGGTGTGGTGGACCCAGATTAGGTCTGGTACCTATCTAGGTTATGGACCGGTATCATGTTAACGTGTTCTCTACACGTTACCAGGATGATTTATGGACTGGTTATTGTTGTTTTGGTCTAAAGCCGACATGGAATATCATTGTAATATGGATGTATGTAATGATCTTATTGTAATATATTTTAGGTGGCCGACCTAATTGGTTTAGGCCTTAGGGCTTGTATAAATTGATTTAAGATCTCATTATAGATCATGGGAATGGGTATATGTGTGTCGTGGTCATGGAATGTAATATCATATGCAAACGATATTTGGTTGATCATAGGTGATCGATTTGGGTTTAAGAAAGAGGTCAAAGGCCTTCGGTATTGAGCTTAACTGAGACTATTATCAAGCATGGTAGATGCTATCTCTGGTAGTTCTTTCTTCTGGATTGTTGTCCAATTATCTTGAGGTGGTTATAACCTCTCTATAGTCAATGAGACTCTTTTTTAATGAGAAGTACGCTCTAGGCAGTGTGCCTTCTTTCATGTGCAAGCCCCTTATTGTATCACATACTTTTTGTAGAAGTATCATCTGACTGTGGGTAGGTTTCCCACCGTGGTTTTTCCCTTTACCGGGTTTTCCACATACAAATCATGGTGTTATGTGGTATGGTTGCATCGTGTTAATTCTCTATTTCATTCTTAAGTTTTATTGCTAACCGGTATTTGTTTCTTCTATTCCAATATTCAATGTTTATGTGCTCTGGTTAAAGGTTATAAAGTGGTTTGATTAATATAATTTGTTGACAACTGATTCACCCCCTCGTCTCAGTTGTCCATTGGTTATCCTAACAACATTCACCATAAGTTGATTGAGACAAACTAGCAGATTTTCAGGTAAGAGTTAGGGAATGAGTTCTAATTCAACTTGGACTCTTCTACCTCTTGATTATCTCATGGATTAGGAATTTATTGAAGACAAAGAATAATGGAGAAACTTGTAAAAACAATAAATCATTAATCATGTCATTGTGACATGTTTCTCCACATTTTTAGCTGCAATTTTATTGTAAGAGTTTGAAGAGGATTAGAACTCTCTCAACTCATTTTAGTTATATCTTTATTATCAATAATGAGTAGAATAAGTCATATTCTTGTTGCCATGAGAGAAATTACATTTTTTATAAGTTATTGAGTTTGCAATTAATGCAACTCTCAAGCCTCATTCCTAAATTTGAGATCTTGTTGAGTTGTTAGAAGCTATGTAGAGAGAGTATCCAGTTAGTGTTGAGTCTTGTTAATGGTGTCTGTGTTCAATAAAAAAGTCTCATATATGTCCATGTAATCTTTGATTTACAATAAGAATATGTTTCAAGAAATGAAGCTTGTTTATTGAAGATGGAATGCTAATGACTAAGGTTGTGGCAACTCAAGCAACGGCCAATTGAGGAACTTTGACTCCATTGTAGTTTAGTTTTGCAGTAGTTTAAATTGTTGTTTATTATGCTTTACTATTGGAAATAATTTCTGTATGATAGGTTTTGTTTTATCATATTTTATTTCATTAGTTTTAGACCAATATGCCTACAACCACTACTGTTGCAAATAAAAAGTCTACTTGAAGCCATTGTTGTGTATTTAGTGTTATTTTTGACATTTCTATGTTTTCAATTCACTTTATTATTTTGAATTTATTTTCTATATGCAATTGATCGAACAAATTAGAAGGCTTCCTTAGTTTACATACAATGTCGGCATCATTAAAGAATACACGTCCCTAGGTTGATAGGAAAATGTTTTAATAATGAGTTTGATGGCTACTAATTAGTAAGGATGCTTTATCCCTAAGTTGTGGTATTAATGCCAATTATTTAACCATTGTTAGAGCCTTACACTCTTAAAGGTGGAGCCTGAGATATTTGTTGATGATAGAAATGATGAAGGATGGATGAAAGCAATGGAAGAAGAGGGATTAGTTTGAGAAATATTAGACCTTAGAATTAGTCCCCATACCTATAGATAAGAATGTCATAGGAATAAAATGGGTGTTCCGAAACAAGTTTAACAGTCAAGGAGAAGTAATAAGGAATAAAGAAAGACTGGTGCACAAAGGTTATTCATAAGTAGAAGGGATTGATTTCAAGGAGACATTTTCTTCGGTGACAAGGATAGAGGCAATTAGAATGTTTTTTTCCTTTGAAAAACATAAGAATTTCAAGGTATATCATATGGATGTCAAGTATTCCTTCTTGAATAGTGATCTAGAGGAAGAAGTTTACATAGAGTATCCAGATGATTTTTAGTTATTAGAAAATTCAAATGTGGTGTGCACACTCGAAGGATTTGTATGATCTCAAGAAAGCCCCCAAGGATTGGTATGGAGGGTTGGATAAATATGTAGTTTAACAAGGATTAAAGAAAGGTACTTCATATAGTAATCTTTCCTTAAAGATTGAGGAAGGAAAGATTTAAATAGTTGTTGTATATGTCAATGATATTATCTTTGGTAAAGAGGATGATGTATGTAAGAAATTTGTAGAAGAAATATCAAAAGAGTTTTAGATGTCTATGATTGATGAATTAACCTTCTTTCTTGGTCTTTAAGTTGCTCACCTACATAATGGTGTCTTTATTTCCCAAGCTAAGTATGTCAAAGAGATGTTGAAGAAGTTTGATATGGAGAACTATAAACCAATGAGTACCCCCATGGCTACTAGCTATCATTTCACCAAAGATTATGAATCTCTAAGAGTTTATCAAACTCATTATAGGTGCTGATAGGTGGACTATTGTATTTGACTACTTCTAGGCCTAATATTATGCATGTGGTATGTCTGGTTGCTAGATATCAAGATAACCCTAAGCAATCTCATGAGAAGGCTATTAAAAGAATATTTAGATATTTGAAGGGGACTCCATATTATGGTATGTGGTACAAGAAGGATGATGCTTTATTCTTGAAGGCCTTTGTTGATGTTGATTAGGTTGGGTGTGTAGATGAGAGAAGAAGCACCAATGGTAGTACATTTCTATTGGGAGATAGTATTGGTCTCTTGGTTCAGTAATAAGTGGGATTTAGTATACTTATCAACTATAAAAATTGAGTATATTGTTGTAGCATATTTATGTACTCAAGTTATGTGGATGAAGAAAACATTGAAGGACATCAAGGTGGTGTTTGATAAGCTTATGCTTATCATGCATGACAATACTAGAGCTATAAACATTTCAAAGAATTTGGTGATGCATTCAAGGACTAAAGACATTTCTATCTAGTATCATTTTTGAAGAGAGAAGGTTACAAAAGAAGTCAAACTGGAGTATGTTCCCACAAAGGATCAAATTGGAGATATTTTCACTAAGGCTCATCCAAAGGATATATTTGGGTATCTCATGAAAAAACTAGGGGTTATTTCCCCTCCTCAAACTAGATACATATGTTGGTACATCTATCTAGGTGGAGATTCAAATTATATGTCATGTCCCGTCCTTGATCGTTATATATATCCTAAATGAAGCAATTATTATTATTAATTAATATAATAATTTATTACGAATGATTATTTAAAATTTATTTATTTATATTATTTGATTAATATTTATTACCAATAATATTCTTGAAATATTCAAATAAAAATAATAAAAAAATTAATATTATATTATAAACATAAATATTATTTACACATTCTTAAGTGTAAATAATTCTGATTTGTTTTTAATTATTATGCCACAAGGTGAAATACAAATCTTCATATCTATATCTCCTCATCAATGAACAATGAAATAATACAACTCTTGTATTATTCGTAAAAAGGAGCATAGCCTACAATACGTAAATAAAGCCAATACAAAGAATGACACATGACTGAGGTATATGGTCAACATCATCACTGGTGGTTAACAGTTGACAAGGATAAGCTAGTTAGGTAACTATATGAATAAGATCGCTGAATACACATTATGAAAAATGAGTCGAAGAAAAGACTCCATAAAAAGAAAAGACTTCATAAAAGGATTTTGTCGATTATCTTAAACAACCGACTATAGCATATAAAAGAACACCGATTGTTGAAGTGAATGCAAGGAAAATATATTAATAAGTGGCTATGATTATAATTAGTGATCGAGGTATATAATCAAGATGAAAGTAATTTGTTTATAACATACATATAGTAATAACAATAGATGCGATCTCTATTAAATATTTGTTTATTAATATATGTTAATGGGATTAGAATAAAAGAGCACCTCTCCTTGAATAAATGCCTCCCACCATAAAGTCGTCTCTCTCCAAAAAGGGATGTAACGATATAAAGGGAGAATAAGGAGTGTGAGTTCAGGGGGAAGATTTACGAAACTGGTTATTACTAAGTTGAGGATTAGTATCATCTGCCCTCTTTAATTCTTATTATCAATAATTACATACAACTAAAAATATGAAATATATAAATATTTAAGGAGAAGAGAGGAACATTATTGGACAATATCTATCAAATTAGATTAGGTCAGAACTGTTATTAATTTACAGACAGTAACATCCCTGTTCTGGGTGGTATGCACGAAGGATGTGTTTAGTAAGTATGCTAAATATATGAGGCCCATGAAACCCGCTAATGTTCATATGCAGAATTTAAATAGTAACATAAACTGCAATCTGTATACATAATTTCATAATAGTGGCAGACCAGATCTAACAAGATCTGTCTGCCATTACTAACCACTTAATATATTAATAACTAGTATTTACAATCAGGGGGAGTACTAATAGTTTATAGAATTGGTAATTAGTAAATATATAAATTAGAGGTAACATTATTGAATTCATTTAGTTATTTATGTATATATATGTATATATACTCAAATCAGAATAAGGAATAATAAAAGGGTTATAAATATGGATATTGATATAATAATAGATATTAATATAATATTTATAATTAATATAATATGTTTTAGAAGCTATTCTACAGTAATACATGATAATTCATATAACCAACAATTAATTAATAAGTAAATAATTTATAAATGAATTAGAATAAGACTAATTATCTAGTATGGTAAATTAGCAAGTACTTGATAGATTAAAGAGAAATAAATGATTAAATGATGTTAATATATATTTAATATATTAAATGATGAAGAAATGAGTTATTAAAAGGTTATACGAATAACAATAATTTGGTTATGTGATGGAGGCTAGTGGGAGGAAATTCCCTTAGCCTAATGTAGGGATTATGATAATCCCTGGTAGGCAGTATATACTGAATATCTATATGCATATATGTATGGCTTGGTTGACAAGTTCATCCAAGAAGAGACGGATTTGGCCAGTCCTCTCTGGTAGACTTGGATGATGAGATGCATCATCCAAGGCAAGGAATTGATCATATATGATGGTCTTCCTTGGTATGGCTTGGGTGTAAGAAATTACATCCAAGATAGGAATCGATTAACCTTCGATTTCCTGGATGGCTTGGGTGTAAGAAATTACACCCAAGACTGGAATCAAACTAACCTTCAATTTCTTGGATGGCTTGGGTGTAAGAAATTACATCCAAGATAGGAATCGAATTAACCTTCAATTTCCTGATATGGCTTGGAACCAAGATGGGTTCCAAGAAGGTGAGCTCCACAGTCGCCTAAGGACATGTCCCAGTGCTGCACTCGTATCCTTTTTAAAAATTGAAATTAGTGTTAATTAAGTAATTGAACTTTAATTGCAAATTAGATTAGTTATGTATATATTTTTGTTGTGTTCTAACAATCTATTTTGCAGGATAATGATCTCTAACTAGTAGGGACATTACATTATACCTCATCTCCTAGACTGATGTTATTTTCTCCTTAAGGGAGTAGGATGTTGTTTGGTTGCTACTCTCAAGGGGAGAAGGAAGTTGTTGTTTATAGTAAGAAAGAGAGAAATGTAGAATTAATAAATAAAATTTAGGTGCATTATTTGTTGTATGTTCTCTGACCTTTGTCCTTGATGTCAAAGGGGTAGAGAAAGTGTTGTGTTGTAAGGGGAGAGAAACTATTTTATTGTGTTGTTAGAAGTATTACCATAAATGAAAACATGGGTTATTGTTGGGAATTGTTGTCATTAATGACTTGGTGTTGTCATTGATGTCAACCCCCAACTTGTGTGTTGAGATATACTCAGTATTGAGGTGTGCATTGGAGATTGTTGTTGACTCTTTAATGATGTAAGTATATGTTGTGATGCTATGTCTAATGGAGATTGTTGGTTATTGTTGTCATGATAATTAACTAGATTTGTGTTGAAAAGGTTGTTGGAGATTCAAGATGAATGAGTAGATAAGCTCCCTGTTGTGGATCTCCTATTGGCAAGAGACACTATATCAGTTGAGTTAAGTGCATGAGGAATGTTTTGGGGTTGTCATTGATGGAAAATCAGAGCAAAAATCACATCTGGTATATGCAGAATTGCTCTACCAAAAGTTTGATATCCATTTTTCTTAAGTCTAGAAGGTGGAATACAGTATGTGACAGAGTATGAGTACATTGAGAATAAATGAATTTTGGTTGCATAGTTTTGGTTGTGGTGGAAGAGTTAGCTGATTGGATGTTCGAGAGAACCTAATTCACAATCCTAGCCTCCGGTATTGATTTTCGTGCAAGATTGAAGATCTGGTATCCGATATTTCAGGAAGAACATGGTCATTTTGGTGTAGCATGTTATGTAGAATCTTTGGGATGATTTCAGTGATTGGTTTTGAGTTTGAAGTGATTGAGCTGACTTGTGTAAAGCATATTATCAATTTTTTAATTTTCGCATATGGATTTGTAATTAGATTGAGATGACTTATTGTTACATGTTTCATGCTATGTGCTATACAATTTTTAGGCCGACATGGAATTGATTTAATCTGATGATGCAGATATATAAGACCAATTCATTTGAGAATTTTGTGGATAGATGTGAGTGTGCAAAGATTGTATGAGCATTGGTGCTCAGTTTCACATGTGCTATCTTTGATTTAGTGCTTTGGTATATGACAGAGTAGATTAGAATAGAGCAATGAGACAAAATAGTGGAAGAAGACCTTTGTGATTAATTAGAACTGCATTTTGGCATTTGGAGATGCTACTCATTAGTTTAGATATTCCTGTTGTCATTGTAAATCAGTTGGTTGTAGCCCTCTTTTGTAATTGAGCAGTGAGCTTTAGGCAGTGTGCCTGAATGCATGTGCATTCCCCTTTTGTAATATATTATACTCCCAATCATAGTATTATAATATTGTGGGTCTCAATCCCACCATGGTTTTTTCATTTCTGGGTTTCCATGTAAAAATCTTGGTGTTATGGTTTTGTACTTGTTTGCATTTAGTTTTTGCACTTTTCTTTTGTCCTCATTTGCATCTGGTGGTTTAAGAATAAGTTTAAGAAAGTTGTTAATTGTGGAACACTGATTCACCCCCCTCTTAGTATTCATTGATTCCAACAATTGGTATCAAATCCTAGTTCCTCTGAGGAAGCCTAATAGCTTGAGGAAGATCCGAGAGAGTGAATCAATGGACTCTGGTTTGCAAAAGAAACTTATTGTAGCACTTGAAGACCTATATGCAATAAGGAAAGAAGCAAGTAGCCTGAGAAGAAATATGAGTTATGCTGAAAATTTCATTGTCATTGAAAGAACAAGTGAGCACATCCAGAGAGAAGAGAAAGGAGTTGATGGAAAAAATCAAGGAGAAAGAAGAGAAAAGCATTGATGATCAAATTCTGAAAGACAAGATAGATGAATGTGAAAAACTTGCCAGAGATAATACAGTCCTCAAGAATGAAATGCAATCCATTGTGATGAAGCTGACAAAGAAGATTGAAGACATGAAGAAGAATGAAGAAAGTATGACTCAGTCCTTGAGGGATAGAACCGATGAATGTTGCAGATTGAATCATGAAAATGACCTACTGAAGCCTAAATTGATACATTCCAAGAATAATGAGCAAGAGTTTGAGAGATAGATTATAATTATGAGAGATGAACTTACCACTGCTAATGAGTACAAAGAAAAATTCAATGCTAGCTTTGTTAAGCTGGATGAGATGCTACAAAGTCATAAGAATAAAGGTGATATGGGAGGACTTGGATTTGAGAAAGGAGAAAGCTCCAGATCTGGTCAAAGTAATCATCACAAAAATAAGAGATATTTGATAAGACAACCTAATGCTTATAAATTTAATGATAAATGTTTTGTTTGTAATAAATTTGGTCATATAGATAGTCAATGAAGAAATAAAGCTCATCAAAATATTTCATCATTCTCAAGACAATGTTTCAATAACAATAAATATGGTCATAAGTCAGTTGAATGAAAAAGTATGGTAAATAGGAGAAATGTGAGATGATATGCTTGTGAAATATTTGGAGATATTGCTAACCAATGCAGATCAAGGGAAAATCAAGGTAATTTCATGCCTAGTCAGAGAAACAACATTGTTTGCTATTCTTGCAACAAATCTTGTCACATTACAAAATTTTGTAGAAGCAGGAATATGAGCAAGAATGCTCTAGTAGACAAGAACAAAGAAGATGAAAAGGGAAAAGTGAAGGTTGAAGAGATCAAAGAGAAAAAAAATAAGATGTGGGTAAAGAAAGATGATTCAAATGTAGAAAATGGGCCGACACTTGATTCTGGTGTTAGATCCTCATCCGCTAACTAAGGCATTTGGCCTTAGGGGGAAGCATTTCATGCAGATCCTTAAAACCCCCCGTTCTGAGATCTATAACTAGCTGCAAAAGGTTGCAGATGTTTGTAGATGGTTGTACAAATGATCTTGAGAGAAATCCGGAAGATTTCATGTCAATTTGATGCTTCGATACAACATACATGAGAAACAGAGCATCTAGGAGAACTTTAGGGTTGAGCATTTATTACCCCTTAAAGTTAGTTATTCAAAGGATGAAAAGGGACTTTAACATTCATTTCTCACACTGCATTCAAAGTGAGAGAGAAGAAGAGAGTGACAAAGAAGATTGTGCAACTAAACCAAAGCTTGTGAAGATTCAGTGAAGATTTCTTGCATTCGGTTGAAGTCAAAAAGGTATTTTTTGAGTTTGAGCTATTTACTCATAGCTTAGAATTCGATAATGGCATCATCTAGTTCTGGTGTGGTGAATCTATTGGTTGTTGAGATAATTAATCTAGGGAAAGGCCAAAATTCAAGAAACATCCATACAAATTGATGGAAGATGATCCAAATGGAGCATTTTCATATGTTTTGTATGGGGTTTTGCATGTTCAAGATATTAGGGCATATTCTATTGCAATATTGAGGATCTTGAGAATGCTGAAATGCTATCACTATACACCAAGCACATGATAGATGGTATGGGCAACCTAAAACCAGATTTCAAGTCTCTATAGGATAAGGGCTTCATTCAGTTTTTGAACTTTCTGGTTTTTGATGAACGTGAATGGGTTAGATACATTTTGAGAAGGGTCCATGATGAATTTATATGGCTTGACAAACCATACAAGATCACCAAGAGTGCAATCCAAGCGGTGACATGTCTAAATGCAACTGGTGAAGTTCCTAGTCCGAGAAATGTGAAGAACACGACAATGACAGAGGTAACCGGTTCCCAACATGATAGCATATCTATGACAATAAGTGAAATTATTGAATATGATGTCAGATTCACCTCCATGGTGACATGGTATAAGGTATATCAATCTAGCAGAGAAAACTCAGTCTCTAGTATGACAATATATGAAGCTTATCAAATTCTTGAGGATAAGTTTTATGACCTATGTGGAGTACTTTTGAGTGAGATTATGAGAAATATGAAGAAGATAAAGTAGGATAACAAGCATGTCTTTAAGTCAGGTACCTTGATTATCTATCTAGCCTTCTATTTCATGAAGGAGTTCCCCGGTATAGGCAAAATTCAATGGGCATATGATAAACTGGTGGTGATGTAGATCAAGGTAGCCTTACATGTATTAGGAGATACTCAAGCACAAAAACCTATCCTATGGGGTTACTTCAAATATTTCCAAGACATGATGCAAAGAAGGGAAAGGATCCTGAAGGAGATTTTAGAAAAATATGAGGACACCATATACTATATGATAAAAATTGACCAATGTTTAATGGAAGTTGTAGAACCAAGAATAGTGTGGATCATGCCCATGGGGTATGAAGTTGATGCAAAAACTCTTGATGTGTATGATCAACATATTTTGAGCAATCTAATGGATGAAAAACAATAGAGATTTGGCACTTACAAAGAGAAAAGTTTAAGTTTGCAATCCCAATTTACCAAGCCCGACATGCAAAAGAGAGTGAGAAAACAAGTAGAACAACTTGCTAAAGGTATGGGCATTACAAAGGAAGCAGTCCACAAAGCCCAAGAGAAGAACATCTTGAAAGAGGAGGACATGGTAAAACCCAAGAAGGCCAAACTGACCTCTACTCCTCCTAAGACAAGACAAACCAAGTCAACACCTTCTTCCAGTGCTCAAAAGCTTGTTCCTCTACCAAAGCCCCAAGCCAAATCATCCGATGGAGTACAGAAGAGGAAGAAAGGGAATCCTGGGAGAGTCTATGTGCTAGCTACTATTGAAGAAGAGGCCGAGTCTGATGAAGCAGTGAGGGAATTGAAGAAGACTACTACCTCTTCCAGGGTAGTCAAGAAGCCACCATCTGGTGAAGGTCAGCCAAGCAAGAAGCAAACACTTGGAGCTGAGCAATTCAGAAGACCTCGTCCTAGCAATAAGCCCAAGTGCAAGCTTGATGAAGCTTTGAAGTCTAGAAATCTTGAAGGTAACTATACTATTATGCCCCCCATTTCATTAAGTCAGATAATTGATTCAGTACTGAAGGAAGGAAATTTGAAGCATGTGTCAAAATGGTATGAGAATTATGATGAAAATGATAAAAGAATCTTAGACAATTCAAATAACCAGAAGACAACTGAGAGGGGGAGGTGAATCAATTGTCTCTAGATTACCAAAACCTTAAGCAATTAAAAATTTAATTCCAGAACCCAATAGATAATTACCGGAATGCATAAACCAAATATCGAAATAGCAGATAAACCAATTAAGCATACACAACAATCAGAGAATAAATACCATCCACATGACACCAAGATTTATACGTGGAAAACCTAGTAAAGGGAAAAACCAGGTGGGAAGCCTACCCACAGTCAGATAATACTTCTATAGTAAGTATGTGAATTATAATTGAGGTGCCTGCACTTTTAGGAAGGCCAACAACCTAGAGCACACTACTCATCACAAAAGGAGTCTCACTGACTACATAAAAACCCAGACTACAATCCAGAGGAAAGAACGAACTGCAAAGATATAATCTCCTATGCCTGAGTACAGTTCTAGTTAAGCTCCACATCGGAGGACTAACTCCTCTTACATAAACCCAAATCAATCACCAATGATCGACCAAATTCTCTTCCTAAATAATTATTACATTATTCGCTCATTACATATCCATATCCCATACCTATATGATCTACAATGAGATCTTACATCATATATATACAAACCCTCAACCATAAATAATAAGGTCAGCCACCAAACAATAAAAAAATTACATAATTACAAAACATGTCAGCCTTAGACCAAACAAATAATATCCAACCCATAAGACATCCCAGAAATGCATCGAAAGGTCCAATCCACACATTACATTAAGCTGTTCCATAACCTAGACAATACCGGGACCCAATATAGGTCCACACACACCAAAGCAATAATCCCAATCAACCAAGTCTCAAACATGATCACCATCAGCATCCTGAATCTCCTCTAGAAGCCGTACCAATACCACTTATGCATATCATCAAAGATCTTCAACAAAGCTATGCCGGTGAAACCCTCACCGGAACAACAAATTGACCAAGCTTACTAGCAAGTAGGATAGCATCTGATCACTAGATCAAAACCAACTGACTGAACATGAGCATGAATAAGCCAATTCCATAACCCAAACATACCGGAGCATACCAGATCACGATGATCCAATCCAATCCAAAAACCAAACAACCTACTGGGACCAAAATGATACTGGTAAAGCAACCAAAACAACTAGTGTTGACATCAATGACAAAACATCAATGCAACGCATAATCAATTCCTCCAAATAGCCAACAATCTCCCCTTCAGCATTGATGGCAACACTAGATGTGAAAAACATCCAAGTGCCAAGAAATGCCAAACAAGTCTCCCCCAATGGAAGAAAACCAACAATCTCCCATACCAAGATATAGCAATGAAGTTTTGAAACAAAGAGCAAACTCCCCCTATGAATGATATCTCTGAAAAAGCTTTATTTTTCACATATATCTCTCCCCCTTTGACATCAATGCAAGAAATTTGACATAAATATCAAAGCAAAAACAAAAACCACTGAATCACTACGATAACTACTCCCCCTGAGTATTAGCATCCCCACATCAATAAAAATGAATGATATCTCTGATAATGCATACTAGACTGATGCCAAATAACATCAATTAGTTCTTTGCTGGAGGGGCAAAAACCCCTAATCTATTTCTCAGGTACTCAAATGATTCTTGAGGCAAAGTTTTAGTGAAAATATTCACAATCTACTTTTGAGTGTTCACATAAACTAGTCTAACTTCATTTTCTTCCACCTTCTCCTTCAAAAAGTTATACTTGATAGATATGTGCTTTGTTTTAGAGTGAAATACTAGATTCTTTGATATGTCAATAGCAGCAGGGTTATCACAATGAATAACTACCGGTCCAATGCAATACAATTTAATGTCCTTCAACATTTGCTTCATCCATAGAACTTGTGTACAGTTAGTAGCAACAACAACATACTCAGCTTCAATAGTAGACAAAGAAGTACATAATTGTTTCTTGTTGATCCATGAAACCAACTTCTTTCCATGAAAGAAATCTCCACTGGAAGTGTTAGGACCCAGGAGGGAATTGAGAGGGGGGGGTGAATCAGTTGTCAATTAATTTCAACCCAAATATAACTTATTCAAACTTGATGCATAAGACCGGTAAACCAAACTTAATGCCAGTTGACAGATTAACAATTAGTATTAATACCGGTGAAGTTTAATGTATAAAACAGAAAGAGAAACAACATCCACAACACATAACACAAAGATTTATATGTGGAAACCCCATAAGGGGAAAAACCATGGTGGGAAACCTTACCCACAATCAGATGATACTACTGTAGATAGTATGTGTATACAAATAGGGTCTGCACATGCAGAAAGGCCAACTGCCTAAAGTTCACTGCTCAATCAAAAAAATAGGAGTCACATTGACTACAATTGGATGGTTAAATCCAATGATAATGTACTGCTCAAAGTAGCATCTTCAATGCTAGATTCAATACTGGTTAAGCTCTGATAATCACCTTTGAACCTTCCTTGAACCTTCTCTATGGTTTTCTCATATGATCTTCAATATTTGCACATACCATGTTACAATACCATAACCTTACTTACAATATACCACTCTTCTCTCCATCTCACAAATGAGATCTTACATAAATACCAAAACCTAAGACCAAATGTGTAGGTCAACTTACTAAGAATATTACAATAAAATTAATTACAAATAAGTCAAGATGCATTGCGTCATGTTGGCTATTTACAACAATATCCAATTAATAAATCATCTTCATAATGTGTTGTGCTGATCTGGAATAGATAATGCATACTGGTTCATAACCTAGTCCAATTTTCCGGTAACAACAAATATGTCAACCTGATTAGACCATTTACCAAAATACCAAAACCAAGTATCCAAACCATGTCTTCAACATAACAAAGTGATCTCCAGATGATAACAAGTCATCCTTAGTGCCAATGAACAATATAACATGTCGGTGAACAATATACTGGTGATTGTGCATAAGTCATTGAACATGCTAGTGAACACAATGTGCCGGTTCAACATAACCAAAGATCTCCAAAAGGATAAGTGTTGACATCAATGACAAAACTAATGGAACACATCCATAATATCAACAATCTCCCCCTTTGGCATTGATGGCAACACAAGATGAAAAAAATTCTAAGTGCCAAAAACATAGTGCCAAAAACCAAAAACCAACAATCTCCAACATAGATTAATACAAAGAGTATATATCTCTCCCCCAATGAATAATATTTCCCCCAAAGGATAATGTTTCCTAAATACAAAATTTTCCCATGGATATCTCTCCCCCTTTGACATCAAATGCCAAAGCAATACAAATACCAGAACATACAATCAACTCATAAAACCAATTACAATAACCAGTTGTTTTAACCAACTACTCCCCTTGAGAAGTAGCTCTCCTCCATCAAAGCCGGAAAAAGGTTTCTCTGTTAATTCTGCCAGTTTGATGCCAATCATCAATTGTCTAAATCTCTACCGGTGAGGGTATTACCCCAAGCTTCTCTCTGAGATATTCAAAAGTTTCCTTAGGCAAAGGTTTAGTAAAGATATCTACAATCTGCTCTTTTGTATTCACATAAACCAATCTCACTTCTTTTGCTTCAACATTCTCTTTCAGAAAATGATATTTGATAGAAACATGTTTAGTCTTAGAGTGAAATACTAGATTCTTTGATATATCAATTGTTGCTGAATTATCACAATAAATGATTATAGGTTCTTTGCATTTTACCTTGATGTCCTTCAACATTTGCTTAATCCGTAATACTTGAGTACAATTAGTTGCTGCTGCAACATATTCTAATTCTGCTGTTGATAGTGATGTACAACTCTATTTCTTGCTCAACAATTAAATCAATCTACTACCAAGAAAGAATGCTCTGCCAGTGGTGCTCTTTCTATCATCTACATCTCCTGCCCAATTTGTATCATTGTATGCACATAATTCAAAATTTTCATCTTTAGGATACCATAAACCAAGACTTGTTGTGCCTTGTAGATACTGGAAAATCCTTTTTACTATTGATTCATGATTTTATTTAGGATTACTCTAAAATCTTGAAACAAGACATATTGCATTCATTATATCAGGTCTTGTTTGTGTCAAATACAGTAAACCTCCAATCATAGATTTATATCTTGTCGGATTAACAGGAGCTAAATCATCCTTCAATGTCAATTTATCAGTTGTAGTCATAGGAGTACCTACCAGTTTGGAATTTTCCATACCAAATTTCTTCTATAGTTCCTTCAAGTATTTTGTTTGTCATATGAATATACCTTTATCAGTCTATGAAATCTGCAATCCTTAAAATAATTTTATCTCCCCAATCATAGACATTTCAAATTCTTCCTGCATCTTATTAGCAAAGTCTTTACATAATCCTTCTTCTCCTCCAAAAATGATATCATCAACAAATCAATAACCAAGATGTCATCATTTGTCACTTTGAAATATAAGTTGCTATCAACATTACCTTTAGTGTAACCAAGCTTCAAGAGATATTTGTCTAATCTAGCATACCAAGCGCTGGGAGCTTCCTTCAATCCAAACAAAGCTTTCCTTAATCTATAAACCATATCTTCATTATGTGTCAATGAATATCCATTAGGCTGTTCAATGTAAACTTCCTCTTCAAGATCACCATTCATAAATGCACATTTTACATCCATCTGATATACTTTGTAGTTCTTGTGAGCTGCAAATGCAAGAAATAATCTGATTGCCTCAATTCTAGCTACCGATGCAAAGGTTTCATTATAATCAATTCTCTCATTCTGTGAATATCTTCTACACACTAATCTTTCTTTGTTTCTGATTACCTTACCATCTTCATTAAGTTTATTTCAGAATACCCATTTAGTTCCAATTTCATTTTTGTCTTTAGGTCGGGGAACTAATGTCCATGTATTATTCTTTTCAATTTGTTCTAATTAATCTTCCATTTCTTTAATCCAATGTTTATCTTCACATGCCTAAATAACAGATGTCGGTTCAATTTGAGAAATTAAACATACCTCTTCATTTTCTAGTCTTCCTCTTGTCATAACACCTTGATACTTATTCCCAATTATCTGACTTTCAGAGTGATTCAGTCTTACATACCTGGGTGTGTTCACTTGTTGTTGTTCTTCAGTCACTGTGGAATTCTCTGATGATGCCGGTGTGACTGGATCCACATTGTGTACCGGTGCACTCTGTATAGGTTCATTTATGATCATCTCAACTGCCGGTTTAGAATCTATAGACCTCGAATTTCCTCTAAAGTGTTCATCTATCTTCACATTAGCACTCTCAATGATTTTTTGCAATCTTTTATTAAAACATCTATATGCCTTGCTCTTAGATGAATAACCAAGAAATATTCCTTCATCACTTCTAGGATCAAATTTACCAACATACACATCTCTCCTAATATAACATTTGCTTCCAAATATTCTGAAGTATTTAAGAGTAGGAGTATTACCAAACCATAGTTCATAAGGGGTCTTACTGGTTTCACATTTGATGTGAACTCTTTTAAAAGTGTAAATCACCGTATTCACTGCTTCTCTCCAATACACATGAGGTAGATTTGCTTCTAATATCATGCTTCTAGCTGCATCCATAATAGTTCTATTCTTCCTTTCCACAATTCCATTTTGCTGAGGTGTCTGGGGTGCTGATAGTTGTCTTCTGATTCCATTCACTTCACAAAATGTATTAAACTCCTTAGATGTAAATTCTCCTCCTTGATTTGATCTTAAACATTTGATTTTCTTACCAGTTTCATTCTCTACCATTGCTTTGAACAATTTGAATTTTCCAAAAGCTTCTAATTTCTCCCTCAGAAAAATAACCCAACACATCATATAATAATCATCAATAATTAGCATAAAGTATCTATCTCCCTGTAGACTTCTTGTTCTTACCAGACCACACAAGTCATTATGAAGTAAATCAAGAACATTATTGGATTTCTCATAAATACTCTTAAAAGTTGTTCTAACTTGCTTTCGCATGTGAAATTCCTTACATACCGGGTTATGAGGTTTCACAATCTTAGGTAAATCCCTTACTGCCTTAGTTGAACTAATCTTTACAATGCAATCAAAATTGAGATGACAAAGTCTGTTATGCCATAACCAATTTCATCAATATGTGCAATCAAGCATGTCTTTTCACTATTATTCAAATGAAAGATATTACCTATAGTCTGATTACCGGTTGCAATCTCCACTCTAGTTCTATTCATGATTTTGCATTTACCATTCTTGTATTGTAACTGAAAAGCCTTTTCAACTAATTGACCAACACTCAAAAGATTATGCTTCAAACCTTCAACATAATAATGTTGTTAGTATTGTGCTTAGCATTAAAAGACATTGTGCCTTTTCCTTTGATCAAATAAGCTTTATCATCCCCAAATCTTACTAGACCTCCACTATATTCCTAAAAAGATAAGAATTTACTTTTATTACCAGTCATATGATGTGAACATCCAGAATATAATCCATTCATATTTTTCTTCAATTTTAGCTGCCAGGGCCTACTCTACCGGTTGAACAGTAGGTGCCAGTTGATCTTCTTTTATTGCAACAAAAGCCCATCCATTGTCTTCCAGTTCTTCATTAGAATCATCAGTATAGTGACATGATTTGTCTCTGTTCTTCTTAAATCTGTATCTCTGATATTCAAGGTTAGGCTTATATATCCTTTTAGCTTCTTCTCTCAATCTTGCATGTCTATCAGGACATCTAGATGCCATATGACCAACTTTATTGTAGTTAAAACATTTAAATGGTGCTTTACCTTCATACTTACTTCCAATAGGACCTTTAGGCATTTTCCTTGCAAATAGTGCCTCAAGTTCTTCCAATTCTTCATTTTCCTTTTTGATATCTTCAAGTTCTTTTGCATAAAGTTCTTTCCAATTAGACTTCTCAGATGATGATGATGCTTTGAAGGCCAAATCTATTTTAATTGTAGCAACAAGACCAAATTCCTCAAGCTCAAATGCTGAAAGTTTTCCAACCAAGGTATCTCTAGATACTGATGTATTAGCTATTGTTCTCAACTCATTAATAGCAGTTACTTTCATTTTGTATGCCGGTGGCAAAGCTCTTAAAACTTTATAAATGATTTCATCTTCACTTAAGGATCCTCCACAACATTGTATTCCCAAAATAATTTCATTTACTCTTTTCCATAAAAGAAGAAATTCTTTCATCTTCTTCCATTTTCAAATTTTCATACCTGACCCGGAAGCATTCCAGTTTTACAATTTTGACAATGGTATCACCTTCATTCAGTGTCTCGAATTTATCCCAAATAGCTTTAGCAGTAGATCAGTCTAATAATCCCATGATTTGTTGATCTAATAATGTGCTCAAAAGTTCTTCTCTTACTTTGCAATCATTTTCTTGATCTTTACGCAATGTTGGTGGATTAGGTTGATTCGGTGTAGGACCAACATAGCCATTCTTTGTAATATCTCATATGAATTTTCCAATGTAATTCAGATGACTCTCCATTTTGATCTTCCATATACCATAGTTAGTTCCATGAAGTTTTCGACTATCCTTCCTGAAAACGTTTGTTTCCATAGGATCTCCTCAAGCTATTAAACTTATGCAAAAAGAGGACTTTAGCTCTGATACCAATTGTTAGGACCTGAGAGGCAAATGAGAGGGGGGGGGGTGAATTAGTTGTCAATTAATTTCAACCCAAATATAACTTAATCAAACTTGATGGATAATACCGATAAACCAAACTTAATGTCGATTGACATATTAGTAGTTAGTATTAAGACCAGTGAAGCTTAATGCATAAAACAAAAAGAGAAACAACATCCACAACATATAACACAAATATTTGTTCGTGGAAACCCTATAAGGGGAAAAACCACGGTGGGAAACCTTACCCACAATAAGATGATACTACTGCAGATAGTATGTGTATACAAATGGGGCCCACACATGCAGAAAGGCCAACCGCCTAGAGCTCAGTGCTCAATCACAAAAATAGGAGTCACATTGACTACAATTGGATGGTTAAATCCAATGATAGTGTACTACTCAAAGTAGCATCTTCAATGCTGGATTTAGTACCGGTTAAGCTCTGATAATCACCTTCAAACCTTCCTTGAACCTTCTCTATGGTCTGCTCATATGATCTTCAATATTAGCACATACCATGTTACAATACCATAACCTTAATTACAATATACCTCTCTTCTCTCCATCTCAGAAATGAGATCCTGCATAAATACCAAAACCTAAGACCAAATGTGTAGGTTGGCTTTGGAGTACCCCTCCTCGATCAACCTCTTTTTGTATGTTTTGATTGACTTCAGTGACTGTTAAGTGGAATATTATTGTATATTGATTTAGATTATATGTGATGTTATTTCATGCTTTATCTGGATGTATGGTGTATGCTTTTATGCAGTATTTCAGTGCTTATGTTTAATGTTATTTTATGGATCATTATCATGGACTAACACTTTTACCTTATATTGCGATGCATTATTTATATGTTGTGTGTTTGCAAGTGTATTGGGATGCGAGGGGATGATTTTCCTTCACTCTCCAATTAGATAAGGAATGTCATGATTCTTCTTCATCGGTGTGCGTGTCATGTTTGTATATATATGAATATTTGTCTATATGCACGTATGGATTCTTTTGGTGCAGGACATTGCAGGTACTAGTATCGAGTAGGTATAGGGTATCGACTCCACCTGGTTTCACAAGTTTGAGCATGCCTTATATGTCCGATGGGAGTGGAGGAGATAGTTGTTGTACCCTAACTTGACCCATAGTTACACTTGTGTGAGTGTTGTCAGTCGGTTGTCTTTCCCATCTAGTTGGTATGCGAGTCATAGTGCTTTGGTTTGGTCATTTGTGAGTCATCATTTGATCATCCTTTGTTTTGCGTGCTTCCATTTATTTAAATGGTTATTTAATTAAATGGATGATGCTATCTCATGTTGGTGTAATTAGTTAATTATTATACTCTGTGATTATTGATTTATTAATTAATGATTTGTTAGATTAAATGGTTAAATGGCTTATTTCATTGTGTAAAGTTGCATTAATATATTTTGTGGAAGGAAATAAATAATTGCCTAGCCATTTAAATGATATATGCTTATGTTGAAAGAAAGTATTTTGGAAAATAGAAAATAAAAATAAAAAGTTTTTCTTTTTACCTTTCCATTTTAACTTTTTCATTTTAATTGTTGGAAAAGAATTTTTTTTGGAAAAAGCAAAAATCTGATTGCTTTTTACTTTTTAAAATATTTAAATCTGATTGGATGGAACAACTTTCAACCTAGAAAGTTTAGTTTAAAAACATATTTTTCATTCTATTCCTAAAATTCACGGGAAGGAGAAGAGGGGAATTTTTAGAGAGAAATTCTGGAAAACTTCCTGGAGGAGCTGGAAATTCGACCTGGTTTGGAAGACTGTAAATTCTTCATCTCTTTGCTTGCTATTGCTTCAAGGTTGGAGGATGTCTTCTTGTTTTGAAATTTAATTTTTGAATATTTCAATTTCTTCCCGTGTGTTTAAAAATGCAAATCTGCCTGTAGATTTTTGTGGAATGTTTGGATTGGAATAAGGGATGCCTGTTATTGTTGATTTTGTGAAGCTCTTATCATATGTTTCCATAAAAGAAAGAAATGGTTCATTTCTCTATTTGCTGTTTGTTATTTGTTCATGGAAATGAACTTCTGGAAATACCTCTTCTATTTGGAATGAATGAACTAGATTTAGCTTGCTGTGTGCTTTCTAGTATCTAGTTGCCCAAGATTTGGGGTTCTTGTGGGGTTTTATTTCATCATTTACCTTGCTAGTAAATATCCATTTGGAATTTGGATTTGGCACTGTGTATGTGTGTTCCCGTGAAATAATCCAGGAATGAATCATTTTCATGTTTAAATGATTTTGGGCGTATGGATTTTTAATGTTTTGGTTGGCATGTATTTTATTTTCTTATCATTGACCTTACCATACCCCGTGGTGGGCTAGTCCCACCACGTGGGTCGGTAGTGTTTGCTGCCCACAGGTAGCAGTGCTACCGGTTGACAGTACTACTACGCGGTAGGAGTACTACCAGCCAGTAGGACTGTTACCATTCGGTAGTGGCACTACCGGTCGACATCAGTACTACCGATAGGTAGTTCCTGCGGCCTAGGCAGTGGCACTATTGTGGGTTGGTCTCGACCCCCACGTAACCTTGTACCCTTACCAATACAAACCGGTTTATGCAATGAAGTTAATTTGTATAAAATGGAATATATTTTGTGAAGTGGTTTTAATGTTAATTGAAAATGGTGATTTTCCATGTGATTTTTATTATGTAGTTTAGTAACTTTATCTATGGAAATCAAGGCATGAATTAGGGATTCAAATTGGTTAATTTGGATGTATTATGGAAATAAATTAAATGCCTGTGAGAATTCATGTTTTTATTCGGTTGAGTATTTGATGTGAATTTTATCCTTGATGGATTATTGATTTGGAAATTGAATGGATGTGAATGGTAAAAGAGTGTTTTATTTAATTTTCAATCAATAAAATTGAAAGTGCTTATGATGCCGATTTTCTCAAAGATGTTAGGCCCAATATGGAAAGCTAATGTACTGAGAGGGGAGGGGTGAATTAGTACTCCAAAACTTTTCTTTAATAATAACCTTACTATTATGCATAAACAGAATAGTGCAGTAACATAAAATAAAGTTAAAACAAACAGATAACAATCATACATGATTCACTCCATAACACATATATTTTGGTCATGCAGAAACTCTTGGTTAGAGAGAAAAACTGCGGTGGGGATGGCACCCACAACTTCACTGCTGCAATAATAAAGATTGCTCGGTTAGAGCTACATTTAGCTATTTTTGATAGCTTACCCTGTTAGGAGTAACAAGATCTATTAGATCTACCTTACTAAAGGATTTCACAACACTATATAAATGCTGCACCTGGTTAGAGGATTTACAATTTATAGACTTGGTTAGAGTCTTTTACCTTGTTAAAGGTATCTCTTACAACTTCAAAATATTACAATAGAGTCATTACAAATATCTGCAACTTTACATCTGAAATGTTATAGTAGATTCTATGTGCTCAGAATAAGATTACCTAGCTTGTAGCATACCTCGGTAACCCATATTGTAACTCGGTAAACCCTTCTGTTTACTCTGTTCTTTGACTATTCACTGATAACCTTCTCGGTGACCTCTCTATGTCTCTGTAACAGTCTTCCTTCATGCATACACACACATACACTCATACACATTCATGCATACTCATTTCTCTCTTCCCATGTTTTATAAATAGATCTCTTATAGTGGTGATCTAATTCATTGCTTCGATCTTACAAAAAGATTCCTCGAATGAATAACTAAAAAAAATATTTCATTGGTTAGATTGACCTTGCAATCAAACATAATCTTCTAGTGCAATTTCCAATGTAAAAACGGTTAGGTGTGCCTCGATCTTGTAACACGTTTTCATGTGCATGTCCAGGTTCAATGTATCTGGTAAAACGTTTCACTCGGTGAATATCAACTCGGTGAGTTATCTTTACTACTCGGTAGCCATGAAACAATACTCGGTAAATGGTGAATACTGCGTTCTGTGACTGCTTTCTTCTACAACAGACTAGACTGTTCATACCGACTTCTCTGTGTGCACTGACTACATGATTTGGTAATACTAACCGACTAGAATATATAGTATGACTTTGAATATAAAACTAATGGCATTTTGATAAGTAGTAACAATCTCCCCTTTTGAAATTAGTTGAGATGTTTGACAAAAACTACTTTCAAAGTCATAACTCAAAAACTATATACTTGCAAAATGACTACACTTGAAAATATATACAATAGTCAATGAAATAGTATATGCAAATATACTCCCCTTATCATTATTCTGTACATAACTCTAAATTTTACTGCTCGGTTTAGTTCTGTGCTTGAGTGCTCTGAATGCTCTGTGTAATCTACTCGGTATACTCCCCTTGTATACAATACTCAAAATTGTGTTACCAAAACTGTATCACTCTCAAAATATAGAATTACTCCCCCTTTTCTAGGTATTACTTTCCTCTATGTAGTATCATAATATTACTCCCCCTTTTTGACAACTATCAAAAACTTAATTTCCATCCGGAGGCGGTAACTGATCAAAAATAGACTTATACTTGGTCCGGGCGTCGGTGAGGGCGACTGGGAGTGAATCCTTTACACTTTCCATTAAGGAATTTTGTGCTTGAATATCAGCTAAGAGTGATATTAAGCCATCAAGAGTGCTTCCCTCTTGTGTAGTTGATAGGTGTGTAGCTCTGTTGATCTATTCCTGTACTAATGAGAGATGAGGAAGGAATAATGTTTGAAGGGTCATTATGTCCATCCTGATTTTCTTCTCTTCATTCCTAAGCTCTAACTGTTGAGCCATGAGCTGTTGAAGCTTTGTATAAAAATGCTGAACTGAATTAGGCTTGGTGGTCAACTTAGTTGAGAGATTGGTGATCTCTTTCTCAATTGCATCAGTTTTATTTTTGACATCTTTAATGAATAAGGAAAATGTACACAGTTTCTGGAATAAATAAAGAATATGCTTGAGTTGAGGGGACAACTCAGCAATGAATTTGACAAGTTTTACCCTACCAACAACAATGGATTTCTGTACTTCCTCTATCATTTTAGCAATAAGCTCTTTATCCTTGAGCTTTCTTAAGTACTCAGACGCATCAACTCCAGATGTTTCAATCTGATTTAGGAGTTCATCCAATTGAATATGGATGGCTGCATTGGTTGACACTGTTGCTAAAGGTAGCATTTTCTGTTAGTAGTGTCCTAACCTTCTGAAGTACTTTATTTTTCTTTTGTATGGCCAGTTGCTTCTTCTTTTTGGCCTTTGCTTTGCATAGTTCACCGAATTCAGTGAGTTCTTGCCCTTTCAATTTGGAGATGTCTACATTGGGCAACACTATCGGTTTAGACAAGTCAAATTTGAAACTATGCTTTCTCACCTTCCTTTCTTTTCCTTTGGGCAGTGGCACTAAAACAAGTGCTTGAGAGGCTTGCTGACCCTCATTAGGTTACTTGGTAGATGCAACACTTTGGTCAGTTCCTGTAGCCGTTGTAGTGTCCTTGGGTGGCTCGGTGCTAGGGGTCTCAGCTGTAACATTTGCAGTGCTTGTCTATGCTTGAGACATCTGATCTTTGGTTGTATCATCTGCTACTTCAGATTTGGTACCTTCGGTGCCTTGCTCTGTGTCCTTGGGAGCTTCGGTTGAGACAGGTGGCTTCACCGGTGGATAAGGCTGAACTTGTTCTAAGACACATTCACTAGAGACAAGCTTTGCATAGGTAGTGCCTTCAATCATTTCCTGCTCTGGTGCTACTTCTTCCATTACATCTTCATCAATTTGAATAGTGTCAACTGGGTGTGGACCTTGCTTGGTGACATCTAGATCTTGCTTGATGACATCAACAATTTCAATTTGAGATTGTTCACTGACATCCTTTTGTTTGAAGATCTCCTGCCACTTGGCTTTTGTCTCATTCTCCACATCAATGTATAGCCCATTCATCAATTTTAAGGCTCTTTGTTTGACAAGAAATTTAGAATTGTATGTGGTCAAATGCTCCTTGATTTTTGCTATAGACATATCAGGAAATAGATGGACTAAACTTCTTTCTCTTATTTGTCTCTCTGAGTCCATTGCATATTTCCATCTATTATCAATATGTAAGTATAGTTCACTCGAAAGTGACTTTGCTAGTTCTAATGGAGCTAGCCGAAACTTCAGAAGTGTACAGATGATAGCTTCTTCAATCTGTCGCTTCTCATCATTACTCCTAGTCTCATACTTAACATATCTAAATCCTGCAAATCCACCGTATTCTTTAAGATTGGCACAAAAATTTTCAACACTGTGAATATTTACCTTTTTGCTTTTCACAATCTGGAATTTATTTGCATCATCAGACTTTGTATCACTCGACTCTTTTGCCAAAATGAGTCTCCGAGTAGATTTCTTATAGGTCTTGGTTACCTTTAGTGCAATAACACTCTTTTGCTTCTTACTTGGTGATGCAGCTGATGCTCTAGTGTTGGGTCTCTTTGTTGGTGGGGTTGGTAGGGCCTTTGAGATGTCCTGTTTCTTTCTTTTCAGATCTTTACCCTTAGGCAACTCTGTGCTGAATGTTATTGCTGCCTCTTGAGCTTCTGACTCTTCTTTTGTAATGGCAAGATTGCCTTTGACAGGTGTAGAGGAGGATTCTTCTTTGAATTTCTCATATAAAACCTTTATCATTTTTGTAGCTTTTCTTGTAGCCTTAGGTACTACAATGCTCATTTTTACTTTCTCCTTCACCTCTTCATAGGTTCCATACCTTAGTTCGACTACATGCCTTGGCAATGATAAGTAGGCATCAATTTGTTGTTGTGTAATGTCATAATCAATCTCATAACCCATTGGTTGCAATGATTGAGTCCTCGGTTCAACAGTATTTACATAACAATAATCAGTGTCAACCTCAAAACATATATTGTCCTTGTATTTTTCTACCAGCTGTGGTGGAATCCTGTACCTGTTGTGCATTTTCTCTTGGAACTTGCTGAAGTAATCATCCATGATATCATTAAAGTTATCACCTAACTTCTTGATGAAATCATTGATCTGATGGGTGATAGGTCGGTGTAGCTCCCATACTACTTTATCGACTGAGGGAAAGAACTATTCAAAGTAGAAAAACATACATACAAGTAGTGAACCAAACTTTAGTGTATTTTTCGAGTTGTTCTCCTTTGGCTTCCTTATTGTGTTCAGGTTCTCAAACAAGTTCTTCAGTAGCACTTCACACAAGTCTACTTTCATTCCCTTCTTCACTATTTTGTAGGCCAAGTCAACTGCAGCACATGGTACATTGTTTTCCCTTGCAGATTGGAAGAAATAGTAACCAATTACTCTAATTGCAAACTTGAGTTCTGCATCAGTGACATTATTCAATTTCAGTCCTCGGTAATCAGATTATACTCCAGTTAGACTGATTAGCTCTTTTTGTGATATCATTTTTTGTGCTCGTGCATGATCATAGATGGGATACATGGTGATCAGGTGAATGAATTCCTTAGTGATCTTAAATGGTTGCTCCTGTATCCACATGAAATCATCATGTACTCTACTCAAGACAAACTTAACCCACTGGGGTTTGAACACATGGGGATAGACTAGGGCTTCAGTTAATCCCTTGATTTTGATATGCTCAAATTTGCTATCCAGTTTGCCATCAGTGCAAAGTTCATCATATGTGTCACTAATCTCGACATGAACGAGTTCCTCAACACAGAATTTGGTGAAGAATATAACATCTTCTACTAACAAGACTTGATCCGAGATGAGTGAAAATGTAGTTTTGTCATCCGGTTCAGAGGCAACTTTGGGAGTTAAAGAATATTTCAGCGAGGGCTTCTCCACATTTTTGACATCTACGGGGTCTTAGATCTTGGGCGTCATGGTAGGTTTCAGGTAAGATTTGACAAATTATCCTTAGGGTTTACAAACGACTGATGCTTCACACTCGGTGGACAATAGCAATTTGACTAGATCGGAAACCAACTAAACAGTGAATAGATTTGATGTAAATACCTCGAAATTCGCTCTGAATGAAGTTTGATCACTTTTATTCACTCTGCTCTTCTTCTCAAAAACTTGGTGAATGAAAATGACCGCGAAAACGCTTTTAAGTACTCAAAAATACCTTATCGAGCTCCGTACAAGTTAGGTCAAGACATTAAATGCACTCGGTTCACCTTTTACTAATTGACTCCTTTTTGTGTTTTAACCGAGTAACCAATTTTCCTTTATTAACTGACTTGATAGGTTTCCTGTATACACCGACTTGACAAGTTTCCTGTATAGTATATAAACTAACTAATTGCATCTTAACTATGCAGATTTTGAATTTTGTACATAATAGAATAGGAACTATTATGATTTAACCTTTAGAGAATGCAGTCCCTTCATACCTTTTCTTGACTAATTTGAAATAGGTGCACCTAACTCGGTAGGTAAGGTGCTTTCTTCAACTGACATATTTTCCTTCTTTTTCCAAATCATCTTGAATTTTTCTTTTATCTCTTCAATGTCTCTTCTAGGTTGATCTCTACAATCTCTAGCTAAATGTCCAACTTTGTGACAATGAAAACATGCCATACCAGGATTTCTCCATGATCTTCGATTGTTCATTCCAAACCTTATAAAATAGTTGGCACTAATATGTCCATATCTTCCACAACATTCGCACCATATCCTTGTATTGTAATCCCATGGTATTGCTACATATTGTCGGTAAGGATCTGTGTGAGATCGGTAACCTATAGTGTTTTCTCAGTGTGGATACCACATGTAGTTCTTTTTCTTAGACCAACACTTCTCGGTACTATGTCCATATCTATTACAGTTTCTACAAAACCCTTTGAATTTTGCCTTCTGATAGTTGTTAACAGACTTTGTCCTACATTGATTAGATGTGTGACCATATTTATTGCAATTGTAACAATATCCATTGGGCTTAGTGATATTTGGGTGCTTACCTTTTCTGATCTGGCCTATGTTGGCAGTATGACCTTGATTTCCATAGTAGTAGCAAATAGACTTCTTCCTTTTGATGTTATTCTTGTTTCCAGCTTGCTTTAATGATTCTCCTCTCTCGGTAGTATGAATTCCTTTCTCAGTTGATTCTTTTCCTTTGTAACCAAGTCCTCCATCTTTGTAGGGTCTTCTTGTATTCAATTGTTCATCCAACATCTTTGATGCTTCATAATTTTTCTCCAATGTTTCTTTGGATTTCTTCTCTATTTCAAGTTCACCAGTCAACCTTGATACTTCAAGTTTCAATGATTGATTTTCATCATTCTTTAGAATTGCTTCATGATGTGCATAACCTAGTTGATCTATCATATTTTGTTGAATACTAGTTAACCTTATGATTTCATCATCCTTATTAGATACTAGAGCTTCAAGTTGTTGTTTCTCCTTTTGTAGATCTCTTGCTTTATCCTCAACTATCCTTAATGCATCTAGATTTTCAGTCATCTGTGTACTAAAATGTTCATGTTCTCTTTTCATTGCTTTTAGTTGATCAGCCAATGCTTTGTTCTTTTCTTTCAACATTCCAATCATTTCTTTAGTCTCTTCAGATATACTATTCTCAGATGATGTCTTGATTTGTTCCACTAGCTCTTGAGAATCCTACAAGTCATCAGATAATCTTCTCCTTACTTTCAGAGATTTTTGCATTTGCCTCTGCATGTTTGCAATCACTTGGTTTGCATTATCCAACTCTTCTTGTAGATGTACAATCCTCCAAGATTGTTTGTAGCCTTCCATTGATAAGATCTTTCTCTTTAGGTAGTTAAACCCTTTTTCAAGATTCAAGCTCTGATACCAATTGTTAGGCCCAAGATGGAAAGCTAATGTACTAAGAGGGGAGGGGTGAATCAGTACTCCAAAACTTTTCTTTAATAATAACCTTACTGTTATGCATAAACAGAATAGTGCAGTAACATAAAATAAAGTTAAAACAAACAGATAACAATCATACATGATTCACTCCATAACACATATATTTTGGTCACGCAGAAACTCTTGGTTAGAGAGAAAAACTGCAGTGGAGATGGCACCCACAACTTCACTACTGCAATAATAAAGATTGCTCGGTTAGAGCTACATTTAGCTATTTCTGATAGCTTACCCTGTTAGGAGTAACAAGATCTATTAGATCTACCTTACTAAAGGATTTTACAACACTATATAAATGCTGCACCTGGTTAGAGGATTTACAATTTATAGACTTGGTTAGAGTCTTTTACCCTATTAAAGGTATCTCTTACAACTTCAAAATATTACAGTAGAGTCATTACAAATATCTGCAACTTTACATTTGAAATGTTATAGCAGATTCTATGTGCTCAGAATAAGATTACCTAGCTTGTAGCATACCTCGGTAACCCATATTGTAACTTGGTAAACCCTTCTGTTTACTTTGTTCTTCGACTATTCACTGATAACCTTCTCGGTGACCTCTCCGTGTCTCTGTAATAGTCTTCCTTCATGCATACACACACATACACTCATACACATTCATCCATGCTCACTTCTCTCTTCCCATGCTATATAAATAGATCTCTTACAATGGTGAGCTAATTCATTGCTTCGATCTTATAAAAAGATTCCTCGAATGAATAACTAAACAAAATATTTCATTGGTTAGATTGACCTTGCAATCAAACATAATCTTCTAGTGCAATTTCCAATGTAAAAACAGTTGGGTGTGCCTCGATCTTGTAACACGTTTTCATGTGCATGTCCAGGTTCAATGTATCTGGTAAAACATTTCACTAGGTGAATATCAACTCGGTGAGTTATCTTTACTGCTCGATAGCCATGAAACAATACTCGGTAAACAGCTCGGTGAATATTGTGTTATGTGACTGCTTTCTTCTGTAACCGACTAGACTGTTCATACCGACTTCTCTGTGTGTACCGACTGCATGATTTGGTAATACTAACCGACTAGAATATATAGTATGACTTTGAATATAAAACTAATGGCAATTTGATAAGTAGTAACAAAAGATTGTCTGAGTGCGGACTTAGTGAATTAGCTGTCCTTGCAAGTTTATATTGTGTTATTTCTGGTCTCTGGTTTAGTCGTCCTATGGTGGCATATTTGGTACCTTTGACCAAGTGATATATGTTGGCTTCATTGTCGTAACCATGTAGTTTCTTTGCCTTATGCTTAGCGAAGAGTCAGTATTTCCTTGTTTTACCACTTGTTTCTGAAAGTGGTGTAATGAATGTCTGCTTCACCATAGGGTCCTCAGGGAGTGACCTTGTCCGTTTAGTGTCCTTTGAGAGAGTGACTTTTGAGCAAGGACTGCGCCCAAAGTGGTTGGCATTATGACCCTATGAAAGTCAGATAATAAGTGATAATCTA
Organism: Cryptomeria japonica; assembly: GCF_030272615.1. NCBI lineage: Eukaryota > Viridiplantae > Streptophyta > Pinopsida > Cupressales > Cupressaceae > Cryptomeria > Cryptomeria japonica. Next base: position 317,415,857 of record NC_081413.1, on the reverse strand, counting down.
ATTAATTGATTAGGTGGGTAGTTCATAACATTAATAAAGATATTATACCTCATGCATAGGTGAGTGCTTGTAGTGAGAAGGCCTGGAATGGCAAACCGACCACCTTGTCTTCACAAAAGGCTAGAAGGGTCTGTGTGATACTTAGTTGGATCCGGAGGTTCAGGAGAGGTTACCAAGATAGAGAGCCGGGACCTATTAGGGCCTACTGAGGTAACCATCAAGATATGCAATGACACTCTCTCTTTAGGTTCACTTGTGTGTGTGATGTTGGTTCACTTGTGTTTTGTGATATTGAGTCATTTGTGTATTTGTGATGTTGAGTCACTTGGATTATTGTGGAGTCTCTTTGTGCTGTCATGGAGTCATATTGTTTTGTCGACCATGTCATGCTTTTGCTTGCTTAAGGGTCCTCAACTATCTCCTAGCACGGTGGGCTGATTCCATTTTGGGAATTACTCAGTTGGGTGGTAGTGCCACTTCCCATCGGATGTTCTTGTTCGTATCTTCATGCAAGGATTGGCTTCACAGGTGCTCTTTAGGTTCATGGCTCATGCATAATCTCATGTTGGAGATTATTATCTTTGGAGACCTATGTGGTCATTTTATCATGATCTTTTGTAACCTTGTTATTGGTTAAGTTGTATCTTATATGTTTATTGAGAAGCTATGTATTGAAAGAGCAATGTAATCCTATGTATGGGATTTTTTTATCAGTTTCATTAAGATATGTGTAAATGCTTATTGAAGTGGAATTATATTGTATCCTTTCAATATTTCAATGGTTTAATCTGTTATTTCTTATGGCTTCTTGTGATCATTGAGTTAATGATGGATTATTGGATTAACCTTAATTGTGGAATTTATGTTTTGGTTCTTTATTATTCATTGGTAACCCTTAAGGAATTATGGTGTAAGTCTTCCACTTGTGTTATTGTGCATGTTGTGTGTTGTGCACTTATTTTGTTTATACTTAATTTTTTTTTTTGTTTCACCCTTGTTGTGGGTTTTCCTTCGGGGTTCTTGGCGAGGCATTACAGGCTTACTAAGAGTATTACAATTAAATAAATTACAAATAAGTCAAGATGTGATGCATCATGTCGGCTATTTACAACAATATCAAAGTAATAAATTATCTTCATAATGTGTCATGCTGATTTGGAATAGATAATGCATATCGGTCCATAACCTAGACCAATTTGCCGGTAACAACAAATATGTCAACCCAATTAGACCATTTACCAAAATACCAAAACCAAGTATCCAAACCATGTCTTCTACATAACCAAGTGATCTCCAGATGATAACAAGTCATCCTTAGTGCTAGTGAACAATATAACCTACCGGTGACCAGTATATCGGTGACTGTGCATAAGTCACTGAACATGCCGGTGAACACAATGTGCCGATTCAACATAACCAAAGATCTATAGAAGGATAAGTGTTGACATCAATGAAAAAACTAATGCAACACATCCATAATACCAACAGGAAGTACTTTTCTAGTCATCAACATCACCAACCCAATCTGCATCTGTATATGCATGTAAAGTAAAGTCATCATCCTTAGGGTACCACAAACCATATTCAGGTGTACCTTGCAAGTATCTAAAAATTCTTTTCATTGCACTCTCATGATTTTCTCTAGGATCACTTTGATATCTAGATGCAATACAAACAAAATTCAATATGTCAGGCCTAGTCTGAGTCAAATATAGAAGACCTCCAATTATAGACTTGTATCTTATAGGATTTATCGGTGTAGATTCATCTTTCCTTGACAATTTCTCACTTGTAACCATAAGAGCACTTACCGGTTTAGAATCTACCATATCAAATTTCTTCAATAGTTCCTTAGCATACTTAGTTTGATAGATGAAAATACCTTTATCAGTCTAAGTAATCTACAAACCTAAGAAATTTTTTATTTCCCCAATCATAGTCATTTTAAATTATTTCTCCATATTGTTAGAAAATTCCATGCATAGCTTATCTTCACCTCCAAAAATAATGTCATCAACAAAAACTTCAATAATCAGTATATCGTCATTAGCTACTTTATAATATAGATTACTGTCAGCACTATCTTTAGTGAAACCAAGCTTCAAAAGATATTTATCTAACCTTGTATACTAAGCTCTAGGTGCCTGTTTCAATCCATATAAATCTTTCCTTAACCTGCAAACCATGTCTTTATCATCTGAAAGTGAAAAACCGTCAGGTTGCTCAATATAAACTTCCTCATCAAGATCCCCATTCAAAAATGCACACTTGACATCCATCTGATAAACCTTATAGTTTTTATGTGCAACATAGGGAAGAAATAATCTTACAATTTCAATCCTAGCTACAGGTGCAAAAGTTTCACCATAATCAATTCCTTCCTTCTGAGAATATCCTTTACAAACCAATCTATCTTTATTCCTTACAACTTTTCCATCTTCATTTAATTTATTCCTAAGAACCCATTTAGTTCCAATAACATTCTTATTTTTAGGTCGGGGAACTAAAGTCCATGTGTTATTCTTCTCAATCTGATTTAATTCTTCTTCCATAGCTTTCATCCAACATTCATCTTTACATGCTTCAATTACTGATACCAATTCAACTTGAGAAATTAAACATACCTCATTAGATGCCAATATCCTTCTTGTTATCACTCCATTGTTCTTATCCCCAATGATTTGATCTTCTGAATGATTCAATCTCACATACCTAGGAGTCTTCTGACTCTCTATTCCTCTTCCTGGTTCTTCAGTTACTGTTGAATTTTCTGATACTGTCAAAGTAACTGGTTCAACATTTTGTTTTGATAAAGGTGTTACTAGTTCAGTTATGATCATTTCCACTTTCGGTTCTTGCTCATAAACTCTGATTTGACTTCTATTCGTCTCATCCACCTTAACATTAGCACTTTCCACAATTCTCTGCAACCTCTTGTTATAACATCTATATACCTTGCTTTCATTAGAATAACCAAGAAATATTCCTTCATCACATCTAGGATCAAATTTTCCAATGATATAATCTCTCTTGATATAACATTTACTACGATATATTTTGAAATACTTAACTATAGGTGTATTAAAGCTATGAGATTTCCACAATCCATCTTATATTCTTATGAATTTTTTTTGGATTCGATTGTGTGTATTTTTTTCCATCTAACAACCAATTTTTGCTTGAATCTAACAACCAATTACCTTTTCTCAATGTCTTAATCTGTAAAAAACCTGATGGATCCCTTGGTCGTCGGGTGTTTCACAAAACTACCGACACTAACTTATATCTTCATTCAGCTTCTCATCACCACCCTAGCCAGAAAGTTGGGATCCTCAAAACCCTTTCTTTAAGAGCCCATCAGATTTGTGATAGGGATAACTTAAACCAAGAGCTCTCCCATCTTCATCAAGTCTTCAGATGGAATGGCTACTCGAACAAATAGATCACTAGGGCGTTCCTCCAAGCCAAATATTATTTCCTCTCCATCTCTAACCCCTTTCCCTCTCCTCCTTCTCTGGCCCCATTTGTCTCTCTCCCTTATGTTGAAGGCATATCACACAAGATTTCAAAAATCCTTCGAAAAAAAGGTCTTCGTTGTGCCTTCAAATTTGTTTCCACCATTAAGAGGCATGCTCCCCCGCTTAAGGATGCTAGGGATGCCTTTTTAGAGTCAAGTGTCTACAAGAATGTATGCTCATGTGGAACCCCATACATTGGAGAAACAGGTCATTTGTTCATAACTAGAATAAAAGAGCATAGCACTGACATTAAGCATGAACGCGCCCTCAAATCAGCCTTAGCTGAGCATTTGTCAACTACCAAGCATCATATTTGTTTGGAGGACACTAAGATATTGTGTAGGGAGAACAACTTTTTCAAAAGGAAAGTTAAAGAGGCCATTGCTATTATTCATCACCCCTCCAATCTTAATTACGATGATGGGTTAAACCTTAGTATCTCATGGCACCCATTGCTTTCTGTCCTCTAGTATCATCCCTGCTGCCCGCTGTGACTTCTCCCCCTCTTTCTTTTATCTTTTTCCATTGTGCATCTCCTACTTCCTCTTTTGGTTTATTTGTGTTTTTGTATTATTTATAAGTATATATACACATATGCATATGTGTATATATATATTATATATATAGTTTTTATTTCTTTTATTGTTTCTTTTTTTAATAGGTGTGTTTGTGTTGCTAGGATTTCTTTTTTTTCTTTGGGTGGTTATTCCTAGGGGTTTTTTGTCTTCCAAACTTTAGGTGGTCTTTTTTCTTTTTCTTTTTTCCTCGATCCTCATGCCCTCCCCTACCCCTCATCTCTTTATATTTTGTCTCAAATCTGCAACTCAACATATTTCATGTCTTTGGAATTCTTTTCATCCTGATGATGAATCACAGAGTGTGATTCAAAACATTTTTTTTTTATGCAAAAAAATACACACAATCGAATCCAGAAAAAAATCATAAGTATAGGTGTATTGCCAAACCATAATTCATAAGGTGTCATACTAGTTTCTCCTTTGATATGTACTTTATTAAATTTATAGACTATTGTGCTCATTGCTTCTCTCCAGTAGATATGAGGTAGACTAGCTTCCATCATAATTGTTCTAACAACATCCAAGATAGTTCTGTTCTTCCTTTCCACAACTCTATTTTGTTGAGGTGTCCGGGGAGTAGAAAATTATCTCCCTATACCATGCTTCTCAGAAAAGTTACTAAACTCACCGGATGTGAATTCTCCACCATGATTTGACCTTAAACATTTAATCTTCAATCTTGTCTCAGTCTCAACTTTAGCTTTATAGATTTCAAAATTTTCAAAAGCCTAATATTTATCCCTTAAAAAAGTAACCCACATCATTCTAGAATAATCATCCGTGATTAGCATAAAATATCTATCACCTTGAAAACTTTTAACTCTAGAAGGGCCACACAAATTAGTATGAATAAGATCAAGAACATCATTAGATTTCCCTTTTATACTCTTAAAAGAGGTTCGGACCTATTTTCCCATTTGACATTCTTTACATACCGGACTATACGGCTTCACAATCTTAGGTATATCTATAACTGCCTTAGTTGAACTGATCTTCACAATGCAATCAAAATTCACATGACATAGCCTTTTATGCCATAACCAACTCTCATCAATTTGTGCAATCAAACATTTCTTCTCACCGAAATTCAAATGATATATATTACCTTTTGTCTGTGTACCAGTTGCAATCTCCAAACCAGAACTATTAATGATTTTGCATTTTCCATCCTTGAACTATAATTGGAATCCCTTATCCACCAATTGTCCTACACTCAAAATATTATGCCTTAAACCTTCAACATAATAAATATTATCAGTATTGTTCTTACCATCCAATAATATAGTTCCTTTTCCCTTAATCATACATGCTTTGTCATCTCCAAATCTAACCAGACTACCATCAAATTCTTGCAAAGATAGAAACTTCCTTTTATCTCTCTAGTCATATGATGTGAACATCCACTGTCAATTACCCATTCATCCTTATCTTCAATTTTAGCAGCAAGTGACTTCTCTTCAGGTACATTCTCTTCCAGTATCGGAACATCTTCCTTGATAGCCAGGATCACCCATTCCTTTCCATTGCTGGAACCACTAGCAGAGTCTTGTGTCGGTTCATCCTCAGAATCAGTCAGACCTTCCTAATCCGCTATGTAGTATGATTTGTCTCTATTTTTCATGCACTTATACTTGTTCTAATATCTAGGGTTAGGCTTAAAAGATCTTCTAGCTCTCTCTTCAAATCTTGAATTCCTTTCAGGACATCTAGATGCAAAATGACCTATCTTATTACATGCAAAATAATTAAAAGGTTTTTTTCCAAAAGGTTCTTTTCCTTCATACTTACTTCCTACCAGTCCTTTAGGTACTCTTCTAGAAAATAGGGCTTCAAGTTTCTCAAATTATTCTTCTCTCTTCATATCATCCAATTCCCTTGCATATAAAGCTTTCCAATCTTGCTTTCCGGTTGATGATGTAGATGCATGAAAAGTAGGTTCACTCTTCATAGATCCAGAAGGTCCAAATTATTCAAGCTCAAAAGTATATAATTTCCCAACCAAGCTATCTTTGTTGACAGAAGTATTAGCCATTGTTCTCAATTCATTAATTATAGTAGCCTTCATCTTGTAAGCTAGTGGTAAAGCTCTTAGAACTTTAGAAACTATTTCATCTTCAGTCAGAGTTCCACCACAACATTGAATTCCCATAGCAATCTCATTTACCCTTTCCATGAATGTAGTAATCCTTTCATCTTCTTCCATCTTCAGGTTTTCATATCTCACCCGGTAACCATCAAGTTTAGCAATCTTCATAGTAGGGTCACCTTCATTAAGAGTCTCCAACTTATCCCATATTGCCTTTGCAGATGATTTGTCTGTTAATCCCATTATTTGCTGATAAGAAAGTGCACACAAGAGGGCTTCTCTTGCTCTACAATCATTCTCAAGCTCCTTATCCAAGTTTTTTGGAGGTGGATTGCTAGATGCTAGATTATGAGGTGTAACACCATTCTCTTTGATCTCCTAGATCTCCTTACCGAGACATCTTAGATGAGTCTCCATCCGAATCTTCCATACTCTATAATTTGTTCCATCAAACCTAGGAATATCTCTCCAAAAGATAGTAGAAAATGAACTAGATGAACTTGAACTGTTAGTTGCCATAGGATCTTCCTCAAGTGGTTAAGCTTCTACAGAGAGGACGATAGCTCTGATACCAATTGTTAGACAATTCAAATAAGACAACTAAGAGGGGAGGGGTGAAACATTTGTCACTAGATTACTAGAAACTTAAGCAATTAAAACTTTAATACCAGAACCCAAAAGATCAATACCAGAATGCATAAACCAAATACCAAAATAGCAAATAAACCAATTAAGCATACACAACAATCAGAGAATAAATACCATCCACATGACACCAAGATTTATATGTGGAAAACCCAGTAAAGGGAAAAACCATGGTGGGAAGCCTACCCACAGTTAGATAATACTTCTGCAATAAGTATGTGAATTAAAATTGAGGGGCTTGCACTTGCAGGAAGGCCAACAACCTAGAGCACACTACTCATCACAAAAGGAGTCTCACTGACTACATAAAAATCCAGACTACAATCCAGAGGAAAGTATGAACTGCAAAGATAGCATATCCTATGCCTGAGTACAGTTTCGATTAAGCTCAATACCAGAGGACTAAATCCTTTTACATAAACCAAAATCGATCACCAATGATTGACCAAATCCTCTACTTGAATGATTATTACATTATTCGCTCGTTACATATCCATATCCCATACTTATATGATCTACAATGAGATCTTACATCATATATATACAAACTCTCGACCATAAAAAATAAGGTCAGCCACCAGAGAATAAAACAATTATAATTACAAAACATGTCGGCCTTATACCAAACAAATATTATCCAACCCATAAGACATCCCAAAAACACATCAAAAGTTCCAATCCACATGTTACATTAAGTTGGTCCATAACCTAGACAATATCGGGACCCAATATAGGTCCACACACACCAAAGCAATAATCCCAATCAACCAAGTCTTGAACATGATCACCATTATCATCTTGAATCTCCCTTGGAAGCTGCACCAACACCACTTATTCATATCATAAAAGATCTTCAACAAATCTCTACCAGTGAAACCATCGCCGGAACAACAAACCAAGCTTACTAGCAAGCAAGATAGCATCCGATCACCAGATCAAAAGCAACTGATTGAACATGAGCGTGGATAAGACAATTCCATAACCCAAACATACTGGAGCATGCTGGATCATGATGATATAATCCAATCCAGAAACCAAACAACCTTCCAGGACTAGAAGGATACTGGTAAAGCAACCAAAACAACTAGTGTTGACATCAATGACAAAACATCATTGCAACACATAATCAATTCCTCCAAATGGCCAACAAAGAACACTAGAAGAATTCATTTTAGAGTACATGAATGTATATAGTAAAAGCCCTGATAGAATTATCATCAATTATTCTGAAGGGTTTATATGAAATTTTGGATGCCAGAAGGCATACGACTAGTCTAGAAGATGAAAGAATAAAAGAATATGTATTGGTTAATTTGTGCTTAGTAATTTTTAAGAGTGAAGTTGACAGACTTGTTAGGATTGCAAAGAATAGATTTAGAAGAAAAACTAGAGTTAATGAGATCATGTTTGGAAAAGTTGATGAAGTGGCCAAGGAAAAAAAAGTAATTTTGAAGCAAGTTTGGAAGAGAACAAGTATGACATAAATCCAATGAAAGATGACACCCATCCAGAAGTATATACATAGGATGATACCTTTTTTCTAGATGAAAAATAAAATGAACAAGACACAATTATAGATGATACTGTTGATAATCAGAAGGTTGCAGACTTCGGTGAAGCTGATAAAAATCCTTCGATATCAATTGTTGATTCAAAGAAGGCAGCTAAGGAGGTTGGTGATGAAAAGCGTGAAGATGTTGAAGAGATAGAGAAGGAGAATGACATAGATAAGATTGAACAGGTTCTAGCGGTAAGAGACACTGTGGACAAGCTTGGAAAATAGATTATTAGTGACAGAAATCTCACCAAAGGGCCTATTGATCTCAACTCACTATCTCCTATCCAATCACTCAAGCTTGCATCGTTTACACATGCCAAGGAAAGTGAAGACTTATTGAAGTACCACTCTAAGGATAAAGAGCTGATATCTATGGCTACAAGTGTGTTGGAGAAAATTCTACCATCATTCAAGAAAGATACAATAGACTCACCCTCCGGTAAGCTGAGAAGTATGTTAAAATCAATAGATTCTCATTTTGTATCTTTAGAGAAAGCTACCAAAGGAAAGGTTCTTAGACAATTCAATGCTATGCGGTTAAGGAAAATTTTGAAAATGGTTGAAGGCGATAGGGTTAGTGTGACTATCAGTTTGAAGGATATTCAAGAGGCATTGGATGAAGGCAGTAAGATTTACAAATCATGTCTTCTTTTGCCTAAGTTCACAATTATAATTTATAGAAAGATCAAGGAATGTGAAGAGCAATTAGCTAGTATTGCTCAATCCTTTGCCCCACAATCAATTTTTGCTAGCAATCTTGAAGCTCAGGTGATGACTCTACTTGAAAAAATCAATAACCTTAATCAAGAAAAAGACAGAGTAGTTGGTAGAGTGGGAGAACTCAGGAACTTAATTACTCCCTGGTTGGATACCTTGCTGAGAAGTCAGTAGGATTCTATGAATGCTCTGAATAAGAGTGTTCCTTCAAATCTTAGAGGAGCTGAGATGCATGCCTATGTTTAGTGCTCTCATAAACATTTTGGAGAACCTTAAGAAAGGTTGGGATGATCACCTGCAATCTTTGAAGATAATTTTTGCAGACATCTTTAAATTTTTGTGTGTTATTGAGTATACTCTTGTACATAAATTTTGGTGGATCCCTACCTTTGCCATTGATGTCAAAAGGGGGGGAGAGAGGAATGAAAATTGATGTATATTCTCAAGGGGATCTTGTTGAGTTTTGCAGTTTTGAAATTTTTCAGTGCATGACAGTGTCATTTTTCATCAAGTGTTGCCATCAATGCCAAAGGGGGAGATTGTTGGAAAGAGACACTGTACCGATTGAGTTAAGTGCATGAGGAATGTTTTGGGGTTGTCATTAATGGCAACTCAGATCAGAAATCACATCTAGTATTTGCAGAATTGTTCTACCAGAAGTTTAATATCCATTTTGCTTAAGTCTGGAAGGTGGAATATAGTATGTGGCAGAGTATGAGTGCATTGAGCATAAATTAATTTTGGTTGCATAGTTTTGGTTGTGTGGAAGAGTTAGTTGATTGGAAGCTCGAGACAACCTAATTTACAATCCTAGCCTCTGGTATTGATTCTCGTGCAAGAATGAAGATCTGGTATTTGATGTTTCAGGAAGAACAAGGTTATTTTGTAGCGTATTATGCAAAATCTTTGGGATGATTTCAATGATTGGTTTTGAGTTTGAAGTGATTGAGCCAACATGTGTGAAGAATAATATCAATTTGTTTAGGTCTGCATATAGATTTGTAATTGGATTTAGCCGACTTATTGTTACACATTTCATGTTGTGTGTTATGTGGTTTTTAGGCTGACATGGAATTGATTGAATCCGATGATGCAAATATATAAGACCGATTCATTTGAGCGTTTTATAGATATATGTGAGTGTACAAAGATTGTATGAGCATTGGTGCATAGTTTCACATGCACTATCTTTGATTTAGTGCTCCAGTATATGATAGAGCAGAGCAAGAAGACCTTTGTGCTTAATTGGAACTGCATTTTGGCATTTAAAGCTACTACTCATCATTTCAGATATTCTTGTTGTCATTGTAAATCATTTGTAGGATAGTGAGTCCTTCAAGGTTGTAGCCCTCTTTTGTAATTAAGCAATAAGCTCTAGGCAGTGTGCCTGAATGCATGTGCATTCCCGTCTTGTAATAGTATTATACTCCTGATCATGACATTATAATATTATGGGTCTCAATCCCACTGTGGTTTTTGCCTTTTTGGGTTTCCATGTAAAAATTTCGTTGTTATGCTTTGGTGCTTGTTTGCATTTAGTTTTTACACTTTGATTTTACTCATTTGCATCTAGTGGTTTATGAATCAGTTTAAGAAAATTGTTAATTGTAGAATGCTGATTCACCCCCCTCTTAGTGTTCATTGATTCCAACATGTCCACCTTTCTTGGTGTTCATGTCTGTACTTGGTATGTTATGATGATTTTGATGATACTATCATAATGATATCATATTAATATGAGGGTTAAATGCATTGAAGATGATGATTAAAAGCATGGTGATGGAGTGATGGTTTATGGATGGTCTTGTGCTATTGCAATATCTTCTTTGTTGCTACCTATTAGTGTAGGTTTTTTATTTCCTAGTTAATTATTATTTTCCTATTCCTGGGTTTTTCCTACACTTTTATTCAAGCTTGCTTAGGATTAATTGAGTATTAGTGTGAGTGGGTGCAAGGTGTTGGCATCTTCCATGGGATTTACACTTGCCTTTTTTAGGCTATTGTGTTGGTCTCTTGCTATTGGTTGTATTTGCCACCTCTCCCCTCTCTCATTTCCTATATACACTCACTCCTAGCTAGTCTTTGTATTCCATTCTATCGCAGTGTAATTGCAGTTTGTAGATTTTTTCTCTTGCATTCTCTTAATGCTATTTTTATTTTGCACCATCTGCATGTCTCTTGGAAACTAACTTTGTGTTGTTATTTTGATATTGCATCATTTACATTCACGAGTTTATTTCTGTTTGTTTGTACTAATTATTTTGGTTTATTCATCTTTTAAAATTCTAACATGGTATCAGAGCCATTCTAGTGCAAGAATGGATTTTAGTTTCTTTATTTGAGAAATCAAGGGGGGGCCTAATATGTGTTCTCTAAGTATTCTAAAAACCTAGTATGCTCTTCTCTTGCATTTCCATATGAACTTGAGAATCATAAAAGTTTGAGGGAAAACTCTAAGATTTTGGGTTTTTGTGAAAATATTTTGTGAAATTTGGGCGTTTACAACAATCTGGTAATCTTGGTGGCATTTTTAGCTACTCCATATCATCTAGCAGGCTCAAGAAAGTCAGTTCTGCTTTTATTTTCACTGAAATTAGATCACAAAAATTCAGGGAAAGATTGGAGGAGGATTCTTTTCTGCAACATATTTTTGTCTTCTGCAAGTCAAATTGAAAAACGATTTCTGGGTTAGCTTCTTAGCTTCAAAATACCATCTGGGTATCTTTTATATTTTTCAGATATTGATCATATCTAGAAAAAAAACTTATGTCCAAAAAGAATCTTGCGACCATTTTTCAACTGCGAAAAAGTTGAATTTAATTCATTTTCTTAGCTTCTGCTAGTCGAGTTATAAAACTCTTTCTGGGTTTTGTTCTTATCAGAAAATTATTTCTTGGTTTTTGATATCTTTTTTATACATTTAATTAATTTTTCAAAAATTAAATCAAAAATATTTTTTTTATTATTGGGAAAATTGTTCTTGAAGAACAAAATTGAATTTTTAAAAATTCATATCTTCTTCTTCGAGTGTCAAATTTTAGAAAATAAGATCTCATTGGAAAGATAAAGATGAGCACTTTCCATCCATGCTAATGTTCGTAGATTTTAAATTGTACTTTTGATCATCTTGAGCCTTAACACTTGTAATTTTAGAAAAGCCTTGTAATCACACTATACTATAAAGTTCCAACATTTTTAATATTTTGGGCGAGGGTTATTTTTGAGACTAGTGAAAAGGGTGGGGGTATATTGGTGTTCTTTTGTTCTCTTTCCTTCAACACTATCTCTACATCATGGATCAAACTACAATTCCTGTTCTAACTCCTTACAACTATTTTGAGTGTTAGGCATGACAATCGACTTAAGAAAATGTAGTTTGCATAAGATAACAATGGGATTGGAAAATGAATAGTCACTAATTGTAGAGACACCTAAGTGGTTTAATAGATGTGATGAAGCATATGAAACTTTGTGTTTCTCTATTTCTCTTGATTTACTCTTTCATATTGAATCTTTGAGTACTCCTAATTATATTTGGACTAAGTTAGAAACTCTATTTGGAACTCAAGATTCAATGAGGGGTCATATGTTAGAAAATGAACTCATAAGTCTATGTCTAGGCAATTTAACACAATCCAAGATTTCTTCACAAAATTGAAATCAATAAGGTTATAGTTAAAGGATTGTGGAATTGAAAAGAAAGATGAGCAACTGATTCTTAGTATCCTCTCTAAGGTAAATTCTGAATATTCAATATTTGTTTCTACTTTCTATGCTACTAAAGGTGCGCTTGGGACTCAATTTACCATGTCATCATTAGGTGATTTTTCTATTTCTCTCACACGAGAGCAAGATAAGCTAATCCAAATGGGCACTTTAAAATCCTATGTGTCACATATCCTGGTGATGCTCTACAAAAAGGATTAGAAAATCTGTTTGATGGCAACACACACAAGAGCACAAGAAACAAACGTTAGTGTTAGCAACAAAAGATTATCCTAAACAGGCATATCAAGAGAGATATTAAGCATGAAATAGAAAGCATATAAACATAGAATAAAATAGCTAATCAAGATGCTCATAGTTGCTCCTCCCTTGTTCCTCTCCTCTCCAAGTCCCAAATGAGTGTAGCTCTCAGCTTTTAGCACTAGCCATGGATGCCATATGGAGATTCAAGATGGTTGAATATGATAAGAAAATGCTATGCAAGTGTAGATAGTGATGCTATGAAAAAGCTCTATGCTAATGCCAGTATAACAACAATACTCTAATGCTTCTCTTTTTTTCTTGAGGAGAAGGGTTCTATTTATAGAAGAAATGGGGAAATGAAGGGTTAAGATTGAATGGTTTAATCAAGGGCCAAGTTTGAAAGTTGGGGATCCATGTGCACAATTGGCACCAATAAAATGGTGACAAGTGTCAACATAGGATTGGGTTGAGAGAAGAGGTTGGAGGCATTAAAGGCCTGAGAAGACCTCATGGTTATCTAGAGGCTAAGGGTCAAGTCCAAATTAAGATTACCCACTGGATTAAGAGTTAATCCAAGGATAAACCTTTGTGCAAATGTTTAAGAGATAATCATGGTCAAAGCATTAATGGCCTGATGAGACCTTTGGGTTGGGTAGAGGTTGAGTCAAAACAAATGTTTTAACCATGTGGGAGGGTTTGAGGTAACCATTAATGGTTATTGGAGACTTTGGGGATTAAGTGGTTGAAGGTTGAAAGCCTTCAATGGTTATCAAAGACTTTGAGCCATTTAGTGATTGAAGGTTGAAAGCCTTTAATGGTTATCAAAGACTTTGAGGGTTTGAGAAGTGACTTCCCTTTTGCTTAGGAATGTGACAAAGTTTAGAGAAGGGGTTAGGTTATTTAGAAGTGATTAGAAAATTCTAGAAGGGGTTTAGGCATGCAAGTGGATTTTGTAGGAAAATGCAAGTGGGAGAAATTTTGGTATTTTCAATTAAAATAAAATCATTTATTTCAATTAAATGGTGTAATTTGCATTTGGATAAATATTCAAATTTATTTAAATGAGAAAAAGGAAGATAAAGAATTAAAATGCTTGAAGACTTTGAGGGAAACCATTAAAGGCTTGAAGACTTTAAGGAAAACCATTAAAGTCTTAAGAAGACTATAGAAGGAAGCCATCAAGTTTGAAGACTTTAAAGCCATCAAGTTTGAATACTTTAAGGGAAACCATTAAAGTTTTCAAGTGGGTGAGGATAAATAAGATTTTAAATAAATAATTTATTTAAAATAGTTGTGCAACTTGCTTTTGTAGGAAAATACAAGTGGGTGGAGGATAAAGGTGATTTTAAATAAATTATTTATTTAAAATAATTGTGCAACTTGCATTTGTAGGAAAATGCAAGTGGGTAGAGGATAAAGGTGATTTAAATAAATGTTAATTTATTTAAATGTGAGAGGTGGGATTTTGGGGGATTTAAATAAATATTAATTTATTTAAATGTGAGAGGTGGGATTTTGGGGGATTTGAATAAATATTAATTTATTTAAATGTGAGAGAATATTTAATTAAATAAATATGATTTATTTATTTAATTAATGGTCTGAATTTGGTTAAGTGAATTAAATCAAATAAATTGAATAATTTATTTAATTAATAGGAGAAGAGGGTTAAGATGAATTAATTAAATATTAATTTAATTAATTATTAATTTATGGCTAAATAATCAAATAAATACTAAGTATTCATTTAATTAAGTGGACAGATTTATGTGACTACATTTGCCCCTCTTTGAGACAGTGCGGTTTATCACGTCGTTTCAAAGAAAGAAAAATAGGTGTGAAGAAATGCCCCATAAAATGTAAATTTAACGGGTGGTATGCCCCCTCGAGAGATGGGCCAAATTTTTTTTTTTTTTTGAAAAATCGGGCGATCTCTCGAAAAAGAATGAAAAGTGGAGGGGAGGTAGAATAGAAGAATTTAGAACTAATGATGAAAGAATGGGAGAAAATGGAGTGAATATGAAGAAATAACAAGCCAGCGAGTACCCTGAGGTCATGCAAGAGATACATAGCAGATGTAGTGTGGGGTTTGGATTGATGCTATACAATTGATCAAAATTGGTTGGACAATCTGGTGCAATCGGTTTAATTGCCCCGGTTAAGTCAAAGCGTGACAGTTGATGTCGGTTGGTCGCTTGGACATGATAAAGTTTGAGTGAGTGAATCAAAGTGACCTGATGTGACTTAGACAATTGATGTAATTGCCCGATGAAGTCAAGGTATATGAAGCAAAATACTCGTTGAGACGTAGACAATTGATGTAATTGTCCGATGGATTGTGTTGGATTGGTTTGATCAATTGATAATGTGTGCGTGTGATGGATGGTTGTGGGGAATCATGGCAGCCTCGTTGAGACTAGGTCATTATGATAAATGCCTGTTGTAGTCTAGGTTTGCCATAATCGATTACCTGTTGAGACCCGAAGATACTTGATCAAAGTAGTTGTTGATAGTCTAGGTGTGCGTGAGTTGATGTACCTATGCAGATAGAGTAACTTTCTTGACTTATTGGATGACTTAGGATAGGAAACACAATCCCTCCTATTTAGAGATGGATGGTGATGAACGTGGCTTGATTAGGTTGATTGGAACATGATGTAGGGTATGTGATGGTGATTATCGAGATGGGGAGGGTGGGGGGGTTCAATGTTAGATAGAAGAAATGGAGGACCTATTACATTCCTATGGAAGAAGAGGAAAATAGAGTATCCATTATCATTACTATGTATGAATGATATGTAGCTATTTATGAATGTATGGATGGATGGAATGCAATGGAATGAAATATATACAAATGAGATGGAATGATGATCCATGGTGCTCTATTTTTCATCATTGAGCTTTAAAATGTTGTAAGAAAATACAAGCAACTTGACATAAAGATTCAAGATGACCAGAGTATTTCTTACATGGATTTTGATATAGCAAGTTAATACAAGCAACTTGATATAATGGATCAAGTTGATCTGAGTATTGCTTGCAGAACAGACAAGGATTATCTCTATTCATGCATGACTTGGATTGTCCTCCTTGGTCTTAGGCTGATCATATCCTGAGACAAGTGCATACCATACTAAGAGATAAAAACCTTTATCCAGTTTGGCTGAGGTAGGAAGAACCAAAGAAAGAGCATTGTACCTACAAACAAACAGTATATACATAAAGAATAAAGAATATGGATCCTTGGTAATAGTTCATGCTCATATGGTCGAGGTATATGCTGTAGTCAGCAAGCCGTAGTGATCTATGACTACATTTTTGCCTATGATCACATAGCTTAGTGAACTTCCCATGTAGACACCATTAGTACATGCCCCAGAACTTCATCGGAAATAATGTGCAAACGATACAAAACAATGCTGCAAGATCCTGATACAGATAAACGAACGATTGTACTCACAAATCAACCAAGTATTTGATAGCTTAACATAATTTTCTTGTCAAAGAAAATGTCACTTTTGTCTTTGTTTTGGTAAGGAAGGATGCATCCTTGTTGAAGACAGTTTGATTGTTGATGTTGATTGTGTGGTTGATTGGTAAATGGTCATTGTGTGAGTAGTTTGTCAATGTTTATTTTGGTATCTGCATGGATGGGTATGTACAAGGTGTTGTCATGTTTTTGTGTGATTTTTCAATGGTTTTGTTGATGTTTTTGGATTTTGAATTGTTTTGAATGTTTTTGGTATTTTTGCGAGATATTTTTGAATGTTTTTGGATTTTTGATGATTGTTTGAATGAAGAACTTAATGAATCATAAGACAATGTAGAATCCACTTCCATCAATAGGTTAAAGGCATTGCCCCCAATTTTAGACATGACTATGAAAAAGTGGGATGCAAGATGTATGGAGTACTATCATAATTGCAGAGAAATAACAAGCCATGGTTTTCGAATGGATGGATGTATGTATGAAGTAGATGTGATCGCAACAAGTCTGAAAGACAATGGAGCCATAGCCTTTACGAGTGGCACTTGTTTGCCAGGTTTTCACCATCGTACTTACCCAAGGTGCCACCAGAGTGGTTGTTCACCATTTGGATGCATGATTTTTCTTTACTTTTTTTGAATGTTTTTGTATTTTCTTCAGGACATTTTTTTTGAATGTTTTTGGTATTTTCTGGTATGTAGGGGAGCCTGATGCTCTATACAGCTTAGGTATAAAACCGTTTGAGGTGCATGCTGTTGATTGGATCTGCAAGCGGTTCTCCTTTTGATGTAGCCAACTGATATGCCCCGGACCCGAACACAACAGTGACAACATATGGGCCTAGCCAGTTTGATTCAAACTTGCCCTGATGTTCTCGGTTTGGTTGGTTGTGAGGATTCTCTCGTAGAACAAGATCACCTACCTCAAATGTACGAGGTCTAACTCGATGATTGTAGCTTCTGCTCATGCACTGCTGATAGGCTTTGAGATGATTGTATGCAGCTTGCCGTTTCTCATCAAATAATTCCAAGTCCTGAAGACGGGATACTCTGTATGCTTCATCATCGATGAGATTGTGCAAGGAAACCCGTAGTGATGGGATCTTGACTTCAATAGGTAAGATAGCTTCTGCACCATAGACCAATGAATAAGGAGTTGCACCTGTAGGGGTTCGAATGCTAGTTCGACATGCCCATAGTGCTGGATTTAGTTGAACATGCCAATCACGACCGACATCATTGACTGTCTTCTTTAGGATCCTCAATATGTTTTTATTGGATGCTTTGGCATGACCATTGCCTTGTGGGTAATAGGGGGTGGAAAAGCGGTGTTGGATATGAAATTTCTCACAAAGTTCATGGACATCCTGATTTTTGAAAGGGAGACCGTTATCTGTGATGATGGACATGGGCACACCATACCGGTAGATGATGTAGTTGAGGATGAATGAGGCGATCTGCTTGTCGGTGACTTGGGTAAGTGGAACAGCTTCGATCCACTTTGTAAAATATTCGGTGGTGGTAATAATGAATTTGTGGCCATTGGATGAAGATGGATGAATCTTACCCATAAGGTCAAGGCCCCATTGACAGAAAGGCCATGGTGTTGTGATTGGTTGTAGTTCCTGGGCTGGTGCATGTATTAGGTCACCATGAACTTGACATTTCTTGCATTTTCTGACAAAGTAGTAGGAATCCTTTTCCATAGATGGCCAATAGTATCCATTGGGCAAGAGTTTCTTGGCT
The DNA here is from genome assembly GCF_030272615.1 of Cryptomeria japonica. NCBI lineage: Eukaryota > Viridiplantae > Streptophyta > Pinopsida > Cupressales > Cupressaceae > Cryptomeria > Cryptomeria japonica. The sequence goes on along the minus strand of NC_081413.1, from coordinate 317,397,554 downwards.
AGTGACGGACCACTTGAGTGAGTCCCACAAATTCCTTCATGGACCTCTTCCAAAGCCTTTGTTATCTCACCTTGTTCCAGACATCAAAGGAGAGTACCATCAAGACCACGTCGGTATAGGGTTTCGGCAATAATGATATATCAAGCAGTTTGGCAAATGAAGGTTTTTCGTTGGTTATTCGATTGGTTGGGAGGAAGGGTGTGATCGCAGAGAGAGGTGTAGAACTCACCATACCATGGGGATTCAGAATCGACAAGGTGACATATCATTTCAGATTCAGGGATATCATAAACGAGGATCCAAAGCTGTTCTACCAAGAACTCGTAGCGTGTTGAATTCTGTGGAAGATCTAGTAGAGATGCGATGGTAGCCATGGCGTCAGCAGCTCGGTTCTGATCTCTTGGTATCTGCTCAAAAGTGATAGTAGTAAATGATGTCTTTAGAGTGTCCACCATTTGCTTATATGGCATGAGTTTACAATCTTTGGTCTGATATTCATTTGTTGCTTGTCGAATGACTAGTTGGGAATCACCATATACTTGCAATTCTTGTAATTTCCATTGGATGGCTAACCTGAGTCCTGTGATCAAGGCCTCATACTTGGCTATATTGTTTGTGCATGGAAATGTGAGCCTATAAGACTTCAGGATGCTATCACCTTGAGGTGTGATAAACAGAATGCCTGCCTCCGAGCCGTGCCTAGTGTATGAACCATCAAAATATAGTTTCCATGGTTGTGCTGTTGTGATCATGAATATCTCCTCATCTGGAAAATTGGAAATAAGAGGATGATTGCCTGTGAGTGGTGCATCAGCCAACTAATCTGCAATAACCTGACCTTTGATAGCTTTACAGTCTACATACTCAATGTCAAATTCACTTAGAATCATCACCCATTTGGCCAAGCGGCCTGTCAATGCTGCTTTGTTAAGTAAATACTTGAGTGGATCAATCTTTGCAATGAGTTGTACCTTGTGTGTTAACAGATAGTGTCTCAATTTTGTGGCTGCTAAGATTACTGCTAGGCAAGCTCGCTCAATAGGGGTGTAATTGAGTTCATAGCCTACCAGTGTGCGAGAGATGTAGTAAACAACACACTCTTTTCCTTCTGCATTATGTTGTGCCAGTAATACACCTAATGCTGTACTTGTTGCTGAGATATAGAGTAACAATGGTCTACTTGGATCTGGTGGCATCAACAATGGTGGATTCATGAGATAGTCTTTAAGCGCCTAAAATGCTTGCTGGCATCGGGCATCCCACTGAAAGTGGATGTTCTTGTGTAGCAGGTGTGTGAATGGGTGACATTTATCAGCCAATTGTGCAATGAATCTTCGAATGGATTGAAGTTGGCCTTGTAATGTCCTTAGCTGGCTGATATTATTTGGAGGTGGCATTTCCATGATTGCCTTAACCTTTGTTGGATCAACCTCAATGCCTTTGCTTGAGACAATGTATCCTAGAAGTTTCCCGGAGGTTACTCCAAAGACACATTTCTTTGGGTTAATTCGAACATGATATTGTTCCAGTCTATCAAAGATTTTATCTAAGATGTGGAGATGCCCTTCTCTGGTGAGTGATTTTGCTAGTAAGTCATCCACATAATCTTCCATCATAGTATGCATCATGTCATGGAAGATGGTGGTCATTGCTCTTTGATAGGTTGCTCCTGCATTTTTGAGACCGAAGGGCATTACATTCCAGCAATATGTGCCCCATGGACATGTGAAGGCAGTCTTATGTTGATCTTCTGGTGCGATCTTTATCTGATTGTATCCTGAAAAACCATCCATGAGTGAAAGCATGGCATGTCCTGCTGTTAGATCCACTATGATGTCAATATTTGGAAGGGGGAAGTCATCCTTAGGATAGGCTTTATTTAGATCTTTGAAGTCAGTACAAATGCGGATGCCCCCTTTTGGTTTGCCGACAGGCACAATATTGGAGATCCATTCTGCATAATCAATTGGCCTAATGAAGCCAACATCTAGGAGTTTCTTGAGTTCTGTTTTGACTAGCACGGCAATCTGAGGATGCATCTTACGAAGCTTCTACTTGACAGGTTTGGCTCCTTCTGCTACTGTGAGGTGATGCATGACTAAATCAGGATCAAGCCCAGGCATGTCTTCATATGACCATGCAAATTTGATCTGACGCTTTTGGAAGAACTCTATAAATTTAGGCTGTTCCTATAGAGTGAGAAGAGATGCCAGATGTATGAGATGAGGATTTTCAGGAGTCCCCACATTGTATTCTTTGGTTTCCTTGATGAGAATCGTTGATCGTTCCTGTTGTGTACTATCAGGGAGAATGTCAAACCCTTCATCCTTAGGCGCCTCCGAGAGGTTTTCACCGTTGGATACGCTCTTTCTTTTTACTTTTGTCGGATCAAACAGTGCCACAGTATGGTTTTCACTTGTCTACATCTCAATGAGTATTTTGCTTCATATACCTTGACTTCATCGGGCAATTACATCAATTATCTAAGTCACATCAGGTCACTTTGATTCACTTACTCAGAATTTATCATGTCCAAGCGACCAACCGACATCAACTGTCACACTTTGACTTAACCGGGGCAATTAAACCGATTGCACCAGATTGTCCAACCAATTTTGATCAATTGTATAGCATCAATCCAAAACCCACACTACATCTGCTATGTATCTCTTGCATGACCTTAGGGTACTCGCTGGCTTGTTATTTCTTCATAGTCACTCCATTTTCTCCCATTCTTTCATCATTAGTTCTAAATTCTTCTATTCTACCTCCCCTCCACTTTTCATTCTTTTTCGAGAGATCGCCCGATTTTTCAAAAAAAAAAAAATAAATTTTGGCCCATCTCTCGAGGGGGCATACCACCCATTAAATTTACATTTTATGGGGCATTTCTTCACACCTATTTTTCTTTCTTTGAAATGACGCGATAAACCGCACCGTCTCAAAGAGGGGCAAATGTAGTCACATAAATCTGTCCACTTAATTAAATGAATACTTAGTATTTATTTGATTAAGTGGACAGATTTATGTGACTACACCTGGCTATCAACCAAGGCACAAAAGAATAGAAAGGACAAAGTAGCAACAATAAGGAGAAGAAACAAAAGAATAGTAGTGAGAAGAATGATTAGAAACAAGTTGTGTCAAAAGAAACTAATGAGACCCAATCTTCAAATGGTGACAATCCTAAGAAAGAGAAGGTCAAACGTTCCTATTGTAAAAGAATCGATCATGATGAGCATAAATGTTTGATGAAATAAATTGATCACTTGACACACATTCTTGAAAATAATAATATCAGTGTACCTTAATAAGTTAAACAGAGTTCAAGTGAGGGGTCTAACTGTTGGAATGCACTGATACCAGTAGTAACTTCAGAAGGGGGGTGGTGAATCAGTTTACTCACAAGTACAACAATTAATTCAATTATAAACCTTATACCGGAGCACAACACAATGAAAGATATATCATGAAAGCACAACATAGATAACACCAATATTTTGATGTGGAAAACCCAGAAAGGGAAAAACCATGGTGGGAAACTCTACCCACAATCAAATGAATACTTTGCAGTAGTATTATGAATAATTACAATGGGGTCTGCACTTGCAGAAAGGCCAACAACTAGAACACATTGCTCATCACAAAGGGAAGTCTCACTAACTTACATAAACATCGGACTACAATCTAGAAAGAAATGAACTGTGAAAGTAGCATCTACTAATTCTTGATACAGTTCTGGTTAAGCACTGATGTCAACTCTGCAATACAAAACCTTTCCAACCTTCACCAGAATGATATGACTCTATTCACATATAATCATTTCTTTGATAATGTAGACATAACCAATGATAACCATCGATTCACAAATTACATGAATAAGTCACCTATAAATACAAATCATCAACCTTATTGACAAGGTTGGCTAAACCCTAAACCCATAAACCCATAATTACAAAAATTACATCACATGATACCACCAGACCAATATTATGATTTAAATTACACATAATGGACCTAAATCAAGTAACCAAACAATTATATCTCTTGGGGATTCCGCTAAGACAAAAATCCAACACGCTTTACCAGCCGATAGAAACCCTCAGTGAAAGTTTAACCGCATCCAAATAGGACCTCCATAATAGCACACCATCCAATGAAAAGTCACCAAATGATTGAGGCATGATCAAGAAACAACTTCAACATGAAAGAAATTGATTCCATAAGCCAGACCCAAAATCCATTGACCAAGTCACCAAAATAGCATACCAGTAAAGCTAACTGGGAACGCTAGAAGCCGATAAAGCCAAAAGATAGCCGGGAAAGCCAAGAATGAGCTGGTAAAGGCAAATACAAAAAGAGATAACCAAATAATGAAACCATCAAAAAATAGAAAGCATTTAACCATCCAGAATAAGCATCCAAAATCGAATCCAGAGATCTGATCATACCAGATCAGAATCACAACCAAAACCAAGAAGATCACCAAGACTAACCGAGATAGATCCAACTAGGATAGTCTCCAACTGGGATACAATGTTGACATTAATGACAACATTTAACCAAATCCAACATATTGCCAACACTAAGAAGGCTAAATAAAACAACAAGGGGAAAGGAAAGGGTAAGGCCCTTGTAGCATTTTCTTCACCACCATCCACTTGGGTGCTTGATTCAGGTACCTCGCACCACATGGATTCATCAAAGGGTGAAATTGAATATTTGGAGCCATGTTCTATACCTTTTATTTTGATGGGCGATGCCACTCCTATTGAGGTGTGTGGGAGAGGGCTTGTTGATGTGGTGGATGGAACATTCCATGATGTTCTTTGTGTTCCCTCACTATCAACTAATCTCTTATAAGTATATCGCATCACTCACACGAGTTCAAGCAAGTGGGTTGAGTTCTCTCCTGATTAAGTGGTAATTCATGAATTGCACAATGATTTTATAGTTGTAGTTGGGAAAATGGATTATCAATATCAACTTTATTTATTTTCTTATTTTGTTCCTAATCCTCCTTTGTCTATTTTTCTCACCCATTCTTATGAAGTGAGTAACTCGTGGTATCAATGGTTTGGCCACTTAAACTATCACTACTTGAAATAGATCCATCAACATGACATGGTTACAAGATTGCCTCTAGTTCACTTTTCAGATGGTGTTTGTCAAGGATGCATTCTTGGCAAGCATCTTGAGGAAAAATTCGACAAGGGAAAAGCTTAGAGAGATTCCCAATTTTTGGAGTTATAATATAGTGATTTGGTTGGACCATTTCTACATCCATCCTCTAGTAGAGATCGATATGTTTTGACATTTATTGATGATTTTTATAGATACATCTTTGTATATTTTCTCAAGCAAAAGTTTGAAAACTTTGATTCATTCTTGGAATTCAAAGCATTTGTAGAGAAACAATATGGGAATCTATCAAGGTGAGATAATGGGGGGGAGTATGTCAACAACAAGTTTGATAAGTTTTGTGTCTTTGAGGGCATTGAATTGCAACATACAACTCCCTATAGTTCTCAGTATAATGGAGTTGTAGAATGAAAAAAAATGGCCCTTGAAAGAAATTGCCAACTTGCATGATTCACTCCAAATATTTGGCACCACCATATTGGGCAGAAGCTATCAACTGTATGTGTTATATCCAAAATCATTTACCTCACAAAGTTGTAAATGGGGGTAACACCCTTTGAATCTTGGATTGGTTGGAAACACTTAGTTAAGCACTTTTGAGTGTTTGGTTCTCATGCATGGGTCCACATTCCAACAGAGACATGCAAGGCTATGGATTTGCAGAGTAGGACTTGTATATTTGCTGGATATCTAGATGATGTCAAAGGCTATCAGCTTCTTGATCCTACCACTCATGAGTTGTTCATTGAGAGGAGTGTTAATTTTGAGGAGATTCATTCTAGTTCCTCTTCTACCAATTCTCCATCCACTATCATATTGGAGCCACTACATCATGATAGTTCTTCAAAAGACCTAAATCCTCCTACTTAATGAGGAGTCTTCTTTCTCCACTTTAGATGGTGATGATGAGGATTCAAATTCCTCCCATTCATAGCATATTGATTCTCCTCTAGATTCTCTAGTATTGGGACCTCTTTGGGTTCATAAGACACTAGAGTCAGTAGGTGATTGGGTTGGTGATCCTTTAGATGCTAGACAAACAAGGTCACAATTTCAACAAGCTCCACATCTCTTTATTGCTTTAGCTTCTGATCCATAATCCTTTCAAGAAGCTTCAGGTGTTCTGAGTGGGATGAAATTATGCAAGAAGAGTTCAATTCCTTGGAGAGGAATCACACTTGGTATCTTGTCCCTCTTCCTAAGGTAAACAAAATTATTCAATGAAAGTGGATCTATTAGACAAATTTTCCTCAAATGGGCCAATTGATAAACATAAGGCTCACTTGGTTGCTAAAGGATTCTCCTAGGTTCTTGGGATTGACTACTCTGAGACTTTTGCACTAGTTGCCAAAATGAATTCTATCCGACTTGTCCTTTATATTGTTGTAGCTCATAGATAGAAAGTTCATCAGATGGATGTGAAGAGTGATTTTCTTCATGGTGACCTTAGCGAGGAGATATACATGGAGCAACCATAGGGGTTCATTCAGGTTGGTTCACTTGTTTGTCATCTTTGAAAGTCTCTCTATGGTCTCAAACAGGCCCCTCGAGCTTGGTATGCTAAGATGAACTCCTTCCTTCTGACAAATGGGTTCACTCATTGTCATTCTAATCCAAATGTCTACATGTTGTAATAGGATGATACTCTCACCTTTTTGGTTCTCTATAGTGATTACTTGTTGATCATAGGGAGTCACTCATCCACCATTCATATAGTGAAAATTACCCTTCATGATCATTTCTTTATGACATACTTAGGTCTCTTATAATACTTCTTAGGGATGGAGATCAATCAGTCTTCGTCAAGGATATTCCTTACACAACCTAAGTACACTCTTGATATGCTCTCTAGATTTTGCATGGTTGATTGTAAGCCTGCATTGACTCCATTTTTGTAGGTAGTCAAACTTGAGGCTAAGTGTTCTTCACCTTTGGTTTATGACACTTTATATTTATATCTTGTTGATAGTTTCATATACTTGAATCACACGAGACCTAAAAGTTCATATGCTGTAGGCATGGTCTTTTAATTCATGCAAGAGCCCCATGAGTTGCACTAGAAATAAGCTAAGAGGATTCTTCACTACATTTAGGGTACTCACAATTTCGGGATCCACTATGCAGTTGTTGTATGTATATACAATATGCCTAATTTGTGCCACAAAATGGGGACCCACCAAAATATTTTGCTAATTGAGAAGGGTGATTTGAAAGATAAAGAATACTTTAAGAAGACAATTGCGGAATTGCGGAGGAAAACCTACTTTGGCAAGAGGTAAGTTGATCATTGTCTAAAACATATGATTTCCCTACTATCCTTACCCACAAGTGAGAATAGGTCTTAGGTTATGCTTTAAGTTGATTGTGGGACATGAGCGGAAGAGGTTGAAAAGTGAAATGGTAAATTGTAAGAATCAACAAATCCCTTAAATTTTGATATCTCGCGAAGGAGAAGGTATGCATGCTTTATAGTTTAATTTAGCGAATAATGGGAATATTGTGGAAGATGATTGTATGGAGGTTTAAGATAGCCAAAGCAAATCAACTCAAAACCTGATGTCCTTAAATAAGATAAAGCCCACAAAAGATGACGTGCAGAGCAAGTAGAAGTAAGCAAAGGTTGGAATTTCAAAGCACTAAGGAGTTAAAGGGAAAACACGTGTTAAAATCTTGTAGTAAGTTACATTATGACTGAGAAGAATGGAAAAGGCAAGGAGAGTCATTAGATTACATGTTTTTTGAAATTTGTCTCATCCTTTAGGCCTTCTTCTTGGATTAAATGCTAACACTATGAGTTTTAGTTTAGCGAGTAGAGGTCATAGCGAAAATATTGCAACAGTATGATTGTGAGAGGTTAAAGGTAGAAAGTGAAGCAGAGCAGGATACATGAGCAAGCAAGGTAAAAGGGTAAATAGTGTAGATAGGAATTTGGAATTCATCAAAGCAAATGGCAAATTAGACTAGCTTAATCACAAAAACTAGATTGCAATGACAACAATCCTAAAAACATTCAATAGAGATATGAAAACAAGACATTCAAAATGAAATGAAAGCAAACCAAATGCAGATATCTCCTTCATAATTCTCCATTGTCCTTCTTTCTCCTTCAAATTGCTTTTTTTGTGGATCTCACCTACAAGTGCATAAGCATAATATGAAAGCAAGATTGACAAGACAACATAAAGATACTAGAAGTGTGATTGATTGATCCGAGACCATGATTGAAGAAATTCATCCAATTTATAGACAAATTGGAGAAATGACAAGATTAGCATGAAGAGATTTGAAAGAAAATTTCAAATCAAGAATGACAAATATGACAAATTATGACAAAATTGACACTTTCTATGCAAAATTGATTGATTGACAAACTATGACAAATTATGACAAATTGCTATGTCAAAATTGATTGATTGACAAATTATGACAAATTATGACAAATTGCTATGTCATTCCCATGAAATTAGGGGAAATATTAGAAAAATAAGAGAAAATAGAAAATTAGATGAATTGGAAATTAGGAAATTAGAAATTGATGAAAATTAGGTAAATTAGGAATTAGGAGAAATTAGTAAATTGGAAAATTAGGTAAATTAATTAATAATTTTTCATTCATTAACTAATTCACAAAAAGAGGGGGAATTAATTAGCCAATTAAATAAATATTTAATTGTGACAAGAAGACTTAGGATAAATAAATAAATTATTTAACCTAGAGGGAAAATGACAAACAAGATTTTATGAATAAATCATAAAACCTTAGAAGATGAATTAGAAATGCAAGGACAACAATTAGGTCTTGACTAAAGATAATTGACAATTAGGGTTGATTTGATCATGATTCTGATTAACAAAGGACCAATGCTGACAAATGATTGAGATTGGTTGACAAACTGACCAAGATTGATAAAGAGACCAAATTGATAGGCGCCAATTGATGAGGAACAATGACTAATTGATCCAAATTGACATGATTGAAAAGGACAACGATCGATGACAAATCGATCGCAAAATTGACGAGATTGACAAGAACAATGATTGATGACAAATCGATCACAAAAATGATGAGATTGAAAAGGACGAGGATCGATGACGAATCGATTGCAAGATGACAAGATTGACAAGAGGACAAAACCCTTATTCTATCATTGATTAGGATTGACGATGTCCAAAAATGAAATCAAATTGATGATGTCAAAATATGCCAAATGAGCACGCACATTGATGCAACAAGATAAGATTGACCAAAATCATAACAAGACCAAATTCGAAAGTGAGACAAATGAAGAATGCAAAAGAAGGACTCAATGCTCGCAAATGATAAAGACCAAGTGCCCAACATAGAAGAAATGTTAATGCGACGCAAAAACCCTAAATAAGGAAATGCGCAAATGTTAAAGTATGACTCCGCAAGCGTTGACCATTTTTAGATGTCTACAAATAGTATAAATGCCCAGGTTAGTGCATGCATGATAGTGATTTAAGGAACCCTTGATAGGAACCATAGAAAAAAATCAAATGGGAAACAAGAAAACAAAATTGAGGAAAGAATTCAAATGAGAATTTCCACAAGTAATACCTCGCTCAAGGATGTATCTATTATCAAATTTTGCACATGCCAAATTTAGTGCCCTAATGAAGCCTTGCATTCATTCTTTTTGAAAAGATAAAATCATGAACCAGGGAGAACTACATTGTTTTTATCTAAATTGTTTGCTTCATGTGCAGATACAGGAAAGTAAGACGACATGTGGGTTAAAATGTGGCTCCCATGAGGGTTGAGCTCAACATGCTGTAGATCACAAAGATATTATGCTCCATTGCAGATGAAGTGGCGTAGCTATTAAAACCTTAATGCCAAAGGAAACTTAGAGAAAATGCAATTGACTTGTGTAAAGTTTTCACTTGGCCGCCAAAGAGGGTTTTAAAAGGCTAGAGAACTTTCAAGCATTTTCAATTGCCAAGCAGGAAGACCATTTATCCCACATTCATTGCAAGGAGGAGCATTTTTGTATTTAAAGATAAAGTCACATATAACTATAGTGTCAAAGCTTACAAGATTTTGACAAGAAGTGTCTTGTTGCCCAGTGGACCCTGCATGCGTATGCATCTCAAGGCATCTTAATTTTGTGACCGGTTGGCAAGAAGAGGTTAAAGGTCAAGCAAGTCAGTAAAGATTGGACGCAGATCACAGAGATCTAACGGTTGTCACTATGTCACAATGAAAAGATGCACACCGGATTATCGCCACGACTTGGCGACTGTTGACATGGCATAACAAGGAGTAAAGATTGACCATCAGATCAAGAGAGATCCAATGATGAAGTGACATTCTGGGGCTATCCATGACTGTCACTGTACCGTGGTTGTGAAGTGCCCAGAATGAATACCCTCATGACATGTGGCAGTCCAGGTGGCCATCCAGGTGGGCTCAGAGAAAATGAGGATGTGCAACATGGTAGAGAGAAGATGAAGAGCCATGAGCAGACCAAGAGTAAAGATCAAGCGATTGATCATATCCAACGGTCAAGTGGACAGATCTTACGATGGTTGCTAAGCCACAAGGAAAATTTTCTCGCCCAACTATCTCATGCAACTTGGCAACCAAGTAGTGGGGCCCGCTAAAGAAGAAATTCAGAGGAAGAAATAAGGAATACAGATTAAGGTTGATTGGATGGAAGAGCTTCATTTTGGTAGTGAGTCCAAGCCATGTTAAGATAGCAGGGCAGGAACCCCAGAACCAACTAGGATGTGACACGTGGTCGGATAGATAGGAGAGAAGGTGAAAAAGAGCATATCATCAGCCATCAGAATAAGCATTTCATTGCTAACCCGATGACTTGATGAAGAAAGCAATCCTAGTTATAGTCAGAAGCCGAAAGTGGTGGGAGGCAAAGTAGCATCCAGGGATCCATGCAAAATGAGAAGAAAAAGCCATTAGGTAGTTTGAGGCCTGGTTACTCATCTTAGAGAAAGTTTTCATGAGTCTTTCTCATGATCTTGAGGTGATAATGATTGATTTTGAGCACCATATGGGTCAACTTTTAGTTGACTAAGAGTTTGAACTGAATTGCATGAGTTTTTCTCATAATTTTGAGCCTTTTTGATGGCTTTTTTATTTCTACGAGAGGATCAGTTTTCAAAGGAGATATTTTTAGTGGGAGTTCATCTTCAGTCATTTTGGAGTTATCTTTCCTCTACCTTTTGGAAGGTTTTTGTATAAAGTGACAAAGTTTTATCTTTCTTCACTAGTTCTTGATGAGTCTCTGGCTAGTTTTAGCAGAGAATACATTCTTGTAGCTCATATGCAATTTTATGACAAAATTCTGAATAAAATTACCAGCTTATGCCTTATGTCTTTACAGTTCATTTTCTTATCCTTGATTGAGAGTTAGTTTATTATGTTATTGTTTAAATAACCTTTAAATTTTTTGTCTCATTTATAAGTCACAGGTTATGCATTGTGATAAATTGGTTCATTTGGTTGATTGTGAAAGTTTCTCTTTCCTTTCAATTTCTTGAAGTTTTAAATCCTTTGCATGAAATATTTATGTGTTATGAACCAGAAGTCTATTTTTGCAGATTGGTATTTTTGGGAGTATATCTTTTGTCATTTTGAGATATCTTACTGATGCTTCACCTTTGTTTAGCATTCGCAAGTCATTCTATTTTCATTTTTTAGTTTTTCTACCCCTTTTCTCTAGTAAAGATTTAGAGTTATTCACAGGGAACCAACCCTTCATCTGGAGGTTAATTCTCACTATAGGCAACCCATAGGCTTGAGAATTATCCCATGTGTCACCAAGTTGCTTGAGATTTCAGCTTGTGCACTACGGGTGCAATTTGAGTGACAATAGTTTTTGGCATGCTTGGTGGGACCTCTTTGGATTGATCAATCCAAACCTTTTTCCACAAAATTTTGATTTTTGGTGTGAAAATTAGAAAATTCAGCCTTTGGAGGCAAGGTCTACCCACACCTGGCGACTTCGAGTGGTGGTATGTTTCAAAAAAGTTTTGTATTCTGAATTCCAGCTATTTAAATGAGAAAATATGTCAAATTTTTAGGGACAGTATCATTATCGACCACCCTATTATGAAGGTATTGCTCCTGCACCTTCTTATCAGCCATACCTAAATAGCCATAATGCTGGTTTTAATCCAAATAGACATATTATTGCCAATAATCAGTAGGTTTATCCTTATCACCCACTCACCACAACTCAGTCTGCATGGTAGCCTAATCCATCTTACAATCAACCTCAAGAAGGTTATATTGATGCAAATCGATATAGTTCAGAGCTTAGAGAGATAAAATGCATGTTACAAAAGCAACATAAGTTGTAGAAAAAAGTGTTGATTGATCAAGCTTATCATTATGAGAAAGAGTTGGAGGCACAAAAGATATATTATGAAGAAAATTTTGCAAATGAGGTTGTTTCTAAAGAGGAACAACTTGTTGCTAAAGATGAGGAAATGAAAGCGTTGGAAGAAGAGGTAACAAAGGCATTTGAGAGATTTGTTGATAGGGTAAACAATGCTAATGCTGTTGTCAAGGAAGAATTTGTTGCAAGAGAAAAGATTATGAGCATGTTGTCTACCAAGGTACAAGAGTTGATGACCCAATTAGCCCCTTGCATCTCAGGTCAGCCCACAAATGTAAATCAATTGCATTTAGCTATGGAGAAATACTGGTTACGACAAATTGTTTATCCACCAAAAAAGAAAGGTGAAAAGAAAGAGTTGGCAGAGTTGGCTTACCAGGACCAGGATCAACAACATGAAATGTAGAAAAGATAGTTTGAGGAAAATATTAAGTAACAGATCACTGCAAAGGAGAAGGAAAAAGATTTTGAGATCCAAATACCAAGCTTTAAACAAGGTGAGTCTCCTAAATCTCCCAAATTCAAAATTCCAAGTTTTAGGAGTCCTCAATCATTTCAAGAACCTATTATTGAACAAGTGCATCCCTATAAAAAGATCATTAAAGAAGATCCCATCATGAATCAACCTATTAAAGAAGAGCCTCATAGATTTGCATTTTAGTTCAAGAGCCTCAACAATTCATTCCTGAAGAACCCATTGATATCTTGGTTCCTCAAGATATTCAAGTTGAAGATCAAGAAAAAGAGGTACTTAGTGAAAATAAATCAGATCTATCACCTATTAAGATGCATTCTTACAATATTCAAGATGATAGGTTAGATTTGTTACAACAAAAGGAAGAGGTTATAAATGAAGAACTACAGGTTCAAAATCTACAAAAAGTCGATAATTGTCAAGTTCTAACTGATTTGTTTGATGAGCTACCACTTTTTGCTAAAGATGAGGAAAATGATATTCAGATTGTAGTCATACCAACTGCACCACAACAAGAAGAGGCTCAAAACATTGTTGTTTTGATCACACAAGAGAGCTGCAACAAGGTAGGAGACAATCCCCTCTTAGAGAAAAATGAAAATTATGATGAAGAGGACTCATTTTGGAATGATCTAGAGGTTTTTGTTTTAGATTTAGATAATAAGGGATCTTTTTTTGAAGACATTCAGTTGGAACAATAGGATTGTGATCAACAAGAGCATGCACATGATAGTCACAAAGTGTTGATTCATGAGCATGAAACAAAGGACAATGTTGTTGAGTAGGTTCAGGAGGTCAATCTAGATGCAAATTTGGTTCAGGTAGAGCAAGAAAATCAGCAAGACATGGATTTCCATGGTAAAAGCCTTGAAAGCAATCGACAAAGTGCAGTAAACAATACTCAGGATAGTGAAATTAACCAAGAGGTGAGTATTTTCTCAAGCATCATTGAAGATTTTTGTTCTAATCTTGCTGATAACTTGATACCTTTGGAGAGAAATTTTTTTGATCAACATACTTAGGTGGAGGAAATAATTATGGTTCAGGAGATAGTTGACATAGTAGAAACCGTCAAGGAGAGCCCAAGCTTTGTTCACACAAGGGGCTATCCTATTAGATCTCTTTCCAGATTGGAGGCCAAAAAGATAATACAAGATGAGCTTATGCCTAATGTAGCATCCTAAAATTGTGACACTTGCAATTTTGACTGCATTTGGGTCTTCACGATGGCGATGCAACACGGAACCTGAATGGAGACCCCGAAACTTGCTCACGACACCAAAAACTGCATTTTTCCAGCACCTTGCTTGATCCCTCCTTGCACCCTACTATCCCGGGAGGTGGGACTAGAGTGCCCAGCACCCTGGTCCTTCAGGACTAGGGCGCCCAGCGCCCTGGTCTCCCAGGACCATGGCGCCCAGCGCCCTGGTCCCTGGCCCTATTTTGGGCCCGGTCTCCTATGGGACTTCGGGCCTTTTTGTTTGCAAATTGGAAAATAACATTTCCTGGTCGGCCTAAGGTCGGGAAAATCAGTCTATCAACCCTAATTGGCAAGTATATAAACTACTTTTCCTCTCTCATTTTGGGAGGAAGATGGAAAAAGGTGTGGAAACGATATTCAAACATTCAAGCATTCAAGCATTCCTTCAAGCAATTGATCATTCTAAGTCTCCATTCAAGGCTAGGTGTTGCATTCAAGACAAGGATTCAACCATTGAAGAGGAGATCACATGCTACAACATACAACATACAAAAAACAACAACATCTATACCTTCGCATATAAGGATACAAACATCCTTACAACAAGGTTGCAGGTATGCGGCTGTAATTGAAGATCTGGAATCCTTGTGCAGGGACGAACAGATCCCCCTTCGTTTCGCGGATTTTTCGGAGGACCGTGTGCACGCCGGGTGCCATCGTCCTGTCAACTTTCGCTCAAATTTGCAGAACAACACCATCTCGACATTTTACTACTAATTCCAGGTCCCCAGCTTCATATCATATCCCTATCTCTATTTATAAGTGAATCTTTCTTGCTTCTACATGCATTCCTAGTTCAATCTTTCTATCTACATTCTTTACAAAAGAGGGTATCCTTGCTATCACAACCCTTGAAACTCATATAGAATCCAATCTTGCATTGCGTGGGATTGGATCTTGTGGGTTTCAACCCCTCTTTTGAATGTAAAGTCCCTCCTAAGTGAAAACCATCAACCCTAGTGACTCTCCCTTCTCTCTCCTTGGAGTTGGGGAGGGGAGAACGACTAGGGTTTGATTTTTCCACTTTACATTTTGGTGAACCTGACGTGAACATCCTTTCTGATTATTCATAGTTAGAACTGAAAATTGAATTCCTTGATTACATTTCCATGTTTGATCTTTTGCAAAATTTTAGAGGTTAATTGCATAAAAACCCTAAATTTTCTTTTTAAGTAATTAAACTTGTGAAATGTTTAATTGTTAATGCTTGTTTCAGATCTGCCCTTCTATTGCAAATTGTCAATTCATATTTGTGCTTTAATTCTGAAAATTAAGTGGTTAAGTGTCAAAACCCTAATTTTTGAAACCCTCTTGATTCAACCTTTGTCCGACAATTTCACTGATCAAAACATCTCCAAATCAGCTATAACTTTGGATTCCGCAATAAAATCATAATATCTTTCATCCCTGAAAATTTGGAAAAAAGTTGCGAGGACCGTGTGCACCCCGAGCGCCATCGTCCCCGACATTTTTTCCGAAAATTCGGGAGTTAGATCTTACTGTATTTTTCTGTTAAAATCCAGAATTTTGGCTAATTTTATCAATTTTAACACCTTCAAAATTACAGTCAAAGTTGGTCTAGCGATTGCTTGGATTGAGGCTTCTAATCATTCAAAAATTGTTGAAATTGAAATTTGTGTCAAAATTGTGTTTCTTACTGTCCTAAATCTGAAAAGTGTGTTAGCATTCATTCGAAATTTCAGTGATTTATTCAAATTTTTGCAATTTGTGACTTTTGAAATTAAGTGCTTAATTACAACAACTTTGATTTCTGCTTTCAAAATTGAATTTTTCATGAAATTGAGTCAACTTTCAAATTTCAAAACTTGCATTGCTTTTGGTATTCCCTCTAAAATCATAAAATTCAAAATTTCAGTTTCCCTCTCTTTTTCAAAATTCAAATTTTACATTTTTCAACAATCTTGCTAGGGTTCAATTTCGAGATTGCAACTTTAATTTGGCCTATCTACAGATCGTAAAATCACTCAATTTTTTCAGGTTAGCTGTAAAATCATCATAACTTTCATCCCTGCAAATTTCGAAAAAAGTTGCGAGGACCGTGTGCACTCCGAGCGCCACGGTCCCGAACATTTTTTTCAAAATTTTGGGAGATTGTCCTGATTGCATTTTACAGCTTAAATCTAGGAGATTGGATGATTTTATTGAAATTTTCTACCTCTAAAATTCAAAATCTTCTCTCTCTCTTTAGTGCATGAGTTTTACAACAATAAGCCCTACTTACACTATTCCCGTTAGACGAAGCCTTAGAATTAAGTCCTTCCAAGGTTTAATTACTGAGGAGATGGAACCTAATTTGAATGGCCTTTTTAACGAGGACATGGGTAATTCCTCTAATCCTCTTAATGATGAAGAAGCTCTCCATGAGGTTTCTGTAGAACAACTTTCAAAATTGGATAACCAATTTGACGATTTTCGATAGTGGATGTCTCAAGAATACCCTGATAGTCAAGCTCTTCCTTTAATTGAGGGTCTAAAACATATGCTTCAAAGTGATAAGGATGGAATTGATATTTTGCGTGGTATTGCACACATTGTGGATTCAAATGTGATGCCTATGAAAAGTTGTGCCGAAACCTTAGGTTATACACAACCTCCTACTCAAGACAATCATTCTATTCCTTTGACAACTCCTATTGCTAGTATACCTACTTTTACATCAAACATAATGACTACTTCAATACAAGACATTCCTCCTATGATCACTAATCATGGGGGCAATCCTTCTTCTTCAATCAACCCTCTTCCTTCATTCAATCCAACTTCTTCATTCATTCCTTCAGTGAGTGTTCCTCTTATATCTCCACAAATGAACATGACGCAAGGGGGCAATTCATTTAACCATTCCATTCCTCCTTGTAGTGTTCCTCCTATCCAATCATCTCCTATGACTAACTATCATAGTGTCCCACCACCTTACTCTCTACCTTCTTTCAATAACATAACACCTCCATCACAATCTAATACGTCTAATATGAACTCGTCGACTGAAGCGACCATTAACAATCTTGCACAAACTGTCTCTTCTTTACAACAACAAATTGCCTCTATGAATCAATCTAAGTTTAGTGTGCCCACATTTGATGTTGCGAGTCCACTTTCTTTTGACATTGTTCGAGCTATTCCCCCTAAACATGTTGAAATTCCGCATTTGGAGCTTTATAATGGTAAGGGTGATCCTTTAACACATGTTAAGACCTTTCAAACAATATGTACTGATTTTTCTTATGACCAAAGGTTGCTTGCAAAACTATTTACTAGAACATTAAGAGACAAAGCCCTACAATGGTATTGTTCGTTGCCTTCCTATTCTATTACTTCTTTCGAACAACTTGCAAATGCTTTCATTCAACAATTTCAAAACAATATAAGTCCTAAAGTTACTTTGATTGATTTAATGCATTGTAAACAAGGTGTTAAAGAAAAAGTGACTGATTTCATTGGTAGATATAAGCATTTGTATGCTCAAATTTCCTTTCCAGTGCCTGACAATGATATTCAAAGAATCTTTATTTCTAATTTACAAAAAGACATTAGAGAAAAACTCCTGTTTTCTGAGTTTACTTCTTTCCAACAGTTGTGCGCAACTCTTCACAATTATCAACTGACTGTGAGTCAAATGGAACAATCACATCCTATGGCTCCGAGTGATAAGGGTGATAGTAGTCAACAACCATTTGGGAAGTTTAAACCGAACAGAGAGTCCATTAAATTCAATGAAAACATTATCAACAACAATGTGAATGCGGCATCAGGTGTGCCTCCCATTTCTAAGTTTTTCAAGAAAGAAAGAAAGTTTACTCCTTTGAATGAGTCATTGCATAGTATTATGAATAAGTTATTGGAACAAAATGTGCTTACTCTTCCTCCTATAAGGCAAATAGATCCTGCAAAGATTACTTCACCTTATTTTGATAACAAATCTTTTTGTCAATTTCATCGTCAACCTGGGCATGATACTGAAAAATGTTTTGCTTTAAAGGGTAAAATTCAAGATTTGATTGATAATAATACTATTTCTGTTTCTGGAGTGAATGATAAAGGCAATACATCTGTAGCTCCTCCTAACCAAAATCTTTAGATTTTTACTAATCCATTGCCTTCTCATACCTCTAATGCGATTGATACTACTGATTCCTCTATCTCACTCGATGATCTTGTGTCTATGACTCCGAATGTGATTAACTTTGTAGAGTAGCAGAAATTCCCTAAAGAACCTTCTATCACCTTTGATTCTAGTGAAACTATCAGGGCTCTTGATGGTCCTTTATATATAGTTGCAAAAGTCAAGAATACATCTTGCCGTGGAGTGCTTATTGATCCTTCTTGTATGGTTAATATCATTACTAAAGAATTTCTTTTTACTTTGCAATTGAATCAAGTGATCTATGATGAAACAAATGTGGTTGTGAAACTATTTCTTGCATTTTCTTCTCCTGTAATTGGTTCTATTACATTACCTATTGAGGTCCGTAACAAATCCCTTGATGTGAACTTTGCTATTATTCCATCTTCCAAACAATTTCATGTGAAGCTTGGCTATCCTTGGCTATCTTCCATGAAAGCTATTGCTTCTCCTATTCACAAGTGTTTGAAATTTCCCCATAATGGTGAAGTTGTTACTATCAATCATAGTCTCTTTAAACCAGCTGAAAGAACCTCTAGTGTTCCTATTGATTATTTTTGGCCTAAACAATTCCAATCTCTTCCTCCGTGAAGTGATCATCTTTTCAAATCTTATCAAAAGTGGAAAAAAGATATGATCCTTTCTCTAAGTGAACCTAGAACACCCAAACTTGACATTCCTATCATTCTTGAGAAGGAAGTTCTTCCTTTGAAAGATAAAACTAATGTCTTTCCTCAAGAAGATTCCTCACCCATCCCTATGGATGTGACTATGCCTATGATTAATAAACTTCCTAAAAGTAGACCTATCCCTCCTCGTCATGATGGGCTTGGTCTCCTTCCTAAACCAAATATTCCTCCTTTATATGGAGCAGTTCCTCATCCTTCATCTTATGGAGAGAAGAGATCTTCCTCTTCTCCTATTATTCAACCTAAGAGACCACAACCTAAACACCCAAGTGATAAGGATGAGAACATTCCTCCTCCTCAATCTTCTCAACTCCCTACTAAGACTAGACGAAATCGTTCTGCACGTGAACTTCGACGAAAGCGTCATCTTAGAGCTCAGGCAGCTGCTTCTCAAACTTTGCAATCCCCAAGAACACCTTCAGCCAGTATTATTCCATTTTCTCCTTAGCCGACGATTGAGCCGAAATCTCCTAAACATAAGATGCATGATGGTCTTGATCCTGTGCGAGTTAAAGATCCTATTTTTATAAATCTTGATGATGATATAGATGAAAATGGTATTCATGATGAAAATGTTACTCCTGTTCATTCTGATAGTGAATATGAATATGTTGATGTTGATAACCATTTATCTAACGCATTTTCTAAAGCACTTATCCTAGCTCCTAGACAAGAACACCGCAGCTTGGGATATGAACATAGCCCTTGTTTGGATCTTGTGATAGCTCCATCTGCTGTGTTGGATGTTCCTCCTCTAGCGTGTTTCCTACCTTCCCAAAACATTGATCAACAAGATCGGGGGGTAGATGACGTGCTAGACTAGTTTCATTAGCATAGCAGATTCTGTCCTCCTCTATTTCTTTTGTTACTTCTTCTATATGTTATTCTCATTCTTCTATTTGTTGTCCTTAGTGTTGTCTACTTGAGGATGATGCAAAACATTGAGATCTCTTTTGGTCTCTCTCATGTTGACTCAAAAGACACATGTGTTCCCTTCTTCTAGGTGACCTTCCTTGATTAGGGAATGAAGAACAATTATGCATACATACATATGATATACATGAATTATCATACAGCATACTGACATCGAGGAAAGAAAAGTCACCTTGTGCTTTATGTTTTGTGTCTATTATCCTTGGGCTTATCTCACACTTGGGGGCTAAATCCTTGTGATAACGTGCTCCTTTCCTTTCTCATTTCTTATATGTATCACTACCTTAAAGCAATCACCCCCGGTGAGGTGTGTACGATCACTTTAACGTAGGGGGGCATACATCCTGTTCATATATTTTCAAGATACTTGAAAATTTCCTTGACAAATTTAGCTTTGCCTTGAAAATTTTTGATATCTTTCTTGCATGACTCATAGTGAGGGAACCTTACTACTGACAGTCATGGTTCTCCCTCATGATCTTCTCTTTTACTTTGTCAATCAAAGTCATAAGATCCTTAGTCCACTGGGGGCTTGGTATATCTTGCCTCCTTGACTTGGTGAAAGTCTTTCAATGTTGTTTCCTTGTACTTTACCAGAAGTATGAGCGTACGCTTATACTCCCGCTAAAGTGGGGGCTAAATGTAGCGTCCTAAAATTGCGACACTTGCAATTTTGACTGCATTTGGGTCTTCACGATGGTGATGCAACACAGAACCTGAATGGAGACCCCGAAACTTGCTCACGACACCAAAAACTGCATTTTTCCAGCACCTTGCTTGATCCCTCCTTGCACCTTGCTGTCCCGGGAGGTGGGACCAGAGCGCCCAACGCCCTAGTCCTTCAGGACTAGGGTGCCCAGCACCCTGGTCCCCCAGGACCATGGCGCCCAGCGCCCTGGTCCCTGGCCCTATTTTGGGCCCGGTCTCCTATGGGACTTCGGGCCTTTTTGTTTGCAAATTGGAAAATAACATTTCCTGGTCGACCTAAGGTCGGGAAAATCAGTCTATCAACCCTAATTGGCAAGTATATACACTACTTTTCCTCTCTCATTTTGGGAGGAAGATGGAAAAAGGTGTGGAAACGATATTCAAACATTCAAGCATTCAAGCATTCAAGCATTCAAGCATTCCTTCAAGCAATTGATCATTCTAAGTCTCCATTCAAGGCTAGGTGTTGCATTCAGGACAAGGATTCAACCATTGAAGAGGAGATCACATGCTACAACATACAACATACAACAAACAACAACATCTATACCTTTGCATATAAGGATACAAACATCCTTACAACAAGGTTGCAGGTACACGGCTGTAATTGAAGATCTGGAATCCTTGTGCAGGGACGAACAGATCCCCCTTCGTTTCGTGGATTTTTCGGAGGACCGTGTGCATGCCGGGCACCATCGTCCCGTAAACTTTCACTCAAATTTGTAGAACAGCACCATCTGGACATTTTACTGCTAATTCTAGGTCCCCAGCTTCATATCATATCCCTATCTCTATTTATAAGTGAATCTTTCTTGCTTCTACATGCATTCCTAGTTCAATCTTTCTATCTACATTCTTTACAAAAGAGGGTATCCTTGCTATCACAACCCTTGAAACTCATATAGAATCCAATCTTGCATTGCATGGGATTGGATCTTGTGGGTTTCAACCCCTCTTTTGAATGTAAAGTCCCTCCTAAGTGAAAACCATCAACCCTAGTGACTCTCCCTTCTCTCTCCTTGGAGTTGGGGAGGGGAGAACGACTAGGGTTCGATTTTTCCGCTTTACACCTAAAAATGAAGCTTCAGTAAAAGGTTATCATCTTACCTATAACCTCACTGATAGCAGTATATATGAGCAAACAAAAGAGGTAGGCCACGTTATTTTCATACTTATAATACTCTTACAACATTATGTGAGGCACCTCTTCGTACTATATTTCTTCACAAGTGTTCATAAGATTTTGAAACTTCCTAAGCTGGGAAGAAAAGGATGTTATCTCTAAAAAACAGTGAATGGTTTTGTATAACCAGGTTTCACACTTGGTTAGGGTAGGATAGAGTAGTATTTTAGTTTCAATTGAGTTTTCCATAAGTGCACAGGATGCACATGTTCTCTGACTCTGTCTTAAACAAAATTATGAAGGTTTGTTTTTAGTTTATTTTGCTGTTTTTTTGCTATCAAATGTTGATCTATAGAAGAGGGTTTACAAAATTCAAGAAGTTTTCAGAGTTGGAAGGGCTGGAATGACTCCATAATCCCAATGGATAAGCCATGACTGGTCTATAGTGTTTAGTAGGCAAATACTTTGCAGAAGTCACAAAAAATGTTACCAAATTTTGTACATGCCAAATTTAGTGCCCTAATGAAGCCTTGCATTCATTCATTTTGAAAAGATCAATTCATGAACCAGGGAGAAATGCACTATTTTTATCTAACTTGTTTTCTTCATGTGCAGATATAGGAAAGTAAGACAACACGTGGGTTAAAATGTGGCTCCCACAAGGGTTGAGCTCATCATGCTATAGATCACAAAGATATTATGCTCCATTGCAGATGAAGTGGTGCAACTATTAAAACCTTAATTCCAAAAGAAACTTAGAGCAAATGCAATTGGCCTATGTAAAGTTTTCACTTGGGCGCCAAAGAGGGTTTTGAAAGGCTAGATAAATTTCAAGCGTTTTCAGTCACCAAGAAGGAAGAAAATTTATCCCACATTGGTCGTGGGGAGGAGCATTTTTGTATTTAAAGCTAAAGTCACATATAACCATAGTGTCAAAGCTTACGAGCTTTTGAAAAGAAGTGTCTCATCACCCCGTGGAACCCGCATGTGCATGCATCTCAAGGCATCTTAATCTTGTGACCGGCTGGCGGGAAGAGGTTAAAGGTCGAACAAGTCAGTAAAGATCGGATGCAGATCACGAAGATCTAATGGTTGTCACTATGTCGCAATGAAAAGATGCACACTAGATTATTGTCGGGACTTGGTGACTGATGACATGGCATAACAAGGAGTAAAGATCGACCATCAGATCAAGAGAGATCAAATGACAAAGTGAAATTCTAGGGCTATCCATGACTATCACTATACCGCAGTTGTAAAGTTCCCAGAACAAATACCCTCACAACATGTGGTAATCCAGGTGGCCTTCTAGGTGGGCTTAGAGAAAATGAGGATGCACCACATGGTAGAGAGAAGATGAAGAGCCATGAGAAGACCAAGACTAAAGATCAAGCAATTGATCATATCCAACGGTTGGGTGGACAGATCTGACGGTGGTCGCTAAGCTACAAGGAAAATTTTCTTGCCCAGCTATCCCATGTGACTTGGTGACCAAGTAGTGGGGCCCACTAACGAAGCAATTCAAAGGAAGAAATAAGGAACACAGATTAAGGTTGATTGGATGAAAGATCTTCATTTTGGTAGTGAGTCCGAGTCGTGCTAAGATGGAAGGGTAGGAACCCCGGAACCAACCAGGATGTGACATGTGGTTGGCCCGATAGGAGAGCAGGTGAAATGGAGCATATCATTAGCCATCGAAATAAGCATTTCATTGCTAACTCGATGACCTGATGAAGAAAGCAATGCTAGTTACAGTTAGAAGCCAAAAGTGGTGGCAGGCAAAGTAGCATCCAAGGATCCATGCAAAATGAGAAGAAAAAGCCATCAGGTAGTTTGAGGCCTGGTTACTCAGCTCAGAGCAAGTTTTCATATGTCTTTCTCATGATATCAAGGTGATAAGGATTGATTTTGAGCTCCATTTGGGTCAACGTTTAGTTGACGAAGAGTTTAAACTGAATTGCATGAGTTTTTCTCATGATTTTGAGCCTTTTTTATGGCTTTTTTATTTCTACGAGAGGATCAGTTTTCAGAGGAGATATTTTTAGTGGGAGTTCATCTTCAGTCATTTTGGAGTTATCTTTCCTCTACCTTTTGGAAGGTTTTTGTATAAAGTGACAAAGTTTTATTTTTCTTCACTAGTTCTTGCTGATTCTTTGGCTAATTTTAGCTGAGAATACATTCTTGTAGCTCATATGCAGTTTTATGATAGAATTCTAAATAAAAATTACCAGCTTATGTCTTATGTCTTTACAATTCATTTTCTTATCCTTGATTGAGAGTTAGTTTATTGTGTTATTGTTTAAATAACCTTTAAATTTTTTGTCTCATTTATAAGTCACAGGTTATGCATTGTGATAAATTGGTTCATTTGGTTGATTGTGAAAGTTTCTCTTTCCTTTCAATTTCTTGAAGTTTTAAATCATTTGCATGAAATATTTATCTGTTATGAACTAAAAGTCTATTTGTGTAGATTGGTGTTTTTGGGTGTATCTCTATCATTTTGAGATATCTTACTAATGCTTCACCTTGGTTTAGCATTCACAAGTCATTCTATTTTCATTTTTTAGTTTTCCTACCCCTTTTCTCAGTAAAGATTTAGAGTTATTCATAGGGAACCAACCCTTCATCTGGAGGTTAATTCTCACTATAGGCAACCCACAGGTTTGAGAATTATCCCATGTATCACCAAGTTGCTTGAGCTTTCAGCGTGTGCACTACAGGTGCAATTTGAGTGACAATAGTACCTAGATACCCATCTCAGTTAATGCAATATAAGACATGCCATTGACAAAATCAGAGATCCTGTTGCAACAGATGAAATAAAAAGTCCAAGAGAAAGAGATTTGATTCATGCAGTTGGATTTTCGGTCGTAGCTGAGGCACATGACTTGGTTTAGAAGTACGCCCAACATTATGATAGGGGACTGAGGCAAGTTGCAATCACAAGGTCTATGTCAATCTCACACCTAAGGGTATAAAGGAATTGTTGGGAATTCCTACTTCTGGGGCATGGATAGAAAGGACCAGAGAGAAAGCTGAGCAGGAGTTTTAGAATGATAAGTAGGGATGTGAAAGAACTATGAGGGAAGAATGGTACATCAAGAAACAAGCAATATTATTAGCTAAAATGCCTACCCTGGTAGTAAGGAAGGATATGTATCCCAAAGTGTATACCACCATCACATTCCTTAGTAGGATGGCAGGGTTAGAGATAAGTGGGTTGTTCTAGGGCTAGATGTTCACGTATATATAAACAATAAGAAGGAATGCAGGGACATACAATTGGGCCACATTTATCAATGACTTAATATATCATTCCATACAAGACACAACCAGGAATTTTTATATGTCTTCCTACCTAGTTTATGCTTGTTCCATAAAAGAAAATATTCAGGGTTGGAATACTGTAGGAATCTTAGGTACAAATCTTGATAAGGACCCTCTGTATGCATATTACCCACAATTGACAAAGGATGAAGTTATGTTGTATTATAAAGAAGTAAATGATTACTTCCTCATGAAAATTACCCAAGAACTAGAGGGAAGGGCAGGGGAAAGAGTACCAGAAGAGGTGATAAATTTTCTCAAATACTATGGTCAGTGGTATCTCTAATTTCCTAATTGGTATTATATTAGAGCATAGGGGTTCATATGGACACCTTTCAAGATACCCAAGTATCCATCTATATGGGTGTGGCTAACTGTTGGCATTATTGTCATTAGGTTCTCATTGATGTCAACTAGTTTGGCATGGTCACTGGTGAGTAAGAAGTGGTGATTGATATATTTGAAGTAAGACATGATGATGTCAATCCATATGTGTGTAAGTAGATAGAAGGAAGGTTACCGGTACACATGAAATGCATCATCTACTGGTAAAGTAGGACCACCAGTAAGGCAAGAAAGCAATCAAGAGAAGAACTGAAGGATGTAAACCAGTATACTCAGAGAAGATCAATGTTGCCGGTAAATGTTCTGAGTAGTAGGACCAACATGTTTGATGGAAGGCCAAGTTGATCCATCGATAGAGAAGAGGTTTGTAGGTATGAAGGCTCACCGGTGGAGTTGGGTTTTACCGGTAAGGTGAGTTGAACTAGTAGTCAATATTGGTCAATGAAGAATGTCCATAGAAAACCAAGCAGAGGTGGATGTCGACAAAGATGATAGATGGAAGCTAGGTGGTGATCATGCACAGGTCGGTGAAGTGTGCATCGACATAACAGTCAGCAAGCAGGTCGGATTTTATGAGGAACCCACGTATCAGTGGAGGATGGTAGAAGATTGCAGCTCGAGGAAGACAAGCTAAGAAGAGTCTAAAATAATCTTGCAAGAAGATCTGATCTTTGTACCCATTTTTTGAAGGAAATAGTCGAGCCATTAATGGCATGAGATAGAGAAATGCAGAAAAGCATAGTGCAGACATCTAAATATAGAAAATGCACATTGGAATGCGAAGTGTTGGTGGTTCTTATCGATGATGTGCAGATCATCTCTCCAAAAAAGAAGACTGGATCAAATCCAATACGAATTGATTTGGTGACGGAAAAACCTAACACGACACTATTTGAATGTTGTTTTGGCGGGAATCCTAGAAGAAAAATATGTGAGCTCGAGACTGAAATTAGTTGATGCTTGATGCGAAGTGTGAGAGAAAAGAAAGCTTGAGCAAGGAGAGCAATTATAAGCCTTAGATTTTATTCTGAGAAAGTTGTAGTGTGAGTTAGTAGGCGAACCAATGAGAGGGTCTAACTGGTAGAGATAGATTAACTGGTAAACTATTGCAGTTCTAATAGTCAAGCTAACTGGTGAGGGTGATTGGTCAAGAAGGCATCTAAGGGTGACAAAGTGTGGTGTGAGGCTGAGGGAGATAGAAGAGAGGCTAGGAGTAACCGGTGAGTGATTAGAGAGAGTAATCTGATAATCGGCAATGTGAGAACTAGTGAAGAAGAGGAGGTTGTTAACCGGCATAAATCCATTGATTAGGTGTTGCAGAACTCATTTGGAACCAAGTGCTTAATTGTATCAAAATTGTATTTCATTATACAACACTGAGTTAGAGATTGGTATAGGGGTTTGTGCTCCTTGGGTTGGTGCCCTAAATCAGTAGGGGTTGGCACCCTAAATCATTGTAATCCATTGTTTCATTATAAGGCTAGATTGGAGTAGTAGACCCCAACAACATTTGTCACTGAGGTTTTTCCCATATTGGGTTTTCCTCGTACATCTGGTGTTATGTTTTCCTCTTTTGTTATCCACACTTATATTATTGATTTGATTGTTTAGTGCTTTGGGTGATAACCAATATTCCAAGGTTGATTATAAAGAAAATATTTCAAGAACCACTGATTCACCCCCTCTTAGTGGTACATTGTGTTCAACAATTGGTATTAGAGCCTAGGTTCCTGGTTGATTAAAGCTTGGGTAGATTTTGGTCATAGAACACAATGGAAAGAAATGAGTCTGCCTCCTCAAAAGACCCCATGTTTGAGGAGAAGAATGGAGACCTATAGATTGAGCAAGGAGAGTGATTATAATCCTTAGATTTTATTCTGAGAAAGTTGTAGTGTGAGTTAGTAGGCAAACCAATGAGAGGGTCTAACCGGTAGAGATAGATTAACTGGTAAACTATTGCAGTTCTAACAGTCAAGCTAACTAGTGAGGTGTGATTGGTCAAGAAGGCATCTAAGGGTGACAAAGTGTGGTGTGAGGCTGAGGGAGATAGAAGAGAGGCTAGGAGTAACTGGTGAGTGATTAGAGAGAGTAATCTGATAATCGGCAATGTGAGAACCAATGAAGAAGAGGAGGTTGTTAACCGACAAAAATCCATTGATTAGGTGTTGCAGAACTCATTTGGAACCAAGTGCTTAACTGTATCAAAATTGTATTTCATTATACAACACCGAGTTAGAGATTGGTGCAGGGGTTTGTGCTCCTTGGGTTGGTGCCCTAAATCAGTAGGGGTTGGTGCCCTAAATCTTTGTAATCCATTGTTTCATTATAAGGCTGGATTGGAGCAGTAGACTCCAACAACATTTCTCACCAAGGTTTTTCCCATATTGGGCTTTCCTCGTACATCTGGTGTTATGTTTTCCTCTTTTGTTATCCACATTTATATTACCGATTTGATTGTTTAGTGCTTTGGGTGATAACCGATATTCCAAGGTTGATTATAAAGAAAATATTTCAAGAACCACTGATTCACCCCCTCTTAGTGGTACATTGTGTTCAACAATTGGTATTAGAGCCTAGGTTCCTGGTTGATTAAAGCTTGGGTAGATCTTGGTCATAGAACACAATGGAAAGAAATGAGCCTACCTCCTCAAAAGCCCCCATGTTTGGAGCAGAAGAATGGAGACCTATATTTCCTCCCTTGGTTTTGATGTGTGGATGTCTGTCAAGAATGGGTATACTATCCCTAGTGTTCCTCCCACTAACTTGGATGCTAAGAAGGAGTATGAGAATAACACAAAGGCTAAACATGCTATATTAAGCAGGTTGTCTGATAATGAGTTTGTCAAGGTCATACATTGTGCATCCCCCAAGGAGAATTGGGATACAATGTAGAGGTTATTTGAGGGAGATGCCAAAGTCAAAGAGGCCAAGCTGCAATCACTAAGGGGTCAACTTGAAGGCATCAAGATGAAGGATGAAGAAAAGATTGCAGACTATCTTCATAGAGTAGATGAAACTGTGAACAACATCAGAGGACTTGAAGAAGAAATTACAGTTGAGATTATTGTCAAGAAGGTACTTAGATCTGTCACATCTAAGTATGGTACTAAGGTTTCTACAATAGAGGAAGCCAAGGATCTAAAGACTTTCGCAATGGATGAGCTATTTGGGTCTCTAATAGCCTATGAAATGAGAACAACCGATAAAGCATCCGCAAGGAAAGAGGTAGCGTTCAACTCCACCAAAAGGGGCAAGGAAGAGGTTGCTCATAAAGGATCTAATGAAGACTCAGATGCAAAGGTAGAAAACTTTGTCAGAAAGCTCAAGAAAGTTACCACTCAAATGTTTCAATTATTCTAAAGTTGGACACTTTGCTACAAAATGTCCTTATAATGAAACCGATGGAGATGAGAAAAGAAGTTTTAGTAGATCTGCTGGTAAAAACAAATAAAGAAATATATCTATCGGTAAGGAAGAAGAGGCTATTGGAAGATGAACAACCTATATACTATTAAGGATGATAGCACAGACAAAGAAAGTGCATCAGAAGATGAATACTATGAGAATGAGAGAGAAGTTAATCTCTTTATGGCACTTGATGAACTAGTTGGTGAAGATGAGGAAGAAGAAGAGATTGAGGCCAAAGTGGATCTAGAAGGTGAGCTCATAAGTGCTCTTGAGGAGCTGAGTAAAACAATAAGATAACTCAAGAAGTTCAAGCTTTTTGTAGTAGAAGAACAAATTCTCTTGAAGCAATCCCTGGATGAGTCCAATCAAGTTATATCTGACTTGAAACTCTAGTTGGAAGAAGCCAAGAGGATATGTGAAGTTACATGCTCTGATTTGATGAAGAAGGAAAAGAAGCATCAATATTTGGAAGCAGAATTAGTGAAGCTTAGAAAGGAGCTTGAAAAGAGTAAGGAAGAAATAAAAGTGAGAAGCAAATATGAAGGAAACACCGAAGCCTTAGACAAGATGTTGAGCAAATAAAATCCATTTAAAGATACCAGTGGATTAGGATTTGAAGAAGGACAAAGTTCAAACAAAAAAGATACATCCGATAAGGAGATATAGTTAACTTCTTCAAGTGAAGGTGAGGAGAAGAAGATATTCATGGTAAGAAAGGATATTGGTAAGAAGACATATGCAGAAGCTATTAGAAACCACCACACAAACTGATATACACAATTAATGAACTAGAGGCCACACTCAATGTACCAACATGCAAATCCTAGGAGAAATGCAAGAGTTGATCATGAAGGATTTACCAAAGTCAACAACATGAAAGGAAGGCCCCCAGTGAGGTAGACATTTGCAGGACCAAGGCAACCTAACCGGTATGTTCCAAACTTTCATGGTTATTGTTACCAGTGTAACAAATTTGGACATAGGTTAGCTGAATGTAGATTAACCAATAAGCCCACTATGAGTTATGAAAGTAGAAATCTATTTAATGCACTATGGGATATGAATGTTATTTGTTATTAGTGCAATGGATTTGGTCATAGGAGTTTTGAATGTAGGAAGAGTAAACCAGTGTCCTATAATAGTTTCAAAGATTCATCCTTCAATGAAAATGTGAAATGCTTTAACTGTCAAGAGTTTGGACATATAGAATTTTTTTGTAAGAATAGGAAAATCAAGCAAAACAGGACATATCTTGATCAAGAACCGGTAATTAAATCGGAGCACAAAATTGCAGCTGACAAGAAGGAAACTAAACTGGTATGGGTTGATAAAGAAAGGGACAAGGCAGAATCAAGTTTGATAGTGCAGACTGCCCTACATGCTGAAAGGAAAAATCTATGGGTTGTAGACAGTGGTTGTTCCAACCACATGATCGGTGATAAAAATAAATTTATCAAGCTTGAAGATTGGAATGGTGGTTCAGTGAGATTCAGAGACAACTCATCCATCAAAATAAAGGGAAAAGGTACTCTTAACATTGATGAAAAATTGAAAGCACATGATTTGTATTATATGGAAGGCCTAAAGCACAACTTACTGAGTGTGAGTCAGATGTGTGACAAAGGTTATAAATTCACCTTTGATTATACTAGCTTCCAGATAAAGAAAGAAAGTACCGGTCAGACTGTAGCCAAAGGAAAGAGGACAGATGGTAATGTATATAATCTAAAAGAATTTTTTGAATCCCAATGTATGTTGGGACAAGTGGATGAAAGAAGATTGTGGAATAAAAGATTAGGCAACATAAATTTTGATAACTTAGTTGCAGTAAGAACAAAGGGGTGTGTAAGAAATATTCCACCTATCATCAAACTGGTAAACACATTTTGTGATGAATGTGTGAAAGGGAAGAGGACTAAGGTGAGCTTCAAAACAAAAGAACACAACACGTCAAGACCACTTGAAATTATACATACAGATCTATGTGGTCCAACTAGGACAAGAGCTCTTGTTGGTGAAACTTATTTTATGCTCTTCATTGATGACTATTCAAGAATAACACGGGTCACTTTCCTACAAGATAAATCACAAGCATTTGAAAGATTCCAGATCTTTAGGAAGATGGTGGAGAAGTAACGTGGGTGCAAGCTGAAATACCTAAGATCAAACCGGGGTGGAGAGCTCACATCAAATGAATTTGAAGATTAATATGAAAGAAATGGAATTAGAAGGCAATACTCAGCCCCTAGGACACCACAACAAAATGATGTGTTAGAAAGGAAGAATAGGATAGTCAGGGAGATGGCCAAAACCATGTTAAATGAGGCCAGCTTTCCAGACATATATTGGAAGGAAGCACTTCATACTACTACATATACCTTGAATTGGGTTCAAGTAAGATCAAACAACAGAATGACACCTTATGAGTTGTGGTATGACCAGAAACCATCAGTCAAGTAATTTAAGGTATTTGGAAGCAAGTGTTTTATCAAGAGAGATATGCATGGTTTAGGTAGTTTTGATTCCAGGAGTGATGAAGGAATTTTCCTTGGTTACTCATCTAAAAACAAGGCCTATAAATTCTACAACAAAAGACTAAAAAGAGTCATTGAGAGTGTACAGGTAAGAGTAGATGAGGATATGCACAAAGGAAGACAATCACAGGTAAAGCGATATGATGATGCTGGTGATGAAGGTGAGGAAGCACAGTCAGAAAATGAACTAGAAGAAGCATCCAAAAAGGCTCCTAACCAGTATGTGTAGATGAACCACCCAGAAGATCAAATTTTAGGTAATAAGAGTGATAATGTGCAGACTAGGAGAAGACTTGCCCAGAATGACGAACAAGTCAACTTCTACCTCATGACTAAAGTAGAGCCTAAAACATTCAGTGAGGCTAACAAAAGTCAGAAATGGATGGATTCCATGGAAGAAGAGTTGCAATAGATTGAGAAGAACAAGACTTGGGAATTAGTCCCTAGACCAGAAGACAAGAACATCATTGGCACCAAATGGGTCTACCAGAATAAGATGAATGAAGAAGGTAAAATTGTTAGGCATAAATCTAGACTTGTGTGCAAGGGTTACTCTCGAGTAGAGGGCATTCATTTTGAAGAAAAATTTGCATCGGTAGCTAGATTAGAAGCAATTAGAATGTTTCTATCCTTTTCTGCCTACAAGGGTTATAAAGCATATCAAATGGATGTAAAATCTGCCTTCCTTAATGGAAATTTGGAAGAAGAAGTGTGCATAGAGCAACCAGAAGGGTTTTTGTTACATGATGATGAAACCTTTATGAGCTGGTTGAAAAAAACCATGTATGGTTTAAAGAAAGCTCCTAGAGCATGGTATTCAAGGCTAGATTAGTACCTAAATGGGCAAGGATTCAAAAAGGGGAGTGTTGATAGCAATTTATACATCAAGAAAGATGGAAACCACATGATCATTGTGATTGTGTATGTAGATGACATTATTTTTGGAGGCAACAAGGACACCCTTTGTAAAGAATTTGCTAATCAGATGGAGTCAGAATTTGAGATGTCAATGCTTGGAGAATTGACATACTTCGTTAGTTTGTAGATATGACAACAAGACAATGGAATCTTTATCTTACAAACCAAGTATGCAAAGGATATGTTGAAGAAATTTCAAATGGAGGATTGCAAACCGGTGAGTACCCCTATGGTGACCAGATATAAATTAAGAAAGAATGATGAATCACCGGTGGTGGATCAGACATTGTATAGATCCATGATAGGAAGCTTATTGTATCTTACTACTTCTAGATCAGATATAGTGTAGGTAGTGTGCATGGTGGTTAGATTTCAAGATGCACCTAAGCAGTCACATATGAATGTCGTAAGAACAATTTTTTAGGTACTTGCAAGGAACACTCAGTTATGGATTGTGGTACCCTAAAAAAGGGGAATTCTTCTTGGAAGAATATACTGATGCTGATTGGGTAGGTTGCATTGATGACCGAAAGAGCACAAGTGGTGGTGCATTCTTCCTAGGTGACCGGTTGGTCTCATGGCATAGCAACAAGCAGGATCTAGTCTCCCTATCAACTGCTGAAGCAGAATACATTACTGCTGCTACATGTTGCTCTCACGTGCTTTGGATGAAGAAAACCCTCAAGGGCATATAGGTGGACATCTCTGATCCTATTTCCATCCAGTGTGATAATTCAAGTGCCATCAACATATCAAAGAACTCGGTGATGAATTCAAGGACAAAGCATATAGTCATCAAGTATCATTTTCTCTGAGAGAAGGTTGAAGGACAGGAAGTAAAGATGGACTATGTTCCTACAGGAGAACAAGTGTCAGACATCTTCACCAAACCACTTTCAGTAAACACTTTTGAGTACTTAAGACACAATATGTGAGTTGTGTCACCTGCCTTATGCACTTAAGTTTGTAAGGAGTTATATGGTTCAGGGGAAGTTTGTAGCAGTATCTATATCTCTTGAACCACATGTTGATCATAGGGAAAGTTCAGGGTTATATGTTTTAGTGCCGATTGTAATCACTAAGAGAATATTTGACTAAGGGGGGGCTAAGTATGAATCAAAGGGGGAAGAATAAAGTACCTTGACCCTTTATCATTGTGTCAAAGGGGGAGAAATCTACTAGTGTGAAGTCTTGTAGTGATTTGACATCAATGCCAAAGGGGGAGATTGTTGGCATTATTGGCATTAGGTTGTCATTGATGTCAACTGGTTTGGCATGGTCACCAATGAGTAAGAAGTGGTGATCAGTATAGGAGAAGTAAGACACGATGATGTCAATCCATATGTGTATAAGTAGATAGAAGGAAGGTTACCGAAGCACATGAAATGTATCATCTACCGGTAAAGAAGGACAATCAATAAGGAAAGCAAGCAAGCAAGAGAAGAACTGAAGGATGTAAATTGGTATACTCAAAGAAGATCAATGCTATCAGTAAATGGATTGAGTAATAGGACCAACATGTTTGATGGAAGGCCAAGTTGATCCATTGATAGAGAAGACGTCTACAGGTATGAAGGCCCACCGGTGGAGTTAGGTTTTACCGATAAGGTGAGTTGAACTGATAGTCAATCTTGGTCAATGAAGAATGTCCATAGAAAACCAAGTAGAGGTGGATATCGACAAAGATGATAGTTGGAAGCCAGGTGGTGATCATGCACAAGTAGGTGAAGTGTGCATCAACGTAACAGTCAACAAGTAGGTTGACTTTTATGAAGAACCCGCAAGTCATGGGAGGATGGCAAGAGATTGCTGCTCGAGGAAGACATGCTGACAAGCAATTGAACTAATCCTGCAAGAAGATTTGATTTTCGTACCCGATTGTTGATGGAAATATCATAGCCATTAATGGCCTGTGACAAAGAAATGCAGAAAATCATAGTGCAAACATTTAAATATAGAAAATGCACATTGGAATGCAAAGTGTTGGTGGTGCTGATGATGATGTGAAGATCATCTCTCTAGAAAAGCAGATCGAATCAAATCCAATACAGATCAAGTTGGTGAAGGCAAAACCTAACATGACACTATTTGAATGTTGTTTTGGCGGGAACCCTAGAAGACAAATGTGTGAGCTCGAGACTAAAATCAGTTGATGCTTGATGTGAAGTGTGACAAAAAAGAAAGCCTAATAAAGGAGAAATATTATCAACCTTAGAGTTTATTCTAAGAAAGCTGCAGTGTGAGTTAGTAGGCGAACCGATGAGAGGGTCTAACTGGTAGAGATAGATTGACCGGTAAACTGTTACAGTTCTAACAATCAAGCTAATTGGTGAGGTGTGATTGGTCAAGAAGGCATCCAAGGGTGACATAGTATTTTGTGAGGATGAGGGAGATAGAAGAGAGGCTAGGAGTAACTATTGAGTGATCAGAGAGAGTAATCTGATAACTGGCAGTGTGAGGATTAGTGAAGAAGAGGAGGTTTGGTAACTAACATAAATCCATTGATTAGGTGTTGCATAACTCATTTGCAACCGGGTTCTTAACTGTATCAAAATTGTATTTCATTATACAACACCAAGTTGGAGCTTGGTGCAAGGGTTGGTGCTCCTTGGGTTGGATCCCTAAATCATTGTAATCCATTGTTTCATTGTGAGGTTGGATTGGAGCAGTAGACTCCAGTAACATTTCTCACTGAGGTTTTTCCCATATTGGGTTTTCCTCATACATCTGGTGTTGTGGGTTGCATTTGTGTGTTTGCCTCTTTTGTTATCCATATTTATCTTACTGGTTTGATTGTTTATTGCTTAGGGTGATAACCGATATTCCAAGGTTGATTAAAAAGAAAATATTTCAAGAACCATTGATTCACCCCCCTCTCAGTGGTACATTGTGTTCATCACTAACAAAATTTTCCAAACAAATGGTAGAGTTCCACGACAAATACCTAACTATGCATAGAAAGCTATAGTTTAAGTTCTCAATGAGGATGGATGATTTTTTTTGTGACTCATTACAAGATGCAAGAAGGACAAAAGAAGACTTACTTTCTAGGCATCTATAGTATTTCTAATATACAACAAAAAATTATGATCTCTTGGAGAAGAATGAAAAATATATTGCAAAGAAAGAAAATAATATCCTAGATTTAGAAGATTATTGGATAGACTACAAAGATGACAAGGAGGTACGAAGGAGGAGATATAACAAAAGGTTGAACCTTAGCCAAGTGAAGGGGTCAGGACTAGATAAAGTTGGGATAGAGGTGCCCAATGAGTTAGTAGATGATGAAGAAGAAGTGTTGAGACCTGAGTATGTAATAGACCAAGTGGAGAAAAGATCAATAAGTTAGTCCACTTTGACTGAGCCTGAGTTGGTCTCTATGGACCAAATCAATCAGCTAGTTCTAGAATCAACTAGTAAAACATCGGCACGAGTTGAACCTGAAGAAGAAGAGGAAAAGAAAAGATACAAAAAAGAATGCAGATTTCTTGGTGCATAAAAGAAATATTGATACGACAACAATAATAGAGACCAAGACCTTAAAAACAAAAGATTTAGATAAAGAGGGCGGGCAAGTTGTTACCATAGATGCCAATATAAATCAATTGGTAAGAAGCAAGGCGGATCAACCTCAAGACCAAAGTGGCAGGAACGTGCAAACTTCAACTACTAGTGGTACAAGAGTGGTGCAACAAAAGGTACCCTTGAGACAAGTATTGCAAGCCATTCCCATAGCAACATATCAATCTATAGCTCGGTTATTTGCTTCCCCTTCATAAGTAAATAACACTTTGGGTGCCATAGTTGGTATGGTAGGAGTAGGAGTAGGAGAAGAAGACAACCTAGGATTTTATAGGGAGATGGGAAAGCTATTGGAAAGAAAGTTTGGCATAGGCGATATGGAGGAACTACGGAGTAAACTTGAGCCAGGAAAAGAGCCACAAAATTCTACATCCAACATGCCCACAACAATAGAGGCAACCACTGGTAAAATTATGATGGAAAATGTTTTGAACTTAGGTGATGACTATGTAGAGTTAGAAGGCGAAGGACTGAAATATCAGAATGTTCCATCCTTAGACAGTGAAGTACTAACAAAAGAGAAAAGGGTGAGTGAAGATGTGACACAACTTCAAAATGAGTCTGATGAACAAACAAACAAAAACATGGAGAAGAAAATTGTATAAGAAAAAGGGAAATGGGTTGAAGTAAACAAGGAAGTATGAAAGAAAGAGATGCAAGAAGATTCGCAATAGGAAGTGCTCGAGGTCCTGGGACAAGAAGTATCAAAAATAAAACAATTAACCAATGCAACGGGGAATAAAAGTGATGAAGTAGAAACAAAAAAATGCTTTGGGTGTTGCGGGTAGCTGATGAAATAAGGAAAGTGAACAAATAAGTTTTAAGGAAGATGTAGCTAAGATGAATTCAATAAATAGTTTGAGGCTTGAAAAAGGAAAAGGAGTAATCTAGGGAAATCCCGAAGGGAGCTTGCAGACGATGGAAGGAAATAAAGGTTTGGGGAAAAGAAAATTCATAGTAAGTGCAAAAATTGAGAATATTATTGATTGGCTAAGGCAATAGGATGAACCTAGAAAACCAATGGAGATTGTTCCATTGGATTTCAACAATTTGTTAACAATGACACTCACTGTGAAAAGGAAGAAGATTGTTAAAGCCTGATATACAACCCAGTTAAATGACAAGGGAGAGAAGTAGATACATAATGTAGAGCCAATAACTAAAGGGAATGAAGAAGGATCAATAGATGTAGAATATTAAATTAGTATGAACCGTTGGGAAAACCCTCCAGGTTTGAAGGTGCTAGAATTAATAAACATGGTGTGACAATCATGGAGGATTGGATACAGAGGGATTAATAGAAGATAAGAGAACAAAAAATAAAAATACAACAACTAGTCCAATTTATAAAGGGGATTACTCAAAAGGGAGACACCCCACAGAAAATCCCAACTCATCTGGTATTAGTGTCACTAGAAGAAGCCGAGGTGGTGGACACATTGAAAAGGAAAGAAAAATGTTGGATGGATGGATAGGTGAGGTGTTGGCCCATGCCAAGGCATCATTGGAGATGATAGGAGACATATATACAAAGTGGAGAAAGCTAATTAAGAGTTTCACCTGAGTTCAAGGGAGATATGAAGATCTGCTGGAACAAATTGAAGCGAAGAAGACTAACCTCTAGGCTATCAGGGGCATTATGAAAAAAGAGGTAGTAGAACTGGGAATAATGATTGACGAGAAAACAGCCAAAATAAGGACATGGATTATGGTCAATACCTGACAATTGGGCAGATTGTGGGAAGGCATCAAGGTTTTGCAAAAGTTGAAAAGTGAGGTAGTGGAGATTCAACTCCAAAATATGGTGAATATTTAAGTACTAATGGAAAGGTTAATTGAAGAAGTAATGGTCACGGGAAAGGACAAAGCATTGGAAGAGTTTGAAGACATGTGGGATAAATGGTGGTCGGATCTAAAAAAATAAGGGCACATAAATATTAAGTGATATCAGACATGTCCAAAATGTAGTGAAAAGTAATAATGATGAGGCCATGGAAAACAAGTTCTGGAACCATTGCGGATGGAATGTAATGTGCAAGAACTAAACTTGTTTGTGGTTTGTGAGTCAAGAAACAAAGAGGCAGTAGCAAAAGGAAATGTATGAAACAAATTTTGAAAAGGTGAGCATTGACCACGATCAAGATTAATGATGAGATAGCAATGTTTTGTCATGTTCCTTGTAACCCTGCTATAAATGCAGATGTATAATTCATTTTTGAACAGTTCAAGAATGCTAGACTTAGGGGAGCTCTAACAAGTTTGAGATTTTATTCTGTGTTCTCTTATAGAGAAGTTTTGGTATTGTCTTTTCTTTGCAAATGCTTGTGATGATGATGTGATGAGAGCTAATGTTCAATGGAATCTAGTTGTAGTCAATTATTTTGGCAAAGATAACATATAACTCTGCACAACTTTTCTGGTGTGTTATATCCCTGTCTTTGTTTGAAGTAATTTCTTTGAAAAATAACACAATTTTATATATTGAGAAAGTTTTTTTGATTGTTTATGAAATTGTTCTTCATCATTTCATAGTATTTTAGAGGGACATTTATTAAAAGGTTCTTTGTAGTATATGATTTTCTTACAGTTGTATTTAGCTGTTCTTTCAATTATCATAGAATCATAGTTGATACTTTGGATATACTATTTAAATGTGCATCTTAGAGAAAATTATTTGGAATCCCTTTGTGAAATAGATGATGTATTATTATTGAGTTAAAACCACAGTGTCTTAAGAGGACGTTTCGAGCCTTGGGGGATATATTCTATATATTTAAAATAAATAAACTTAGGATTAAAGGGCTAAAGTTTATAATTTCTGAGTGAACTCAAAATCCACTTCAATAGATTCTGGCACTAGAAGGAGGGTCTGATGTTTTGAACTTCTAGACCATTTAAGTAGTTTAAGCTGGAGTATAGAAGAGTTACTAGGTCTAGGTCTTGTGATCTGATGCAATACAAAAAACCCTTCCCTTTAGACCTACAAAATTATACACATAGACTACCCTTACTGGGACTCTCTGCTACCAAATTAATAGTCAAATTACAACAAAACTTAAACTTATATGCTCATCAAGTTAGTAACACATAATTACAACTATATCCCTAATTTTAATGATGCCTCTTGTTGATGCTAATTCTATCCTCTAACCCCTCTTGGTTCCTCACACCAAGTTTCAAGGTGTTCTGACAAACAAATCAAGGAGAAATTGTCAATTTTTGTTAGAACCCTAGCTAGCCTATCTACCAGGCAATCCTGTGAACAATCTACAAAATATTTTTAACAACTAAGGATTTCAAATCATCAGTGAATAGAAGATAACACACAATTATACACCCACTTGAACTCACTTAAACAGTTTGAATCCAAACAACAATATGTAAACATAGAATTAGAGCAAATTGTAGAAACAAGGTGAATTATAGAGAAAATGCTTCCAATTTGGTGCCAATGATTTTAATTTTTTTTTTAAAGTTATAGAATGACATTGTAGAATCCCCATTTATCCCCTCTCTCCCTCTCTACCCATTTCTCATACAATTTATACCAAATTTGAACTTTCCCATCATGACCATTGGATTGCATGATTATTCAAATTGAAAAATCGACAAGGCATTGTCAGACATAGGTATCAAAATAGTAATTCCAAACTGATAAGTCACTGTCAGACACCGGTATCAGAATAGCAATTCTGAACATGTCTTCTTTACCACCCATTAGAATAACCCTTCAAGGCAGAGCAATAATTTAATGTAATTTTGATAGAACAAACTACCCTGATGTTGCTCATTTCAGTATAGCTTATGTTGAACAAGACATTTGAAGGTCTATCAATATAACCCATCGGAGTCAGATGAACAATATTTTGTAATCCTGATAGTGTAAACTATCTTGATGACAACCTTATCGAATTAACTATTCTGATGATTACTCTTTGCCACCATGATGCTTTATCGGGTCAACTATCTTGATGCCAAAATTGATACCTTATTGGAATAGCCATTCAAAATCACTCAAACATAATTCTGCAAATCTGATAGTGTAACCTATCCCAATAACAACAATGATACCTTATCGGTTTAACCTATCCCGATAACAATAATGACAAATTTTTACCCCAATGACATCTATCGGTATATCTTATCTTGATGACAAAAATGACAACATTTTGAGCAACTTTACAAATTTGAAAATCATGACTCCAATTTTGACCAACAGACCCAAAACATGAAATAACATTACAAATAGTCTCAACAGGCCTTATTGAATCAAAATAGACCTAACCCTAACTCCTAAGACTCAAAACACCAAATTGATAAATTGACTAGACCTTAGGTGCTCCTGTACCAAACACCCGGGCTTGAAAATTTTTCAAGTCCCTTGGAAACCAGGTTGTCCTTGTCCATCTGTAACCTTTTGAGGTGCCATCCCTGATTGAGTGCCTTGATCTAGTTTCTCCATCATAGTTGCTTCATGCTTTCCATAACTTTCCTTTGACGCTTGCCAAACACTCCCAGCTCCTTATCCAATCACTTCTCCTTTATGCCTTAGGTTCTCTGTCATTGGAATCCCTGATCCATCATGTTTATCAGACCCAAATTCTCTTTCATTATAGAACATGTCTTCTTATCAGCTTCTTTTTCCACTATAGGACAAATTAGAGTCCTAACCAAGATTGCTTTATCCTCCTTCCACCCACCTTGTGGCTGCACATACACCTAATCCTTGGCCTTTGTTTGGTCTATTTTAGGTATCAACACCTTACCTCTGTCATCCCTAACTGAAATAGTCTGCAAACCTTCTGATTTGGTATCTCCAAATATATGAGTGACTGCAAGTTTTCTTGACTCATCTTCACTTACTTTCACTAACTCCTTCTTGCCAAC
Source organism: Cryptomeria japonica (assembly GCF_030272615.1). NCBI lineage: Eukaryota > Viridiplantae > Streptophyta > Pinopsida > Cupressales > Cupressaceae > Cryptomeria > Cryptomeria japonica. Next base: position 317,356,696 of record NC_081413.1, on the reverse strand, counting down.
CAAGATGATTTTTGTTGCTTTGCCTCTTGTTTCTTTAATCTCCTGCAAAATACAAAAGTTTTTCCATCCTTCTCAATGGTGTAGGTATTCCTTCTACCATCATAAAGTGTTTGCCTATCAAATTTCCATGGCCTTCCAAGAAGTAGATGGCAACAATCCATGGGTAAAATATCACAAAGTACCCTATCTTTATATCCTTCAATCTGAAAATCAACATAGACTTGTTCATTTACCAGAAGTGACTGATTATTATTTACTCAAGATGCTCTATATGGTTCTTCATGAGGAGTTCTTTCTAGTTTCAGTTTATCTACCATCTCTCTAGACACCATATTGTTAGTGGAACTTGAATCTATTACTACCTTTCATACTTTACCTTTACATTTGCATGTGGTCTTGAACAAGCTCCTTCTTTGAGTCATCTCCTTCTCCTTAGATTCCTTCAAAAGTGTTCTTTGAAGAATCAATGCTTCACCTACTTCCGGAGTAGTAGCAACATATTTTGGGGGGATGACACTTTCACTGTCATCTTCTTGCACAATTTGGACTCTCTTTTCACCCCTTCTTTCATCACTTGATGTAGGTCCTTGTCTCTCAGGACACTTGAATGATGGGTGTCCAAACTCTTGACAATTATAGCACCTACTTGAAAATATATTGGAATTCCTACCTCCACCAAATCTGTCTCTAGTGCCTCTACCTATGAAATCTGCACCTTGCTCCTAACTTTTGTTTGCATCTTCTTGTCTTTCATTTGATTATCTTGAAGTAGAAAATGTTCCTCTACCCCTAAAGGTGTTGCCTCTGCCCCTACTTGACTTATCTTGTCTTCTCTTGATCTTTTCTTCCACTCTAATTTCCAATTGAACACACTCCTTCACTATCCTTGGATTTGCCACAACTAGTTCATCTTGAATGTTAAATCCAAGTCCACCAAGGTATCTAGCAACCTTTTCAACCTGATCTTCCATCCTACCTGATTTTATGCTCAACTTGTAAAATTCATCAATATAAGTTTTGACATCTAACGCTTTTTGTTTCAAACCTTGGAGTTTCTTATACAATTTAACTTCATAATCTTTAGAAAGAAACTTACCCTTAAGTTTAGCAACCATCCTATCCCAAGAAACTATTTTTTCTTTACCTCTCTTTCTCCTCTCAAATTTCTCATAGTCCCACCATAATAATGCATGTCCTTTCAACTTTGTCTTTGCTATCTTCACCTGCTGCTCATCAGGAACATCTTCATGTTTAAAGTAATTATCCATAGCTACAATCCAATCTAGAAGCTCTTCTTCATCCAAATTACCTCCATACATAGGCAATTCAAATTTCACCTTAAGTTTATCACCTTGAAATTCTTTTAGAAGTCTGACTGTCCTATGTTCCTCAGGGTCTAATTGCTCTTCTCCTTCTACTTCCTGGAACTCTTCTTCTTCTTCCTCTTCACTCACATCTCCCAAATCAACATTCCTTCTCTGATTTGATTCTAAGGCTTCAAGCCTTGCCAACACAACATTGTAGGACTCTTGCAACCTTGTATTCTTCTCTCTCAACTCCTTCAACTCTCTTGTAGTACCAACATTCTTAAGAGGCATCTCATCTGATATCACTTAATCACTCTCTCCTTTCAAGGAATCTACTCCCTTGATTTGATGCCACTTGATGCAATACAAAAACCCTTCCCTTCAGACCTACAAAATTCAAAACATAGAATAACCTTAGTGGGACCCTCTGCTACCAAATTAACAGTCATATTGCAACAAAACTTAAGCTTATATGCTCATCGAGTCAGCAACACATAATTACAACTATAGCCCTAATTGGACTGATGCCTCTCCTTGATGCTAATTATATTCTTTAACCCCTCTTGGGTCCTCACACCAAGTTTCAAGGTGTTCTAACAAACTAATCAGGGAGAAATTGTCAATTTTTGTTAGACCCCTAGCTAGCCTACCTACTAGACAACCCTGTGAACAATCTACAAAATATTTTTAACAACTTAGGATTTCAAATCATCGGTGAATGGAAGATAACACACAATTATACACCCACTTTAACTCATTTAAATATTTTAAATCCAAACAGTAATATGTAAACACAAATTTAGAGCAAATTGCAGAAACAGGGTGAATTATAGAGAATATGCTTCCAATTTGGTGCCAATGATTTCAAAGTTGAAAATAAACAGTTATTGAATTACATTGCAGAATCCCCATTTCTCCCCTCTCTCCCTCTCTACCTATTTCTCATACAATTTATACCAAATTTGAACTTTCCCGCCATGACCGTTGGACTACATGACTATTCAAATTCAAAAACTGATAAGCCGTTGTCAGACATATTAGAATAGAAATTCCGAGCTGATAAGTCACTATCAGACACCGGTATCAAAATAGAAATTCCCAACATGTCTTCTTGACCACCCATCGGAATAAACCTTCAAGGTAGAGAAACAAGTTCATGTAATTCTGATAGAATAAATTACCCCGATGTCGCTCATTTCAATATAGCTTATGCCGAACAAGACATTTGAAGGTCTATCAGTATAACCCATCAAAGTCGGCTAAACAATATTTTATAATCCCGATAGTGTAAACTATCTCGAAGACAACCTTATCGGATTAACTATTTTGATGCTAAATTTTTTCCACCATGATGCTTTATCAGGTCAACTATCCCAATGCCAATATTGATACCTTATCAGAACAACCATTCAAAATCAGCTGAACAAAATTTTGCAGATCCGATAGTGTAACTTATCCTGATAACAAAAATGACACCTTATCAGTTTAACCTACCCCGATAATAGTAATGAAACTTTTTACCCCAATGAAATCTTATCGGTATAGCTTATCCTGATGACAGAAATGACAACATTTTGAACAACTTTACAAATTTGTAAATCATGATTCCAATTTTGACCAACAGACCCCAAAACATAAAATAACATTAGAAATGGTCTCAACAAACCTTATTGAATCAAAATAGACCTAACTCTAACTCCTAAGACTCAAAACATCAAATTGACAAATTGACTAGACCTTAGGTGCTCCTACACCAAGATCTTGGTTTTCAATTTCAAGAATTACCGGATAGTGGGAAGAGAAGGCCTAGGGCTAGTTCAGCTAGACCAAACCTAGCAAATAACAATAGAGTGCCATTGCAAAAAAAGAACAAAATGCAAAATTAAAACAATTTGCAAAATCAATTTCAACCACCTCCTCCACCTCCTCTGATGATGTATTTTAATACTAACTCACCTATCAAGTTCAATGTTTACCATGATTTACCTAATGATGCATGGAAATGTGGAAAAGATCCAAAAACAAATTTCAATTTTAGTATGTTAGTTTCAACCATAAAACCAAAAACAAAGAACTAAAAATCATTCCAAAAAAATATCAAAGGAGATTCAAAAAGCATAAAAGAATCTTAATCAAATAACAAGAAAGGAGAAGAATCTGCCTAAGATGCTTCCATGATGTCTTTGATTTCTCCCTTGTTTCCCTCCTCTCCAAGTTCCAAATGAATAGAGCTCTCAAATTTTAGTACTAACCATGGATGTCAAATGGAGATTAAAGATGGTTTAAAATGAACATATACACTATGCAAATACAAAGAGTGATGCCATGAGAAAGCTCTAAGTATCTATGCAATATTTCACTATAATAAAATGCTCTAATGCTTCCTCCTTTGCTTGAGGAGAATGATTCTATTTATAGGGAAAATAGAAGATTGGATGGTCAAGATTCATTTGGTTTGTGGAGGGCCAATATTGCATGATTCATGATCCATGTGATGGTTTTCAACCCAATCCCATGATGACAAGTGTTAGCCTAAGATGGCTTGAGAGGAGAGGGAATGAGCATTTAATTCCTGAGAAGACATGAGGGTAACCTCATGTGGGTTGGGTTATTGGATAAAGATATTATCCAAGGATAAGGTTATTATCCAATGGGTAAACTCTTGTGTAAAGTTTAGCCATGGTTAAGCCTTGATTAAAGGGTCAAGACCCATATGGGTTAGTGTGTTGAACAAGGGAAGCATTTATGATTTTGTAAGAGTCTTAAATAGTTGAGATGATGGGTTGGGGGTTAATTTTGGTTTAGGATTGTGCAAATAATTAGAAGAGGGATTAGGCTAATTTGGAAGGGGGTTAGAAGAATCTAGAAGGCGATTAGTGAGCAAGTGGGTTTGGCAAGTGGTTGAGGGTTAATAGGCCTTTAATTAAATTTTTTATTTAATTAAAATAGGGAGTGCAACTTGCATTTGTAGGAGAATGCAAGTGGATGACATTTTTAAATAAATAATGATTTATTTAAATAAGGGTTTGATGAGGGTTTTTAAATAAATATTGAATTTATTTAAATAAGAAGAAAGTGGAATTAATTTATTTAATAGATGGGACTATCATTAGTAATTAAATAAATTTATTAAATTTATTTAACTAGGATATAAGAAGAGGATAATGGTGAATTAATTAAATATAAATTTAATTAATAGAGGAATATTAGTGTATTAAATAAAAATTAAATATTATTTAATTTGTGGATAGATTTATGTGTCTACATCTAATGATCTTGATAAGTTGTGCCTGAAGTTTCAAATTCATGGTGATGTAGAGGTACATCTTATGATTTTCAAGGATATGTGTGGAAGAGCCCGAATTTAGCAGGAGGATGTAGTATGTAGGTTGTTTCTGTATACTTTGAGTGAAGATTCTCACGTCTGGTATGTTAATTTACCTATTGGGTCAATAACAAGTTGTGTCTTATTAGAGGCAACATTCTTGTCTAGATTTAAGGCTCCTATAGATCTTTCTACATTGTATCATTAGTTTGCATTGATTTGTTGAGAGCCAAATAAGCCAATTAGTAGTTTTAATGATAGATTCCACAAAGCTTATTCAAATCTTGAAGCTCTGTACACCTTAGCTGAGCTAGCTACATTGTTAGTATATTATGTAGTTGTGGATCCTTTAACTTCAAAGTTTGTAACAAGGAAAGTCTCAACAATTACAACTCTGTCTAGAGCATATGTTGAAGCTATAAATGTAAACAAGGAAATGAGACAAGTCAGGTACAATTCAGATCATAGGTATAATAATAATAATCAAATGATCATGCCATTAGGAAACAACATGAACTTAGTTATGCCAATACAAGGAATAAGGCATGTTTCTTTTCCTCAGAGTATGTTTCAAAATCAAATAGTTCCGGAGAATTAGAAAACCACAGTTTTACATCCTGGACCTATTATTGCTGAGATTCCTGCCAATGGACGGTCTTTCTTTTCACAGACTCTAGAACTAAAGGAAGTTGATAACAACAAGGAAGAAATAAAGGAAATTACTGATATGTTGAGGAAGTTGACTACAAAGGTTAAATATCTAAGGAATCAGAGTTACAGTAACAAAAATAATGAACCAGGAAACTTTAATCAACAAATATTTAATGCAAACTAACCCCCAAGACCTTGGAACACTAGACCAAATAATGGAGGGGTAGTTTCACCCTTTGATAATCCTCTAGATGTTGAGAATAATTAGCCTACAAAGATAAATTTAGTGGAGTGTGCATTAAATGATTGGTGTAGAATTCACAACACTAGGGCCATGCAGAGAAAGATTGTCTAGAATTTAAGATTAAAACAAACATTTTCCAATCAAAGGTAATGGCTTTGTCACACATGGATGAATCTAGTGAACATAATGATTGTAGGGAAATTATTCCTGCTAACTATGATACAACGCTATTCTTAGAAATTTTTACAACACCAGTAGGAAAGGCCATTCGTAATGACATCGTAACTCAAGATTTTGAGTATAGCAGAGAATTTTTCGCATTGGTAGTAGAGTCTTACGTATTTCCTTTTCAACGAAAAGAATCCTTAGAATCAAAAGCTAAAGAGGTATACACTACACAACAATATAGGAAAAGAAACACTTATAATTTGCAGAGTAAAACTTATAATAATCCTAAGGAGTTGTTGACAACATTAGTACCTAAAAAAATTATAATAATCCTAAGGAGTTGTTGACAACATCAGTACCTCCAAACAATTACAAAAAACCTCCCGAGCCGCAAGCGAGTAACACACCTACACCCCCTGAGGATAACCAGACTTATAAAACTCCCAGAGTAAGTAAGAAGGCACAAGTAGAGACTAAGGTTAGTGATCCTAGTGCGGAATAGTTGATGTGTTACTTAGCGAAGGAAATTAAAAAGTAAAAGTGAGCTTATCACTGACAGAGTTGCTAAAAACTCCTGTTATCAAAAATGATTTTCTCAAAGGATTAGAAGATTGGGTTGAAAAGGAAAAAGGAGAATCAAAGGAAAGGGTACATAAGGTAAAGGGAGATTATACTTGCAACATAAGCACATGTGGCCATATATAAAGGAAAATATGAGGTATTACCATTCTTGTTGACTCTAAAAATATTTGGGAAAAATTTACATAACTGCTTAATTGACTCTGGAGTGTCTACAAATGTTATGCCATTAGTTGTTTGTCAAGAATTGGGTTTAACTCTAGCGAAGTCAAATCGAAAAGTAACCCACCTATATCGGACAAAAGTAAATGTGAGTGGTGAATTAACAAACATACATATGCAGTAGCATCAGATCCAAGGATTCAAGGGTTTATGGACATTCAAGTGGTTGATATACCAAATTGGATTGGTATATTATTAAGTAGAGATTGGATTTGGATGCTAAATGGATATTTGCACACAGATTTCTCAGACATGTGGCTTCCTTGGAAAGGGGTCCCAAATCATATAAGAATTGAATATGAAGCTAGGATGAAATTGATGTTTATAGATTATAATCAGGAAAATTAAGTATTGCACATTGAGGTAGAACCATGAGTTTACAGTTTAAGGCCACAAATTGATGAAATATGCACTTTAAATTTGTACTAGACAGTGAAAATATTACCTTACACAAATGAATTTATTGAATCAAACAAGGAATCATCAGATGAAGAAAAGGATGTGTTGAATATGTATACCAAATTAGTAGCTCAAAAATTGAGGGTTCACGAACAACAAAAGGAGTTACCGAAAGACATATTGTTGGTGGATTGGTGTAGAGTGCATAATACTAAACACTTAGAAACTTAATGTTTCTTATGCTTGACTATTTTGGATAATGAGATAAGTCGAAGAGGGGTCACATCCTAAGAAACTGATTCCGTCCAAAGTAAAGAATCTAAAATCCAAGATACTCCTGACATGAAAGGGAAAGCGAAAATAGTGGATAACTGCAGAGAAAGTTCCCCATGTGGAAACTTTGAAGTTATGCCCAAATTAGGAAAATCTCTAGCAAAGGGTGAAGAATAAATCTAGACACTGAAGTTTGATAGGTCCAAGTCCACACAAGGAATTGGAATTGGAGTAGAATTAACTAATCCAAAAGGGAAATCATTTTTATCTACCTATAGATTACAGTTCCAGTGTACTCATAATGTCACCAAGTATGAAGCTTTAATACATGGTCTTTTGTTGGTCTTGCAGAAAGGAGTCTGAATATTGAGAGTGATGGGAGACTCAGAGTTGGTGGTTAAGCAAGTCCGTAGAGAATATGTCTATTGCTATAAGAAGATAGCTAGTTATAAAGATAGGGTGTGGGATTTGGTGGAGAGTTTTGATGCATTCAATATAGAACATGTCCCTAGGAAGTTTAATCGTAGAGTAGATGCGTTGGCTATAGCGATAGATTCTTTAGAGCCAATAGAATCCTCAAGATTAAAAATATTCATAGTGGAATTAGTATCAACACCCTCAGTACTAGATAATGTACAAAATATCCAAGTATTTGAATATGATCATCATATTAGAGAATTTATTATAAATTTGGGAATTTTTGAAGCTCAAATCATTGATGAGATTGATTCCCCAAAGGAAGAGGCAGAGGAATCTACAAAAGTTATAAAAGGAAATAATATCCCTAAGGGCATAATAGAGTTGGAGAGATTATCTAATGTAGATTAATTATTAAAATAGAAGAATCTATCCAAAACAGAAGGTGATAAGTACAATCCTTACAATTTGGGAACCACTGGTGATGCATGAAATGTATTGATAGGGAAAGTTTTCACTGATAAAGAAAAGAAAGATATCATGCAAGCACTAAGAGATTATATGCATGTCATAGCTTGGACCTATGAAGATTTAAAGATGTATGATATATCTATTATTACTCATACAATCCCTTTCAAGCCTGATGCTAAACCTTTTTGGAAAAAGAAAAGACTAGTTTATGCTCTTATTGAATCATTGATTCAGAAGGAAGTTCATAAATTATTGTCTACGTGGATTATATTCCCGGTAAGGCATTCAACATGGGTTGCAAATCTAGTTCTAGTTCACAAGGAAAATGGAGACATACGATTGTGTGTAGAGTTTAGGAATATCAATAGAGCTTATGAGAAGGATAACTATCAATGATCCTCACTAGATGAAGTGTTGGAAATAGTCAGTGGATCTCAAATGATGTCCTTCCTAGATAGATTCTTAGGATACAATCAGGTTATGGTAGAAAAACAAGACAGGTTGAAGACAACATTTACTATCGAATGGGGAACTTTTGTGTACAAGAGAATACCATTTGGACTGATAAATGTCAGAGCAACATTCCAAAGGGAAATGGACATCACATTCAGGGATTTGATTGGGAATTGTATTCTAATCTATATGGATGATTTGATCCTATTTTTGAAAGATAGGTCCACACTGTTAGACAGTTCAAATAACTGGAAGACAACTGAGAGGGGGGGGGGTGAATCAGTTGTCACAGATTACCTAAAGTATTAGAAATTTAAACTTTAATACTGACAACCAAAAAATTAATACTAGAATTCTTAAACCAAATACTAGAATAGCAGTTCAACCAATTAAGCATAAACAATAATCATAGAATAAAAGCCATCCACATAACACCAATATTTATATGTGGAAAAATAGGTAAAGGGAAAAACCATACTGGGAAACCTACCCACAGTCAGATAATACTTTTGTAGTAAGTACATGAATTACAATTGAGGGGCCTACACTTATAGGAAGGCCAATAGCCTAGAGCGCATTTCTCATCACAAAAGGAGCCTCACTGACTACATAGAAATCCAGACTAGAATCCGGAGAAGTGTTGAATTGAAAAATATAGCATCTCCTATGCCTGAGTACAGTTCCGGTTAAGCTCAATACCAGAGGACTAAATCCTCTTACATAAATCCAATTCGATTTCCAATGATCGACCAACTCCTTTGCCTAAATGATATTACATTATTCGCACATTACATTCCTTAACCATGACCTCTAACAATAACCATGATGATCTACAATGAGATCTTACATCTATATATAAAAACCCTCAACCATAAACAATCAGGTCGGCCACCAGATAATAAAACAATTACATAATTACAAACCATGTCGGCCTTAGGCCAAACAAATAATATCCAACACATAAGACATCCCAGAAATACATCGAGAGGTCCAATCCATATGTTACATTAAAGTCAATCCATAACCTAGATCAATCAAGACCCAGTATAGGTCCACACGCTACAAAAATGATCTCCATCCTCCAAGTCTTGAACATGATCACCAACAACATTCTAAAACTCCACCAGAAGATGCACCAACACCACTTATGCAATTCATCAAAGATCTCCACCAAAAGCTCTATCGGTGAATGTTAGATGCAATGACAGTCCCAAAGACACTGAGAGGGGGGGGGGTGAATCAATGTCTAACTGGTTAATGGAATATTTGAATTTGTTTACAACTTTGTAACTTAAATTAATGTATTGGTAAACAAGAAATAGTGCAGTAAAGAGAAATAACAAAGACAACATAAATGCACACCATAACACAAGATATTTTGGCGAGGAAACCCGGTGTGGGAAAAACCTTAGTGGGATTTGTGACCCACAATATTCTCTCACTAGCCAATATGAATAAATATTACTTACAACTAGGGCCTGCACATGTAGGAAGGCCAACAACCTAGAGCTCACTGCTCAACAGAAGAGTCTCACTGACTACAAAATGGATAATTAAATCCAATACAATGTATTGCTTAAAATAACATCTGCAATGCTTGATTGAGTACTGGTTTAAGCTCTGTCATAAACCTTAACCAAAAATCTTGTTGTGGAATGATATTCACTTACATAACCTAACTGCCTTATTACAAAATCCTTTTGCTATCTTCTACATAATATTATTCTATTCCATGCTATTACAAAAATGACTTATTAGATCTCATACATATATGAGTCTTTACAATACATCATGTCGGCTTACAAATCATTAATTACATTTACAATATAATTCACATAAACAAAACTTTGTATCATGTCAGCTTGAGTGCCGATATACTTCATTTCTGGTGTAATCTGGATGCCAATGAATGTGCCTGTCGGTGCCTATAGATGATGTCTATGTTGTTGGTGCCTGTACAGGAACACTAAGATCTTTGGTTGTTTCTTTTGTAACTGGTTCCCAGAAAGCTATTCTCAATTCACCTTCCACTTGCTTGCTGCTAGTTCCCTCAGATTTCCTAGGGAATTCATCAACCTTAACATTGATTCTCTCAACAATCTTCTGAGTTTTGTTATTATAGCACTTGAAGGCTTTGCTCTTAGTGGAATATCCTAGAAATATTCCTTCATCATATTTAGCATCAAATTTTCTCAAATGCTCACCTCTCTTGATATAGCACTTACTACCAAATACCTTAAAGTAACTCATAGTGGGAGTCTTCCCTGTCTAGTACTCATAATTGGTTTTATCTTTGCCTTTCTTGATAAGTACCTGGTTCATTGTATAGACTGCAGTGCTCACCGCTTCTCTCCAAAAGGTGTGAGCAACCTTTCCTTGGATCAACATTGATCTTGTTGCTTGAACTACAGTCTTGTTATTCCTTTCTACTATGCCATTCTATTGTGGTGTCCTTGGGGCAGACAGTTGCCTCTTGATGACGTTCTATTCATAGTAGTTGAATTCATCAAAAGTGAATTCTCCTCTTTGATCAATTCTTAGGCACTTTATCCTTTGGCCACTTTTCTTTTCTACTAATGCTCTGAAGGCTTTAAATTTTCCAAATGCTCTATACTTGTCTTTCAAGAATGTGACCCACATCATTCTTGAGCAGTCATCAGTAAGAATCATAAAATACCTATCTCCCTGAATACTTCTATTTTTCATAGGACCACACAAATTAGTATGCACAAGATCAAGTAAATTCTCTACTGAAAAATACTTACCTTTAAAAGTTGAGGAAGACATCTTCCCAAGTTGACATTCTCTACACAAAGAATTCTCAGGTTTGTTCAGCAAAGTCAATCCTCTTACCACCTTGATCTTACCGGCTTTAACAATATTGTCAAAGTTCATATGACAGAGTCTCCTATGCCATATCCAACTATCATCAAACTTAACCATCCGACACTGACTAATCTTGGCATTCAACTGAAATAGGTTACCTTTGGTCTACTTACTAGTGGCAATAAGTTAACCACTCTTTCCAATTATACTGCAGATTCCACCTTTGAACTTCAGAGTGAGTCCTTTGTCATTCAGCTAAGAAACACTTAAAAGGTTATGCTTCAGACCTTCCACCTAGTAGACATCATCTGCACTACTCTTTCCATTTAGTGAGATGGATCCTTTACCTTTCACCAAGCACGGTGCATCATTGCCAAACCTGACAACACTTCCATCATATTCTTCTAGAGACATAAACTTTCTCCAGTCACCAGTCATGTGGTGAGAACACCAACTATCTATAATCCACTCATTGGAGTTGTCAATGCGGGAGATAAGGGCTTTCTTGTCAGACACTACTTCTTCCTTTACAGCTACAAACACTATATCTTCATTTTCTTCATCCTCAGATTCTTCATTAGTAACACCTTTATCCACAACAACAAGACAATTTCTTCTATTTCCTCCTTTATAATTTCTAAACCTCTCTAGTTTATCCTTATTATCACTGTTAGGACAATTAACAGCTATATGTCCTATCTTGTTGCAGGAGAAACATTTTAAAGGAAGCTTACCTCTATATTTACCAGTTCCTTTTGGAAATCTTTTAGCAAGAAGAGCTTCAAACTCCATCAAAATCTCTTCATCATCCATATCTTTGCATTGTCTAGATTCATAACTAGTACTAGTTTCTTTTCCTTTACTGGATGGTGCAATAGATGCTCTAAAGGCTGACTTAGTCTTCTGAACACTACCATCATAGCTATTCAACTCATATGCAATCAACTTTGCAATGATAGAGTCTATGGATACCTTGGTTTTATCAATAGACCTTAGTTCTTGAATAGAAGCAACTCTGATTGCATAGAATGGTAACAATGAACTCAAGACTTTACTAAAAATGGTGGCATCCTCAATCGTTCCACCAACGCTTTTGATATCTCCAACCATAGTCTTAATCCTAATGCCATATTGCTGAATGGTCTCTCCTTCAACCATCCTCATGTCTTCAAATTTTCCTCTAAGGCTCTCTTCCTTAGCTTGCTTTACATGCTCATCACCACCATAAATGGTTTCCAATGCATCCTATACATCCTTAGGAGTGTCCTTGTCTTGTACATCAATAAACTCAATATCTGACAGGCTGCTGATAAGAGCTTCCATGACTTGCCCATTTTCCTGAATCTCACTCTTCTGATCATCGATCAGAGTGCCAGTGGGAATCACATAGGCATTCTCAACATAGTTCCAGTGCTGAGCACCCATACTCTTGATGTAAATCTTCATTATGTCCTTCCATATCTTGAAGTTATCTCTATTGAACTTAGGACCTTCCCTCTTCATCATTACAGTAGGATCTTTTACCTCAAGCAGTTAAGCTTATATCACCAAGGACCTGAAGTTGCTTCGATACCAATTGATGAATAATGATGAACAATAAATACCCTAATCAGTACTGAGAGGGGGGGGTGAATCATTACAGACAAAAACTTTCTCAAGAACTTATCAAGTTAAAACAATACCAACCGGTTGTCTTCATTAGTGAACTTAACCATGGCAATACCAGTTAAGCACAATAAGACTTTAAACAACATAAACTAATAAGTTTGATCACTTCAAATACATTCAATACTTGATAACAACTTTACCCATAAACATATGCATGTGGTATACCACTAATACTATAACCTATTAGCTCTGCATGCATAATCACTAAAACATAGAATACTTAATCATCACATGAAAAATGCACAACTCATGACACATATTTTTTAGGTGGAAACCCAAATGGGAAAAACTACGGTGGGAATGAATACCCACAAGCTTGTTTTGAACTCTTTTGAAGCTCGCTCTATTAGGAGCTTAGTTCGGTTAAAGACTTTACAATAAGGTTCTATTAGGAACCGATCCTATTAAAGATCACTCGGTTAAGGGATAGCTATATACCTTGTTAAAGGTTACCTCGTTAGAGGATTTGAAGAAATCAATGATCTTGAGTCACCCAGTTAAAGGATTTACAATAATCTTGTTAAAGCTACCCAGTAAAGGGATTTTCCAACTATTTAAATGGTTAGAAGACAATAGGTAAAACTCTGATATGATAACAACACTACATGCTAAGGCAGATCCTTTTCATTTCCTCTCTTCTACAATCACACTCTATAGTTTTCCTCTTACTGGTCTGGCAAGTATCTCATCACTTGGATACATGCAAAATTTGCCAACAACAAACAATAAAAAACATCATCGACCTTATAGACAACAATTAGGTCAGTAGCATAAACCTTAAACCCTAAGCATTTAGGTTTACAATACAAGCAGTCCAATCCTGACCATCCAAACACTTTGCACAATACAATCTTAAAAAGATCAGAAGACAATATGCATCATTCATTCTTCACTGCATATGGGAATTAGTAACCCATCATGCTCTCTTCTCAGACCGCTAAGAAGAATGATCATTCCTAAGGTAGGCTTTTAATGCAATCGATCTTCACATGCAATATCCTCAAGGAAATCCTTCATGTGCACAAAATTGATGTGGCACCTCGATCTCATCCTCATTTCTTAGCTAACTCATCACAAAATGTCTTTGGTTGCATCACACAAGCTGGATTGCCAAACCGGAAACCCTAGAGCTGAGACTACCAACCAGTAGTCACACTTAGTGAAACCCCGACACTAGCTCACTACATATCTTCATACCGGTTCACTTTTACTTATTGACATCAATGACAACATACATTATCATCATATCATCAAGCTGGTTCATCATATGCCAACAATATCCAACATGTCGGGCCTAATATTGGTTGAGGATAAACCAGTAACTGCCTTGATTGCTTCCTTTGAGATTTTAAAAATAGAGTCTAGCCACATAAACTCTCCATGAACTCTGCTCAGTATAAGATGAACTACCTCCTTTGGAAATTTAGGTATGTTCAGAATTTCAACAAATCCTAAGTCTCCTACAATCTTGTGTTCCTCTTTAACCAAACCTTGTTCATCAGTAATAACATCATTGTACATGTTCTTTAAGTTATCTATCCCTAAATTTTCTATGTTGTAGTGAATGTAAATCCTCAGGTCTTTGGCAAAAGCAACTCCCTTTGAAATTTTTGAAAAAGCTCCAATAGAGTCATCTTTCTTGGCAATTTCAGGGATGATTTTAAATATGGGTCTAGGGTGCTTAATGTTTTCTACCATAGTTGGGTTTGTAATAAACTCAGGTGTAGAAGATGAATATGCCATTTTGAAAGATAAATAACTCTTGCTTGAAATATTGAATGCTTGAAAAACACTTTGCTACTTTGCCTTAGGATGCCTTTTCTCAATTTCATGCTCTTCGAATGCTTGGATTCTTGGTGGTTTGAAATGAGGGTTTTTCGGTGCTTTATAACCAAAAAGTTCTTCAAAAACTACATTAAATGCTTGCCGGTTAATTGAAATCTTAACATATCTGTCGGTGAAGAAGAAATGTGTCTTCTTACCATCAACCGAGGGCAGAATGCATGATTTTCAACTTGCTGCCATACCCCCTAAGGATTATTCCTTAGTTAGATGAAGAATCTCCTACCAGGGGAGGGTTACTCTGTTCTACTGGTGCAGAGAGAAATTCATCAACTCTTTGATCTCTCTTCTTAATCTATTGTTTTGAAAATTCTTTCTTTATTTCATTTAACTTCTCATTAGATCCTTTATTGTTCACCGGTATAGTCTTGCTTCTACAAAATTTTGCAATATGCCCAATCTTGTTACATGCATAACAAGTTACATTATTCCTCTAAATAGCTTTTCCATATCCTTGATCGGTTTGTGTTCTGCATTGATTAGATAAATGTCCAAATCTACCACATACATAGCATTTTACATTCATTCTGCAATTTTTTGAATTGTGACCAACTTTGTTGCATTTGGAACATTGACCAGTGGGTAAGTTTGTATTCTGATTATTTCTAAATCTGCACTAATTTTCTCTATGACCAAATTTGTTGCAATTGAAACATTTCCCATTAAATTTATAAGTCCCAAAACTTTCTCCATGTTCAAATCCAAGTCCAATTGTATCTCCATCAGGTTTTTGTCTTTTCAGCATGTTATCAAGTCTTTCTGAACTTTTCTTGAATTTGTCTTTGTGTTCATTTGTAGTGATCAACTCATTTTCTAGAATGCCAATTTGTCTCCTAAGCTCCTCTTTATCATGTTGCAATTGAATCAGATATGTTTTTAGCATATCATTCTCATGACAAAGTCTCAGATTTTCATTTGCTCCATCATTAAGTCTCCTAGTCAAGTCTTCTTCATTATTCTTTTTGTCTTCAATATCCTTGCATAGCCTCATGGTTAAATCTTTCATTTCATTTCTCATGTTAGTGTTCTCTTGCCTCAACTTTTCTGCAATATCACTAAGAGTTTCCTTTTCATCATCATGTTTCTACATTTGCTCATTAAGTTCCTTCTTCTTGTTTTGTGCTATAACCAGTTTCTCCTGAAGTCCTTTAATGAATTCCTTAGCAGTCCTTAGATCATCTTCAAGTTTGATATTCTTCAATTTTTTTGCATCAAAATCTTCAAGATCTCCTCCCAACTATTTTCTCAAATTCTCCATCGGTATCGGTTTCAGAATCTTCCTCAAGTTGTTAGGGTTTTGCAAATAGAGGACCACGCTCTGATACCATTTGTTAGATGCAATGATAGTCCCAAAGACACTGAGAGGGGGGGGGGTGAATCAATGTCTAACCGGTTAATGGAATATTTGAATTTGTTTACAACTTTGTAAATTAAATTAATGTACCAGTAAACAAGCAATAGTGTAGTAAAGAGAAATAACAGAGAAAACATAAATGCACACCATAACACAAGATATTTAGGCGAGGAAACCTAGTGTGGGAAAAACCTCAGTGGGATTTGTGATCCATAATATTTACTCACTGGCCAATATGAATAAATATTACTTACAACTGGGGCCAATAGCCTAGAGCTCACTACTCAATATAAGAGTCTCACTGACTACAAAATGGATAATTAAATCCAATACAATGTACTGCTCAAAATAGCATGTGCAATACTTGATTCAGTACTGGTTTAAGCTCTGTCATAAACCTTAACCAAAAACCTTTCCGGTGAATGATATTCACTTACATAACCTAACTGCCTTATTACAAAATCCTTTCGCTATCTTCTACATAATATTCTTCTATTCCATGCTATTACAAAAATGACTTATTAGATCTCATGCATATATGAGTCTTTACAATACATCATGTCAGCTTACAAATAATTAGTAACATTTACAATATAATTCATATAAACAAAACTTTGTATCACGTTGGTCTGAGTGCCGGTATACTTTATTGCCGGTGTAATCTGGATGTCGATGAATGTGCCTGCTAGTGCCTGTAGATGATGTTTGTGTTGCCGGTGAGCTTGTTCAACCTGTTTCCGGTTGGTTATCATCAATGACAACATAAACCATTCTCATTGAGTGTAGAATGCCAACAGTGAAACCCTCATCGAAACTAGAAACTAAGCTTGTAAGCAAATAGGATAGCATCTGATCATCAGACCAAATCCAACTGACCAAATATGAGCATGAGTATCATGAATAAGCAAATTCCATCACCAAACTATACCAGAGCCTACCGGATCATGCGGGATCCAAATCAACCAGAATCTACTCAACCTACTAGGACCAAAAGGGTGTCAGTAAAGCATCGACCAAACAACTAGTGTTAGCATGATGACAAAACATCAATGTGACACATAATCAATTCCACCAAACGGCCAACAATCTCCCCCTTTAGCATTGATGGCAACACTAGATGTGAAAAACATATAAGTACCAAGAAGTGCCAAACAAGTCTCCCCCAATGGAAGACAACCAACAATCTCCCACATACAGCCTTGAATATCTGTATCTCTCCCTTTACTTTTCCTTGACTTTTTTATTTTTCTTTCTTTGTCTTTTTCACATCAATATCTCTCCCCCTTTGACATCAATGCCAGAAATCTGACAAAAATATCAAAGAAAAAACATAAACCACTGAATCAAAAAGATGACTACTCCCCCTGAGTAGTAGCATCCCACATTCGTGCCAGAATGAATATTATTTTTGATAGTGCATGCCGGACTAATGCCAAATCACATCAATCAAGTCTCAACCGGAGGGGCAGAAATTCCCAATCTGTCTCTCAGGTACTCAAATGATTCCTTGGGCAAAGGTTTAGTGACAATATCTGCAATCTACTCTTTAGTTCTCACATAAACTAGTCTAATTTCATTTTCTTCCACCTTTTCCTTCAAAAAGTTATATTTGATAGATATGTGCTTTGTTTTAGAATGAAATACTAAATTCTTTAATATATCAATTGGATGCAAAGTGGAATTGCTGCCTTCCACCTATCTGGGTCTTCCTTTAGGGCTGGCACTCCCAAATTCCTTCTTGAATATAATCATTGATAAAATTAATAAGAGACTTGCAGGATGGAAAGGCTCAATGTTATCTCAGGTTGGGAAAATGCAGCTCCTCCAAGCTAACCTTCAAAATCTCCCTGTTTATGCCCTCAGTCTGTTTGGTATTTCGGCTAAAATTACTGAAGCTATGGAAAGAATTTAGAAGAGATTCTTATGGTCAGGAGTGGAAGAAAAGAAGAGAATACCTTTGATTGCCTGGGACAAGGTGTGTAGACCAAAGAACAAAGGAGGGTTGAGGATTAAAATTATAAAAACTTTTAACAAAGCTCTTCTTGCCAAGCAGTTATGGAGAGCCTCTGACACTAAGAAAGACTAGAACCAAATTTGGTTTGACAAATACATTAAGAATCAGACTATCCAAGGAATCCTCAATTATGAAGATATCCTGACTGGATCCTTCATCTGGAATAGTATTACCAAATCCATAAAAGTTGTAAAAGCTGGAGCTGGATGGATCCTTGGAAAAGGTGACAGAATAAGGTTTTGGGAAGACCACTCGATGAAGAATGAAGCCCTATATGATCAAAACAACAGTCAAATTATTGAAGAGTGTAAAAGGAGGTTTGGGCTGATGGTATGTGACTATTGGAAGGAGAATAAGTGGATTAGACTTGAAGACATCCATTCTGGATTTTCCTCTCTCCAGAAAGAGTTGTTGTCCTTTTCCCCTAATAAAAACCATGATGATGTCTTCCTCTAGAAAAGTGATCCTAAAGGTGAATTCACAGTTGCTTCTACCTATAAAAACACTTTCTGTCAAACCAGCAATCCCATCTAGAGCAAAGTCTGGAACATCATCCTGATCCCTAAAGTCACATTTTCTTTTGGCTTGCTTCTCATAATAGCACCCTTACTCTTGATAATTTAATCCAAAGGGGCTTCAAATTCCCTAATAGATGTGAGCTCTGTCAGAAGGAGGGGGAATCAATTGATCACCTTTTTTTTCACTATTCCTTCACATGGGAAATTTGGTGCAAAATGTGGGAAAAATGGAAAAGTAACTAGGTCATGAACAAGAGCATTAAGGATATCATCTGGCAATGGAATTTTCCTACCAAATGTCAAATCATCAAGAACCTGTGGTCTTTGACCCTCCCCATGATATGCTGGGGCATTTGGAAAGAAAGGAATAATAGGATATTTAGGGAAGATAAGTGTAATACTCAGGTAGTCTTTGAAAAAATATGTAGGGCTATAAAGGAGAACATCAACATCCCTCACAAGAATAATCAGCAATGGGCTATTATTGATATGAATGATATGGAAAAAGACATCCTTACTGAATGGAACCTAATTCATAAGGTCTACAAATCGGACAAGAAGAATAAGAGAGATAACATTGTTTGGAGGTTTCCTGATTATGACTGGATAAAGGTTAATTTTGATGGGGCTGCTAAAGGGAACCCTGGAAAGGCGGGTGGAGGTGGAGTTATCAAAAATCTCAAGGAATTTGCATTGCTTCTTTTGCTTCCCCTTTTGGAACCCAAAATAACCATGTGGTTGAAGCTATGGCCATGTTAAAGAGCCTCCAGTTAGCTCAAGAATTCAAATTTAAAAGAATTTGGCTCGAAGGGGACTCTTTAAATATAATACAAGCTCTTAAAGGTATTAGTTCTGTTTCCTATAATATTGCCAATATTATTAAAAATGCTAAAGATATTCTAAATAACTATGTTAGCATTATTATAACCCACACATTTAGAGAGGGAAACAAGGTAGCGGATATCCTTGCCAATGAAGGGGTCAAATTGGAGAAGGGCATCAAATACATAGGGGAAAATCACATCAAGCGGGCAATTAAGGAACAATTATACTTTGATCACCTTAATGGATCAAGCTAATATCATGATTGATTTCTGGGGAACGAGTACCAATGATAGATTTTGGGGGTGGATGAACTGCCAGATGATGAGTGTTTCTCGGCATCATAACCAAGATCATATGTGTGCGAAAGGTAATTGTAATAATAGCCAGGTTCATATCAACATGAGTAGCAATCTCAAAATTATGAAAGAGTCTTTACAAGGGGAAACCAGAAATTTAGAGCTTTACCTGCGGGTTGAGATTTGTAGCAGAGGATATCGTTACCTAGAAAGCAGAATGGGAGGCAACCTTAATAGGAATGAACCTTCAGGTTGTGAGCACTGGAAGAGTGAAAGAAAGGTGTGGAGAAGGCTCCACAGACATAGTTTCACTGATTATATGGAGAAGCTCCATGGTATTAGAAACTTTGTGTCTCACAGTTTCACTAAAAGCTAGAGCAATAACAGGGCTACCCTATTTGGGGAAATCTAGCAAATCGATGAAAATTTGATCTCGGAGGTCACGGGACTCTAGATGGAGGGGACAAAATTCTATAGGGATAGAAAGTATGCCACTAAGGCCTTCAAAAATTTCCTGAAGATGGAGGACGAGAAGGGCAACTTGGTGAAGAAGGACAACATATCATACTACACCCCCCAACAGGTAAAACCTTTCTGGCAAAAAGTTCTTAGGGCTTTAATGGAATAATTAACTATGGATGGTAGGTTTACGAAAATTTACAACTATCATTTTGCCATCCTGAACCACTTCCGCCATGGGGCTAAAATATCTTTGCCCTTCTATTTAGCCTCCTCTCTAAACGAGAGCCTGGCCGACCATGTTAAAAAGCCCAGCTCCTACCCTCTAGCGCACCAGGGGCTCATTCTGCTGATTTATGAATATATTAAGAATAAGACTAGGGCTACCAAGGATGATCCTTTAATCATCAATGCTCAGATATCTGAGAAATGCATAGACTCTGATTCAACTGGGGAACCCAGCACCCCCATCCATAAAAAAAGGACTGTTGAAACCATATAGGATGAAAAGGATGTGCTTTTTGATGAAGAAGAGGGAAAGAATAAGGAAACTAATTCTAAAATGGATCTTAACAAGGAGGAGAATTATGGGGAAGGAGAGGAAGGGGGAAATTCTGAGAATCGTCAACCCAACCCTGAAGGCTCAGAAAGTGAGAAAGAGGCTCTTAAGCCTAAGGAAGGTGAAAACCCTAATGTGGAGGAGACTGAACAGAGCAAGGACTCTACGGATACCATTTTGGAGACCGCCCGCAATTGCACCCTTGAATTCTTCAATTTTCAGAAGTGGGTGATTGAAAACATCACCAACATGCAGGGTAAACAAAGGGAGTTGGAAGTCAAGATCAACAAGCTGATCAAGATGTTTGACTCTGGGAAACAGCATGAGGAGATGGAGAATAGTGAAGCGAAGGAGGAAATGGAAATGGAAGACTGGCTGGAGAAAGATTTGATAAAAGGTGATCTGAAACATTTGGAGGATGTCATTAAAATAATGAAGGAACAGGTGGAGGAGGATAAGGACAATGTCAATGCCCGGATGGCCTGAAATGAGAAAGCCTTGAAAAGCCTTATGAACCATAGCCTCCAAGTTCTTAAAGTCTCCTTCCAGAATATGAATGCACTAGTGAATCATCTGGAAAAGAAAAACTAGGAGAAGAACCTGGTAATTATTGAAGATGCTCCTACTTCCAGCCTAAGCCACCAGACCCCTAGGCACAGAACCAGGTAGACTATGGCGGAGAAGGACATGAAGATGAAACAAAGTCAGATTGCTCAGGAAAATACCAACTTGAGGGAAGCGGCCAAGGCAATGATGCTCTTGGTGCAGAATGCAGAAGAAACCATGAAGAATTTCTAATTTTCTTTTTATGTTGGGCTTGGGGTCAATTTCTTGCTGGCCTCTTGCTATCCTTTTCTCTATTGCTGGTTTTTTTGCTGGTCTTTTGTAGCCATTGTGTTTTGTTTCTTTCCTGAATATCTTCCATTTGTAAATGGGTTTCGGGTCCCTTAAAACCTATTTTTTCTTAATCAAAAACAAAGTTATCACAATGAATAACTATTGGTGCATCACAATCCACCTTTATATCCTTCAACATTTGCTTCATCCATAAAACTTGTGTACAATTAGTAGTAGCAGCAACATACTCAGCTTCAACAGTAGATAAAGAAGTACATGATCGTTTCTTGTTGATCCATGAAACCAACTTCTTTCCAAGAAAGAAATCTCCACCAGAAGTGCTTTTTCGGTCATCAACATGTCCAGCCCAATCAACATCTATATATGCACATAAAGTAAACTTATCATCCTTAGGGTACCACAAGCCATATTCTGACGTACCTTGTAAGTATCTAAAAATCCTTTTCATTGCAATCTCATGATTTTGTATAGGATCACTTTGAAATCTTGAAACAGTACAAACAACATTCATAATGTTAGGCCTAGTCTGAGTCAAATAAAGAAGACCTCCAATCATAGATTTGTATCTTGTAGTATTTACTGGTGCATAAATATTTTTTCTTGTCAATTTATCACTTGTAACCATAGGAGTACTTACCAGTTTAGAATCTCCTATACCAAATTTATTCAACAATTCCTTAGCATATTTAGTTTGAAAGATGAAAATACCTTTGTCATTCTGAGTAATCTACAAACCTAAGAAAAATTTCATCTCACCAATCATAGACATCTCAAGTTCTTTCTCCATATTCTTAGAAAATTCTATGCATAAGTTATCTTCACCTCCAAAAATAATTTCATCAACAAATAATTCAATAATTAGTATATCATCATTAGTGATCTTATAATATAAATTACTATCAGCACTGCCCTTAGTAAAACCAAACTTCAAAAGATATTTATCCAACCTTGTATACCAAGCTCTAGGTGCTTGTTTCAATCCATATAAAGCTTTCCTTAACCTACAAACCATATTTGTATCATCTGATAGTGAAAAAACACCAGGTTTCTCAATATAAACTTCCTCATGAAGATCCCCATTCAAAAATGCACATTTAACATCCATCTAATAAACCTTGTAGTTTTTATAAGTAACATAGGCAAGAAATAATCTTACAACTTCAATCCTAGCTACAGGTGTAAAAGTTTCACCATAATAAACTCCTTCCTTCTGAGAATATCCTTTACAAACCAATCTAGCTTTATTCCTTACAACTTGTCCATCTTCATTTAATTTATTCCTAAAAACCCATTTAGTTCCAATAATATTTTTATTTTTAGGCTGGGGAACCAAGGTCCATGTGTTATTTTTCTCAATCTCATCTAATTCTTCTTCCATAACTTTTAATCAATATTCATCTTTACATGCCTCAATTAACTGATAGAGGTTCAACTTGTGAAATTAAACATACCTCATTAGTTGTCATTCTTCTTCTTGTCATCACTCCATTTCTCTTATCCTCAATGATCTGATCTTTTGAATGATTCAATCTCACATACCTAGGAGTCTTTTGACTTTCTGTTCTTGTTCCACATTCTTCAGTCACTATAGAATTCTCTAATACTACCGGAGTAACTGTTTCAACACTCTATTCTGGTAAAGGTGCCAATGATTCATATATAATCATTTCCACTGTTGGTTCCTTCTCATAAACTTTGATTTGAGTTCTATTCAGCTCATCTACTTTGACTTTAGAACTCTCCACAATTCTCTACAATCTCTTGTTATAACATCTATATGCTTTTCTTTCATTAGAATAACCAAGAAATATGCCTTCATCACATATAGGATCAAATTTCCCAATGATATCATCTCTTCTGATATAACATTTGCTACCAAAAATTCTGAAATACTTAACTGTAGGTGTATTGCCAAACCATAATTCATAAGGTGTCTTATCAGTTTCTCCTTTGATATGTACTTTGTTGAATGTTTAAACCACTATGCTAACTACTTCTCTCCAATAGATATGAGGTAGACTAGCTTCCATCTTCATTGTTCTAGCAGCATCCAAGATAGTTTTGTTCTTCCTTTCCACAACTCCATTCTGTTGAGGTGTCCGAGGAGCATAAACTTGTCTTCTTATACCATGCTTCTCACAAAAGTTATTAAACTCACCGGATGCCAATTATCCACCATGATCTAACCTCAAACATTTAATCTTCAATCTTGTCTCAGTTTCCACTTTAGCCTTAAAGATTCTAAACTTTTCAAATGCTTCAGATTTTTCTTTTAGAAAAATAACCCACATCATTCTAGAATAATCATCAATGATTAGCATGAAATATCTATCACCTTGAAAAATTTTAACTCTAGCACGACCACACAAATTAGTATAAATAAGATCAAGAACATCATTTGATTTATCTTGTATACTCCTAAAAGAGGTTCTGACCTGCTTACCCATTTTACATTCTTTACATATTGGATTATAGGGCTTCATAATCTTAGGTATATCCCTAACTAACTTAGTTGAATTGATCTTCACAATGCAATAAAAATTTA
Organism: Cryptomeria japonica; assembly: GCF_030272615.1. Classification (NCBI taxonomy): domain Eukaryota; kingdom Viridiplantae; phylum Streptophyta; class Pinopsida; order Cupressales; family Cupressaceae; genus Cryptomeria; species Cryptomeria japonica. Next base: position 317,332,423 of record NC_081413.1, on the reverse strand, counting down.
CATGACATGGCCTTTTATTCCATAGCCAACTCTCATCAATCTATGTAATCAAACATGTCTTCTCACCGGAGTTCAAATGAAATATATTACCTTTTGTCTGTGTACTAGTTGCAATCTCCAAACCAGATCTGGTAATGATTTTGCATTTTCCATCCTTGAACTATAATTGAAATCCCTTATCTACCAATTGTCCTACACTCAAAATATTATGCCTTAAACCTTCAACATAATAAACATTTTCAGTATTGTTCTTACCATCCAATGATATAGTTCCTTCTCCTTTGATCATACATTCTTTGTCATCTCCAAATCTAACTAGACCACCATCAAATTCTTGCAAAGACATAAACTTTCATTTATCTCCAGTCATATGATGTGAACAACTGCTGTCAATTACCCATTCTATTAGGATTCCCAAAGATATTGAGAGAGGGGGGGGTGAATTAGTATCTAACCTGTTAATGGATTTTCTAAACTTATAAAATGAATTGCATGCCAAAAAAGTGTACCGGTAAACCAAAATAATGTTGTAAATAAGATCAATAACCACAACATAGAAAGCACACCATAACACAACATTTTTAATGAGGAAACCCGGTGTGGGAAAAACCTCGGTGAGATTTGTGACCCACAATATTCATTCACTGGCCAATAAATGAATATTACTTACAATAGGGGCCTGCACATGCAAGAAGGCCAATTGCCTAAAGCTCATTGCTTAAATATAAAAGGGAAGTCTCACTGACTTACAAAATGGATTATGTAAATCCAATATCATGTACTACTTTGGTTCAACATCTTCTATGCCAGGTTTAGTATCGGTTTAAGCTCATACAACTTCCATAAACCTTATTTCACAATCTACCTTAATATTTGCATCTGCCTATTATATTCCATACATCCATTACTTTCTAAAATGATCTACAAGATCTTATACTTATATGAGTCCTTTTACAATTCACCTTGTCAGCTTTACAAAAAGATTTTACAATTAAAAACAAAATATAATAAACAAAATCCTGTCAGCTGGAGTGCTAGTAAACATCTTTGCCGGTGCTGGTGTCGGTGCCTGCCGGTGCCATAGGATTGTAAGGTTTCCATAAATGACAATACCTTCAATCACCTACAATTTCTCATTGGAGTGTGCATTTTTCAACAATATCCCCCTTTGGCATTGATGGCAACACTCATGAGAAAAAGCCAAAATTGTATCCAAAAAGTGTTGTCCAAAAATCTTACCAAAACTGTCTTACCAAAACTATGTGCTCCCCCTGAGTAGATGATCTCTTCTGTCAATCATTTTTCTCATCCTCTACTACTCCCCCTTTGGCATCAATGACAAAGGCTATTAGTTAATGTCAATTGAGTGTAGTTCCTATCTGGATCCCTGTAATCGGTTGGTTACAATCTGATACAGACCCGCTAATGCAAAATTTAGGTTGTTATAGAACCTCTCACTATCCTTTAGTGCTGCTTCTATCCTTTGGATTGTACCAGTGAGTATGTGCATTTTCTCTTCTGATGTCTTAAGTCTTGGAACAAGAGTCTCAGAAAAATCTTTTCTCAAAGAGATGAGGATATCTAGTTTAGGACCTAGTCTGTATTTTAGTTCTTTTGCTTTAAAATTTAATCTCTCCTTATCTTTTTCAAGTTTTTCAATTTTCTCTTCATAGCTGGTAATTTCCTGTTCTACTACCGATATGGAGTCTGATGAACTTATTAAATTATCAGCAATATTATTGATTTCCTTCTGTGCTTTTCTGATCTTTGTATCTATATCCTCTATCAAAATGTTTGTCTTATATGTATCTCTGTACAATTTCTTGAAGTCCAAAATTGTCTTTCCTAGTGTTGGTAATAATGTATCAATATGTTCCTTACTCTTCTTTACTATCTCCTCAAGGAATTTTTCCTTCTTTTTATTTATTTTCTCTCTGAAAGTCTCCTCATTGATCTGATCAATTGTTAATAGGTTGCCGGTTATGTACTTAGACAATGTGTCTAATTGGCTTAAAGAATATTTGTTTTCTATGTTACACTTGGGTGCAATCATCTTCAAAATTGGTATGGTGTCATCAATTGCCTTATATGCAAGTGCATTGCAATCAGTTATTTTCTTAATTGAATCAAGCAATACCTCTGTTATATTGATTGGTCAGAATTCTGTTAGTGAAGAACCAGATGATTGACCAACTGCCTTATCGATCCGTAATCCACCGGTGTGAGTAACCTCTTTGCTTATGGTGACCTCTGGTAGGTCAGTTTGAGTCTGCATTTCTACTAGAAAGGGTTTAGGTTTCCCAGTTGATGCTGGTGGCACAGTCTCTGCATTAACTTTTACCTCATCCTTCTTCTCTTCTAATTTCTCAGTGTGTACCTCAGTCTATTTCTCAGAGCTTTCCACTATCGGTTTCTCTGATTGTGACTCTGGGTTTTCTACCTTTTTCTCTGTGTTTACCTCTGAATTGTCTACAACTGGTATCTCAGCAAATTTTTTAGTACTATTAGTTGCCAGTTGCTCAGTATCTACATTAGTCTTTCCAGTAACCAGAGGATCAATTGACTGTTCATTTTGTTGCTCAACCCCAATTTCAATATTGCCAACTATGTCCTCAACATTTGTCTCAACTGTAATGTCTTCTACCGGTGGATCAGTTGCCACATCTCTCTTCTCACTTGTCTCCTTATCAACCACAATGTTGACTTCCTATGTGTCAATATTCATTGTATACAAGACATCTAAATCAAGATTTGTGTCCTCATGTGTTGTCTCCATACTCTCAACATTATCTGTTACTAGTGGTGTATCAATAGTTTGTGCCAGTGGAGTATCAGAAGAAGGTGGGGGTAAGTCATCTATTATCTTTATGCTCGGAGGTCCACCTACCTTACCTTTACCTTTATCATTTTCCTTTTGATAGACTTTAAAGATCTTTGGTTGTTTAAGCTCTTCTTGTTTTTCCTTCTCAACAAAGAATATATCCCACTTGTCTGTTGTTTCTTCTGATATCTCATTAACTCTGCCAACCATTAATGCTACATGCCGGTGACCAGTTGAAAATACTATTCGGTTTGCCTCACTTATTAGTTCATCAATTTCTTGTGTTGAATTCACTAGGTAAACTGCAAGTAGTTTTTCTATCTTCATCTTTTTATCTAGTTCAACAATTGTTACTCTTCTTGCTTCTAACCTTCTATACAATTCATTGGGTAAATCATCTACAACCTCAATCAAAAATCTCTTCTAGATATCCAAGTGTAGGATAACACTATTTTCTATGCTTTCTTTTTCTTCATTTGAAAATGTGTTATACAACTTGCTAATGTTTGATAAGTTACCATCTTCAATTATTTCATGTAGAAGATTGTCAAGTGGAGGAACAACTTGCTTTACTTTCTTCTTTGTTGGAGTCATCTTCTTTGCCGGAGGCCTAACTGCTTGTTGTTTCTATCTTGTTCTCTTAGGTGTAGGAGCCAATACTGGTGAAGGTTTTCTTTTTCTTACTATGCTTTTGAATTCAGCAAGTATTTCACTCTCAGAGGACGTACCAACCGGTGAAAGATGTGTTTCCGGTTGTATTCCTTCTAAGTCACTCTCCTTAATACCAGTTTTGTTCAATATGTCTTCCTTGATTGCTTTTGCCTGCCTTGTTCCTTTTCTAATTGTTTGTTCAGTTTTATTTATTCTTTTCTGTGATTGAACTTTGCTTTCAATTGTTTCCACATTTCCAAATATTTCCTTTGATGGTTCTTTAGGGGCTTCTAGAAGTGCTTTTGCATAAGTTTCTATTATGTTCTCATCAACCTCATATCCCATTTTTGTAACCCAAACTGTCCTCGAAACCACTGCCTCCATCCAGATTTCATCTTTCTTTATAACAAAGCATATCTCCTTTTGATACTTGTCGACTATAGCTTGAGATAGCCTTATCCTAGTTTTCATCCTAGCCTTTAGTGCTTGAAAATGTTCATTTATGTTCTTCTCCCTATCATCTCCCATGTTGTTTAGAATATCCAGAAGTTGTTTTCCTACTGGTATGTCAAATCCAAAATCCTTTCTACCAATATCGGGAACTTCCTTGGTGATACATAGCAATAAGCATACAAGTAAGTTGCCAAATCTGAATGTCCCTTTCTTGTCCCCTTTGATTTTCTTCAGATTGTCTATTAGCTCATCTTTTAACCATTCGCATATGTCAATCTTTGTATTGTTTTTTACCATGTCATAAGCACTTTTGATACATAAGCTAGAAACAGACTTTAGTTTGTTGGCATGTGTAACTTTGTATCCAAGAATCATGCTAATGAATTTTAGATTGATATCCTTTACATCATTGACTCTCAAGGATCTCTTGTCAAAGGTTGCACCGATTAGGGTCATTACAATGTCATTTGAAACCTTTTTAGTTTTGTTAGGCCTGCTACCGGTGGAAGGTAAGCCTATCACTGCCCTAACTGCTTCTTTTGTCACTGCCCTAACTACTTCTTTTGTTATCTTGTGAATGGAATCCAACCAAAAGAAATCCCCATGTACTCTGCTTAACATAATCCTTATAACATCCTTTGGAAAATTAGGGATACTAAGAATCTCCACAAAACCTAGGGTTTCAACTATCTTATGTTCTGGTTTCACATTTCCATTAACATCACAAATTATTGTTCTATACATGTTCATTATCTCTTCAGCTCCTAGTTCTTCAATATGACAATGTATGTAAATTCTAGGATCCTCAGCATAAGGAACTCCTTTGGGTATTTTTAAAAATGCTCCTAGGGTATCATCTTTCTTTGCAATTTCGGGAATAATTTTAAATACGGGCCTAGGGCATTTAATCACTTCAATTATAGTAGGATTTGCAATGAATTTAGGTGCAGAGGAGGAAGCCATTGTATAAATACCTTAATCTACCTTTTAGGTATGAATGCTTGAATGATTTGCTTCACTTATCACTGTGGATGCCTTCGCTCAGGATTTTTGCACTCTAAGGAAATTTGAATGCTCGGTGAATGAAAAAGAGCCAAAACACTTTCTTTATAATGTTATTTCCTTCAACTACCACATTAAATGCCTGTCAGTTAAGTGAAACTCAACACATCTACTGGTAAATAAGTAATTCAACTTCTCACCATCAACCGAGGGTAAATTAGCATGTTTTTCAATTTGTTGCCATACCCCCAACAAGGTTTCTTTTCAGTTAGATAAAGAATCTCCTCTCGATGGAGTGATACTCTGTTCTACCGATGAAGGAATAACTTCATTAACATTTTGATCTGACTTTCTAATCCATTATTTTGAGAATTCTTGTTTTACCTCTTCAACCTTCTCTTTACCTTTCAAACTGGGTCCTTTGCTATTTGCCGGTGATGCTTTACTTCTACAAAATTTTGCAATATGTCCAATCTTGTTACAAGCATAACAAGTCACATTGTTTTTCTGAATAGCTTTTCCATATTCTATGCCGGTATGTGTTTTGCATTGATTAGATAAGTGTCCAAATCTTCCACAAACATAACATCTTACATTCATTCTACAATTTTTTGAATTATGACCAACTTTGTTGCATTTAGAACATTGACCGGTGGGTGCATTGGTGTTCTGATAATTTCTAGATCTACACTAATTTTCTCTATGACCATACTTGTTATAGTTAAAGCATTTTCCATTGAATTTGTAGGCATTAGGTTGTCTTACCGGTTTACTGTGATCATGATTGTTTGCAATACTGGAGCTTTCACCAACTTCAAAGCTGAGACCATTTATATCTCTATTAGGTTTCTAATTTTTCAGTATGTCATCAAGTTCTTCTGAACTTTTCTTGAATTTCTCCTTGTGTTGATTTGTAGTATCCAACTCATTTTCTAAGAAATCTTTCTATCTCATGAGTTCAGTTTTATCATGCTCCAAGTGAATTATATCAGTCTTCAACATATCATTTTCATGACTGAATCTTAGATTTTCATTTCCAGCATCATTGATTCTCCTATTCAAGTCATCTTCATTCTTCTTTCAATATTCAATGTCTTTACAAAGCCTCATAGTCATATCTTGCATCTCATTCCTCAAGGCCATGTTTTCCTGCTTCATCTTGCTTACAAGATCATTAAGAGTTTATTTTTCATCATAATCACTCTGTATCTTTTCATGAAGTTCTCTTCTTTTGTTCCTAGCAATAGTGAGATTTTCTTGAAGTCCTTGAATGATTTCCTATGCAACCTTTAGATCATCTTCAAGTTTCATATTTTTCAACTTTTCTGCATCATAATCTGCAAGAGCTATTTCCAATTGCTTTCTCAAGTTTTCCATCTGTACCGGTGTCAAAATCTTCCTCAAGCTGTTAGGCTTTCAAAAATAGAGAACCAAGCTTTGATACCAATTGTTAGGATTCCCAAAGATACTAAGAGGGGGGGGGGTGTGAATCAGTATCTAACCAGTTAATGGATTTTCTAAACTTATTAAATGAATTTCATGCCAACAGTAAATAAGATCAATAACCACAACATAGAAAGCACACCATAACACAATATTTTTAATGAGGAAACCTAATGTGGGAAAAACCTCGGTGGGATTTGTGACCCACAATATTCACTCACTGTCCAATAAATGAATATTACTTACAATAGGAGCCTGCACATGCAGGAAGGCCAATTGCCTAAAGCTCACTGCTTAAATATAAAAGGGAAGTCTCACTGACTTACAAAAATGGATTATGTAAATCCAATATCATGTACTACTTCAGTTCAACATCTGCTATGCCAGGTTTAGTACCGGTTTAAGCTCATATAGCTTCCATAAATCTTATTCCACAATTTGCCTTTATATTCGCATCTGCCTATTATATTCCATACATCCATTACTTTCTAAAATGATTTACAAGATCTCATACTTATATGAGTCCTTTTATAATTCACCTTGTTAGATTTACAAAAAGATTTTACAATTAAATATAAAATATAATAAACAAAATCCTATCGACTGGGGTGTCGGTGCCTGTGCCTGTGTTGGTGCCTGCCAGTGCCATGGGATTGTAAGGTTGCCATCAATGACAATACCTTCAATCACCTACAATTTATCATTGGAGTGTGCATTTGCCAACACATTCATCCTTGTCTTCAATTTTAGCAACAAGTGCCTTCTCTTCAGGTACATTCTCTTCTAGTGCCGGATCATCTTCCTTGATAGCCAGGAACACCCATTCCTTCCCATATCTAGAACCACTAGCAGAGTCTTCTGCTAGTTCATCATCTGAATCAATAATGCCTTCCTCATCTGCTATGTAGCATGATTTGTCTCTATTTTTCTTGTATTTATACTTGTTCTGATATCCAAGGTTAGACGTAAATGATCTTCTAACTCTTTCTTCAAATCTTGAATTTCTTTCAGAACATCTAGATGCAAAATGACCAATCTTATTACATGCAAAACATTTAAAAGGTGCTTTTCCTTCATACTTACTTCCTACTGGTCCTTTAGGTACTCTTCTAGCAAATAGTGCTTCAAGTTGCTCAAACTCATCATCTTCTCTCTTTATATCTTCCAATTCCTTTTGATACAAAGCTTTCTAGTCTTGCTTATCGGTTGTAGATTTAGATGCATGAAAAGCAAGTTCAGACTTCACAGCTGTAGAAGGTCCAAATTCATCAAGCTCAAAAGAAGATAATTTCCCAACCAAAGTATCTCTATTGACAGATATATTAGCCATTGTTATCAACTCATTAATAGCAGTAGCCTATATTTTGTAAGTCGGTGGTAGGGCTCTCAAGACTTTAGAAACAATTTCATCTTCGCTCTGAGTTCCACCACAACATTGAATTCCCATAAGAATATCATTTACCCTTTCCATGAATGTAGTAATCCTTTCATCTTCTTCCATCTTCAAGTTTTCATATCTCACCCGGTAACCATCAAGTTTAGAAATCTTCACTGTAGAGTCACCTTCATTAAGATTCTCTAATTTATCATATAGCCTTTCCAGATGATTTGTCGATTAATCCCATTATTTGCTGATCAAAAAGTGCACACAAGAGGGCTTCTCTTGCTCTACAATCATTCTCAAGCTCCTTGTCCAGGTTTGTCAGAGGAAGATTTCTAGATCCCAGATTATAGGGTGTGACACCATTTTGTGTGATGTCCCAAATCTCCTTGCCAAGACATCTCAGATGAGTCTTTGTCTGAATCTTCCATACTATGTAACTTGTTCCATCAAGCCTCAAAATATCCCTCCAAAAGATAGCTCTAGAAGAACTGGATGAACTTAAACTATTAGTCACCATAGGATCTTCCTCAAGTAGTTAAGATTTCTGTAGAGAGGTCCAAAGCTCCGATACCAATTATTAGATAGTTCAAATAACTGGAAGACAACTGAGAGGGCGGGGGGGGTGAATCAGTTGTCACAGATTACCAGAACTATTAGCAATTTAATATTTAATACCAAAACCCATAACATTAACACCAAAATGCTTAAACCAAATACCAGAATAGAAGTTAAATCAATTAAGCATAAACAATAATCACGAGAATAAAATCCTTCCATATAACATCAATATTTATTTGTGGAAAACCCAGTAAAGGTAAAAGCCACGGTGGGAAGCCTACCCACAATAAGATAATACTTCTACAGTAAGTATGTGAATTACAATTGAGGGGCTTGTACTTGCAGGAAGGCCTACAGCCTAGAGTGCACTGCTCATCACAAAAGGAGCCTCACTGACTACATAGAAATCCATACTACAATTCGGAGAAGTGTTGAACTACAAAAGATAGCATCTCCTATGCCTGAGTACAGTTTTGGTTAAGCTCAATACCAGAGGACTAAATCCTCTTACATAAACCCAATTTGATCTCCAATGGTCGACCAACTCCTCTGCCTGAATGATATTACATTATTTACACATTACATTCCTTGACCATGACCTCTAACAATAACCATGATGATCTACAATGAGATATTAGATCTATATATACAAACCCTCGACCATAAACAATTAGGTCGACCACTAGATAATAAACCAATTACATAATTATAAACCATGTCGACCTTAGGCCAAACAAATAATATCCAACACATAAGACATCCTGAAAATACATCAAGAGGTCCAATCCACACGTTACATTAAAGCTAGTCCATAACCTAGATCAATAGAGACCCAGTATATGTCCACATGTTATAGCAATGATCTCCATTTGCTAAGTCTCAAACATGATCACCAACAACATCCTAAAACTCCACTAGAAGCTGCACCAACACCACTTATGCAATTCATCAAAGATCTCCACCAAAAGCTCTGCAGGTGAAACCCTTGCCAAAACTAGAAACTAAGCTTCTAAGAAAACAGAATAGCATCCGATCATCAAACCAAAACCAACTGACAAAATATGAGTATGAGTATAATGAACAAGCCAATTCCATCACCAAACTATACCAAAGTGTAGTGTATCATGTCGGATCCAAATCAATCAGAATCCACTCAACCTATAAGGACCAGAAGGGTGCCAGTAAAGCATCCAAACAACTAGTGTTGGCATCAATGCCAAAACATCAATGCATCTATGAAAACATCAATGCAATCAAAAAATTTAGACACTATATTATGAGGAGTAAAGTGATATCTATTGTACCAGATGCATCTTTGAAAACTCTTTCAATGCAGAATGAGATAGGGTTAAGGCGAGCCAAATGGATCACCATTATACACAAATTTGATATAGACATTGTTCCAATGAAATTGGTATGAGTGAAGGCATTAGTTCATGCCATTGTGAAGATAGACCTGTATTTGGTAAGCCAACAATATGTTTTAAATGATGAAAATCAAGAGGATTAGTACAAAGATACAATGCATTTATTAATCACGAGATGTTGTCCATAACATTTGAATTGATCACAACCCAGAACGTTGAAAGTTAAAGCACAAAATTATATGATCAAGAATGATGATTTGTTCCACAAATATCATATAGGGGTTTACCTAAGATGTATAACCAAATAAGAATCAAATCAAATCCTTTATGAACTTCATGAAAAATTTGGTACAGGACATGGTGGACATTTAGCCACAACTCATGCAATACTCTGCATAGGGTATTATTGGCCCACCATGTTTAAAGACATATATCAACACATTCAACATTGTCATACATGTCAAGTACATGCTGATAAAGGAAGATATTATGTGCAACCTTTGCAACCGATCATGGAGATGAGATCATTCACACAATGGGGAATGGATTTTATTAGGATGATTAATCCACCGTCTTCCACAGGACATGGGTATATTCTAACCCTAACAAATCATTGCACGAGATGGTCTAAAGAAGGAGCATTCAAATCATGCACCTCAGATATTGTCATCCAAATTCTGGAGGAACACATTATCACGCATTTTGGCACCCCAAATTTTTTGGTATGTGACAATGGCCCTACCTTTACATATTTAAAATTCGCCAATTGGGCATTTGAGCTAGGTATCATTTTAAAGTTTTCCTCTAACTATCACCCTTAGGGGAATGGTCTCACTAAATCTACTAACAAGAATATAATAGATGTTTTTAAAAAATTGTTAGATAAGAATCCTAGAGGGTGGCATGTCATGCTAAAATATTCTTTATGGGCAGACATAACTAGAGTAAAAAGTATCCTAGGAAATTCCCATTTTCATTTAGTGTATGGTATGGACCCGATATTGCCCATTAATTTAAAAATACTTACACTCAAATTCTTCCAAATATTCTTAGGGTTAAAAGAACAAGAAGATCCTAGGCTAACACAACTGTTGAACTTAGATGAAAAAAGTGACCGAGCCATAGAAAATATGAATAAACACCAAGTACTAGTAAAAAGATGGTTTGATAAACGTGCAAAGGTGAAGGCCTTCCGCATAGCAAACCTCATGCTATATTGAGAAAAGTCACAAGAAGGAAAAGGGCAATTTGGAAAATTTGTGCCCATATGGTCAAAGTCCATTTCAAGCAATCAAAATTTTGGGTGATAAAACGTTTAAATTAGCCACGTTAGAAGGAGAAGCCCTCACATTACCATAAATGAAAATTTTCTTACATTACTTTTAAGAAACTAGTGTTGCAAGCATTGTAAATAATATAAATATTGTAAATAATGTAAATAAGGTTAGCGTTTTTTCTTTAGAGTAGGACTAAGTAAGTGAATACGTGCAGAGCATGATTAATGTGAGTTAAACAAGCAATGGGGTAAACCCAGATAGTGCAATATCAAAAAATAAGACAACCATTCGAGTGATAGCCAAAATATTGAGATTTTCATTCGTATTTGAGAGATTTTGTTTTTACATTCAATTGAAAATTTCAACTATATATATATGTATATTGGTGAGAGAGAAAAATCCCTAGATAGCCCAGTAAGAGTCTAGTGGTCATTGAACATTCAAAATGGGATCAAGCATTTCAATCCATAGCTTCAGGGGTCGACCAAAATTGTCCACATGATGAAATTGATCCTCCTGAGATCGCCAATGTCAGGAAGTAGCCTCAAATATTGCTTTAGGAAATCACAAGCCCACCGAGATCTCTTGTAGTGATCTTGAGTTGTTGTAGTTTGGAAGCCTCCCAAGAATGCATAGATAGGCATGGGGTTGGATTAAATCTAAGAGTTTTTGATATCTTGTGGCATGGGTATGTCGTAGCTGGGAAGGGCCACCTCCAATATTACATCAAGCCCTCCCATGAAGTCATCTTATAGAAAATGGTTGCATAGTTTAGAAACATCATCTTCATCCTCTCCTAAATGAGGGAGAGAGGTAACAAAATGTGAATCTACATAAGAATTCACATGGTGTCTGGTGATCGAAGTAAGAAATTTTGAGCCTAGTATCCATTTTATTGCTTTCTCAACCAGGTCAACATGCTCAATATCATGAAGAATGAATGTAATCGATGTAAGTGATGATTGGTTATAGAACCAAGAAAGGCTAATTGGTGAGCACTACTTGTTAAGAAGATAGCACAATCAACCAGAGGGGAGAGCTCTCTAGCCATTATAGCCTGCATATCACAAGCAAAAAGCATTGTAAATGGTGAAAATTCGAGTTAAGTGAGACAATATAAATGAGAAAAATCGAGCATGAGAAATAAATGCATGTCTTTTCATATGTGTGTGTGAGAGAGAATGCTTGATAGGGATATTTAAAATTTTGAGAAGTCCCTATCATAATGTGAGAGCGTACAATGGAAAATTGAGGAAGAGAATGATGCCAAGTAGGTTTGAACTTCAGAGTGATAGTTAAGGCTTGACAAGAGACATAATTAATTGTTTAAAAGAGATTATTCGGAGGATGTTGCATAACTTCGCACAAGTGAGCCATCTCTCAAAAAATTAAACTTCCTTAATTATCATTAGTGAAGGTATGGTCCTTTGCTTGCGTGCATTAAATGGGATGTGTTGTATATACATACAAAAACTTGCCATATTTTAAAAGTAAGTAAAAACCCATGGTTTATTTCAAAAAAGGAATACGTAATCAAGTATTTAGGTTTGCTTGAGGAGATCGTGTCATGGGCAACATGATGTTTAATTTCTTTGTTGGCATAAAATTAGTTTGAGGAACTTTATACATTTTACACTTAAAGTGTTTTGAAAACACTAACAATAGATCTAGTAACTTTTCAAGTGAAAATCAAGAATCATCCTCATTACTAATTCCCTATGTGATGATAAGAAAAGAATGATTTAAAGCTAAAATGCTTCCAAATCAGCAAAATAATTATATTCAAAGTAGAAAAGAGCTTCAAAATATTGCTTCCAAAAGAATTTAATGCTATATTGAAGTGATTGGAGCAAAAAAAAAAAAGAAGAAATTTTAAAATCATAGTGGAAAGGATAACCTTGCTAAAGCTATAGACGTCTGACTAGTAATGAGGCTCTATCATAGAAAGTAAAGAAAAATTAAGGAAAGATAAAATAATAGCTTGGAAAATTGCTAATTTGTTGATAGGCTTTCAGAAGAAGGAATGAATCATACACACACACTTGAGATGCTCGAATACTTTATGTTAGCAAGAATTCAAAATCAGTGGGGAAAATGCATGGTTTCCCTTAAGCAATTTTAGGTGCATTGGATGTGTATTCATTTTAAGGTCTCAACTAAAAGGTTTTTGGCTAAGATTGGAGGGTGGCAAGTTGTTGTATGTATATACTATTAGGTCCCGGAGACAACTGAGAGGTGGGGGGGGTGAATCAGTTGTCTAATAAATTCAAACCAAAGCAACTTAACCAACTTAATGCTTAATACTGGTAAACCAGTTAAGTATGCTGGTAGATAGTGTTAACAGTTAATTGCTATACCGGTAAAGATTAATGTATGAAACATAAACATAAAGTTATCCACAACACATAACACCAATATTTGTACGTGGAAACCCTGTAAGGGGAAAAACCATAGTGGGAAACCTTACCCACAATCAGATGATACTACTGTAGATAGCAAGTGTACATAAATGGGGTCTGCACATGCAGAAAGGCCAACAGCCTAGAGCTCATTGCTCAATCACAAAATGGGAGTCACACTAACTATAGTTGGATAGTTAAATCCAATAAGAATGTACTGCACAAAATAACATCTTCATATGCTGGATTTAGTACCGGTGTAATGCTGATATGCTTCTACAAAAACCTGACTTCACCTTCAAATGATGTCTTCGTGTATACCTCTACTTAATCTCGCATATACTTTCTCACAATTCTTTTTTTTGCCTTTCACATTCATTCTTACAAATAAGATCTTACATTTATACCATAACCTAAGACCAATTTTATTAGGTCGGCTCTACAAGATATTACAATAAAGACTTTTACAAATAATATAATATCTGATGCAATTATCAATTAAACATGTCGGCTTAATGCATTTTAGAACAATAATAAGTCATCTCCATAGCATGCCATGCTGATCTGGAAAAGATAAGCCTGTCGGTGTAACCCTAGGTAACCTTGGACCTATTTGCCGGTAAAAGCAAATATGCAAATATGAATATACCAATGATTAATTATTCAAAACAAAGTGTCCACACGATGTCTTTGACATTACCAAGTGTCTTCCATATCATTCCAAGTGCTCGTGATCATTATGTCCTGCTGGTGAACTATATACCAGTAACTGTGCAATAGTTACTTGCTTGCCGGTGAATGCCATTGGATCTCCAAAGTGATAGTGTTTTAGTAGGTGTTGACATCAATGACAAAACCATACCAAAATACCAACATATACAACACATCCTATTTGTGCTGCAAAATGGGGATCCACTGAAATTTTTTGCTAATCGAGAAGGGTGATTTGAAAGATAAAGAATGCTTTAAGAAGATGATTGCGGAATTGTGGAGGAAAACCTACTTCTGCAAGAGGTAAGTTGAGAATTGTCTAAAACATATGATTTCCCCACTAGTGTCCTTACCCACAAGTGAGAATAGGTATTAAGTTATGATTTAAGTCGATTGCGGGACATGAGCATAAGAGGTTCGAAAGTGAAATGGTAAATTGTAAGAATCAACAAATCCCCCACAGCTCGATATCCCACGTAGGTGAAGGTATGTATGCTTTATAGTCTAATTTAGTAGAGAGTGGAAAGATTGTGGAGGATGATTGCATGGAGGTTTAAGATAACTAGAGAAAATCATCATGAAACCCGATGACCTTGAATAAGATAAAGCCCACAAAAGATGATGTGCAGAGCAAGCAGTAATAAGCGAAGGTTGGAATTTTGAAGTGCCAAAGAGTGAAAGGGAAAACACGTGTTAAAATCTTGTAGTAATTTATATTCTTACTGAGAATCATGGAAAAGGTAAGGAGAGACGTTAGATTACATGTTTTTTTGAAATTTGTCCCATCCTTTGGGTCTTCTTCCCGGATTAAATGCTAACACTGCGAGTTCTAGTTTAGTGAGTAGAGGTCATAGAAGAAACATTACAATAGTATAGTTCTAAGAGGTTAAAGGTAGCAAGTGAAGTAGAGAAGGATACATGAGTGAGAAGGAAGCCACCAAACTAGTAGAGTATTCAGATTCTGCAAGTGAGTCTTAAGGTGAATTAGGTAAGTATCCTAAACTTGCTAGTAAATTTATGAAAATAATTTGTTGAAGCTAGATGGTTTTAAATGGAAAAGGTAAAAGGGTAAATAGTCTAAATTCCTAGGTTAGTGCATGCATGATAGTGATTTAAGGAACCCTCGATATAAAAAGTAGAAACAAATAAAATGGGAACTAAGAAAATAGAGTTGAGGAAAGAGTTCGAATAGGAATCTCCATAAGCAATACCTTGCTCAAGGATGTACCTAGATACCCATCTCAGGGAATGCAATCTCAGAGATGTCATTGACAGAATTAGAGAACCTATTGCGATGGATGAAATGAAAACTCTAGGAGAAAGAGATTTGATTCAACTAGTTGGATTTCTATTCACAACTGAGGCACATGACTTGGTTCAGCAGTGTGCCCAACATTATTATAGGGGACTGAGGCAAGTTGTAGGCAAGTTGAGGAAAGATGTCATGCATAAAAGAAAGATTGATATGAAATAAATAATAGAGCCTGGGACCTGTTAATCTCAAATTCTGATTCCCTCTTATCCCTTGTAAGAAAATGAATAAGTCTATCTGCAAATGAAGAGATCGAGGAAAAAATAATCTTAGAGTAACATATGACAAGGTTTTGAGAACCTTCTACACTTTGAACTTATCCAAAGTTCGGGCGGGTATACCTTTTGTGAATAATTTCACACTTTTAAATGAGATCCATAGTAAACCAGTGTCCAAAAACCAGTGGATTTTATCGCCTCAACATAAACTGAAATAATAAAGGAAAACTTATGCTGATTTTCAGTATTGATCCTCAAGAGATGTAGAAAGAAATCTACAACTGATACTAGTATCTTATCCAGGCTACATAGTCATCTAAATTAAGCAAGGATTTCACAATTAAACATCCCCCTACATCTCATCACTTTGGCTTCTATTAACCCCAAGAATTACAGTTGGTGACAAGCCCTTGGCGGAGCATGTTAAAGAGTTAGTGGTCATTCTGCATAATGCGGAAGCTATTGAATGTATGGTTGGAAAAATATTAGCAACGGAAAAAAAGGTCAATGAGATGGGAGATAGAAAGGAAATGGAAAACAAAATGAAAGATTTTGGCAGCACAATTGATAGGCTAGAGCACAACGTCAAGCAGATTGCTGATCAAAATTTCAAAATCCTCAAATCTTCGATGGACAACATGAACATCTTTATCAACAAGTTCAAGAATAATGCAGAGAAGGATGGTGATAAAGAGCAGGTGAACAAGAAGGGTCATGAAAGGAGGACCAGAGCCAACACAAAGAATAAGGTCGACATCGATGGTTGTGAGCTGGAGGATATGAAGACCTCAACGAACAACATGAAACAAGTGGTTGTTCACATTGAGGAAATTCTAAATAGTATTTAGTTCTAGTTGTTGTCCTTGGTTCTGTCTCTTTGATGTCTTTGTGCTTTCCTTTTGTTGTTTATTTCGAGTTTTTAAAGTAATGATGTATTAAGTTGTTCCCTTTCAGTGGGTTCATTTTGTCTTTTTGAAGTGATCAAGCAATTTTTTTAGCATTTCTATTTTCCTGGCTTGTAAAAGGTTCAAGTACCTTTCAAATACGTACTTTTACTTAATCAAGACATATATAAGAGTTCTTTCTTGTTAAAATAAATAGTGTTTATCAAATTCACAGCTTCAAACAAAGTAACCTACTGACAGAGATGGAAAAAAATGGGAGGAGCGGGAGCTCAAATTTCAAATTTCCATCAAGGCGGGAACCCTAGTTCCAATGGTGAGAGCGGCCAGATCAATGGTGCTGGTCCTATTGATGATAAGGACAAGCCCCCAGACGTTCTAGTTTCGGTTGTTGACTCACAGTCTGATGGTACTCTGTTTATCGTGGTAGCGGATTCTTTTGGGCATCTGGGGGTAGGGTCCAATGGGGGGCCTATGCCACTAGTTGACTTCGTGGATAATAGGAGGGAGGGGAAAAAATGGTCTTCCCTTTTTGGATCTAGACCAACTGGTAAATCCTCCCTTCCTCCTGTTAAGAACTTTTCTGACCCTTCTAGTGGTAAGTTTGCTATCTCCATCCCTGACCAGGTTCTGGACCATAATATCAACAGTATGTCGAACTCCTTGGTAGGGAAATTTATGGGTCCACCCCCAAACATTGAAGTTGTTAGGGCCTTTGTTAATTGAAAATGGGTACTTAAAGGAAATGTAGAGGTCTCGGCTCTACCCAAAGGTCTTCTATCTTTCTCTTTTTGTGTGAAGAAGATAAGGTTAAGATCTTGTGCGGGAGTCCTTGGATGGTGGGAAAGACAGCCCTGGTTCTAAGAAAATGGCATCCGAAATTAAACATGAATGATTCTATTCTGGCGTAGGTTCCATTTTAGATAAAACTCCCAGGATTGCCTCTCGAGTATTGGGCAAAAAGCATCTTCTCTGGAATAGCAAACTCTTTTGGTGAGCTGCTCTCTATTGACCCAGTCACTGCTTCAAAAAGAAGATTAACCCATGCAAGGTTTTGTGTTGGAGTAGCCCCTGAGGCAGATATGCTAGAACAGATTGATCTAGTTTCAAAACTAGGAACCTGGAAGCAACATATAGAATATGAAACTATTCCTTTTGCTTGTTTCCATTGTAAAAAGGTAGGTCATTGGGCAAAATCTTGCCCGAAAAAGAAAAAGGTGGAGCCTAATCAGTTAAAACCTCAGATTGAAAGCCAGAATATGCAAGAGAAAAGGGTGTGGCAAGTTAAAAACATAGAAAATAAGGAAAAAAATTCAAATCGCTTTTCTCCTTTGGGGGAACAGAAGGAAGCCTCAAACTCTATCTTCAGTCCCACAGTTCAGGAGGCAGATAGGAATGAAACAACCAAAGCTGGCCCCATAAAAATTATGCAGAAAAGGTATTTGATCGATCAGAATGATCCTCCAAAAGAAAAAGATGAAGTGGTGGATGACACATATGAAAATAAGGAAGTAGAAGCTAGAGACTATCAACTAGAGGAAGGTGAGATCCCAAATCCACAAGTTGAAAGGACAGACTCTTTTGTAGCCATAACTAGTTTTGAAATACAAGAAGCCCAAAAGTGTGCAATTTTGGATTGAGTCTTTCGGATTCGGATCAGCATTCAAGAACAGCAAACATTATTTCAACTGAGTCCAGAACTCCTAAATGGGGTAATGAAGATGAAATTTCCAAAACCCTAACCAATCCGGAAGTGGCTCCTGTGTTAGAAATGGAATGGAAGCAGCCTAAACACAGGAGTAAGAAAGTAGCAACACCCTCGACATCCTTGATTAGGAAATCCAGTAGAATAGCTCAAGTTGATGTGGGATACATCTCCTCTTCCCCAGGGTGGCCCTCTAATCACAAAGTTAGAGACATGGAGGCTAGCAAGAACATAGCAAACGGAACTCAGAAAACTCTCAAGGAGTTGGGAATTGGTAAGTAACTATGAAGATAATCTCTTGGAACTTAAGGGGTCTAAACAATCCCCATAAACATGATATTATTAGGAATATGATAAGAGATAGCAATCCTGACATTTTTCTTATTCAAGAAACCAAAATGAGTAGAGAAAAAGTTGAATCTTTGAAGTTTTTCAAAAATGGTAAAATTAGTGGGGGAAGTTCTGAGGGTGCTTCTAGAGGCATTGCAACCATCTGGAATCTTAACACTGTTAAAGGCTAGGTCATTATTTAGGAAGGTAATTTTTCTTGTATTAAATTTGAGCATCTTAAAGATGGTTTTTCATGGGTTCTCACAAACATTTATGCTCCTAATACCTTAAAGGCTAGAAACTCTTTTTGGAAAAGGATAAAACAGGCAAGGGAAAGTTTCAAAAATCTAAGTTGGATGGTTATGGGGGATTTCAATACGCCCTTAAAGGAGGAGGAAAAATTTGGAGGCAGCCCGCCTCAGCTGGAAAGTAGGATGGCCCTCATGGATTTTATTTATTCTCTAGCTCTTAATGATTTGGAGATACAGGGTTGTAATTTCACATGGACAAATAGAAGAAATGGTAATGACCTTATTCAAGTGTACCTTGACTGAACTCTTATTTCTGATGATTGGTATAGTCAATACTTCTATTCTTTATCTTCTCATGTTCGGGTTGGTTCCAATCACTTTCCAATTACTTTTAATGCTGATTTGATCAACAGAAGAAAAAACTATCCCTTTAGATTTGAAAAAATGTGGACTCTTCACCCTGATATTAAAAAATATATTCAAAAACGGTGGAGTATCCAAGTTGAGGGAATGACAATGTTCAAAGTGGTTAAGAAGCTCAAAAGTGTGAAGGACAACATCCGAATCTAGAATAAGAACAACTTTGAGAATATATTTGAGGCTAAGAGTAAAATTCAGGAAAACCTTAAAGAAATATAGGACCAGATCTAGAAGGATGGTTTCAGTACTGTTTCTATTGCTGTGGAGAATGAGATTCTTAAGAAATACCATGATATTATTACTAAAGAGGAAATGTTCTGGAAGTAGAGATCGAGATGCATGTGGCTCAAGGAAGGAGACAGGAATACAAGATTCTTCCATATGTCAACCATCAAACATAAAGCTGCCAACAGGATGAACAAGTTAGTTGTGGACAGTGGGGAGTTGGTCAAGGAAGATGAAATAAGGAATGAAGCTAAGTGGTATTTCTCAGACCTCCTTTCGAGGGATCAAACTCTGCATGCTGAAGCTTAGTCCTCTTTTCTTCAGAACATTCCTCATCTCATTGATGCCCAAAATAATGTATTTCTCTCTTCCATTCCTTCCACCTTAGAAATTAAAAATGCTGTTTTCTCATTTGATGGAAACAAAGCTCCTGGTCCTGATGGTTTCCCAATGCTCTTTTTTCAAGAGTTTGGGGACATTATCGAGACTGATGTTGCTAATGGGGTTAAGGAATTCTTTGGGGCTAGAAAAATCTTGAAGCAAATAAATGGTACTTTTATTGCTCTTATCCCTAACATTCAAGGTGCTGATTCTCTGGACAAGTTCAGACCTATTAGCCTCTGCAATTCCTTTTACAAGATCATATCTAAGGTTCTGACCTCTAGACTCTTGTCTATTCTCCCGGCTTTAATTAAACACCAGCAGAATGGGTTTGTTCTTGGAAGACAAATTCTTGATTCCATTATTACTGTTCATGAGAATATTCACTCTCTTGTTAAAGCAAAGAAGTAGGGTCTCATCCTTAAGCTCGATCTCTCCAAAGCCTATGATAGGGTTGACTGGTCTCTTCTTCAGAAAGTCCTCACTTCCTTTGGGTTTGCCCCAAGAGTTGTGGATCTTTTCTCCCAACTTACCACTACTGCGTCCTTTTCTATTCTTGTCAATGGTTCTCCTTCAACCTTTTTCCAAGCTTCGAGAGGTCTTAGGCAAGGAGATCCTATCTCCCCCATCCTTTTCATTATTATGGCAAAATGCTTTGGACGGACCATGGAAAATTTGGTGTAGATAGGACCCTTTAATGGTCTCCAACCTTCTTCTGCTGACCTTATTTGTTCACACTAGCAGTTTGTTGATGATACAATTATTATGGGGGAATCAAGCATCTTAGAAGATAAAGTTCTGAAGAATACCTTGTATAAATATGCTTCTGCAATGGGGTAGCTTATTAACTGGGCCAAAAGTGATGTTTTTTTCATTAACACCCCAGAGAGAAGACAACAAAGGATCAGCAGAATTCTGGAGTGTAAGATTGCTGACCTTCCTGCTACCTACCTTGGTCTCCCCATGGGGATTGCCCCTCCTGACTCCTATTGGACTTCACTGGTTGATAAATTTCACAAAAAACTTGCAGGTTGGAAAGGGACTCTCTTAAGTCAAGCCGGTAAGCTCCTTCTTCTTAAGGCTACTCTTCAAAGTATCCCCATTTATGCTCTTAGCTTATTCGAATTTCCAGGCAAGTATGCTGAAGCTATTGAAAACATTCAAAGAAGATTCCTATGGTCTGGGGTTGAGGAAAAGCAAAGAATGTCCTTGGTGGCATGGGATCAGGTCTGCAAGCCAAAAAGAAAAGGTGGTCTGGGGCTTAGGAGGATTCGCACTTTAAATGAAGCTCCCTTGTCAAAACAAGTTTGGAGATGGTTTAACTCTGACTCTGAATGGTGCAAAATTTGGAGAAGTAAGTATTCTCTTCTGTCTTCTTCTTTATCTTCTTTTCTTAATTCGGATCTCAGTATAAATGGATCTCATATCTGGAACCATGTTTCTAAATGTAAAGATGTGATTGCTAAAGGTGTGACATGGAAACTTGGAAATGGCAGAAAAGTTAGATTCTGTGAGGATCCCTGGCTTTTTGACAAACCCCTAATGGATATCTATGAGTGGGCTTCCCATGCCTCCTCCTGTATTGGCTCTTTTGGTACCTTAGTGGCAGATTATTGGGATGGGAACAACTGGCAGAACATTGATAGTATTCATCCTAGCTTCTTCAAGCTCAAAACCCAATTGTCTGCTATTTGGCTAAATAAGGAAGAGGATTCCCTGATCTAGAGAAATAACCCCAAAGGTACCTTTACTATATCTTTGATGTATTGTATCCTCTCCCCCTCCCCTCCTATGAATCCTTTCTAGTCTAAAGCTTGGTTAAAAGGGCTCACTCCTAAAATCAATATGTTCTTCTGGACTATTCTCCAGATTAAGATCCTTACTATTGACAACATTAAATGCAGAGGTTTTGCCCTTCCAAATATGTGTGTGCTGTGATTTCAAGAGGAAGAGTTTGTGGACCGTCTTGCCCTCCACTATTCTTTCTCAACCTCTATTTGGGAAAGCTTCCTCAAAAGCTTTAGTCTTGCTTGGGTGTTTCCTAGTAACATCAGAGATTTGTTCTCTTCCTGGCGAATTCATTGGACTAACTCTTTTCTGAGGTGTATGTGGCAGCTCTCTCTTCCTCACATTTTGTGGGGTCTTTGGAAGGAAAGAAACAACCAAATTTTCAGGGATGTGTCCTTAAATCAAGACATTGTTTTTCAAAAAATTCAAAGGGCTATTCAGGAAAATATGGGAACTATGGAGGTCTCTTGTTACTCAAACAACTCTTTGGAGTTAAATATCTTAAGAGCCTAGAATATGAAGATCACTGATGGTCATAATATCAGCTACAATAAAAGGCTTGAAGTTAAATGGCAAACCCCTCCCCATGGTTGGCTTAAAATAAATTTTGATGGAGCAGCCAAAGGAAATTCAGGTTCTTCAGGTTGTGGAGCTATTCTCAGAGATGACAGAGGCATTTGCAAAGTTATGATTGTTGTCCCTATTGGCATTCAAACCAATCATAAGGCAGAAGCTATGGCAGCCCTTCAAGGCATTATTCTAGCCAAAAAATGGAATTGTACCCATCTTTGGATCAAAGGGGATTCCAATAATATTATTAAGTGTCTCAATGGGACCTCTAAGCCCTCTTGGTCAATTCACAATATAATTTTTTTTTCCACTGACATCATTAGAACTTTCAAAAAATGCCACATATCCCATATATATCGGGAGGCCAACTGTTCTGCTGATTGGGCTGCAAACGTGGCGGTGAAGAATGAGATAATTACCACGTGGACAGGTGAGAGCGGTCTTCTCGAAGATGTAAGACAAATCATAATAAATGAAAGATATCGAAGTACCCCAAAGAATCTTGATTGACAGGGCAATTATGATATGTACTGAAGTAAGCACTTCGAGTTACTTCAATAATGAGGGAATTACTCATTATAACATCAAAGCTAGCGGAATGTGCATTATAACCTGTCAAATCACTAATGCTATGCATGCTTTTTGGGTTTTTGTTTTAACTTTGAAAAGCTTTCTGTTTCACCAGCTCTGTAACCTAAACTTGACTGTGAGAAATGACACCATGGGCGGAAATAGGAGAAGATATGAGCCAGGAAGTTGTAAGGAGTGGAAATAGAAAGAAGAGGTGTGGGAAATTTTGCAGAAGGGTGGTCTTTCGAGCTTCATTGAGAGACTCCATGGCCGTGATGGAAAGATAACCAGCTTCTTCTACAAAAATTGGAAGAAGGACATGCTTAAAATGGGCAACCAACTGGTGGAAATTGACGAAGAGTTAATTGCTAAAGCTACAGGAATCAAAAGGGAGGGCTGCAACTTCTACAGAGACAGGAAGGTCAGCAAGGAAGCCATTGAAAGGTACCCAGTCATAGAGAAAGAGAAGAAAAGACTGGTAAAGTTGAGTAAAACCTATTACCCACCTAGGGCTTTTGCAAAACCCTGGCGGGAAATTCTCTTTGTTTTAATGAGGTATATAACTCTAGATGGCAGGTTTATGAAAGTATATGGATATCACTTTGTCCTCTTAAATCATTTTAGGCATAATGATAAGGTGAATTTCCCTTACTTCTTGCTATGTTCTATGAATGCATCCCTAAAAGCATATAAAGAAAATCCTTGGGGTGACACTGTAATGCACTAGGGACTTATGGTCCTCATTTATGATCATTTAAAGGCTAGTAAAATCAACCGAATGTACCTCTCTATGGATTCAGAAGAAGAAATGTCTAATTCTGATTTCTCAGAGGAGGAGGATTCAGATAATGATTCCTCGACTGATAATGAGGAAAGCTCTGACGACTCAGAGTATGAGAGGAGCAAGAAGAGGAAATCAAAACCCTCTTCTTCTAAGAGCAAAAAACCCCAAAGCAAATGTCATGCCCAAAAATTAGGGCAAAAACGGAATGATTTTTTTTTTTAAAACAACTAGTTAATTAACAAAGTTCGCTATCACGACATGTGTTCACATGTTGGCCATAACAAAAATCGAACTAACTCTGATACTAACTAAGTATCGAAACTTAATTAAAATTTATTTGCGGAAAAACTAAATGTTTTAATTTATTTTCCCATCAAATATAGTCGTTAGTTTAATTTATTAAACTCATTTAAATGGTAGACGTAGATAAAAATTGATCTCCAATAAAGCCATATTGTCTAAATTTCATTTTAAATCATTAATTAATTTAATGGATTAAAGTGTCAAATTAATTTCTTAATGACATTATTCGATGAGGAAAATTATCTTTCCAAAGTCCAATTTAGTTTTCAAGGAATTAATTTCCCTTTCTAGTTAATCAAGGCTTCACAAATAGTTAATTCTAAAAACAATTAATTGGAATTAAAACTCCCACGTCTATCTAAATTGAAACCCTAACTAATTTTAAATATAAATTTTTCCACAACTTTAAAAATAATTTTCATGTAATCCCTAATTAGGGATTTTTTTTTTTATTATAAAACAAGAGTTAAACAGTTTATTCTATTTTATTACCCTAGCCCTACCCGGGCTAGGGTTTGATATATCTTTTTTTGTTTTGTTCAACCCCGCGTTGCAGGGCTGAACTAAGAGAGGGTTAGCGGCAAAGAGGAGAATTCAAGGAGAGGTAGGGGTTTCCATGGCAGCGGCTCGACCATGGCCGCCCACTATGCACTGCACAGTGTTCGGCCTTGCTGCCCATTGTGCAGCGCACAGTGTGCGGCACCGCCGTTCTCTATGCACTACCAGTGTGTGGCACCACCATCCACTGTGCATTGCACAGTGTGCGGCTCCACCGTCCACTGTGCGCGGCTCGAATTCAAGGAGAGGCAGGGGTTTGCATGGCAGCGGCTCGGCCATGGCCGCCCACTATGCACTACACAGTGTTCGGCCTTGCTGGCCACTGTGCAGCGCACAGTGTGCGGCACTGCCGTTCATTGTGCACTGTCAGTGTGTGAGACCGCCGTCCACTGTGCATTGCACAGTGCGCGGCTCCACTGGCCACTGTGCATTGCGCAGTGCGCGGCTTGCCGCCGTTCACTGTGCGATGCACAGTGCTCGGCCCTTCTTTTTTTTTTTTGTTATTTTTTTTTTTAAAATTTATATATATTATAAATATATACATATATATATATATATATATATTTCCCAATGTTAATTTACATGCAATTTTTTTTTTAAAAGAAACAAAATAACAAAGTAACTCATTATGCTAAATTGATATATATATATATATATATAAATATATATATATATATATATATATATATATATATATATATATATATATATATATATATATATATATATATATATATATATATATATATATATATATATATATATATATGGTAAATAAACTTAGGCTCACATTTTCATTTGTTTTGCAAGGTATTTATATGGCATGTTTTATCTAAAAAATATATATAAATATACCCATGATTTCTATATATATATATATATATATGACTAATAGTTTTAATTCTTTTTCTTAAACTAACATCGTAATCATGAAAGATTTTGATATACCATTGTAGGAAAGGAAATATGGATTAAGTCTTTTTTAAAGGATATATATATATATATATTTCCAGAACTATATTGTAATCTATGGGTATACAGGAAACATAATTCTAAGAATTTTTTTTTTTTTTGAACTTAAGAAATACTATTTTAGGAATACATTATACTTTTCTGAAATATATACATTCATTGATTTCTCAACTAATAAAACAACTAATTTATTTACATGTTAACAACAAATACAAATCATGATTTTCTGCAATTAAAATGGAGATAGATTCTCAGCTAAAAAGAAGAACTCAGATTTAAATAAAACTGATTTTTATATTGCAAAAAAAACAACTATTGCATGCAAATCAAAAGCAAATTCTTTTTTTTTTTTAAATAGAAAATAGAAGCATATCTAGCTTTTTACAACTCTAGCGATATTCTGCAAATTTACAGGATGTTTCTTTATTTGACTACAACAACAAATCTCATGTCTATTTTCAAAATTACAACTTGCCTCTCATTTCTATGAACGAGGATGTATTTCTCCTATCAAATTTAAAACTAATAACTGCAAATCAAATTTAAATTTCTTCAACAATATTCTTCTACAACCTTTCACTTTTCCTAGTTTTTTCTCCTGGCATTCCTGCATAATAGAAACACAAATATGACCACAAAGTGCTCACCTCCCAGCCTAGGCTAACTGGTAGCCACCCCCGAGCTCGGAGAACCAAGCCCTAGATGGGTAACAAACATGCAACACATAGAAGGCAAAAATACACACACAAGGATTCAGACACACTCCCAGCTTGGCTACATAGCACCACACTTTGGTGATGACCTTTTTAAGGGTGGTAGTGGACCAATACCCTAAGGAGAACTGCAAGTATGGAAAAACAAGTAGCCACCTCATGGCACAATAAATACATCAAAAATCTCAACCCCTTATTCCTTATGCCCCCCAAAGGCATTCTAGCCTTATATCCCTCCTTATGACCCCCATTGCACAAACAGGCCATGCAGCAAGGGTCAAACAAAGATCCCTTGTGATCGCTCTCAAATGAGAGTCTCTCACTCGAGGGTTGTCACTGCTACCACCCACAAGATCCTCCTCTCTTTCAAGAGTAAGAGGTCTTCAGAAAACTCCCAAAACACAACAAAGCATTATGCAAAAATTCCAAATGAAATTCTAAAACAAGACATTCAAGAACACAAATTTCTTACACCAATCATACTCTCAAACACATACAAGAAAATAGACATTTTAAAGAATAATGAAACCAACCTTAATCTGCCCAATGGTAGTATAATATTTGAGGAAGAGCTGCGCAATCCACGGATCTTCTTCTTCTACCCTTAGTCAAATTTTCTATTCCAAACTATTATTTTCTTTTCAAAAAAATTCTCTTGTCTCCAAAAATGGAGAGTGGGTGATTACCCTCAAATGCTCAAATTCTTGCTTAAGAAGCTCATTATCTAAGTTCTCACAAGTTTCTAAAAAACCAAAAAGGAAAGTAAAGCAGAATGGGAAAAAGACTCCCATTCAAATAGGAAAAATCTCAATTAGATTTAAACTTCTAATTTTCAATTTTCGCACAACTCAAAAAAGGCAACTTTTAAAGTGTCAAAAAGGTCACTTTAAAGTAGAAACTTGCCTAAAATTACCCCTAACCCCTAGGTATACCTTATGGGCTTTAGGAAACCCTATTAAACTACCCCTAGGTGTTCATTTAACCCATTTTAAACCCCCCTAAAGTTTATTTTCCGGTCAAACATATGTTGACCTCTCCAAAGATTCCTTTCCCAAGGTATTTATGACAACATGTTATATTATTTGAAAAAGCTATAGTTGAACACTTTCCCACCAAGAGACAAAAACAAAACATTTAAACTTAAATCCACACATGTGTCAAGTGACACAAATAAAACACTTTTACAAATTAAAACAAAAAAATCGTCTCTTGTGGTTTTTTTTTTTTACACATTAAATTTAAATAACACTTAACACTCATGCAACATATACTATTATGAATAAAATACAACACAAATGGGGTGTTGTCTCTCCAAATAGACAACCCCTAGCTTACGAACATACATAAGTCTAGGTTTGGTTCTTCGTAATTTTCCATGGTCACATGGTAAATTTCCTACGCATCTCAATTTACACATTACTACTTTCAAATATCCACATATAATATAATTCAAAGGAATAACAATACACATCATCACTTGCATACAATTTTCATCTGCACAGATTAAATACATCTTTTATCAAGCAATTTCACATAAGCAATTTCATCCCAATTCACATAAACTTAACCATACATCATAGTTCTATTATCATAGTAAAGTCTTGCAAATTTAATAACGACATCTATCATTGCAATATCATCCTATCTAACAATCATGTAGTGTTCTATCTCATAAAGCATATAAGTAAATCATCAAAACATAGCAATGTTATTCGAATCCTGAAATGATATAAGTTCTAAGTCTCAAAATGCATCAAAATAAAGTATCCATAATAGTCTAAATATAAAATCCACTGAATGTCAGACTGAGTCGAGGTGAGGTCTCACAGCAAACCCTTGATTAGTATTTCTTTGGAAGAAGAGGACTTTGATTTCCTTGAGGAGAAGAAGAACCCTAAGGGAGTGCTGAAGGAAAAGAGTAAGAACAAAGCCCAACCGAGGAAGAAGCAAAAGAAAATAGAGGAGACTGGCAAAGATCCGGAGGAGACCGGCAAGGAACTGGAAGAGGAAAAGAAAACAAGAACCGTGGAAGCTGAACAAAGCCTGGAGATGGAGACTATGGAGGAGACCCTCAGGGCCGTTGATACTATTTCTTCCCTCCATATCACTAAAGATGAACAGATAACCCCTGGTAAAGTTACTCCTTCTCCTGGTCCTCACCCCGAGGCCTTGAAGGGTTTTATGAAAACCATTGAATGGCTTATTGATGGGAATAAGAATACTGCGGATGAATACAAAAAACCCTGCAATAGAGTCATGATCCTGGAGACCATTAACATTGGAGAGGGGAACACTATGGCCGATTATATCAAAGATCTAAAGAACACAATTGCCAAAGCGAAAGACATCAGAGATGCCTTTAATCCTCGGTTTGAGAAAATTGAAAAGGAGATACAGGATAGAAAAACCTTGAGGAAACTAGCAAAAAGATGCTCTCAGATACAGTTGCCAAAGTGGACAAGATAGAGGAGTGTTTTAAGAACATTGTGAGGTATAGTCTCAACATTCTAAAAATCTCAGCCAACAACACCGACACCCTCATTAGCAAGCTTGATGATGAAAAGGAAACCTAGGAAATTGACCTGGATGCAGAAGGAACCGGGGAAGCCCAAGGTCCCAGAACCTGCACCCATGGAAAGAGGAAGGAAAATAAAGTGAATAAGGACCTGGAGGAGCTAAAAGTAGTTGGGGTGACCTATGATGAGCTGGTGACTAAGGCAAAGGATCTATTGAAGAAAATTACTATGTAGTGTCTCCTTGGGTTCTTTGCTGTTTTTTGTTGTTTAGCTGTTTTTTCTGTTCGCTAGTTTTTTGACTAGTCACTTTGTATGTAGACTCTATTTTCTCAGCTTTCTATTTAACTATGTTGTAATGGTTTCAGGTCCTTAAAACCTATTTTTCATTCAATCAGAACCTATTGACAGAGATATTTCATGCGTATTTAATTCCTCTCATGAAGAGAAAAGCAAAGAAACATATCCATAAAGATTGTATTAAAATCTATTTTTAGTTGAATAAACCTAGATTACTCAAATGAAACCAGTAAATTATTGAAAGTACACCAGAAAACAACACAGGTTTAGGCTCGAAAGTTTTCTGATCTGTATATTGATATTCATTTTGAAAAAATCTTACATAACTCAAAGTATTCTTTGTAATAACTAGAAAAACCCAGATATATTTCTGCACTAAATTCTTGTGATCCCTTTTACACTAGTCCTGGTATCCATTTATAACATTATGGATGCATACAAGATTTGGACATTTCAAAAAAAGTTTGTTACAAACCGTGATACTCTCCAAGAAATAGTTACAAGTCTTTTTCAATATCAACGACCTCTTCTATTTGTTGTTCTGCTGCAACCTCTTCTACTTGCTCTAGAGCATCTTCCTTTTGTCTGACATATTTGCTCTTCCACTCCTAGAACACATCATCACTTGGCCAAGCAAAGCTAACAATATTTTGTTTCATTCCTTCTAGCCTTTTCAAAATGACCCTTAACTTCCCAATTTCTATTTCTATGAAACCACAGTGTGATTTCACCTTTTCAATTTCTTCAATTGTTTGGACCAATAAGGATGTGTCATTGGTGTTAATAATTTCATTAACCCTTAGGGACAATTTGTTGTCCAACTCTTCTAGCCAAGTCTTCTCCTCTTTCAACTACATTGTACCAACAAAACCACCTAGAAATAATTCAAATTTATGATCTGAATATTCTTTTCTATATAGTTGAGCTTTTCTTTTTACACCTGCCCTTTCCTCTAAGAGTATAGTCATCTCTTTTATAAACTCACTAGTGGACCTAAGATTGTCATTCTCCTTTGCATCTACATGGGATGAACACATGAGCTCTAAATCCTTACCTCTAGGCATCCACTTATTAAGGATTGGTTCCAAGGTGGCTTCATCCTCTTTGAATTTGATCAGAACATCCAGAATCCTCTTCATATTAATGTATACAGTGGTGGCCTTGACTGAATCAACAAACTTCAAGATTGTGGCTTTTACCTTTTCTTCATACTTGTTTGCAAATAAGGCTTGAGTTTGTTTCAACTTTTCCAACTCATGTTGGAGAGTTTCAGCTGACTGGAAACCAGAAGGCATAGGAGAAGGGGGGTATTCTATAATGGGACTAGTAGGTGGAGGTCTTGCTAGAGAGGAAGCTATCATGAGTGTAGAGGATTCACCTGGATGGTGCTGACCTGCCAACTGACTCTGAAGTCTAGTAATAATGTTGTCTCTATTGGCAATTCCTTCTTTGGCCTCATTATAAGCCTTTAAGATGGTCTCCAATTTCAATTGGAGATTAGCTCTTTCTTTTGCCTCTTTTTCTGCTATTGCCACACTGAACTTTACAGTTTCTAATACTATGCTTGCAACTTCCACTACCCCTGTATTTTGGACTCTCTTAACATTCATGCCTCCTAGGAGACTAGAATCTGATACACCTTTCCTCCTTTTGTTCTCATCTTTCCTTAGCAACCACATGACTAAGGCAACATTATCTTTGTTGAAGGTCACTCCTTCCATAGGTTTTATTTCCTTCCTCACTGCTTCAAGGATTAGAGCATCATCTATATCCCATTCAGGGAGGATTAAACAACCAGCTTTAGACACCATCTCTCTTCCCTTCTCAGGAGTAATAGTCTTAAACTCTTTAGTCATTTGCTGCTTTATTTCTTCTTCCACCTAAGCTACATCTTTGAGAGGCTATTCACTCTTCCTTTGCTCACATCTAGCCTTGAATTGTTCCATGTTTTGTTTCCACACAAATTGCATGAAAGCCACTGTTGTAACAAAATTACTGTCAGCCAGGAACTCCTCACTGGCTTGCTTAACAGTAAGGTCTAACTCTTCTCCCTTTAGATCACCCTCAGTCAAATTCATTGCAGCACTGGGTGGCTCTTCTGGCATCCCTTCTTGGGTCTCCTCATAGGTATAGGCAATCTAACTGAGACTCCCTAACTATAATAATTGTTCAGCCACCGCTTGCTCATCTCCTATGTGGATAGGGAACTAAGATGGAGAATACTGAGGCTCATCAGTTTCAACTTCCTTTCCCACTCTTTTCCTTTTAGGGGAATCTTGGATGTTAATGACATCCTCAAATTCTCTTTCCCTCTTGAAGTGGAAGGCTCACCTATCACTGGCATCATCAAATTGTACTTTGATTTCCTATGCATTACATAATCACCAGGTGGGATAGCCTTAGCAAAGGCAGGCTTAGCTAGGACCAATTTAACCTTGTCAAGATCATTTTTCATTATAGCCTCACTTTTTTCTTTGAAGGTTTGCATGAGGTCTTCAAAATAGAGAACCAAGAATTTGATTTTCTCCTCAAAGGGATTGAAACTAGAGAGAGGGGCATAACTTGTATCAAATTGATGAATGAAATCAAGAGCCCTTTTATATGCAACCCACTTCTCTTTACTCAGTTCCTTCTCATCCAAATTAAATTCATTTCTAATTAAATCTTTAGGGAACTAAAATTGGTGAGGCCTACCTTTACACAATTCCCTCTTTCTAAACATGTTGTTGAAAAAATCCTCAGGGTCTGCACATCTTGAAACTGTAGTTGACAGGCTATATGGCTAAAAGAATTCTTCAAAATATTTCCAGCCACCTTTGGTGATTACAAAATGATGGGCCATGGTGATAGTTGGGAAAATGGTCCCTTTACCCCAATTGGTCAGCTCTGCCTCTTGTAGTCCTCCAATTTGTCTCAATACTTCTGAAATTCCTATCTTTAATGAGACTTGATAGGGCAATAGATAGGGGGTACCTCTGAAGCCATACACTCTAAAAATGGTAGAAACAGGGTACAAATACATATCTCCCCAATTGTGAACAATCTTAATACCCTCTGCAAACTCTTTAGGTCTGAGGAATTCCAAGAGAGCCTTAGGAATCCTAGGGTTTTCTATGCATAAAAGAATTCTAATCTTAGATACAAAACATCTATCAAACTTTAGATAGCTAGAATCCTCTCTATCCCAGGATAAAACAGTGCTCCAAAGTTGAATATGCATCTCTTCCTTGTCTTTCACTTTAACCAAGTCAATTTCCTTAGCAAAATAGTCAACACCTTTGAAAAAAAACATGTGCATTAAAAGAGAGTACCATCCAAATGGCCTATCCACCTTGCCATTCTTTATCCCTAATAGCCCTGCATGAATTGCATCAGTAAGGTATGGGGCATAATCAAATGTTATTGCTAGGGAGGGGTTTAGAATTTGTGCAATCATCAGCATGTAATGGGTTGGCATATTTTTCTCAACATCTTCTCCAAAGATCTGACACAGTGCCCAATACATACCCTTAGCTCTTAGAGTAAACAAATTGAGGGAGAATGGTTCTATTGTACTGGTGCCTACAACTGTTAACCCTCCTATCTTAACAAAGAATTATTTCAATGGGCCACTCCTAAGATGATCCCTTTGTGCATTTTAGATCTGGGCTAATGACTCAAAGTCAATAGGCTCTAACTATTTTGAGGCCTCACTGAGTTTAAACACATTTCTGAATTCATCATCTTTTATTTAAATCAGGGCTGATCCCTTCACACTCTTGATAATCTGGCTATAGGATCATAATTCTGTGCAATCAGGGTCAACAAATCTACATCCATGAATACACCAGGGACCACAAGCTTCCCCACATCTAGTTCCCATATTCTATTCAAAGGGGTGAGGGAATGTCTCTGCCCAAAAACTACTTTGAACAGTCCTAAACCTAACATCCCTATTTCTGGGTCCCTTAACCAATTACCTTTATCATACAGGCCATCCCCAATTCTCAAACGAGGGTTATTTGGAACTAATTCTTTGGCCTTGGCCCTGACATTGGTAGACATGGTTAACTGTTCCAGAAAATCATCACAAATATTCCTTTCCTAGTAATTCACTTTTCCTGTGAACTCCCTTCTTGGTGCCATCTTGAATATGCAATTATATCAATTGAAACTTGCAAAGACCTCTAATGAAACAATTCACACAACAATGACTAAAATCAGACCAAGATTATCAAGAAAAGGCACAAAAAACCTGTTATTCGCCTGATGAAAAACCGCTCTGCACCAATTGTTCTACAATAGACTTCGAGGAAATGATGCTAACATTCAAGTTGATGTGGACTCTAATACAACAAGTTGGCATTGAATTTTAGAAATTAACCCCGCATGCTTCGACCATCACCTCAGAACTGAATTCACAGACATAATTCAAAAACGGGCTCCAATGGGTCATAACTTCTTTGAGTATTTCCTCTGTTCCATTGTTTCACTACTTCGCAGGCCTTAAACTCTCTACACCTTTCTTTCATGAAGACATGCCGACTATTAGATCAAGATCTACCTGCCCAATTCTCCAACAACGACCATCAATCTTTTTAACTAACCGTGCCTCACCTCGATGGCTAACGGTTTTCGCCATTTTGTAGAGACTAAGCTGCAGGCTTGTTCAGGCCACAAAACAACAACGATCGTTACATCTAAAACAAGATGAACATCTTTTAATAGGCTTTAAACCTTTCAAGTGGGCCCTTTAACTCATAAATGACTTGCTCTACCTCATCATCGGTTAACAAATGCCATGTGGCAGTCGACCATTTGCTCGGGAAGTTCCATCGGGTTCCATTCTGAATCCGCCACGTGCTTTGCTTCACTATTCTCCACATAACTGCCGGTTGAACCAAGGCGGGCCCTCAACTACCCTTTAGAGCCATGTGCACTTGACAGGTCACTCTTTACTCCATGAAACACACCATCTATCCTACCACGTCATGCCTTCATGTGATTGCCACCTCTCTTTCACCATTTCACAGAGACTAACCTGCGATCATCTTGTATTTGCGAATCCACGTGGGTCGTTAGATCTCAGGAACTTGCCTATCATTTATCCTTTCTATGGCCACCTAGCTCGGGCCCACCACCTTTTCACTACTTTGCAAAAGGTAGAACACGTGCATCTTCTGACCGCGAATCAACATGAGCTGTTGATCTTTTCTAAACCGATCATCCTTTAACCAAAGAAGTCTCTTGCCTTTGGGAGCCACCACATGTTTTTGGTGTTTTACAAAACTTATTTCACGTGTATCTTGAGCTAGCGAATCAACACGAGCTGTCAGATTTAAAACAAGATACGGTTCTTTTATCTGACAGTCAATCCATCTGGTCGGGCCCGCCTAGGCTTTTCACTACTTTGTGAACATTAACCTGCTAGCAACTTCACTTAATGAAACAACGAAAATTGCTAGATTAACAAAGAGTTGCACAATACTTACGGGGCCCGACAAACATTAGAACAAGGTAAAGTAAAGGCACATAGATTTTTTTTTAAAATTAATGGACCGCCTAGGTAAATAACTAATGGGGGGACACTTCTCATGATAGACTGACCCTTCACTAAGTGGCAAAAGTAATGTGGAAATAGAACTCAAACCTTAAACCCTCTTCTGACCCAAGAAAATCAGAGGCAACAAGGCCATACCAGACTCACTTTTGGCAGACTTCTAGCTAACTATGGAACAAGAATATCCATTTTTAAACAGTGATAACAGGACCTTAAGAGCAAAATATTTAGATCAAGAGGGTGTGCAAGTTGTTACCACATATGTCAATCTAAATCAATTGTCAAGAAGCAAGGTGGCTCAACCTCAAGACCAAAGTAGTAGGAACATGCAAAATTCAACTACTAGTGGTATAGTAGTGGTACAACAAAAGGTACCCCAAAGACAAGTATTGTGGGCCATTCCGATAACAACATCTCAATCTGTAGCTTAGTTATTTGCTTCCCCTCTATCATTAAATAACACTTTGGGCGCCATAGTTGGTATGGTAGGAGCAGGAGTAGGAGAAGAAGATGACTCAGGATCTTATAGGGATTTGAGATAGCTATTGGAAAGAAAGTTTGGCACATGCGATATGGAGGAACTGCGGAGGAAACTCGAGAAAGGAAAAGAACCGCAGAAGTATTCATCAAACATGCCCGCAACAATAGAGGTGACCACTAGTAAAAGTATGATGGAAAATGTTGTGAACTTAGGTGATGAATCTATGGAATTAGAAGGCGAAGGATTCAAAGATCAGAATGTTATATCCTTAGATGTTGAATTACCTACAAAAGAGGAAAGCGTAAGTGAAGATGCGACACAACTTCAAAATGAGTCCAATGAACAAACAGATAAAAACACAAAGAAGAAAATTGTGGAGGAATAAGAGAAATGGGTTGAAGTAAACAAGGAAGTATTAGAGAAAAATATGCATGAAGATTCGCAGCAAAAAGTGCTTGAGGCCCCACAAAAGGAAGTATCACAATTGACACAAGTAACTAATGCAACGGGGAATAAAAGTGATGAATTGGAAACATAAAAGAAGGCATTGGGTGTTGCGGGTAGCGGAGGAAAAAAGGAAAGTGAACAAGAATGTTTTAAGGAAGATGTAGCTCAAAAGAATTCAACAAATAGTCCAAGGCTCAAAAAAGGAAAAGGATTAATCCATGAAAATCCCGAAGGGAGTTTGAAGATGTTGAAAGGAAATGAAAGTTTGAGGAATAGAAAATTCATGGCAAGTGTGGAAACTGGGAATATTCCCAATTGGCTAAGGAAATAGGATGATTCAACAAACCAATGGAGATTGTTCCATTGGATTTCAATAGTTTGTAAACAGTGACACCCAGTGTGAAAAGGAAAAAGTTTGCTAAAGCTTGATATACAACCCAGTTAAATGACAAGGGAGAGGAGGAGTTGCATATTGCGGAGCAGATAACTGAAGGGAATGAAGAAGGATCAATAGATGTAAAATATCAAATCACTATGGTCCCATTTGGAAAACCCTCTAGGTTTGAAGGTGCCAGAATTACTAAACATGGCATGACAATCATGGAGGATCGGATATAGAGGGATCAGTAGAAGATAAGAGAGCAAAAAATACAAATACAACAACTGGTTGAGTTTATAAAGGGGATTAATCAAGAGCGAGACACCTTGCAGAAAATTCCAGCTCATCCGATATTAGTGTTACATGAAGAAGTAGAGGTGGTGGACATACTGAAGAGGAAATCATAAATGTTGGATGAATGGATAGGTGAGGTGTTGGTCCATGCCAAGACATCATTGGAGATGGCAGTAGATAGATATATCCAGCGGAGCAAGCTAATTAAGAGGTTCACCCAAGTTCAAGGGAGATATGAAGATCTGCTAGAACAAATTGAAGTAGAGAAGACTAAGCTCTAAGTTATCAGGGACATGCCAACAAAAGAGCTAGTAGAATTGGGAATAATTACTGATGAGAAAATAGTCAAAATAAGGACATGGATTGCAGTCAATACCTAGCAATTTTGCAGATTGTGGAAAGGCATCAAGGTTTTTTAAAAGTTGAAAAGTAAGGCAGCAGAGATTCAACTCCAGAATATGATGCATATTCAAAGTGCTAACAAAAAGGTCAATTGAAGAAGTAATGGGCATGGGCAAGGACAAAGCATTGGAGGAGTTTGAAGACATGTGGGATAAAAGGTGATCGGATCCCACAAAGTATAAGGGCACACAAATATTAAGTGATATCAGACAAGTCCAATATGTAGTGAAAATTAATAACGATGGGGCCATGGAAGAAAAATAGGACTTGGAACCATTGTGGATGGAATGTAAAGTGCAGGAACAAAACTTGTCCATGGTTAGTGAGTCAAGAAACAAAGAGGCAGCTCAAGTCTTCTCAAAGCTTCGACAATACCTGACACAAGAAAAGGAAATATCTGAAGCAAATGTTGGGAAACCCAGCATTGACCATGGTCAAGATTAATGATGAGCTAGAAAATTTTTGTCATGTTCCTTGTGACCCTACTATAAATGCAAAAGTATAATTCATTTTTGAACAATTCAAGAATTATAGACTTAGGGGAGCTCTGACAAGTTTAAGATTTTATTCTATGTTCTCTTATAGAGCATTTTTGATATTGTCTTTTCTTTATAAATTCTTGTGATGATGATGTGGTGAGAGCTAATGTTCAATTGAATCTAGTTGTAGTCAATTATTTTGGCAAATATAATATATAACTCTTTGTAACTTTTTTGGTGTGTTATATCCCTGTCTTTGTTTGAAGTAATTTATTTGAAAGATCGCACAATTTTATATATGATTGAGAAAGTATTTATGATTGTTTATGAAATTGTTCTTCATCCTTTATAGTATTTCATAGGGACATTTATTAAAAGGCTCATTGTAGTATAGGATTTTATTATAGTTGTATTTAGTTGTTCTTTCAATTATCATAAAATCACAGTTGATAATATAGATATACTATCTAAATGTGCACCCTAGAGGAAATTATTTGGATTCCATTTGTGAAACAGTTGTTGTATGCTTACTGAGTTAAAACCATAGGGTCTTAAAAGGATGTTTTGAGCTTTGGGAGATATATTTCTATACCTTTTAGGTAAATAAACTTAGGATTAAAGGGATAAAGTTTATAACTACCGAATGAACTCAAAATCCAAATCAACAGATTCCCATTTGCACCGCAAAATGGGGACCCACCAAATTTTTTTTCTAATCGAGAAGGGTAATTTGAAAGATAAAGAATGCTTTAAGAAGATAATTGTGGAATTGCAGAAGAAAAATTACTTTGGAAAGAGGTAGGTTGAGCATTGTCTAAAACATATGATTTCCCCATTGGTGTCCTTACCTGCAAGTGAGAATAGGTCTTAAGTTACGCTTTAAGCCGATTGTGGGACATGAGAAGAAGAGGTTCGAAGTGAAATGGTAAATTGTAAGAATAAAAAAATCCCTTGTAGCCCGATATCTTGTGAAGGAAAAGGTATGTATGTTTTATAGTTTAATTTAGTGGAGAGTGAGAAGATTATGGAAGACGATCACATTGAGGTTTAAGATAGCTAGAGCAAATCGACCTGAAACCCAGTGACCTTGAATAAGATAAAGTTTGTAAAAGATGATGTGCGAAGCAATTAGAAATGAGTGAAAGTTGGAATTTCAAAGCGCCAAGGAGTGAAAGGGAAAACATGTGTTAAAATCCTATAGTAAGTTACATTCTGACTAAGAAGCATTAAAAAGGCAAGGAGAGCCATTAGATTATATATTTTTTGAAGTTCGTCCCATCCTTTAGGCCTTCTTCCTAGATTAAATGCTAACATTGCGAGTTCTAGTTTAGCAAGTACAGGTCATAGCGGAAACATTGAATTGGTATGATTCTGAGAGGTTAAAGGTAGCAAGTGAAGTAGAGCGGGATACATGAGTGAGAAGGAAGTGACCAAACTAGGAGAGTATTCATATTCTGTAAGTGAGTCTCAAGTTCAGATAGGTAAGTATCCTAAAGCCGCTAGTAAATTTATGAAAATAATCTGCTGAAGCTACATGGTTTTAAATGGAAAGAGTAAAAGGGTAAAAAGGTAAATAGTCTAAATGCCTAGGTTAGTACATGCATGATAGTGATTTAAGGAACCCTCAAAAGGAATTGTAGAAAGAGATAAAATGGGAACTAGGAAAATGGAGTTGAGGAAATAATTCCAATGGGAATTTCCATAAGTAATACCTTTCTCAAGGATGTACCTAGATACCCATCTTAGGGAATGAAATCTCAGAGATGTCATTGACAGATTTAGTGAACCTGGTGCGACGAATGAAATGAAAAGTTTGGGAGAAAGCGATTTGATTTAGGTAGTTGGATTTGCAGATGCAACTAGGGCACATGACTTGGTTTAGTAGTGCACCCAACATTATGATAGGGGACTGAGGCAAGTTGTATGCAATTATAGGGTGTATGCCGATCTGACACCCAAGGGTATAAAGGAATTTTTGGGAATTCCTCCTCCTAGGGCATGGATAGAAAGGACCAGAGAGAAAGCGGAGCAGGAGTTTCAGAACAATAAGAAGGCATGTGAAAGAAATATGAGGGAAGAATGGTACATCAATAAACAAGGCAGAGTACTAACTAAAATGCCTTCCCTGGTAGTAAGGAAGGATATGTAACCCAAAGTGTACGTCATCATCACATTCCTTAGCAGGATGAAAGGGTTACAAATAAGTGGGTTGTTGTAGGTCTAGATGTTCACGTACATACAAATAATAAGAAGGAATGCAGGGACATATGATTGGGCCACGTTTTTCAGCAACTCAATACATCATTACATATGATACACAACTAGGAATTTTTATATGTCTTCCTACTTGGTTTATGCATGTTACATAAAAATAAATATCCATAGTTTAAATACTATAGGAACTTTAGGTATAGAGCTTGACAAGAACCCTATGCATGCATATAACCCACAATTAACAAAGGATGAAGCTATGTTTTTGATTAAGGAAAAAGTAGGTTTTGAAGCTGCCCCAAAACCCTTTACAAACAGAACTTAAACAACAAAGCTATGAGAAACAGAAAAGAATAGAAACCACAAAATACCAATGAAAACCGAAGAAAACCCAAAAAAGCCCCAAAAATCCAGCAGGCCTTCCAACAATCAGATTTTTTCCAGGGCTTTAGCCAGGGTGTTGCTGATATCATACAACTCTTTGATGTTGTCTTTGAAGTTGGGGGAATCCTTTGCTGATGCAGCCACAACTTTCTTGATACTAGCCCTGGTTCTCTTCGTAGTACCACCCACTAGATTAGCATCACCACTTCCAGTCTGGATGGTCTCTTCTTCTAGGTCAAGATCCACGACTGGTTTAGGAGTGCAAGTATGATCAACAACCTTGGCGATGTTCTCCAGGTTTTTAATGATAGTAGAGAGGATACTTGGGATAACTCCCATTAGATTTTTCATCACTTCATTTCCCTCTTCCAGCGATTTTACCTTATTCTCCATTTCCTACTTCCAATTAATCTACTCTATGTTTTCATCCATTTTAATCCCTTTCTTATCCAGGTTTTTCAAGGTCTCGTAGGTCCATCTATCAAAATTCCATTTTTGCCTCAGAGGGCTTCTTGAGGTTATCCAGGATAAGCCCTTTACTAGCACTTTCCTTGTCCCCGCTATCCCTATCCTCAGTCAGGTCCTTCTCAGAGTCTTTCTTCATTTCCTTCTTAGAATTCCCTCTGTTTTCCTTGTTATCTTTGGGTTCTGCTTCTTCCATCAGATGGCTATTGTCCTTACCAGGGTGATCATTGAGGGTAGGGTTTTCTTGACTAGGCTCATTATTGCCGCTTTCTTCCTCATTACCCAGCTCCTCATCTTTCCAGCTATCTTCACCATTGGAGTCGTCCGTCTCCATTCCACTACTTTCCTTGACAATGTCCTCTATTTCCAACCCAGGGACACTTTTCCTTTTTTTGCTGGAGGATGCCTTCTCCTTGCTAGTTTCTCCCTCTTCCATCTTTCTCTTACCCAGAGAGGCAGAAATCCTCTTATTCTCGAGCAGGGAGAGGGTTTTGCAATGCTCATAGATGAGAAGTAGAAGCCCACAGTGGAGAATTGGCCTGGAAGGGTTAGTCCTGTGTTTGTTGAGGGACCTGGAGAGGGACCGAAAGAGGGAGTATGGCAGGGACACCTTTTTGTCATGTCTGAAATGGTTTAAGAGCATGAAGTGGTAGGTGTGGGCCCTAGAAAAATGGCCTTCAACCATGATGTACTCCATAATGGCATTCAGAACCCAACCCCACAACTTCTTGATGTTTGCAGCTTCGTGGTAGCCCCTAGTAGCCTTGCCAATTTTAGCTCTCTCTTTCTCTTTTCATTGGAATAGGTTAACCGCGTTGTTGGAGACTTA
Source organism: Cryptomeria japonica (assembly GCF_030272615.1). NCBI lineage: Eukaryota > Viridiplantae > Streptophyta > Pinopsida > Cupressales > Cupressaceae > Cryptomeria > Cryptomeria japonica. The sequence goes on along the minus strand of NC_081413.1, from coordinate 317,291,632 downwards.
AAGTCTTGAAAGAAATTAAGCCCAGAGTGGGGCATTCCGATCATAGTGGAAATGATCCCAGCTTCCAACTTAAACTTAACTCCATAAAGTTTAAAAGAGCCATTAGACCAATTTTTGGAAATCTTGGAAACGGCTAAGTTAACCCTACCTTTGTCATAGTCCTCAAGTTTCTCCATGAAGCTGGTAAGAGAGCCCTTCTCTAATTTTGCCCAGACTTTAGGCGTCACTTTCCAGGTTGATGTATTGTCTGGTTCTTCCCACCTTAGGTCTCCTCCCATCTTCGGATATGGGTTGTTTGCTCTGTTTCTCTACAAGTTATCACCTTCTTTTCCAATGTTGCTCAAGTTTTTGAACTGGGTAACCCACAAAGTGTGCGACACTTTATTAGAGATAATGGAGGATCTTCCATGACACTAGGTAATGATGGCCTTTCCAGCAAGGCATAAATGATGCTTTTTACTTATCATGATTAAATTGTCCTTCTCTCCCCATATATCGGTCCTTTCTAATGAACTCTTTGATATTTAAATTGAGATCCTCCTCGTGCCAAATCATTTGGGAGTCAGAGTTAACTCCAATAATCACTAAGCAATCCACCATGTTGTTTTTCTCTCTAAAGGCATGTTGAATAATGATTTCTTTGAAACTAGCAATGATCTCCCTAGCCTTCATGATGATATTTTCAATAGACTAGGAAGGCTCTGATTCCCCCTTTAGGCACTTTATGATATTGAGTGAATATCCCTCAAGCCATATTTTATCATAATTTAGACTTTTGGCAATAATTAAGGTATTCAAGGCTGCAGAGGCTTCAGCAAAATGGCTAGTTTGATTCCTCAGAGGACTAGCCACTGCCTTAAGACAACTTCTAGCAAAATTCCTGACAATGCCTCCATATCCAACATTACCTAGGTTCCCTTTAGAGGCCCCATCAAAGTTGGCCTTGATCCATCCCTGTGGGGGGAAACACCAGACTAGACCTTCTCTTCTAGTCTCCTTGCTAGTGGTAGTGGTAGAAAGGTTCCACCTGTCTTTAAAACCATCTTTAGCAGCAGGTCACTGATCAATGCAATAGAGGCTTTCAAAGATACTCCTAAAGATTTTATCTGCAACCACTTCAGGAAAATCCCTTTTATCCCTAAAGATCCTGTTGTTGCGCTCTTTCCAGATATTCCAGATAACAATCGGCAGGGTAAGTTTCCAAGTCTCCACAATTTTAGGATTAGAATTAAGGCAATGCCATTGAAGCCAGGTGTGACCAAGAGAGTTCGGGAAGACCCAACTCAGGTTCCATCTGGAAAGGATGATTTTCTAGATATCCTGGCTAAAAGTACATTGATTCAGAATATGGCAAGTTGTCTCTTCTTCCTTGCAGCAAAGAGAACACCTGTTAGGAAAAATAATACCTCTTTTGTGAAGATTGTCGAGGGTTAATACCTTATTTTGGATGAAAATCTAGAAGAAGATATTGACCTTAGGAACTAACTTCTTGTTCCAGACTTTAGCCCAGATGGGAATTTCTTCCACCGGGGCACTTTGAATAGCCACTGCAGAGGAAACAGAGTATTTCCCATCCAGAGTTTCCCTCCATATCAATCTATCATCTTTGTTGTCTTTAGGGATTTTGGCAGAGAGAGCTATTTGAAGGAACTTGAGTCCTGGACATTGCTGGCTAAAGTCAATTCATTTCCCATTTCTCCAGTAATCTCTTACCATTTCTCCATACCTACTTTTGAATCGGTCTTTCCAATCTTTAATGATTGGGATTTCCTCTAGAAGTTTATCCAGGATCCATTTATCTTCCCAAAATCTTATTCTCCTCCCATCTCCAAGGTTCCAAGTTCTGCTAGTAGTAGCCCAGCTTTTAGCTGATTGCACATCATTCCATATGGCAGATTCTTCAACATTAAAAGAGTTGTCAAAGAATTCTTCCTTAGAAGGTTGCATATAGAGATATTTTTTTTTCCAGATAGAGTTCCATTCTCTTTCTTCCCCTTTGAATCTCCATATTTGTTTGGCTAGTAAAGCTTTATTCATAGAACCAATGTTCCTTAAGCCCAACCCACCAGAAGCCTTAGGGGAACAAATTTTGTTCCAGGCAATAAGGGGAATTCTATTTTTAGCTTCCACTCCTGACCAAAGGAATTTTTTTTGGATTTTTTCAATGGCTTCCACAAACTTTGAGGGGATTTTGAACAAGCTAAGAGCATAAATAGGAAGATTTTGGAGAGTGGCTTTGAGCAGAGTGATTTTTCCTACTTGACTTAGGACAGCCCCTTTCCAGCCAGCAAGTTTCAAGTTGATTCTATCAATTAGCTTGTTCCAGAAGGAATCCTCAGGCTTGACACAATGAAGCTATGTTGTATTATAAAGAAGTAAATGATTACTTATGAAAATTATCTGATAATTGGAGGTAAGGCCAGGGGAAAGAGTACCAGAAGAGGTTCAAAATGTTCTCAAATACTATGGTGGGTGGTATATCCAATTTCCTACTTGGTATTATCTCAAAGTGTAGGAGTTCACAAGGACACCTTTCAATCTACCTAGGTATCCATCTATATGGGCATGTCTAACAAAATTTTCTAGACAAATGGTAGAGTTCCACAAAAAATACTTGACTACACATAGAAAGCTATGGTTTAAGTTCCTGGTGAGGATGGTTGATTTTGTTTGTGACTCATTACAAGATGCAAAAAGGACCGAAGAAGACTTACTTGCTAGGCATCTACAATATTTCCAATACACAATGAAAAATTATGATCCCTTAGATAAGATTGAAAAATATATTGCAAAGAAAGAAAAGCATAGCCCAGATTTTGAAGATTATTGGATAGTCTGCAAAGACGACAAGGAGGTACGAAGGAGGAGATATTACCAAAGGTTGACACTCAACCAAGTGAAGGGGTTAGGATTAGATGGTGCCCAATGAATTAGTAGAAGATGATGAAGAAATGTTGTGGCCTGAGTATGTAATAGACCAAGTGGACCAAAGACAATTAAGTGAGCTCTCTTCGAATGAGCCTGAGTTGGTCTCTATAGACCAAATCAATCAGCTAGTTCTGGAATCAACTAGAAAGTGGATAGTGGCATACAAAGTGGAACTAGTAAAATAGGGGCACAAGTTAACCTTGAAGAAGAAGATGAAAAGAAAAGATACAGAAGATAATACGGATTTGTTGGTGCATAAAACAAAGATTGATATGACAAAATAATAGAGCCCGAGACCTTAAGGTCAGAAGATTTCGATGAAGAGGGCATGCAAGTTATTACCACAGATGCCAATCTAAATCAATTGGCAAGAAGCAAGGCATCTCAACCTCAAGACCAAAGTATCCTGAATGTGCAAACTTCAACTACTGGTGTTACAGTGGTGGTGCAACAAAAGGTACCCTAGAGACAAGTATTGTGGACCATTCTCATAACAACATCTCAATCCACAACTCAGTTATTTGCTTCCCCTCCATTAGTAAATAATACTTTGGGCACCATAGTTGGTATGGTAGGAGTAGGAGTAAGCGAAGAAGATGACCCAGTATTTTATAGGGAGTTGAGAAAGGTATTGGAAAGAAATTTTGGCATAGGCGATATGGAGGAACTATAGAAGAAACATGAGAGAGTAAAAGCACCGTAAAAGTCTTCGTCCAACATGCCCGCAACAATAGAGGTGACCAATAGTAAAAGTATGATGAAAAATGTTGTGAACTTAGGTGATGACTCTATAGAGTTAGAAGGTGAAGGACTAAAACATCAGAATGTTCCATCCTTAGATGCTCAAGTACCCACAAAAGAGAAAAGGGTAAGTGAATATGCGACATAACTTCAAAATGATTTTGATGAACAAACAGATAAAAACATGGAGAAGCAAACTATGGAGGAAAAAGGTAAACGGGTTGAAGTAAACAAGAAAATATCAAAGCAAGAGATGCACAAATATTTGTAGCAAGAAGTGCTTGAAGTCCTATGACAAGAAGTATTACAAATGACACAAGTAACAGATGCAATGGGGAATAAAAGTGATGAAGTGGAAACATAGAAGAACACATTGGGGGTTGCGGGTAGCGAAGGAAATAAGGAAAGTGAACAAGAAATTTTTAGGGAAGATGTAGCTCAAAAGAATTCAACAAATAGTTTGAGGCTTGAAAAAGGAAAAGGAGTAATCCAAGGAAATCCTAAAGGGAGCTTGCAGACAATGGAAGGAAATGAAATTTTTGGGAAAAGAAAATTCCTAGCAAGTACAGAAAGAAGGAATATTCTCAATTGGCTAAGACAACAGGATGAACACAACAAACCAACAGAGATTTTTCCATTGGATTTCAAGAGTTTGTTAACAATGAAACCTAGTGTGAAAAGGAAGAATATTGCTAAAGATTGATATACAACCCAGTTAAATAATAAGGGAGAGCAGAAGCTGCATATTGTGGAGCCAATAACCAAAGGGAATGAAGAAGGATTAGTGGATGTAGAATATCAAATCACTATGGTCCCATTGGGAAAACCTTCCAGGTTAGAAGGTGCCATAATTGCTAAACATGGTGTGACAATCATGGAGGATCATATACAAAGGGATTAACAGAAGATAAGAGACAAAAAAATGCAAATACAAAAACTGGTCTAGTTTATAAAGGGGATTACTCAAAATGGAGACACCCCACAGAAAATCATAGCTCATTCGGTATTAGTGTTATAGGAAGAAGTAGAGGTGGTGGACACATTGAAGAGGAAAACATAAATGCTGGATGAATGGATAGGTGAGGTGTTGGCCCATGCCAAGGCATCATTGGAGATGACAAGAGATAGATATACCCAATGGATTAAGCTAATTAAGAGGTTCACCTAAGTTCAAGGGAGATATGAAGATCTACTAGAACAAATTGAACTGGAGAAGACTAACCTCCAGGCTATTGGGGACATGATGGCAAAAGAGGTAGTAGAACTGCGAATAATGACTTATGAGAAAACAACCAAAATAAGGACATGGATTGTAGTCAATACTTGGCAACTGGGCAGATTGCGGGAATGCGTCGAGGTTTTGCAAAAGTTGAAAAGTGAGGCAGCGGAGATTCAACTCTAGAATACAGTGCATATTCAAGTACTAGTGGAAAGGTTAATCAAATAAGTAGTGGGCATGGGTGAGGACAAACAATTGGAGGAGTTTGAAGACATGTGGGATAAAAGGTGGTCGGATCCCAAAAAGTATAAGGGCACATAAATATTAAGTGATATCAGACAAGTCCAAAATGTAGTGAAAAGTTATAATGATGAGGCCACGGAAGAGAAACAAGACCCAGAACCATTACAAATGGAATGCAAAGTGTAGGAACAAAACTTGTCCATGGTTAGTGAGTCAAGAAACAAAGAGGCAACTCAAGTCTTCACAAAGCTTTGGCAATACTTGGAGCAACTGAAGGAAATGTCTGAAGAAAATGTTGAAAAGCCCCCCGTTGACCATGGTCAAGATTAATGATGAACTGGAAATGTTTTGTCATGTTCCTTGTAAGCCTACTATGAATGCATAAGTATAATTTGTTTTTGAATAGTTTGAGAATTATAGACTTAGGGGAGCTCTGATAAGTCAGAGCTTTTATTCTGTGTTCTCTTATAGAGTATTTTTGATATTGTCTTTTCTTTGAAAATGCTTAATGGAATCTAGTTGTAGTCAATTATTTTGGCAAAGATAATATATAACTTTGCATAGCTTTTTTGGTGTGTTATATCCTTGTCTTTGTTTGAAGTAATTTATTTGAAAGATCACACAATTTTATATATGATTGAGAAAGTATTTCTAATTGTTTATAAAATTATTCTTCATCATTTCATAATATTTCAGAGGGAAATTTATTAAAAGGCTTGCTATAGTATAGGATTTGCTTATAGTTGTATTTAGTTATTCTTTCAATTATCATAAAATCACAGTTGATACTCTAGATATAATATCCAAATGTGCTTCCTAGAGGAAATTATTTGGAATCCCTTTATGACACAGTTGATGTATGCTTACTAAGTTAAAACCACAGGGTCTTAAGAGGAGGTTTCGAGCCTTGGGGGATAGATTTCTATAACTTTCAAGTAAATAAACTTAGGATTAAAGGGCTAAAGTTAATAATTGTTGAGTGAACTCAAAATTCACATCAACAACAATAGGTACAAATTTTGACTTGGTGGGATACACCTATTCAAATTGGGCAAACAATTCTTAAGATCACAAGTCTACTTCAGGGTATTGCTTCTCTCTTGGTTATGGTCTAGTTTGTTGGTCGAGCAAGAATCAATCACCAATTTCTCTTTCATCTACAAAGGCTGAGTATCGAGGAGGAGTTAATGCTACAACTGAGGCTATTTGGCTTTACAACATTTTCACTAAATTCGACATTTATTTTTGGAATCTAACAATCATCTTTTGTGACAACTAGAGTTCCATACAAATCTCTCACAATCCAGTCCATCATCAGAGGACCAAACATATTAAGATCTACATGGACTATATTCAAGAGCTAATTTATGAGAAAATCATTGATCTAAAGTATTGTCTAGCATCAAATCAGATTGCAGACATCTTCACCAAACCCTTCACTGAGATAAATTTCCTTCATATGTGAGCTTTACTGGGGGTGCAACAAGTGTCCATTTTGGTGGGGTATTCTTAGTCCTCTCTCTCTCTCTCTATATATATATATATATTTATGGGGGGGCTTCTTCTATCTCTTAGGGGTGGGCTTCTTTTTTGGGAAGGGGTAATTATTTGTACATGGGTACCTAATATGGCCTCACTTGTCAGGAACCATAATCTTTTACCCACCTAAGCTACACTTAAGGGGGATGTTAGTGTAGGTTTTTATTTCCTAGTTGGTTATTTATTTTCATATTCGTAGGTTTTTCCTACACTTTCATTCAATCTTGCTTAGGATTAATTGAGTATTAGTGTGAGTGGGTACAAGGTGTCAACATCTTCCATGAGAGTTACACTTTCCTTTTTTAGGCTATTGTGGTGGTCTCTTCTAATTTCCTATATAAAATCACTCCTAGCTATTCTTTGTATTCCATTCTATTGCATTGTAATTTCATTTTGCATCTTTTTGATTTTGCATTCTCCTAATGCTATTTTGATTTTGCAGCATTTGCATTTCTCTCTTGGAGACTAACTCTATGTTATTATTTTGATACTGTATCATTTACATTAAAAACTTTATTTCTATGTTTGCACTAGTTATTGTGGGTTACTCATCTTTTCAGATTCTAACACGAAGTGTGCAAGTGGTGTCCTTGTGTCTAGAAATTAATTTTTGCAGGAAGTTGTATTGAATACAGTTACACATTCCTTCTCTTTTGTAGATATGATCTTGCAGTTTTTGATATAATGTCTACGTTCTATGGATGTTTCACTTCTATCTTTTTAGGTCCCTCGTGTTGTAGCTAATGTCTCTAATAATGGAAGTATGTTGGCAGTGCGTTGACTAGTTTGGATTGGTCTAAAGAATGCTCTACATTGAGGTTTATGTTATTGTGGCTTATAGGCTACATGCTTTTAACACATGTGCAATGTCTCAATTCAAATTTTAGGTGATGAAACTTTTTGGTAGTCTATTTGTGGACAACCTATCTCATGATTGTGCTTCTTGACATTTTGATAATGAATTTTTTTGTGTTAGTTTGGTTTTGGTAGTTGATTTTGAATTGATAATGTGAAATAGGTATATGATGATATTTTTGAGTCTTCATGGAATGCCTCTATGTGATTTGCATGATGTTGGTTAAGCCTATTTGGTGTCAAATTTGATTTGGCATTAATTTATAGGGCATTTAGTAGCTATCTGGTCAACGGGGCTTGTTCTCTTGCTTGTGGTTCACTTTTGGGAGTCTCCACCAACATTGAAAGATGTTCTAAGTTGATTTTGGATTCTAATATGGCTGATGAGGATTTATTTATGGGATATCATTTGAGAAAGTGCTTTTGGACTAATTGGTTATGGGCTATATATTTTTCCTACACATTACCCTATTGCCAACCTTGGAGGATGTGTGCCAACATTTTTAGTATTTGGGACCAAATTAGAGAATGCATTAAGATGATTATAGTTCCTCTCTATCTCATAAATAGGACCACTTCCACCATAATTATGTTTTTGTGGCTGACCCTAGATTACTTCTTCTCCCCTATTTTAGCAAGCCTAATTGATGTCTTAAGAGGGTGTGGATGGTATATAAACAAGATCAAGTAAATTGAAAAGTATGTAAGTGTGAGTTGAATGTGAAAAGATGTGAATGTGAAGCAAAAAGTGTGTGTGGTGGAAGCATCATAGCTTAGTTCCCTAATGGTTTTTGCGATGGCGAGTCAAGAGCAACTACATTTCAAGGAGATTGATAGATGTTGTGATGTTGAAAGCATATTCATTATAATGCAAAATTGACATAGCTTTCTTAAATACAATGAGTCTCATTTGCAAGTCCTTTGTATCTTTCCCTAGGTAAGTGTTTCTCAATCTACAAGTCCTTCCGAAGTAGTGAGATTCCTTGGGAAATCCCTTCAATGAATTGTAATATTATTTATATAATGTGAGTTAACTCCCACTGTGATTTTTCCCTTCTCTAGTTTTCTATGTAAATATGGTGTTCTCTTGTGTATGTGTGTTCATAGCTTATCTTTATTTTTTTCTAATTAGATTAAAAATTAAAGTTGAATTGAAATAAATTATAAAGTGTTAAGATTTGTTTAGCATTGATTCACCCCCCTCTCGGTCTTGGGGTGTGTCTAAAAACACCTCACCTTACAATATCACCACATTCATCCCTATTAAAAACCTTGAAAACTTTATTCATATTATCAACACATCCATGCCCATGATTGATACACAAGTTTTCTCATAATATATCTCCTATACAACCATATCTACCATACCTACCATCACATACCTCCCTCAAAATAGAAAAACCAAATCACAAAACCAACCATTGATACCATCAAACCCTATCAACACCTACATCTCATAAAATCAAAACAACATGCCACAAAATCATACATATTAAAATCTGCTATCAAACATTAACTAAGGTCAATCATACTTTTCCATGTCATCAAACACAACATCCCTCAAATTAATATGTTAAAAAAAAAATCAACTATCTACATTGATTCCATAAATATACCCACCTTTACACCCATAAATGATTTGGTGCAAGAAATCCATAACCTACAACAATAGATAAAAAACCATCTGAATAAGACATACTAAGAAGAGCTATACACTTGATGACATATGTCCTTATCCATTTGATAGATTAATACCCATGGTACCTTTCCCTCATAATTTTAAAATGTGAAAAACTTTAACAAATACAAAGGAAAAGGTAAACCCATGTGAATATATTTGGGAATTTATGTAGCTTGCCTTGAGTTTCTTACAATGACACATACCTAATGTTCTTCTTTCCTCAAAGTCTAGGAGCTCAAGCCATTGAGTGGTTCTCCCATTTTTCACACAATATCAAATCTTTCCATGAGATATAAATAGAAATATTGCACACGTCCATACAAAATTAAGCATGAAATCTCTATGACTGACTTATGTAGCACAAACAAAAAAATAGAGAATCATTCATTACCTTCCTACAATGATGGAGAAACCCAGTAAGAAGATGCTCATACTATATCCCAAAAAAATAAATCGCACAAATCTTCATCCAAAATCTAAATCAAAAAATTTGTTTTCACTTAGAAATCTTATGCACCAACATATTTGACAAAATTATACACAAGAGGTTAACCATAAAAAAAGTTCTCATTTCCAAAGGTCTTGTAAAAATATGTAAGGAAAACAAGGATAATGACTCAATCTAATGAAAAATCCCACCTTTGGATGAAAAATAAAAACATTTTCAATGATGGTAGTAGATGAAAAATTTATCCAAAACATACAACCATAACTATTAAACATCCAACAAAAGACCCAAGGTTTCACCTTTCTTTGAATACTATCTAGTTAGAACTCTACATCAACAAAATAAATACACTCCTCTAAGGGAGCCTATCAAATATACCTTACAAAATTTTGACTAATACAATCTCATCATGTGACCTAAATTTTTACAACATGAACCTAAATTCAAACCCACATGGTACAAATATACTAACTATTGTGAGTATCATTGCGCTAAAGGGTACAAGACCCTTAATTGTATCAAATTGAAAAATATTATCCAAGATCTGATTGACTAAGGTGACATCACCATTGTAGATCATCCAAAAATATTCACATCACTAATATCCATAGCTCACCTAATGAGAAATTGGGCATATATCAAGATACATATCTCAAGTATGATCAAAATCACTCACCAATGTCTAGCAAGCACTCATTCCAAAAAAATTATATTGATGATATCAATGACCATAATACATTCATTTCATATGATTTTGTCATATATTTCTATTGTCACAAAAGTGTGCATGCTTGATGAACTCTCAAGCTCATCAACCTCCAAGTGTGGGACCTTGTGTAATTTGAGGTTGAGTCTCCAAAGAAGGTCGACTTCCTTATCAATCTGATGTAGGTGCTAGTCTAACCCAACACATTTAAATCTTTTCTCTTGATTTTGAGGGGGAAAAGGGGAAGAAGGAATACATGGAAGGGAAAAGGTTTGCACCTAGATTGAAGTGTGATCTCCTTGCCTATAAATGCACATGGCACCAATAGAACCACCCAAAATATGCATAAATTTCTACCTAAATTAGCTCCCTATTTTCATGAGTGGAGGTTGGAATTCTTGTAAAATGGCAAGAGGGACTCAATTTAGTCCATAGATGAGATTCAAAGAGGAATCAACATAGTCACTATGCAAAGGAAACAAATGAAGATGAATTCATATAAGGAGGTAATGGAATTACATAGATTATAAGAAATTAAGTAAGATAAGTAATTCTATTCATGTAAAGGAAAATAAAATTTACAAATACAAAGAAACATAAGTTCTCTACAAAACAAAGAAAGAAGATCCCTATAACAGGGTTACAAAATTGCCTTTATTGTTATGACATAACTCAGATTGATTTATAATTAAGCCCTACTAGGGTTAGGTTAAAAAATATCAAGAGGATCAAATCAACTAAATTGATCTGATAACATGTATTATAGTCTAAAAATATCCTCTCCTACTGGGAAAAAAAAATCCTTGTAGGTAAGAGGAAATTTCTACATATGAATGCACTAGGATGATGTCTACAGGCCAATAAAGTTTCCATTATGCATTAAAGAGCCACAAGAGACATCCAAAAATCATCCTTAGGGTCGCTTCTAGAGTTAATTAAAAAAATCCTAACAGTTGAACTAAAATTTGATTGGATTGGGGCACTGACTGAGCCAAAAAATGGATTCTACCGCTTGGTCAACAACTACCCTATGCAGAAGATTTAAATTCTCACTTGCCCTCCAAGTTTGATTTTTGGCCTTTGGATCCTAGAGGTCATGCGAAGATGGACACACAACATGATGCCACATAGACCTCCACAGGGCTCAATGAAGTTTTAAAACATTATCGTTCAATGTATCTTTTATGAAGATCTGATGACTTTTGATGCCTGTCATGGTGGGTCAGGTCCATATTTCTCTTTCTCTACTTCACGAGGGATGAAAATTCAATGCCTATTTTCTTCGCAAAATGGCAAAAGCTATCACCATTTCGTAGGACGAGTCTGACATTGGACTTGTATCACTACAAAGCAACATAATCTTCTTCCTTCATCATGACCATTTCACCATTTTGCAAGTTGAAATGTTACATTAGCCTTAACCATCATGAAATGATGATACCCCTTTATGTTACTCCATCCACTTCTCAACTTTGCAAGGAGGGCCCCACCTTTCAATTTTGTCTTCGGGAAACCGTGAAGTCTTCAAACTTAGCATTATCTACCCTCGACCCTCCTATTGCTATTTCGTTGAGGGGGTCCCACCATGGGCCTGCCTCTTGGAAAAATGGCAAAAGTCATTTATATTTAGCTACAAAGGCCCTTTTCATAGGTTCTTGGGGTTGACAAAAAGAGAAGTCCCTTGCTCCATGAAACATCAAAAGCGTTGAAGCTTTGTGAGCTGGTAAAGGGAAAAAAGAAGGGACCGGCCCCGCCATGAATTAAGACCCTTTAACTAGTTTCCCTTAAGTGATTTGACTTCCTAGGCCAATCAACAAAAAAAAAATTAGAGACTGAGAAGGATTAAAAGGCATTAAACCTTAGGATTTAGTGTTTTAGGGCTCCTTTGGAGGATTTAGCAGGGTTTAACTAGTGTTTTCTTAACCAACTGGGTTTTCTTAGATTGGTAGTTTTCAGGGCTAAGGTTGACATAAATTTAGTTAATAGTTTCCTTAAATAATCTTTCATCCAAAAATGACAATAGTCCATGCCATCTCCATCAACCAAATCATCCAAAAAATGATAATTTTTTAATTCACCCCAAGGTCTATCCACAATAGTTAATCATGAAATCCAAGATAATACAACCCTTGATACAAATCTAATTGATAGGAAAGAAATTCTAGATCCAACACCATCATGCACTCCATTTCCGATCAAGCCCGCTTTAGAGAGTATTATTCAAAATCCATTTCTATCATACCAAAAATATGAATCCATCTAATAATCTGCATCCTTATCCAAACTCATTCTCAATCATTAGATTTGGATCTATATCTAAAGTACAATGCACAACATATAGAAACAATCACCAAAATAAATCAAGAAAAATATATTAAGTCTATTCCAGCGAATTATCCCCTTTCACACTAAAAACAAAGTATCCATCTTAATCCAACCCAGTATCCCAATCCACATCACAACCAAAGTATTCATCATAATCACTCTCACAATCCCATCCAATGATGCCCTTCCAAGTCAATATCAAAGTATCCCTTCATCTCCATGTCATAAGCCCTATATTCTCCTCAAGATATTAACATCTCTCCCAATCTACCATGTGATACTAATGCTCCTCAAGATCCCCTCAGCCCTATCCAAGCTATCATGAATGCCATACCTATCAAATAGGTTCATCCACTTTCATCCTGACACTTGTTCCATCTATGAACCTATCATTTCTCTCATTTCATATCCTCCTCAACATGGAATCACATATTATTTCCAAAACACCAAGTATCCCATTAGTAAAAATATTTGTCAAAACATGCATCGTCAAGGAAAAGAGTTAGATACTCATAATAAAAACATCTTAGAACCCATAATTTACATCAAAGAGAATCCCAATTATTATGGCCTTGGCTACATAGCTCATTCTCAAGAATTGTTATCCCTACCAAATCCTAAGTCCTTCCATCTAAATCAAAAAAATTTCATTCCCATCCTCCAAACATATATTGGGTTATTATATTACAAAGGAAAATCTTTCACCCCTTGTATCTATTTTGGATCCCTATGTCTTAAAACCAATACTTTATCCCTTCCATTCATCTTAGATCCTTATCCCTCTACACACTATTCACATCACCCCTAGCTCATGATCCTTTTATCCTAGCATAAATTAAAATCAATAAAGTCACACATCCTTGACATCATTTTGATACCATATGTTGATACAGAGCATCCACACACCCAATCAACTAAGGGATATATTTCTCCCAACTCACCTATCCAATTAGGTGACAACCCTCCACTAACTCACAAAATCCTTGACAAGGATATTAAGTACTCATAAGGTTTCCATAACCAAAAGGTACACCCTTGATAATAAAATCTCATCCAACCATTCAAATACATTCATATAGGGTAAACCAACATGACTAAACCCTAATCCAAACTCTCCAATATTTAATCACCCAAACACCCCTTTGTAACCACTCACTTAAGATCATTCCCCCATTAGGACTCCTTATCTCCACTAATACACAACTCACAACATGTAATAGAAACCCACAAGAAAATTTACTGCTTGAAACTCATACAAGGACTTCTCAACATATACCATCATGGTTCTCTACCTCCCCAACCACCCAAGAGATTTCAACAACATTCATTGTAGTTCCATTGTTATTTAGGATAGTCACACTATGTGTAGGGACAATCATGGGTTCAAGACTCATTCCTCATTAAAAGGTCTTAAAACACTTGAACTTATGGTGAAGGGATTCTATACTTACCTATCAGTAACCAAACCCAACATTAACCCCATTCCTAACCTTGCAAAGTGTAGGAATTTAGTCTGTTGTTGTACTGTGGCAATCAACACACAGAAGATCACAATCATAAACACTATTTTTTTGGTTTTCTCTTTGGTCACCAATCACTTGGATCACATCTAGGACTTCCTCATACACCCCTCACTACCTTCCTTAATCCTTCAAATACTACTTTTGTATTTATACCAACCATACATCATGAATTCACTATGTTCTTAGATTGAGACCCAAAATTCAACCTTCTCCAACACATTCACATGTGCCAATTGCTTCATGAGATCCTAAAAACACCAAAAAGGGAAAGAGAAATGTATTTTAAAGTTATTCACCCTTTGTTGTGATTATAACTCAAATAGGAAATAAAACAAAAATCATATGTGTACAGTCTCGAGTTACCCTGATCTAGGGTTTGGACTGCTTTTACAAAAACTCTTATAACTTTGCCAAATCAGAATAAAATAAAATGAAATAAAGATATAAATGAAGTAAATTCATCCCCCAAAAATATACAATGGGTTTTCAAGGTTTATTATTAATTTTTCACAATGAAAAAAAAGATTAGACTGTATATCTTAGAATACTAAGAAACTGCTAAAAACTCAAAGCTTTTTATTGATATGTTTGTTGAAAATGTCTTCATACATTCAAAAACATTCTCTTGGTCAAGGATAGGATAATTTAAAGGTCCTAAAAACCTCCTCCAATTGTTACAACCACATTTTAACTTGTTTGCCAACAAACACCTAATTACCCACATAATGCTAAAAGTTGCTTTGACAATTTTTTGGCAACATTGACAATTTTGCCTAGAATAGGTCATAAACTCAACCTAAGACCACTTTCCCTAAAAAATGATACAAATATATTCAAATAGGTCTATAAGACCTTTATACATCATTAAACACCATATATGACCCATTGGCACACATTTTAGACAAAATGACAATTTTAACAATATTTGTCAACATGACTCCTCAAAGACTCATCACATCCCCTAATGGTCTTAATGACCTTTATTACATAAAATATGGTCTTCCAAGACCTTATTCATGAAAAAAAACTCAAAAAACTTGAACTTTTACCAAATTGGCCTCATGGTGGCCATCTTGTGCTAGGTGCTTCTGCACCATATGTACATCAATCCATCCATTAGACCTCCATATAATTCATCTCCATCCACCAATTCCATTGATCTCATAAATAATTTGGATACCAAACCCAAAATTACATAAATATAAAAACCCACATGTACATTCAAGCATCAACATGTAGTATAAAAAAGACATGCAAAAACATAACAACATTTGATTTGCAAGAAATGAAATTTAAAAGGCCACAAAGAGACAAGAATTAAAAATCAAAATAAAAAGGTATGTAGATTCTTAAATTAATCATATAAGTAGTGTATCCCAAATAATAATCAAATTGGCATCCAAACTTACTACTCCAAAAGATTCCTCCACTCCATCTAAAAATACCCCATCCTCCAAATCCATTTTGGTCCCTTATGTAAAAAAATCCTCTATATTCAATCCCCCATTATCTCCTCCATCTATTTTGGGTCCATATGTCCCAAAATACATCAATACTCCTTATCTCAAAATATTAAATCCACTTAATTTGCATCACTCCATTCCTCTTCATGGTGTGCGCCTAAGTGGATTTTTCCAACATACCCATCCACTCATCCTCAAGTCTTTCAACACCCGTCCATTATCCAACTGTTAGCATTTTGAGTTTGTTGGTATTTTGCATAAAGATTGCATTAATGATATGTTGTCATTGATGTCAATTGAACCGGTAATGGTATTCATGTTATTGTTTCTATTGTTGTTTTTGATATTGGCTAGTAACCGATAAGAAGAGCTTTGCGGAAGATGTTGCAAACTAGTATGTAAAGTTTGTGAGTTGAACCGGTGTAAAGGGTTAAACCTTTCTATGTAATGTAACTGATAAACCCTATCAACTATTAAACCCTAACCGATTAAGTTTGATGGTTTATTATTTGATAAGCGGTAATGATAGAGACACGTGTGATCATTAAATGAGGATATGTTCAAATTGTTTTGACGCATTTGTTTTTTGTCTAGGGAAGGAACAAAGTGGATTGCATCTAATGCACAACACGTGATGAGTTAAAAAGTCCGATGAAGTAGTGATCATGGAGCGGTTGAAATTTTCTTGAAGAATGTGAAGAGATTGTCATGATTTCAAACGGTTAAGATTGTACCGACTTGTTTGTAATCTCAATGATGAGAATTAGGTTTTTGTTGTGTTACCGACCTAATTGATTTCTATTTAAGTTCGATGAAGTTGTTTGTAAAGAGTGTTGGAAAGATTGATGAAAACTTGTTGAGTGTGTAGTTGCCTAACCAACAAATGGATCTGCACTTTGAGTGAAGGTAGATTGAAGCTTAGAAGGATCTGATCAAGAAAATGTAGTGCTACTCAGAAAGATCAAGAAAACCTATTGTTTTCTAAAAATTATAGCAGAAGTGAAATCCCTTAACTGAGTAAGCTCTAACAAGCTTGGTTACTCATTAAATCCTCTAACAAGGTGGTCCATTAGCTTGGATTCTTAAATCCTATAGCGAGGTTACTCCTAACAAGGTATTGTTCTTTTCATCAAGGCATATTTGTAAATCCTTTAATCGGTGATTCCTAACCAGAATTAGTTCTTAACAAGACTTATTGTAAAGCTTTAACGGGCTTGGCTCCTAACTAGTTGAACTTCAGAAGAGTTCAAATAGCTATCCTTGTGAGTCTCATCTCACTATGGTTTTTACCTATTTGGGTTTTCCACGTATAAACATTTGTGTCAAGTGGTGAATGCTTTTGTGGTTGTAATCTTATTTGTTGATGTGCTTAATTTCTGATAAGACATGTTAAGTAGAAGCATTGAGAGTTGAATATGTTGAGTTATGATTAAGCATTATTGATGTTTACAAGATTGAAGTTGTTTACTGTTAAAGTTGTCATAACAATTAAACCAGTTGATGTCAAGTATTCTTATGAATATTGATCTTGATTGAGATATGTTTACTTTATTTGACTTAGTTTGAGTTTGGGAACTTTGTATTAGTTTTTCAATATACTGATTCAACCCCCCCCCTCTCAGTATTCTACCGGATACTCATTCTTTCATCATACTATCAATTGGTATTAGAGCGTCTCGGGTCCTCTTAATCTAAAATCCTAATAGCTTGAGGAAAAGATCTTGTAGATCATGATGAAGAAAGAAGGTCCGAATTTCAAAAAAGATAACTATAGAATATGGAGTGACAAAATCAATATTTACATTAAGAGTCTTGGTAGTCAATATTGTGATCATATAGAAAATAAGTATACTACACCTACTGGACCCATGATTGATGATTAGAAGAAAGAACAACAAGAAAATCACCAGGCATTAGAAGCTATTATCAATTCCTTGTTTGATGTTGAATATGTAGATGTTCATGGTCTTGAAATTGCATATGAAGTATGGAAGAAATTAGAAGAGATTTATAGTGGTGATGAACATGTTAAGATTGTCAAAGAGGAGAGTTTAAGAGAAAAGTTTGATGACATGAGAATGTCTAAAGGTGAGAATATCCAGCAGTATGATCAAACGATTAAAGAGATAGTTGGTGAGATAAAGAGTGCAAGAGGGAAAGTGGAAGATGCCATAGTAATCAGTAAGGTACTAAGAACCCTGCTACCGGTCTATGCTATCCGAGTTGCAGCTATTCAGGAGCTGAAATCCATTGACAAGACAAAGGTAACTCTTGACTCTATTATTGGCAAACTTACTTCTTTTGAACTAAATGGCTATGATGGTAGTGTACAGAAATCGGAATCTACATTTAGAGCTTCTATCTCTAACCCATATATGAGAAAAAGTAGAGATACCAGCCATAACTATGAATCTAGAGCCAGTAGAGATGCTGAAGATGAAGACAGACTAGTAGAACTTGAAGCATTGTTGGCAAAATGACTGCCTAAAGGCATTGGTAAATATAGAGGTAAGCTACCTTTAAAATGTTTTGTATGCAACAAGATTGGTCATATAGCAGAAAATTTCCCTAATGGTGAAAATGAATACAAGAGAGACAAATTTAAGAAATACAAGGGTAAAGCCAAGAGAGATTGTCTTGTAGCGATTGACAGTGGTATTACTGATGAAGAATCTAATGATGATGCTAGTGAAGATATTGTGTTTGTAGCTATTAATGAAGGAATATCAGATTAGAAGGCACTACTATCCAAAATGGATAACTCTGATGATTGGATCATTGATAGTGGTTGTTCACATTACATGACCGGTGATTGGAGAAAATTTCTTTTCGTGAAGGAATTTGATGGCGGTGTTGTCAGATTTAGCAATGACTCACCCTATATGGTTAAAGGTAAGGGAGTTATTTATCTTAATGGGAAGAGCAGTGATGACGATGTCTATTGGGTTGAAGGCCTAAAGCACAATCTTTTAAGTGTGGCACAACTTAATGACAGAGGATAGCCACTAGAGTTTAGAAATGGAATGTGCAAAATCTTTGACAACAAAGGTGAATTTATTGCAACTAGGAAACATACCAGAGGTAATCTATTTCATCTCAATCCTAAAGTTAGAAATTGTTTGATTGCAAAAATAGATGATAGCTGGCTTTGGCATAGGAGATTTTGTCATATAACTTTTGACAATATTGTTAAAGTAAGCAAGTCTAAGACAGTAAGAGGTCTGCCTCAACTAGACAAACCGGTTAATGCTCTTTGTAAAGAATGTCAACTAGGAAAGATGACTTCTTCAATTTTTAAGAGCAAGTCCTTCTCAGCAGAGCACTTGTTAGATTTGGTTCATACAGACCTATGTGGACCAATAAGAACAAGAAGCATTCAAGGTGACAGATACTTCATGATCTTCACTGATGATTGTTTAAGGATGATGTGGGTCACATTCTTGAAGGAAAAGAATGAAGATTTTGCTAAATTCAAGGCATTCAGAGCCTTAGCTGAGAAAGAGTGGCAAAAAGATAAAATGTCTAAGAATAGATCAAGGTGGTGAATTCACTTCTACAGAGTTCACTAAATATTGTGATGATAATGGTATCAAGTGACAACTTTCTGCACCAAGGACACCACAACAAAATGGTATAGCAGAGAGAAACAACCGGTCAGTGGTTGAAGCTGCTAGGACTATGTTAATACAAGGAGGCGAATCAAAACATTTTGGAAAGAAGCTGTAAGTACTGTTGTGTACACAATGAACTGAGTTCTAGTGAAAAGAGGTAAGGACAAGACCCCATATGAGTACTGGTATGGGAGATCACCTTATGTTAGCTATTTTAAGATATTTGGAAGCAAATGTTTTATTAAAAGAGGTGATTACATAAGCAAGTTCAAAGCTAAGAGTGATGAAGGCATATTTCTTGGCTATTCCACCAAGAGTAAGGCCTACAAATGCTTCAACAACCGAACACAAAAAATTGTTGAGAGTGCTGATGTTCATATAGATGAATGTCCTGAAATTTTAGAAGGAACTAGTTCTGAGAAGAAGGATGAAGATCCTTGCATTTTTCTTTTGGAACCTGAAATTGTTAAATCAGAAACCAGTAAAGCAAATCCTGATGTACTTGTTCAACCGGAACAAATAAATTCAGAGAAAGATGATAATGAAGAAGCTAAACCTGAAGAGAATGATCATGTTATTCCTAGGTATGTGAGATTGAATCATAGTTCTGAATAGATAATTGTGGATAAGGATGCCAGTGTACTAAATAGAAGGAGAATAAGAGAGAACTCTTGCATGATCTCCACCTTTGAACCTAGAAGTGCTAAGGAGGCATTTGGTGATGATCATTGGGTGAAAGCTATGGAGGAGGAGTTGGATCAAATTGAGAAGAACAACACTTGGACCCTAGTACCTCGACTGGTAAACAAGAATCTTATAGGTACTAAATGGGTGTTCAAAAAAAAATTAAATGAAGATGGTGTTGTAGATGGCAATAAGGCAAGATTAGTATGCAAAGGATATGCACAAGAAGAAGGAGAGGATTATGGAGAAAATTTTGCACCAGTAGCAAGATTGGAAGGTGTCAAAACATTGCTTGCATTTGCAGCTCATAAGAAGTTCAAGGTATACCAGATGGATGTTAAGTCTGCATTCTTGAATGGGATACTGGAAGAAGAGGTTTATATAGAGCAGCCTGATGGTTATGCATTGACAGATAAAGAAGACATGGTATGCAAATTGCATAAATCCTTGTATGGATTAAAGAAAACACCTAGAGAATGGTATGAATGACTTCATACTCATTTGATGAAGATAGGCTTTGCTAGAACTAGTGATGACAACAACATTTATCTCAATTTTGAAGGAGATGAAATAGTAGTTAGTGAAGTATTTGTAGATGACATTATATTTGGAGGCTTACAAATACAACAGATGAAGAATGACATTTTCATTACTCAATCCAAGTATGTGAAATAGGTTTTGAAGACTTTCGGTATGAGTGACTGTAAACTAGTTGGAACCCCAATGGTTATAGGTTGTAAATTGTCCAAGGAAGATGCATCTAAGTCTATAGATGAAAAGGAATATAGCTCAATGATTGGAAAATTAAACTATGTTGTTCACAGTCAACCGAATATTGCCCATGCAGTTGGTATTGTTGCTAGATTTCAAAAGAATACAAAGGAGGCACATTTGATGGCAACCAAGGAAATTTTTAGATATCTGAAAGGTACTATTGACTATGGGTTATGGTATCCATATGGTGGAAATTTTGATTTGAAAGCATACACAGATGTTGATTGGGCAGGAAATATTGATGACCGGAAGAGTACTACCGGTGGAGCATTCTTTCTAGGAGGAAGACTAGTCTCATGGAGTAGTAAAAAGTAGAGTTGCACTTCACAATCTACTGCTGAAGCTGAATATGTAGCAACTTATATCAATTGCACACAAGCTATGTGGATGAGGCACATTTTGGAAGGTTTGAAGATGGAAATATTAGAACCAATAAAGATTTTGTGTGATGATACAAGTGCAATAAATAGTTCTAAAAATATTATTTTGCATGCAAGGACTAAGCACATTGAATTGAAATATCACTTCTTGAGGGAAAAAGTTCAAAGTAAAGATGTTATCTTGGAGCATGTTTCTACCAAGGAGTAGCTTGCAGATATCTTTACCAAACCTCTGCCTAAGACCACTTTTGAGTATCTTAGAAGACAATTGGGAGTTGTGCCTCTTCATGAAGTTAGTTGAGCATGATGCTGATTGCATGAGTCCCAGAACCACTTGTAGAATTTTACATGGATTGATGAAGAAGTGGATGTATTCCACAGGGGGAGCATCAAGTTGCAGAATGATGTTGATGCACAGTGAGAGAAGAATTACATGTTTTACTTTCACTTTGGCATTGTTGTCAAAGGGGGACAAGAATTATGTGATTGAGGAGAAGAATCATGTGTTTGATTAGGTGAACCAGTGGCAAGCTGAAGATAGACAGAGCAAGGTGAATACTTGGTAATGTAAACCAGGATTCCTATTCACCAATCTCAGCAACAATCAGAGGCATTGATATTTGTATTTCCATCAATGCTAAAGGGGGAGATTGTTGGAATTTTGAGTTTGTTGGTATTTTGCATAAAGATTTCATTAATGATATGTTGTCATTGATGTCAATTGAATCGGTAATGGTATTCATGTTATTGCTGATATTGTGTTTTTTTATATTGGCTAGTAACCGGTAAGAAGAGCTTTGTGGAAGATGTTGTAAATCGGTATGTAAAGTTTGTGAGTTGAACTAGTGAACTAGTGTAAAGGGTTAAACCTTTCTATGTAATGTAATCGGTAAACCCTAACCGATCAAGTTTGATGGTTTATTATCTGATAAGTGGTAATGATAGAGACACATGTGATCATGGAATGAGGATATGTTCAAATTGTTTTGGTTCATTTGGTTTTTGTCTAGGGAAGGGACAAAGTGGATTGCATCTAATGCACAACGCATGATGAGTTACAAAGTTCGATGAAGTGGTGATCATGGAGCAGTTGGAATTTTCTTGAAGAATGTGAAGAGATTGTCATGATTTCTAACGGTCAAGATTGTACTGACTTGTTTGTAATCTTGATGATGAGAATTAGGTTTTTGTTGTGTTATCGACCTAATTGATTTCTATTTAAGGTCGATGAAGTTGTTTGTAAAGAGTCTTGGCAAGATTGATGAAAACTTGTTGAGTGCATAGTTGCCTAACCAGAGAATGGATCTGCACTTTGAGTGAAGGCAGATTGAAGCTTAGAAGGATCTGATCAAGCAAATGTAGTGCTACTCAGACATATCAAGAAAACTAGTTGTTTTCTAACAATTATAGCAGAAGTGAGATCTCTTAATTGGGTAAGCTCTAACAAGATTGGTTACTCATTAAATCCTCTAACAAGGTGGTCCATTAGCATGGATTATTAAATCCTCCAGCGAGGTTAATCCTAATAGGGTATTGTTCTTTTCATCAAGGCATATTTGTAAATCCCTTAACCGGGTGATTCCTAACCGGAATTAGTTCTTAACAGGCTTGGCTCCTAACAGGGAGAACTTCAAAAGAGTTCAGATAGCTATCCTTGTGAGTCTCATCTCACCATGGTTTTTACCTATTTGTTTTTTCCACGTATAAACATTTGTGTCAAGTGGTGAATGCTTTTGCGGTTGTAATCATATTTGTTGATGTGGTTAATTTTTGATAAGACATGTTAAGTAGAAGCATTGAGAGTTGAATATGTTGAGTTATGATTAAGTATTGTTGATGTTTACAAGATTGAAGTTGTTTACTATTAAAGTTGTCACAACAGTTAAACCAGTTGATGCCAAGTATTCTTATGAATATTGATCTTGACTGAGATAAGTTTACTTTGTTTGACTGAGTTTGAGTTTGGGAACTTTGTATCAGTTTTCAATATACTAATTCATCCCCCCCCCCCTCTCAATATTCTACCAGATACTTATTCTCTCATCATACCATCACCAACATATACATTCCATTCTTCCATCTCCCTCATTTAGTCATTTTTATAAATCCTTACCCTTTTTCATTTCCCCATCCATTTCATCCCCCTTACCATCAATCTACTAGCATTTGTTAGAATATATCTAATATTCATGGTTCATTTAAGACATCTTACTGGGATATTATTCAAGGAACTAGATGATTGAGTCCTTCCTTCATCCCCCTATCATGCATACATTATCTTCCACAAATTGCATCATGATTAAATCCCAACAAATAGGTATCATGATTGATATCTTAAAAAAGATAAATAATAAACAAAAAGTAAAGAGAAGTAATCCATAAAATGGTGAAAACTACTTACTATGACACCTTGGGCAAGTACAATGATCAAAAAATTGGAAAATAGGTATCATTTGTAATCCATCACTCTCTTGCACTCTACACTTGGGAGCATTCTTGATCCATGCTATCCTACCTACCACATCCTCCACCATCCCTCAAAATATATCCATTATTCCATCTAAGAGCATCCTCCCTTTTCCACCTTTGATCTTGAAAATGCTAAGGATCTTCATAGGCATCATGCTTTCTATCAAGTTCATGTTACACACACCTTCTATCTCATATCGCTTATCAATCCTAACTCACCTTTGATATTTATCTTACCTACTCTCCTCCCTTTTGATATTTGATCTTGCTACTTGCTTAAGCAAATGTTTTCCCACACCACCCCATATACCACACCCTATCCACATCCTCCCATATCCTCCATATTCCTTCCTATATCCCTTATCTTAATCTCCTTTCATCCCATCCAAATCCATCCTTTGATTTTAAATCAAAAGTAGGGGCATACTGGTGTAGGAGCACCTAAGGGTGAACAAATACCATTTGAAGTTTTGCAAATTTTCTTTTTTTCTGGCCAAGGACTATATTTTAAGCTTAGAGTGGCTTGGAGCACTTTTTGTCTTCTTTTGTAAATATTCCTTTGACCACCAGCAGTGGAGCCCACCATCAGCGATCGACATGACTTGTTCGAGCTACCCGCAGACCCAAGAGAATAGTGACTACTGGAGGTCGTTGATGAAACCGTCTTAAAATTGCTTGACGTCGATGAAGCTAACCCTTATTCGAGACTCATTGTGGCCTTAGTTTGCTCAATGTTGATAAAAGCGGCCTACGTTTGCTCAATGTTGATAAAATTGAGTCATCGATGGAACATTTTTGGGGCTCATCGTGACCTAAGTTTATTCGATGCCACTCTTCAAAAGCCAAGTGTTTCTGTTGCACTGACCTGATGACTCGATGGAGGTTGAAGGATGGTTACTGTAGGCAACTGATTGTGTCAAGGGTGCATCTCATCCATTCAGGGATGATGCACAACATGTGCAAAAGCTATAAGATCCAATGGGCATTCTGTAAAGGGTTCAGTTGGATTTTGGAGTTTTCCATAAGACAGTTTTTCTGTGAATAATAAATAAAAAGATCATTTCCTGGTTTCCTCTCTGTTGTTAATTTTGGCTTAAATTTTCAGATGCTTATGTAGATAGTGTAGAATTTTATTTCCTGCATTGTGTGAGTTTCAATTCTGTAATCATGCCAAGTTCGACTCTGTAGATAGCATTGTTGTTATGTTTTCTTGTTTTCCTGTTCATGACAAGTAATTGCAGCCATGGATCTATCTTGAAGCTCCATCGTGGGATCCTCATGACCATTGGAAGTTGTCAAGAAGAGCGAGACATGTACCATAGGGTTCAATTGATAGGATTCTAGGGAATGGCGATGGTTGTTTCAGTAGTTTGGCCATAGGCAAGCTTGATGATAGCCCAACTAGGTACCAGTGACTAAGGAAAATCATAAGGAGGGTTATTTGGGAGTCTAGGATATTAGCCTCAGAATAGGGGAGATGGGATAAAATGGAGAGAAGATCCTAGGATGATTGAGAAACAACTCGAGAGGAGTTATAAGATTAAAATATGGCAGAGCAACCCTGCAAGGTGTCTGATGAGCTGGTGAATTTACGAAAATGAATTCATGAGGAGTGAGGAACAAACCTTGATAGTGAGGTCCTAGAGTAGATTAGGGGAATATAGAAGAGTATTCTTGGACTAGGATAGGAGAAAAGGCCTTGGAGTGAGTCAAGCTGACTCATGCAAGTAGAAGCCTCCTTATCAGATTGGTACTAGAGCCTAAAAGTTTTGGGCTAGGTGAGTAGATGTCCTTAGTGGAATTTGTAGGAGAAAACAACATGGTGATCAATGCAGAGCTAGCAAAGAAAGTGGATGATCAGGAGGAAGAGAATAGACTCTTGAAGGAGAAATTGCTAGAATTGGAAACTAAGCTTGGTGAGGTTGAAACCAAGGCAGATGAAGTGTTGGTAAAGGTTGAAGGAGTAGAAGGGAAGGGTAAAGAAGTGTTAGAGATAGACAAATTACCTGAACCTAATCTTGTCCTAGAACAAGAACCTTTCCTAAAGGCATTGAAGGCCTTAACTGGTAAATCACTAGAAGGATTTCCATTGTTCACTGGTAAGATGGAGGTAGAAGTGGTCGTAGAATGGATAGAAGGCATGGAGAACCATTTTGAATGTGAAGGCATAACTAAAGCCCAAAGAGTTAAAGTGGCCAAGTCAAGGATGATAGGAGCTGCTCTCACATGGTGGAAATTTATGCAAGATGAGAGAAAGAAAATGGGCAAAGCACCCATCTCTTCTTGGAAAGGGATGTTAGCCAAAATCAAAGAAGTCTATCTCCCTAATGACTACAAATTGCAAATTCATAGGAAGAGACAAAACCTAAGACAAAAAGACCTTGATGTTAGTAGTTATACAGAGGAATTCCATAAACTTAGCCTTAGATCTCATGCAGTGGAAGAAGAGAGTCTCAAAGTTGCTAGGTACCTAAATGGTCTACGGTGGAATATCCAAGAATAAATTAGTCTAATGATCCCAAAGATAGTTCATCAAACCTATCAACTTGCTCTTAAAGTGGAAGAAAAACTGAAAAGAAGACATGACTCAAGTAGCAATAGGGGTAGAGGTAGAGGAAAAGACAATAGAGGCCATAGGGGAGGCTTTGGAGGAAGAAGTTATGAACAAAGAACACAAGGTGAGTCTAAACTCACTAAGCAGCAAGAGAGTGGCACTATTAAAGGAGGATTCAATAGAGGAAGGGGGTCAAACAGTGGTTTTAGGAGAAGATCTAGTGGACAAGGTAGAGGTTCCTCATATTTTGCAACAATGAAGTGTTACCATTGTAACCAACTTGGTCATCTAGCATATAGGTGTCCAGAGAAGGGATCATCATCACAAGGTAGTGAAAGGAGAGTGAACTATCTTCAAGAAGAGTCTTCAAGAAGAAAGACTTCAGAGGTTGCCTTAGAATCAAAGGTAGGTTACAACTTGATGATAAGGAGAACTTTGATCAAAGAATTGGTTAGAGAAGAGCCTAGCCAAAGAAGATCCTTATTTGGGATTAAATGCAAGATTATGGACAAGGTTTGCATAGTGATCATTGATTCAGGGTCAATAGACAACATTGTGTCAAAAGAGGTAGTGAGTAAGCTCAAATTGAAAAGGATACCTCACAACAACCCATATATAGTCACTTGGTTGACCAAAGGCCAACATGTCCTAGTTAATGAGCAAGCATGGGTGGATTTCACAATTGGGAGGTATAAGGACAAGGTGTTATGTGATGTCCTACACATGGATGCATGCCATCTTCTATTTGGAAGACCTTGGCAATTTGATAGACAAGATATTCATGATGGAGCCAAGAATGCATACTTATTCAAGAAAGATGGACCCTAGCAAGGTTGAAGCCATTGTAAATTGGCCTACTCCTAAGTCAGCAACAGAGGTGAGAAGCTTCCATGGACTAGCTCAGTACTATAGGAAGTTCATTAGGCAATTCAATGCTATATGTGCACCAATGTTAGACACCATTAGAGGTGGAATGATGGAAAAATTTCAGTGGAGTGAACAAGCAAATAGAGGATTTGAAACCTTGAAGGAGAAGATAGCTAATCAACCAATGTTGGTATTACCTAGTTTTGAGAAATTTTTCATAGTGGATTGTGATGCAAGCAATGTTGCAGTAGGTGTTGTCCTAAGACAAGAAGAAAGACCAGAAGCATTCCATAGTGAGAAGCTAAGTGATGCAAAGAGGAAATACTCCTCTTATGATTGGAGTTATATGCTTTAGTGCAGGCTTTGAGGAAGTGGAGACACTATCTCCTTCCTAAGGAATTTGTAGTCTATATGGACAATCAAGCATTGAGATTTCTAAACTCACAAGACAAACTTAGTCATAAACACATGAAATGGGTGGAGTACATGCAAGCCTACACATTCACAATCAAGCACAAGAAAGGATAGTTAACTGGGTTGCTGATGCATTAAGCATAAGAATTTTGATAGTCCAAGAAATCCAATTGAGGAGCATAGGATTTGACAGTTTTAGAGACCTATACCCAGAGGATGAAGATTTCTCAAATGCCTACAAGGTGTGTAAGGAGTATCAAAATCACTTCCATAGTGAGTATTCTGAATTTACTTTACAAGATGGAATATTGTTTAGAGGTGGGCAACTTTGTGTGCCTAGAGGCTCAATGAGAGAGAATCTCATACAAGAAAACCATAATGACAACCTTAGTGGACATTTTGGAGTCAATAAGACTCAAGAGTTGGTTTAGAGGTATTACTATTGGCCAAGGATGAATCAAGATGTGAAAAAGTATGTGGAGACTTGCATAGTTTGCCAAAAGGCCAAGGGTACTTCTTCAAATGTTGGTTTATACCAACCTCTTCCCATACCAAACAGACCTTGGGAGTGCATTAGTATGGACTTTTTAGTGGGGTTGCCAAGGACAAAGTAGGGATTTGATAGCATTTATGTCATAGTGGACAGGTTTAGTAAAATGGCCCACTTTGTACCTTGCAAGACCACTCATGATGCATTTCATATTTCTCAGTTGTTCTTTAAGGAGGTAATTAGGATACATGGATTGCCCATGAGTATTGTTTCAGATAGGGACTCAAAGTTTATGAGTCATTTTTGGAAGACAATTTGGCAAAAACTTGGCACCAACCTATCTTTTGGGTCTGCATACCATCCCCAAATAGATGGACAAACCAAGGTGGTAAATAGGAGCTTAGGAAATCTTTTGAGGTGCCTTACCAAAGAATATGGTCAGACATGGGATCAAGTGCTTTCTCAAGAAAAATATGCTTACAATGACACAATAAATAGGACCACCGGCAAGAGCCCTTTTGAAGTGGTCTATGGTGTTCACCCAAGGGGTATTTTAGAATTGAGAGACTTAGGTAGTGTAGCAGTAAGAAGTGGATATGCAGAAGACTTTGCTCAGTCAATGAAGGAAGTACATGAATCAGGCAAGCAAGCCTTGAAGGATAACACAACTAAGATCAAACAAAAGGTTGATGAGAGAAGGAAGAACCTCCAATTTCAAGTGGGAGATCTTGTCATGGTGCACCTAAACAAATCAAGGCTATAGCAAGGAGTACCTAACAAGTTGCAAATGAGAAGGTTGGGTCCATTTTCCATTCTAGCCAAGTATGGAGAAAATGCATACAAGGTGGACCTACCTAGTGACATAGGATTGTCACCGATTTTCAACATAGCAGACTTAGTTGCCTACAAAGGACCAATTCAAGGTTCGGATTGCAGTCACTCAGAGGTATCAGATAAAGTGAAAAACCTTCAACTACTAGAAAAATCAAATCCAAAGGCTAAGAAAGTGTTGAGTTCAAGGATTGCCAAGAAGATAAGGCATCAAATCTATTGGGAGCACCTAATCAAATGGCAGGGTATGGATGATGCAGAAGCTACATGGGTGCCTGAAACAAAATTCCATAAGCTGGGCATTGGTTAGAAATTGATCCCAAAATTGGTGACTTAACTTTCTTTTGTTTGGGAGTATGGTGCAGGAGCACCTAAGGGTGAGCAAATACCCTTTGAAGTTTTGCAAATTTTTATTTATTTTTTTGGCTAAGGATTGCATTTCAAGCTTAGAGTGGCTTGGAGGACTTTTTGTCTTCTTTTGTAAATATTCCTTTGACCACTAGTAGTGGAGCCCACCATCGATGATTGACATGACTTGTTTGAGCTACCCCATGGACCTGAGAGAAAAGTGACTACCGGAGGTCGTCGATGAAACTGCCTTAAGTTTGCTTGATGTTGATGAAACTGACCCATCGATGGAACTTGTTTGGGACTCATTATGGCCTTAGTTTGATTGATGTTGATAAAAGTGGCCTACGTTTGCTCGATGTTGATAAAACTGAGCCATTGATGGAACATTTCTGGGGCTCATCACGGCCTAAGTTTGTTCGATGCCACTCTTCGGAAGCCAAGTGTTTCTGTTGCGCTGACTCGATGACTTGATAGAGGTTGAAGGATGGTTACTGTAGGCAACTGATTATGTCAAGGGTGCATCTCATCCATTCAAGGATGATTCACAACATGTGCATAAGCTATAAGACCCAATGGGCATTCTGTAAAGGGTTCGGTTGGATTTTGGAGTTTTCCATAAGACAATTTTTCTATGAATAATAAATAAAAAGATCATTTCCTGGTTTCCTCTCTATTGTTAATTTTGGCTTAAATTTTTAGATGGTGATGTAGATAGTGTAGAAGTTTATTTCCTGCATTGTGTGAGTTTCAATTCTATAATCCTACCAAGTTCAGCCCTGTAGATAGCGTTGTTGTTATGTTTTCTTGTTTTTCCTATTGGTGACAAGTAATTGCAGCCATGGATCTGTCTTGAAGCTCCATCATGAGATCCTCATGACCATTGGAAGTTGTCAAGAAGAGCTAGACATGTACTATAGGGTTCCATTGATAGGATTCCAGGGAATGGTGATGACCGTTTTAGCAGACTGGCCCTAGGTGAGCTTGATGATAGCTCGACTAGGTACCAGTGACTAAGGAAAATCATAAGCAGGGTTGTTTGGGAGTCTAGTCTATTAGCCTCAGAACAAGGGGATGGGATCAAATGGAGAGAAGATCCTAGGATGATTGAGAAACAACTTGAGAGGAGTTGTAATATTAAACTATGGCAGAGCAACCCTGCAAGGTGTTTGATGAGCTGGTGAATTTATGAAAGTGAATTCATGAGGAGTGAGGAACAAACCTTGATAGTGAGGTCCTAGAGTAGATTAAGGGAATAGAGAAGAGTATTCCCAGACTAGGCTAGGAGAAAAGGCCTTGGAGTGAGTCAAGCTAACTCATGCAACTAGGAGCCTCCCTATCACATAAATTTTAAAATCATGCTTTTGGAAACTCTTGAAATGTCCATTTTTTCACCAGATACTATATAATATCATGATATCACCTACAAGTTACCACAATCAACCCCTTATCTTGGATTAAACATGTTATACAATTTTGCGATAGACCTTGAAAAAAAAAAATTCAATTTCATAATAAAATAGTCCCCATCCTTTACCTATCCATTTTCATCACACTAGTCCACTCACTTCCATTTATAGTGTCCCGTGCCTTGATAGACAATGAGGGAAAGTGATAAAGTGATAAATCTTGCTTTGGAATAAATCTTACGATCTGCTAGACCTATTAATGACCTAGATACCTTCCAAAAAAATTATAAAACCTGAAAATTAGACTAATAATCAAATATCCAAATAAATTAAAAAATATAAGGAGTCACCTATTCAAAAAACAAAATCCAAAAAAATCATATTTTCCCAAAATTATAAAAAGATAAATAATATATCACATCATAGATCATATCATATCACAAACCATTAATGAATGCAAATATTCATCACCATATAATCCATAATAAACAATCACCACCTAAACTTGATACTCAAGAAAAATAAAATTATGCATCAACCAAAACATTGAGATTTAATGAAAATTGCAAGTAAGAGACTACTATTGTGTTAGCCTACTACCTACATATTTATTTCCTTTTAATAATTAGCTATCTTTATCCAAAGTAACTATGACTTAATGGATGCATCATTCATACGATAGACATTATCTTCCATGAGAATGTAACCTTTGGAAAGAGATTTAATGGCTATTGATTGGTTTGGTCGATTAGTCTTTTTCTTTTTAATTTATCTTTTTGTATCCTTCTCATGCTAAATATTGGCCACCATGATCTTTCTATATTTTGAGGTAATTAGAAAAGAAAATAATGGGGCATTCTCATTAGTTCCGTATGGCATGTTTGTGGGATGTCCTTCTAATATTACTATGGCTAATACATTCCTTGTGTGTTGGAATGAATTATAGCATAAACAATCATCCTTTTCATATAAGGTACTTCATACCTTAGGTACACTAGGATTATCAAGCTCCAAGTCCATCTTCCTCACATATTTTGACAAGTTTCAAATATGTTTGGTATGAATAAGGACAAAAAATTTGTTTGTAGAGTCAAAGTCCATGCAAAGGATACAAAGTCACATTGGTTTCTCATACCTTGGTGCATAATATCCATTTGCTATATCAAAACAAGGTTGCTCCCCATATGTTAACATAATCAAGCATTCATTATCTTAAATTCATTTATTCACTTCTCTTACATTCATATTCATTGATCATTGATCATTTATCATTTATCATTGATCATTGATCATTGATCATTCATCGTTCATCATTCATTGTTCATCATTCATCATTCATCATTCATCATTCATCGTTCATCATTCATCATTCATCATTCATCATTCATCATTCATCATTCATCATTCATAATTCATCATTCATCATTCATCATTCATCATTCATCATTCATCATTCATCATTCATCATTCATCATTCATCATTCACCATTCATCATTCAAGAGCTCACTCATATTGCTTGTTACATGACTTCCTTCTCGGGGGGGAATAGTCATCTCATCATTTTTCATCATCATCTCATCATTTCTTCATTATATCACAATCATTTTTTCTTTCACCATTTCCTCCATAGGACTAAGACATATCATCACTTTCTTCATATCTCATCTATTTCATAATAATTACTTTTCTCTTCCTTGAAACAATGCTACTTTGAACATTGTCTCCAAGAGGGAAAAAATGTAGATTATACCTAAAAATGACTTAATGCATTTTCATCTAATCATTTCATTCCTCATCAATCTTGCTTCTAACATTAATTAAATTATTTTAATTATTTAAATAAATTATCATTATTTCCTTTCATCTTTGATAATTGTTTATTTAATTCATAAACTTATTATTTTTCATTTAATTTAATTAGACAGTTTTCATTTTTTAATTAATCTATCAGTCATTCCTCTCAAGCACATTAATCAAATAATTTTAAAATTGTTTCATCAATTGATTTCCATTTAGTCTTCTAAGTTCACTATAATTAAATAGCTATTAATTATTTAATAAGCTATTTTTAAAAAAAGTGTTAGATAAACCTTTTAATGTCGCTGATGGACGGTACAAAACATCCTTTGGTACTACATGAAACACTTTTGAGCTAGAGATATGAACTAACAAGGTCACAAATGGGGGACCTCATCACCATTTACCAATGCTAAGACTCAAACCTTCAAGCACATTGGATTAGTGAAGGCACAAGCCTATGATCACAATGTTCTAGGGGGGTTTGAACCATGGTGGACACAACAACACCACCACTTAACCAAAAATATTGGAAGACCACACATTTAATTGGATAATTATTCTTCTATAATTACATAAATTATTATTTATTTATTTAATTAATTAATTTTTCCATTTATATTGCTTTTGAAAAATAAATAAACTCAGTTTTTAATTTATTTCCTATTCATAGAATCATGCACACGAATTAAAACTTTATTTTTTTAATACTATAATTAATTCGTCATGCACTGCCAACGTTGACATAATGAGATGGTTAAATGGTGGCTTTGTGGTTATTTTTACCAAGGTTCAAACCCAATTGGGGTGTTTTTGCTGAGTTCTCATGTTGAGGATGAGGTCTCCCATTTGCAACCTCATTAGTTCATAGCTCTAGATCAAAAGAATTCACCCTCCAAAAAATATTCTTCATGTGCCTCTCTTGGACCAATAAAATCCACTTAACTCCTAACAATTTGTACACTATCTCATGTTGATAGTTAAATAATTCATGCAATTAGTTAATGCTTAAATTTATCCTTTCAATCCTCTCAATGATTCTCATCATTCTTCAAATCAATATCTACCATTGATCAACCTTTGTTAAATATTAAATCAAACCTATCTTTTTTCATTCAACAAGATTTCTTATTTAGATCATATTCATATCCATATATCATCAACTATCCATCTTGTATCCATTGGATTATTTTTCCATGCTAAAGAATTAAACAACCAATATATCTATAATAACAAAGCAATATTAAAATCTTTGTTAAGGTGTTAGGGTTTTATTATCTTAATTTGTGCATTGATCCTATGAATTTATTGAGTGATTGATTGATTTGTGAATTGGGTATTATTGTTATTCATATTTTTTATATTTGACAATTTCATTCTTTACACCTATAACCAACCTTTACCTGGAAGTTGGTGTCTGAATTCTCCATGGACACAAAACCACCTATCACTAGTCTAGAAACAAGCATACCCACAAATTATTATTATTTTTTGGTCGGTAATAATATTATATTTTATTAATATAAAGTAAGGTAAAAATATACATAGGATAGAGACCTGGGCTTCATATACATCTCCATTCTCCAAAACAGCCCAATAGAACAGTGACACAAACAACCAACCACCTAAAAAAAATTCCCCCGACACCCTTGCTAACCAAGATCTTTGTTATACAAACTAGAGAAGACAAACCAAATATAGAGAGAACTACATTTAGCCTTCCTCCTACAAACATTTCCACCCAAAGACTAAAACTTTAAACCATTACAAACACAAACTTCAACCAAATTCTATCAACTTTGAACATTTTTACAAAAAAATAGTTTATTGCATATTACAAAATTGTAGATAGGTGACAGAAAAGCCCCTCCACCATGCATTGTCTTCAGCTTGTCATGGAGGGTTCTGCTCCTTAGCTTCCTTCACCTCATGGGTTCCACAGACAACCCTTTCATAGCCCCACCTTCTGCCCCTATTTTTGGATCAACCTCTTCTATGGATCTCTCTCGGCCATGCACGAGTCAATTCGTTCTCCTCTCACTCATGGCGTCTAATAACTTCTTTAAGCCTCTCCCAGACTTGTGCAATTTCTAGTTCATAGGCCTCTTTATCAACCTTGCCCACCCACCTTACAAAGAAAATGATTCCAAACTCATCTTCATCCTTAACCTCTTCAAACCCCTCAGAAATGTCTATCCCTACCCCTGGAACATACCACTCCAATATGGAATCCAGACCTACAAGTGTCTCTTACTCAAAAAGTGATGTAGTGGCCCACTTGACAACTTTAATGTATTCACCCAATACTAAACCCCATGCAATTATCATGGATATAACATCCAGGTTAACTCTCCAATGCATCCTATTCTCCATGAATAACTTCCCCAAAGCCCCTAACACTGCACTTACCACCTCCTCTTCCTTAAAATGAAGAAGTCCTTGCATTCTCTCTTTACTTACTATCCCCTTGAAACCTTTTTTTTGTTTCTTGGTGCTAACTGTGAAGTTAGCCTCCATGATTTCCTAATCTCTCAATTCTAGACACTCACCTTCGCTAAAAATAGTGAATACAACTATGTTCTTTACCAAAAAAGTCCAACTTGCATTTAAAAAAAACCTATGGCTCAATTATCATCAAAGAAATGATTAAAAATCTGCACTTCTTACATCATCTATCTGTCATCTTTAAAAAATTGTCCTCCCTGCCTTATGGCATCTCTAGCTAAATCTCCTCACACTTTCGAAAATCTCTGCAATACTATGATATGAGATTGAAGTGACTTGACACGAGACTCCCAACACACACGTCATCACTCAAAAATTATTCAACTACACTGTTGCCACTATCTCATGATCAAGAACTCATTTATGATAGGTTGTTCATTCAAGTGCAATTAAAATGATATAAGCCAACAAGATGTTCACACTCCAAGTTGTGAAAATTTAATCTCGATAGTCCACCTCAGGTGAGAACACAATATGAGCACAAAAAGGAGCTCGGCCAACCAAATTTAAACGTTAGCATTTGAGTCTAACACATCCTCCATATTAAGAGCACATTGGAAATCTTCCAATCTTGAGTCACCTTCCTAGTCAAAAGATAAAGCCTATTTAGATAGTCTATTTGCAAGGTGGTTTCCTCCTCTTCTAATGTGGCTAACCTTAAAATTTTCAAAAGACTTCAAATCTTCAACAATTAAAGAAATATAACCCTACAAATGCCGTGCTTTGATTTACCCATTCATAAAAGCTTGAATTATAATTAGAGAGTCCCCTTCCACATGCAATTTCCTAATGCCTAAATTATATGCCAATCTAACAACTAGAAGTGCAACATGAGCTTCAACCTAATTGTTAGTGCCCTTCCTTAACCTCTGAGCTCCACACTTGACTAAATCACCTTTCTCATCCCTTATAAAAAAACCTGCCCCTAACAGGCTTGGGTTGGATTGAGTAGCCCCATCAAAATTTTCCTTGAACCATCCTTTAGTTGGGGGGCTCCAAGATTTACATGAATTATCCTTCTTACTAGAGTTATTTCTAGACCATTCCCCATGTCTTATTTTTATGCTAAGCCACAAATTCTGAATCCTTCTATCCTCCAAAGTGAAGGGGATGGTCATTGAAGACAGTTGAGAAGTTGTAGATCCAATAACCTCTTCAATCTCATGATTAACTCTACCATGCAATCTTCTTTCCTCTTCCCATTTATCCAAGAAAATTCTATGGTTACGCTCTTTCCAAATTTCCCATATGACTAAATATGGTCTTATAATCCAAATGAAAAAGCAAATTTCCTAGGGTATCTTGGCCAACTTTCAAAAACCTCTTTTAAGGGTGTGCTACAATGGTCCATGCCACTTTAATATTTCCAATAGATTCAACCAGCACCTTGATGCCACATCACATTGAAGTAGTAAGTGATCCATATTTTCTTTTACATTCCCTAACATCAAACATTTAGAAGGGCTCATAAATCAAAGTCATTTCCTTCTCTCCCCAGTAAGAATTCTCCCTTTCACTACAAGCCATGCAAAAGAACTAGCTTTTGGTAGATAATATTTGTTCCAAAATATGTCATAGAGCCTTGAGGGATCATCCTCCCTACCCTCTAAAAGTTGATAGCCCAATTTAATTGAGTAATTTTCATCCCAAGAACTGCACCAAATCACTCTATCATCTTTCCTTGCAATGAGAAGCTTCATTCAATATAAAACCTCCCTAAGCTGAGCTTGTTGCTGCACTGAAATGCCTAATGTGGACAGATGTTTTCAAACCCATTCTATCCCAAAGACCCCATGTTTAGATACCATATAGTCCCTAACTTGATCACCCCAAAGTAGAACAATATGATCTTTAATAATAAAAAGATCTGCAATATCTTTAATGGTTGGCAACCCTGCCCAAGAGTCCTCCCAAAACTTAGCTTTTGAACCATTACCAATTTTCCATGTTAGGTGGTTAGTAACCAAACTTCTACAACTAGCTATAAAGTTCCATATTGCCAACCCTTTGGGTGGGTTTCTGATTGAATAAGCAATCAATGCCACAAATTACCAAATCAAGAGCTGCTACGAGAAGTGAGATCAACATACCCACATTTTTAAAAATGTTCTAGATACACCAATAAGTAATTCAAATTTTTCACGTCGAGTTAATTATTTATTGAATTGAATAAAGATAAAGTCAATATTAATAGATTAAATCAATCTTATCATTTTAAAAAATATATTAATTTCAACTTATTTCATATAGCATTTTAAAAATCTACTCAATTAATTAGTACAAATTATTTGAAATACTCCATCCCCTTGTGTTATTGTCCTTATTTGAATTTAAAAATGTCTCCTTAAATATTTAAAAACCTTTGTCCTAGTTTTTTTCTATTAAATAATTAAATAGCTTTATTTAAACACTTTGAAATCTTTATTTCTAATGTAATATTCCACTCTACCTCATTCTCTCTTGCAAAAACCTACTGATTTTTCTTTTCAAAGGGTTGATACTAAGTTCTCAAATTTCCACCAATTTTTTACCTTCTTCCATGGATAAAAATATAAGATTAATCCTTCATAGGATCTCCTCTTTTTTTCTTCATCAATAGCTAACTCCGTAAAGACTTGTCACACACTCACTATAAGGCTCATTTGTGTTTGATTCTTACCATTGTAGAACAAGAAAAATAGGGTTCGAAATCAAACCAAAGCATGAAAGACAAAAACTAAGCTAATCATGAAACTTAATCAATCATGCAAATCATTCCTACTGTAACCAACAAAACTATTAAAATAAAAACATGAATCTAATTAAATGTGAACCATCATTTCACATTTCTTCAATAAAGCTTCATTGTTCTTCCTTTCATCTCTAATTCTGATACGTCACTCTTATTGTGCAAGTGCAAATATGAAATGAAAGAAAGGATGTGATGTTTGAGATTTACTAGGAATGTGATTATGCAAGATAGAAATGCTAATTGCTAATTGCTAGACTATATTGACAGAGTAATGATAAAAAAATAGATGATTGCTAAACTATTTCAACGGAGTGAAGATGCAAAAAATTAGATGATGTGACAAGAGAAAGATGTCTCAATTTATAAAAAAATTTGAGATTCAACAAACAGGTAGGATCGAATTGATTTTTTATTAAAGGGTGGTTGAGATCGCGTTAGACAAGATGAAGATGATGGAGATAAAGTGGAATAGATGGAAGAAAGCTGATTTTTGAATATGCACATCTCATTTTTAAATTTAAAATTAAAATAAATGAGATATTGCCAAAAAGATTGATTTTTGAAAATCAATTAAAACAAGGAAATATATTCTTTCCCAAATTCAACAATTAGGAGGATTTTGAAAATTTCACATAAAAAAAAGTAGAAATATTTGTTTCTATTTCAAAAATTAGGAGAAGATAATTAGGATAAATATTTAAATAAATAAAGATATTTATTAATGAGTATTTAATTAATATTTTAGAAAAAGGGATTTTTTGCGGGTATGGAGGACAGTCATCGCTTGGGTTCGTGGGTAGATGTCGATTGGGAGGATCCTCCACACACCCTGTAGTGGGTTTTCACGAATGGACGTTGGGAGGACAAAGCTTGGCACATTACCAAGGCTAGGTGGAAGGGTCTGTATCATCCGGTTTCGCATTACTTTTATAGCTTCTTTCATAGAAAGGGTTTTTCCTCTCGACATCAGTATTCTTCATCGTCTTCCCATCGTTTGTACACTTAGGGATTATGACCTCAACAACAATTTATCTCAAAAACTAAAAGATCTCAACTCCGTGATGGTTCTTTTGTTCAGGTTATGCATTCGGGAACTTCACACTCTGCAAAGAATACAGTAAATTTAAACCCTCAAATTGTTTCTCCAGGGAAGGAAATGATTGTGAATTCAGGAACTAGGGTTTCCATGTTGGGTTCTTTACATTCAGGGCCTTTACATTCTGCACATTTGAAGAATACGACAATCTTTAACCCTAAAGTTGTGGAATCGGTAAGCATCCCTCTCGAACCCATTAAATCTCCTTCTGTTTGGATGCCAATACCTTGAATTGATTTAGTAGGCACCCTTGTTGACAAAAAAGTGCATTGCTTGCATTCAAATATTGTGTTGGGGGAAGTCTGGGGGGATCAACTAGGATTGTCTAAGCTTTATTTGAAATTGCAAAAACGGTGGAAAAATTTGCATTATTTTCAGTTAATTTCAGCATCATCTTTTGTTATTATCTTTGATTCACCATCGATTTGCACTGAGGTTTTGGGCTTAGGGCATCATTGGTTTGGAAATCACCTTGTGTCTGTGTCAAAATGGAAGCCTTTCTTTGTGCCTGCTTGCTTGAAAAAAAAGTTTATTCCATTCTGGTTTGGTTTACCAAAGATCCCCTTTGAATTTATGGATCCTGATGTTTTGCAAGAAATTGGGAATTCATTTGGCTCTTTTATAACCTCTCGAATGGACCTTTTGGAGGGGGAGGTTCTAGTAAAAATATGTGTTTTGGTTAAAATTGGTTGTGTGTATCCCCATACATGTAATATCAAATCTCAGGAAGGTATCTGGCGTCAGAATATTGAATGGTTGGATAATGAGCTTCTTTCATCCCCTCTTCTTCTAGATGCACCATTGTTTATGGATTTTAAGAAACATTGTTCCTCAGTTGAATCTATTTCCAAGACTTTTTCTTCATTGCATTCGAATCATTTGGGTGTGGATGCATTGAATATACCTCAGAATAATCTTGATGTTAGAACTTTCCCAAGGGTTCCTGAATAGTTAAAAATCTCACATAGCCCCACCATAGGGGATCCTGAGACTCTGTTCCATCCTCAAAAATCTGTTAATGAATTAGGCTTGCACCTAAATCTGAATCAGGATAATGTTTTACCTTCAAAATCTAGGCCTTTGGATCCTCCCAGGAAAGATATAGGTGTTCCACCCAGTCCTAAGGCTCCAAATGTTGTAACTCCTCAGGATGCGATCCTTATATCTGAAATTCAGAATCTTGTTTCCTCTCTTGCCCATCAAGGGCACAATGTTGGTAGTAAGGAAGCAAATTTGGATTGTCCTGTGATGTCAGAAGTGGTTGTGCCTGATATAGAATTGGTTGAATAGGTGAATGATTTGTTTATTAAGTATGCCCCTCAGTCTATAGGGGATGTTGTTGATAAAGTTATTGATTCAATTGATACTGATTTAGGTAGGATTCATTCTTCCCTTCCTATTAATTTAACATCTAATCCTTTTGAGCTCCTGACTTCTAAGGATTTGGGGCCTATTATGGTAGATGTCTTAGCTTCTCCAAAATCAGGTAAGCCTTTACCAATTGTTCAAACCTCTTT
The DNA here is from genome assembly GCF_030272615.1 of Cryptomeria japonica. Taxonomy (NCBI): domain Eukaryota; kingdom Viridiplantae; phylum Streptophyta; class Pinopsida; order Cupressales; family Cupressaceae; genus Cryptomeria; species Cryptomeria japonica. The sequence continues at coordinate 317,251,483 of NC_081413.1, read as the reverse complement.
ACTTTTAACTCCACCAATTGGTTCACCCAGATGAGGTAGACCCCCTAAGAAAGCTCAGACTCAAATAGAGATTGATGCTGGGGTATAGAAAACTTTGTCCCTCTCTACTAGCATGGGTCAGGGGAGTAAGGCACTTTCCTTAGGAAGACCTATAATTTCTACCTTGACTCCCTTAAAGGGGGAAATGAATAAGAAGAATCTTTTGCTAACTAGTCCTCCTGTGACTAGATCAAGGGTTGTTAAAAGAAATTTGTAGAGTTGTTTTGGTAATAATACCAAAGCTCTAGTTTCTGAGAAGAGGGGAGCTTCGGCCTCCCCTCGAGGACAATGAAGATTATTTCCTAGAATGTTAGGGGCTTAAATTCCCCTAACAAGAACCACTTGATTAAATCCCACATGGATTTAATTAAGTGTGATTTAATTATGTTGCAAGAGACTAAATTATCTCAGGATTCTGCTAATGTGCTTTTTTCATCTTGGAAAAGGTGGAATTTTGTTTCTCACCCAACTATTGGGGCTTCTGGAGGCCTAGCAGTATTGTGGAATGACTTTAGTATAGATGTCCAGTTAGTAACTTCAGCTGCAAACTGGATGCTATTTTTTATTCTTAGCAAGGTTTCAAAGGTTAAGGCTTGGTTATTTAATGTTTATGCTCCTTCTATAGTTCAAGCGAAATGCAAGTTATGGGGTGATTTAAAAAGGATTTCTTCTCCATTAGGGTTGGGATCTTTAGTCATATTTGGAAGAGATTTTAATGCAATCATAGATTCTAGTGAAAGGAAAGGAGGCATTCTTCCGGCTAAGAAAACAATGGTTGACTTTGGGAATTTTATTTTTGACATGGACCTCTTTGATTGTAAGTTTCAAAATGGGGTTTTCACTTGGACAAATATGAGGAGAAATTTTTCTCAAATAGCAGAGAGGTTAGACTGTTTCTTGCTATCAGTATCATGGTTACAATCAAATTTTGAGTTTTTTTCCACTATTTTGCCTTTGTCAGGTTTTGATCATTTTCCGATCTCATTAACTATTTTGGAGGATAATCCTAATTTTAAATCTTCTTTTAAATTTGAACCTATGTGGTTCAGGGACCCCTCATTTTTACCCCTTTTGAGGGTATGGTGGGATTCTACCCCCTTTTGTCCAGGGTCTCGAATGTTTCAGATTGCTAAAAAACTTAGTTTTTTGAAGAAAAATATCAGAGAATGAAATTCTTCACATTTTAAGAATATTTTTCATGAAAAGAAAAGAATTCAAGATATGATTGAATGTTTAAATATGCATGTGCTTTCTCATGGTATGGCTTCTCACGTGTTTGATGAATTAAAAACCTTAAAATTAGAATTAGAGGAAGTTTTAGCTAGGGAAGAATCTTATTGGAGACAAAAATCCAGGGAAGTGTGGCTTTCTGATGGGGACAAAAACACAGTTTTTCACTCTTCCACCAAGCTAAAAAGGAGTAGAAATAGGATTTCTTGCATAGAGGATCCTAATGGGAAGCTGCTTACTGAACCAGAAGACATTTCTTCAGAAGTGGTTAATTTCTTTAAATCATTATTGACTTCGGAGGGTGGTTGTGGATCGAATAGTTTTCTTTCAGATATTCCCCATTTAGTGTCCTTGGAAGATAATAAGATGTTGATGTCTCCTTTCTCTTTGGAAGAGGTTAAATATGCGATTTTTGATATGAATCCTGACAAGGCTCCAGGGCCTGATGGGTTTACCACTTTATTCTTCCAAAAGTATTGGGACTTTGTGGGTAAAGACGTCCTTTTGGCTCTTGAGGAGGCTAGGAGAAATAGGTCAATGTTAAAAGAACTTAATACTACTTTGATTGCCCTTATCCCAAAGAAAGATGTAACTAAGACCTTTACTGACTTTCTTCTTATTGCTTTATGCAATACTCTATATAAAATATTTACTAAGGCAATTTCCCTTCGATTGGCAAGACTTCTTCCCAAAATCATCTCCTTAGAGCAGGGTGGTTTTGTTCTCGATAGGGAAACTCCAGAGGGTGCCATTGTGGCGCACAAAGTGCTACATTCTATCCATTCTTAGAAGGTCCCGTCTATGATTCTCAAACTAGATATGATGAAGGCCTATGATAGGGTTGAGTGGGAGGCTTTAGTTTGTGTTCTTCTCAAATTAGGTTTCTCTAAGGCTTGGGTCAAATGGATTAAGGTTGTTATTTCCACTGCTAGATTCTCAGTTTTATTTAATAGGTCTCCTTGTGGTTTTTTCTCCTCCTCAAGAGGATTGAGGCAAGGGGATCCTTTATCCCCTTTCCTGTTTATCCTTTTACCAGAGTCTTTTAGCTGGGCAATTAAGGCTGCAAAATCAAAAGGTCTTTGTAGGGGGATTGTGATTCATGGGGTTCCTTTTCATATTTCACATTGTTTATTTTCCGATGACACTTTGCTTTTTGGTCAAGCTTCCTTAAAGGAGGCTAATACTATAAATGGGGTTATCCAATAGTATGCATCTTTTTCAGGCCAAAAACTCAACATTGAGAAGTCAAAAATATTCTTCCTTAACACTTCTCAATTAGTCTAGCAGAGATTGCAGACCTTTTGGGGTTTTGATCCTAGTATTCTTCCTTGTAAGTATCTAGGTATACCTTTTTTCATTAAAAATAACAATCTATCCTTTTGGAAAAAGCTCATTTTAGTCATCTTGAAGATGATTTTATCCTGGAGCCATAAATGGTTGAGCCTTGCAGGAAAATTGGTACTGATTAAATCTGTGTTGAATTCGGTCCCTATTTATCTTATGTCAGTTGTAAGCACCCCAAAATTGGTATTAGTAAGCCTGCATGACACTCTTAGGTCTTTTCTTTGGAATAGCAATAAAGATGGGAAGCATAAACTGCCCTTAGTAGCTTGGGATAGAGTCTATTTGCCCAAGGAATAGGGAGGTACAGGTATTAGAAATTTGAATAAACAGAATTTGGCTTTGGGGGATAAATTGGTCTGGAAGTTGTATGAGAAACCTGATTCTTTTTGGGCACAAATAATGTTTGCAAAATATTTGAATAATGAACCTAGGGAGTATGTATTTCAATTATCTAATGTACCTTTAGGTTCAGCTATGTGGAATTTTATTTGCAAAAGTTGGAATGTTATCTTGCCACATCTTTCTTGGATTGTTCATAATGGGAAAAAGGTTAGATTTTGGGATGAAATGTGGAATGGTCATACTCCCTTGCATAATATAAGGGACTAGTCCCCTTTGATATCTATCCTTTCTTCCCTTTGGGGGGTTTTTGTGGCAGATTACTTCAAGGTATTTCATAATGGTGGTCTGAAATTGGCAAAATGGAAATCCATTGAATTCTTGGATGTTGAGAATGATCTCAGGCTGCACTTTGCAAAACTTTTGGAAGAAAGAACGATTATCCTAACTGACTCTGATGATGAACTTATATGGCCTAGGAACATCTCAGGAAAATACATAGTTAAGGATGGATATAACTCTCTTGTGTCGGCAAATAACTCTTCCTCTTGGCCATACAAGCTTTTTTGGCATTCGGCCTGTCTTCGGAAAGCGGGTTCTTTCACTTGGTTAGTAGTCTAGGATAGAGTTCTTATAGGCATGCACTTGGATAGACTTGGTATCACTAATTTTTTTTCTTGTGTGTTATGCAAAAAATATTTGGAAACCTCCTCTCATCTCTTCCTTCACTGTGATTTTGCATTTCAATGTTGGCAGTGGCTTTTTGACAAATTGAACTTATCTTTTGTAATAGGGAAAGATCTTATTTCACATTTCAGAGCTTGGCCTCTTCTGTTTGCTTCATATTTCTATGCTTGTCTTTGGATTGCTTCCCCTTCCATATTAATATGGAACATTTGGCTAGAAAGGAATAATAGGATCTTTAAAAAGCATAGCTCTTCTCTTGAGGAGGTTTTACTCAAAATTGAATATTCTATTTCAGAAGTTGTCTTGTCTTATATCTTTAAGAACCTTGAAAATCTCTCTTCTTTTTCGCACGGAGATAGCAAGGTGACTAGGGTCTGGAAGCTATTATCTATCTTGCCTTCTCATGGTTCCATTTTGAGAAAGAGCAATGCTTTAACCAAAAGACATTTAGCTATTTGGAAGCCCCCTCCTAATAAGCATTTTAAATTAAATTTTGATGGTGCTTCTCATGGAAATCCTATTTTGGCAGGGGTAGGTATGGTGATTTTTGATCATCATGTGAATATTGTTTAGGCTAGATGCCATGCTATTGGGTATAAGTCCAACAATTTCACAGAATTTAAGGCCCTGTCACTGGGTTTGGACATGGCTATATCCTTGGGTATCAAGGATTTGGTAATTGAAGGGGACTCGATGGTAACCATCCAATGTGTTATGAAGAAGAAATCTAATTGTTGGGAATTACAATATGTTCTGGAGTTAATTTTACAACAGTTGGCTTTCTTTGATTCCTTTTTGATCACCCATTGCTTCACAGAAATTAATATAATAGCGGATTTTTTGGCAAATTTAGCTATTGACACTAATGCAAACTTGAAGGATATAAGTATGAATGAGCTCCCACCTTCCCTTATGAAACATTTGCATTAAATTTTATTGGTTTTTCTTAAAGTATGTTCTCATAAAAAATTCCTTCAGTGCCCTTATGCCTTAAGAAGGTAGCTTGTTTGGGGTTTATGCGTAGGTGGTAAGCGTGCTTAGTAGGCATTTCCTAGGTGGCTATTGAGTATGCTTATGATCTATCATAAGCAGCAAGGGTGGTGCCTGTTATGGTATAAAGATGGCGACCCATCAGCAGGTTGGTTTCACGGTCATGATTTGGTATTTTGGATCTGCTTTATCCTCGCTCGTGTGTTTTTTGAAAAACTTTACTGTTTCATGATGTACGAAGGGAATGTGTTTTGGTAATCATCAACAACTTTTATGAAGCTATTATGGTAAGGAGTGTGTTGCTTGTTATGTGGCACCAGTTGGGATATAGAGTACTTGTTTCAGCCACCACCCTCGTGTGAAGTCCATTATTTATGGTTTATCTTGTATAAGCTTTAATCTGGCTTCAATGCTTTATTTATATTTTTGAAGTACCATGATTATCTCGGTTCACATTTTTGGGGGTGACTGGTCTTTAAAAGCCAATTTCATTCTCAATTCAATAGTGAATGCTTGGATTTTTCTCTCTCAAGCTCTGTTTCATATGTCGAGCATTTTTTCTCTTGCAAGATATAGGGTCATTGTTGAATGCCCGATTGAAAGGGAAAATGAGGCTCCCAGTAATAATTCTGAATTGCTTGGGGAAGTGTTCTATTTGCCTACTCCTTAGGTGGATTTTGAGGTTCGTAGGTTGTTGGGATCTCTCTAGTTGCAATCTGGTCTTTTCTTTTCTGGCTCTGAGATTTTTTCTCAATTTCTTACTGTTTGTTATGATATTTTGCTTGATAAATATTTACTCCACCTCTTGGTTCATATGTTTATCTCTCCCTCGATTTGCTCTTGGGAGCTTGTTAATTCTACATTGGACAATTATCATTTTGAGTTGGGCTCTTTTTATTATGGGGGTTTTCTTCCTTGCTCTGATCTACTGGATAATGGGAATGGTGGAGTTTTATTGTTCAAATTGAGAATGGGGTTATTATGTGATAGATTGGGGGACACACTGCATGCTTTTGAATCCTTGCTAGAATTGGTTCCCTCACAGCTTTTGGATAAAGCCTTAGTGGTGCTTACGGGTTTGCATTCTCTACTGTCTTTTGGTTTTTTGGCTTTAGCTCCTCCACGGTTGGAATCTCCCTTGCAGAGCATTCCTCCTTTGATCATGGATAGAGAGCCCCCTGTTGAGAGCTCAAGCTCTTGATTTCAAAACTAATTTTGTGTGCACATATGTTGTTGTCTTTTTTTGATGCAGGGTTCTGATCGGTTGATATATCCTCATGGAAAGATTACTCTATAGATTACTCCTCATAATTTTTTGGATAATGATATGTATATCTTCGATAAGACATGTAATGGGTGGGTGATCAATTTCAAACATGTAATTGGGTATATGGGGGTTTCTTTTGGATATTGATATGTATATCTTTGAAAAGCGATGTAATGGGTGAGGGATCATAATCAGATATGTAATTGGGTTTATGGGGTTTTAAATTTACTTTTTTGGGCCACAATCGAAGGTTTTCTTGCGGGTTCTTTCCTGCCGGTATGCCCTTTGAACTCATTTGTATTTTCAAAATTCAAAATTAATAAAATATAGTTTAGTGGCTTGTCCACTTTTATCAAAAAAAAAAAAAAATTATGATGACATAATTAGCTAACAAAATAATTTAAATAAATTATTCAATTATGGTAGATAGAAATTGAACATTTAATTAAATGATTTAAATCATTCAATTAAAATGGGGAGTTCAAAATTAATTAAATAATAAAATATTTAATTAATATTAAAAAGGAGATGGTTAATGATGAATGATTAAATGATTAGGGAATAATTAATAAAAAGGGATTTAATTAATTAAACAATTAATTAAACCTGCAAGGCAAAATAGTCAAACTGATGTCTAGTGACCTCAATTTGGTCAAACTGAGTCAAATTGGGTGAAATTGGGAAGAATTAGGAGAATTCGGAAAATTAGCTCAATAAAGGCTACACACATAATGTGTTAAAAAAAGGAGACACTGGCGTTGACCATTTTTTAGTGTCTACATTTTGCCCCTCTTTGAGACAATGTGATTTAAAGTGTTGTTTTAGAATTTTTTTAAAAAAACCCATGCCCCATTAGATCGAGGGATGGAGGTAGGATGCCCCCTCAAGAGATTGTTTATGTATGAAATAAATGAACCATCTCTCGAAAGAATAGAAAAAAGTTAGATGAAAGAGAAAAAAGGTTAACTTAAAAAGCAAAAAGGTTAGACAAGGAAAAAAATGTAATGATGAAGGCTTGCTTTCATAAGTGCGCCTTTAGTAGTATAGAGCTTTATTTAATATGGCAACTAGATACATCATGTCACGACATATGAGGTCAAAGTGATAATGTGATTCGTTTGCAGAAAAAAAGAGAAGGAATGCTCCAATCTATTTTGAAATGTTGGTGTGTGTATGTCAAGGGTTGAGGTATGTGTGATAGTCACAAAGTGAATGTGCAAATAGATACACCCAAGATATGCATGCCTCAAAAATTCATGAAACACACCACAAATAGAAGAAATAAATAGAAATATCATGAACCATCCTGACCACTCTCATCACTTGTGGATATCCTCAAATAGCATAGGAACATGATCAAAGATAAATCAAGATAAGACTCGCTAGACCAACCAAGCCAACAAACATTCTAATCTTGTTGTCAGAATTTGATAGGTTGTATTTGATAGGACAATCATGATGTTTGGTTTCAGAAATAAGGTACCCCATTTAAGATAGACATTGACTGGTTTCAAGTATACCACACCCTATATAAGACACATGGTAATTAACAAAGGACAAGTTGATAATGTTGATGTTGTTTGATATGAAAAGTTTGATCTGATTGATTGTCAACTTGTTTGATAGTTTTCCTATTGTTGCATGATTTGATAAGCGCAATGTTTTACAAGTTTTCTATCTGTGTCTACTAAAATGTCCATCTATTGCAAGGGACAATTTATTGGTGGATTGACAATGATTATTTTTTTTAATTGTTTTCAATTTTTAGGGTTTTGTGCTTATTTGATGTTTTTTAATTTTTTGTGATTTATTCAGGATGTGTTTTGAATGTTTTTCGATATATATTTTTAGGATATTATGTAGATGTTTTTTATTATTTTCCAGGATATTATGCTATGTATTTTTTGATTTTTTCAAGATGTTATTCAAATGTTTTTATGATATTTTTTCAGGACATTATGCTATGTTTAGGGATTTTTTTTAGGACATTTAATGCTCGAGAAATATTTATTGATTTGTCCCCAGTGTCTAGTAAGATAGGGGCATTATGGATGGAAGAATGGATTGGTAGAATAGAAATGGATAGAGGAAAGATAATGGGAGCTTATTACGGAATCAAATTTGAGCTAGTTTCCAAGGACTATCTAGCGATAGGATAACATGATTTTAGCAAGTGAAGGAATTAGACATGAGAAGATAAGATTATAGTGTGGTGTGCTAGATTGCTTGTGATCCACTTGAATGGACATGTCAAGAGGTTTTTGTAAAACCATATTTTTGCATTTTTCTTTTTGTCCTTAGTTTTGATCAAGATCAAGGATTAAAAAGGGACTACAAATGGAGATAGGACATGGATATGAAAATAAAGAATAGAAATGGATAAGATAAGGATTATGAACTTAAAGGATGTGATAAGGTAAGTGATAGCAGATAGGATGTGTGATACTTAGGAAGATACTTTGCCTTGCCAAGATCAAAGATGGAAAAGAGGATATGGATATAGATATGATAACGTATATGAGGAATGAGGGATAATGAAAGACATGATGGATAGGATCTTCTAGGATAACATGAATGGAACCTGCCCCCAAGTGTAGAATGCAATAAAATAAAGGATTACACATGACACCTATTTTATAGGTTTTCATAATGATACTTGGCCAAAGCACTTGTTTGCCAAGTTTTCACCAATGGATGAATTATTTCTCTTTGCATTTTTTTGATATTTTGTTCTCTCTTTTCTTTTTTTTTTCTTTTTCTTGGAAGATGATGGACTTATTATTGGACATGGAGGAATAACTCAAGTGTATTATTGTTTGGACGGTACTCTTGAAACATGTGTTGCAATAGACAATGGCTTGTATGCTCAAAGGTGTTTGTAGGATAATAAAATTAAAAAAATGAGGTGGTTAATTGGATGAGGGTTTATGCAAAGGATTGGATAAGAGGGATGGAAGGATGAAAAATAGGTGTTGGATAATAGATGGGATATTGGAAGACTTGTGCATGAGTGGAGGGAAATGCTGGCAAGATCAACATTGGTACACACCTTGAGGGGTGGTGGAGTAATGGAGGAAAAGTGTTTTGAATTTTGAGTTTTGGATGAAGGAGTGGCTATGAATTTTGGGATATGAGGACCTAAAGTAGATTTGAAAGGATGAAGGTGTTTAGCAGGAGGGATAGCTATTTTGGATGCCAACTTTGACTTTTATTTAGGACATTGTGCTTCAAGGAGTTGCTTGGGAATCCACGTAGTTTTTAACTTTTCTTTATTTTGCAGTTCCTTGGAACCCATTGCTTCTACAAGCAACTTAGGAACCCATATGACTTTTGAATTTTAATTTTATTTTTTGATGGGCCTTTGTGGCCTTTTGAATATTTCTTTTTATTTTTAAATCATATTTTTCTTTGTTTTTACATGTCTATTAGATGGGATGTTGGGTATTGTTGAGAAGTTTGCTAGAATGATGTGTTGTCATTGATGTCAACATATTCCTCAGTGTATTCCAGTGTTGCAATTAGATTAATGAGTTGGTTTGGCTAGTGTGTTGTTGATGAGCTATCATGGATTAAAGGGTTTTGAGATAAGTATCTCTAGTTGATTCAACTATAGTTTTAGTGGTCTGCAAGGTGATTCGATTGAGCTATGAAATCTAGTATTGCAGTTAGTTTTTCTATTGTTCACTGTTCTATATTTTTCTTTGCATTGCTCTATGTTGCAATATCTTGGTTTGTGGATTTGGAAGAGTGTTTGGGACATTCATGTGTGTCCTTAATTCAGATGGTTCATGATTTGGAGGTTTGCAAGTGAATCTTTTAGTTTGTTAGTCAGTTCAGTTGATGTTCTTGAGATTCGATATAATGATGATGAAGATTCTAGTAAGTGGTGATGTTGCAATTGTTGTTGTGGTAATTCATGTTGCTTGTGGATGTTTCTAGATCGTGTCCTATCTATTTTGATGGTCTGCATTGATTATTGTCTGGGTTATTGATCATTTTCTTGATCTGGTGGTGTTCTTCATGTTCTTAGCCGATATGACAATTGTAGTGTGTTGCAGATGTTCGAGGCTTAATTATTGGAGGTGAATCTTGTTCAAGGTGTTGATTTAGGTCCACAATATGTCTTAGTTGATATTGTTTTGGTCTACATGTTATGTTATAGCATGTGTGGTTATATTATTGAAATTTGTGATGTGTGTTGAGCTGGCCTTGAAATATAGGTTGATGATGTGTATAAATATATGTAATAGTCATATGAGAGATGTATCTGTGTGGTATATGCGAGTGTATCCGAATGTGCATGATTGGATAAGTGTGCAAATAAGTGTTTTGATCTTTCAAAAGTGTGAAGAAGTATGGAAGAGTAGATCAGACTGTGTTCTTACTCAAAACTATAACTAGGCTTGAGGAGATGCTATTCTTTCAATTCATGATCTTCCGGATGTAATCCAAATGTTTTTGTAAGACAACGGGTGTTCCCAAGGGTTGTAGCCCTTCTTGTTATGTGATTTGAGCAGTGTGCTTGAATACATGTGAATTCCCCATTGTAATATTTCATATAAATCTAACAAGGTATCATCTCATTGTGGGTAGGTTCCCACTGTGGTTTTTCCCTTAACTTAGTTTTCCATGTCAAAAATCTTGGTGCTATGTGAGTTATTGATGTGTTGTTGATTTTTGCTTTCATTGTTAATTGTCAGATCTTAAATTATGTTTGAGTTGTGTAGAGTTTGAGAGTAAACTGATTCACCCCCCCTCTCAATTTGCTGCATTATTTCCAACAATTGGTATCAGGGCTAGATCCTCCAAAATAAGCTTGACTTCTTGAGGTGATCTGGGATGAAAACCTATGCTTTCAAGAAGGATAGTTTGAGATTTGATGGAATGAACTACACTCTTTTAAAAAAATGGATGGAGTGTCACTTGAGATTCATTGATGAAGATTACTGGAAGATTATTAAGAATGTGTATAATATTCTTGTTAGAAAGCTTAGATAACCAGTGAACAACTGAGAGGGGGAGGTGAATCAGTTGTCAATAGATTATAGAACTTTAAGCATTAAACCCTTATTAATGGAATACATAAACCAAATACTATAATAGAAGATGTAACAGTTAAGAAAAAATATAATTCACAAAATATTTACCAACCATCCACAAAAGATAACACCAAGATTTGTATGTGTAAAACCCAGTAAAGGGAAAAACCAGGGTGGGAAGCCTACCCATAGTCAGATAATACTTCTGCAGTAAGTATATGATTACATAAAGAGGGGTCTGCACATACAGGAAGGCCAACAACCTAGAGCATACTACTCATGACAAAAGGAGCCTCACGGACTACAAAATAAATCCAGACTATAATCCGGAAAGAAGTATGAACTGCAAGAATAGCATCTCCTATGCCTGAATACAATTCCGATTAAGCTCAGTACCAGAGGTCTTAAATCTCTTTCACCAACCCAATTTGATCACCTATGATCGACCAAAACCTTTGCATATGATTACAACCTTATTCACACATAGATAAAACTATAACCTTAATCCCATGAATATGCCCATATACCCCTAATCTACAAAGAGATGTTACATCATATTTATACCAACCCAGGACCTAAACAATTAGGTCGACAACCTAAAATATAATACAATAAATTCATAACATAAACCCACAATCCAATGATGAACCAAGTTGGCCTAAGATCGAAACAACATAATCTAATCAATAGATCCAACTGAAAATGAATCAAGATCATCCATCAACATCTTACATAAATCGGCCCATAATCTAGCCGAATAAGATAACATTAGGTCTGGACCCAAATCCAACACCACCGATCAATAGGAACATGAACAAGATAACCAACAGTATCCGGAAAGCCATTTAGAAGTTGCGCCAACACCACTTATCACATGCATCAAAAGATTGTCAACAAAGCTCTACCGGTAGAACCCTTACCAGTGACCAAAAGGCTTACTAGAACAAATGATAGCTCTGTAGTCATCAAATCCTAAACCAACTGATCATGATACACATCTGAATAGCATGAATGATAGATCCAAACCAATTCCACAAATTGAAGCATACCGGAGCATCAGATCAATATCATAATCCAACCGCTCTACCGCAAACTGGTAAACAACCAAAATAGTCGGTGTTGCCATCAATGAAAAAACATGAATGCAACACATAATCAATTCTTCTAATTGCCAACAATCTCCCCCTTTGGCATTGATGGCAACACTAGATGTGAAAAACATCCAAGTGCCAAGAAATGCCAAACAAGTCTCCCATAAGATGATATTGCAATGAAGTTAACAAACTCCCCCTATGAATGATATCTCTGTTAAGCTCTATTTTTCACATATATCTCTCCCCCTTTGACATCAATGCCAAAAATATGACATGAACATCAAATAAAAATCATAAATCCACTGAGCCAAATAACTGACTACTCCCCCTGAGTAGTAGCACCAATACATCAATCTGAAATGAATAGTAGCTTTGTCAATACATACCAGACCGATGCCAATCAACATCACTAAGGTCTCTATCGAAGGGGCAAAAACCCCCATTCTATCTTTGAAGTACTCAAATGACTCCTTAGGCAAAGGTTTAGTGAAGATATCTGCAATCTTCTCTTTAGTGTTTATATAAACCAATCTGACTTCATTTGCTTCCACCTTATCCTTCAAAAAGTTGTACTTGATAGATATGTACTTTGTCTTAGAATGAAATACCAAATTCTTTGATATGTCAATAGTAGTAGAGTTATCACAATGAATAACTACCGGTTCATTATAGTCCACCCTTATATCCTAGCTACCGGAGAAGAATTTTCATCATAATCAATTCCTTCCTTTTGAGAATATCCTTTACAAACTAATCTAGCCTTATTCCTCACAACTTGTCCATCTTCATTTAATTTATTCCTAAAAACCCATTTAGTCCCAATAAAATTCTTATTTTTAGGTCGGGGAACTAAAATCCATGTATTATTCTTTTCTATTTGATCTAATTCCTCTTCCATAGCTTTCATCCAATATTCTTCTTTACATGCCTCAATTACTGATGCCGGTTCAATTTGAGAAATTAAACATACCTCATCAGCTGCCAACCTTCTTCTTGTCATCACTCCTTTATTCCTGTCTCCAATGATCTGATCTTCTCAATGATTTTACCTAACATACTTAGGAGTCTTCTCATTTTCTATTTCTCTTCTCTAATCTTTAGCTACTGTCATATTTTCTGACACTACTGGAGTAACTGGTTCAACATTCTATTCTGGTGTAGATGCCACTGGTCCAGTTATGATCATTTCTGCTATCGGTTCTCTCTCATAAGTTCTGATTTGACTTCTGTACAACTCATTCACCTTGACATTAGCGCTCTCCACAATTATCTGCAATATTTTGTTATAACATCTATATGCTTTTCTTTCATTAGAATAACCAAGAAATATCCCTTCATCACATCTAGGATAAAACTTTCCAATGGAATCATCTCTTTTGATATAGCATTTACTACCAAAGATTCTGAAATACTTAACTATAGGTGTATGAACAAAGCCTAACTCATAAGATGTCTTACCGATGTCTCCTTTGATATGAACTCTGTTGAATGTGTATACCACCATTTTCATAGCTTCTCTCCAATAGATATGAGGTATATTAGCTTCCATCATCACAGTTCTAGCTGCATCCAAGATATTTCTATTCTTCCTTTCCACAACTTCATTCTACTGAGGTGTCTGGGGTGCAAATAACTATCTCCTTATCCCATTCTTCTCACAATAACTATTAAATTCACTGGATGTGGCCCTAATTAGAGATTAAGTATTTAATCTTCAATCCTTTCTCTGTCTCAACTTTAGCTTTAAATATTTTAAATTTTCTGAATTCTTCAGATTTCTCCCTTAGAAAATTAACCCACATCATTCTAGAATAGTCATCAACGATTAGCATAAAATATCTATCATCCTTAAAAACTCTTGATTCTAGTAGGACCACACAGATCAGTATGAAGAAGATAAAAAACATCATTAGATTTATCTTGTTTACTCTTAAAATAATTTTTGACTTGCTTAACCATTTGACATGCCTTACATATTGGATTATAGGGCTTCACAATCTTAGGTATATCTCTAAATTCCTTAGTAGAACTAATCTTTACAATGCAATCAAAATTCACATGACACAACCTCTTATGCCATAGCCAACTCTCATCAATTTGTGTAATAAAACATGTCTTCTTACTAGAGTTCAAATGAAATATGTTACCTTTAGTCTAAGCATCAGTTGCAATCTTCAATCCTGATCTATTGATAATCTTGCATTTTCCATCCTTGAATTGTAACCGAAATCCCTTATCCACCAATTGTCATACACTCAAATGATTATGCCTTAAAACTTCAACATAATAAACATTATCAATATTATAATTGCCATCCACTGATATAGTCCTTTTCCCTTGATCATGCATGCTTTGTCATCTCCAAATCTAACTAGATCACCATCAAATTCTTGCAAAGATAGAAACTTTCTTTTATCTCCAGTCATATGATGTGAACATCAACTGTCTATTACCCATTCATCCTTGTCTTCAACTTTAGGAGCAAGGGTCTTTTTTTCAGGTACCGAATCATCTTCCTTGATAGCCAAGATTACCCATTCCTTTCCATTGCTAGATCCACTAGTTGAATCTTGTGTTGGTTCATCATCAGAATCAGTCACACCTTCCTCATCCGCATAGTAGCATGATTTGTCTTTGTTCCTATTTTACTTATGCTTGTTATGATAATCATGGTTAGGCCTAAAACATATTCTATCTCTTTCCTCAAATCTTAAATTCCTTTCAAGACATCTAGATGCAAAATGACCTATCTTATTACATTCTAAACATTTAAAAGATAATTTCCCTTCATACTTACTTCCTGTTGGACCTTTAGGTACTCTTCTAGCAAATACAACTTCAAGTTTATCAAACTCTTCATCTTATTTCTTCATTTCCTCCAATTCCTTAGCATATAAGGCTTTCCAATCACTCTTGCTGGTAGATGATGTAGATGCATGAAAAGCAGGTTCAAATTTTGCAAATCCAGAAGAACCAAATTCCTCAAGATCAAAAGAAGATAACTTCCCAACCAAGGTATCTCTATTAACAAAGATGTTTTCCATTATTCTCAACTAATTAATTGAAGTAGCCTTAATATTATAAGCTGGTGGAAAATCTCTCAATACTTTAGAAACTATTTCATCTTCACTCAGAGATCCACCACAACAATAAATTCCCAGAACAATTTCATTTACTCTTTCCATAAAAGCAGTAATCCTTTCATCTTCTTCCATCTTTAGGTTCTCATATCTCACCCGGTACCATAAAGTTTATCAATTTTAATAGTAGGGTCACCTTCATTCAGATTCTCCAATCATATAGCCATCGCAGTTGATTTTTCTGTTAGTCCCGTTATTTGATGATCAAAAAGTGCATATAAAAGGGCTTCTCTATCTTTATAATCAGTTTCAATGTCCTTATCCATGTTAGGTCCTAGAGACAATTGAGAGGAGGGGGGTGAATCAGTTGTCCAATAAATTCAAACCAAAATCAACTTAACCAAAACTTAATGCTTAATGTTGGTAAACCAAACTTTATGCTGGTTGACAGTTTTAACAGTTAATTGTAGTACCGGTAAAGATTAATGCATGAAACAAAAAGACAATAACATCCACAACACATAACACAAATATTTGTACGTGGAAACCTTGTAAGGGGAAAAACCATGGTGGGAAGCCTTACCCACAATCAAATGATACTACTGCAGATAGTATGTGTGTACAATATGGAGTCTACACATGTAGAAAGGCCAGCTGCCTAGATCTCACTGCTCAATCACAAAAATGGGAGTCACACTAACTACAATTGGATCGTTAAATCCAATGATAATGTACTGCACAAAATAACATCTTCATATGCTAGATTCAGTACCAGTTTAGCTCTGATATGCCTTCTTCAAATACCTTCCTTCAATCTTCAAATGATGTCTACATGTGTATCTCTATTTATTTTCGCATATATCTTATCACAACCCTTTTTCCAATCGCATATCAATCTCACAAATGAGATCGTACATTTATACCATAACTTGAGACCAATTGAATAGGTTGACTCACTATAGATATTACAATAAAATCATTATGTGATGCATCATGTCAGCTCAATATATTTACAATAATAATAAATCATCTTCATAACGTGTCGTGCTGATCTGGAATAGATATGGTTGCCTGTGCATAACCTAGACCTAATTGTCGGTAACAAAAAATATGCAAACCTGAATAAATGAATAACCAAATTTCCAAAACCAAGTAGTCTCCAAGTCATTCCAAGTGTCGGTGAACAATATAACCTGTCGGTGAACCAGATATCGGTGACTGTGCATAAATCACTGAACATGCCGGTGAACATAATCCAAGTGCTGATAAGTGTTGACAAGTGTTAACAAGTGTTGACATCAATGAAAAAACCAATGCAACACATCCAAAATACCAACAATCTCCCCCTTTGGCATTGATGGCAACACAAGATGGAAAAACCATCAAAGGGCCAAAATATAAATGTCAAAAACCAAAAACCAATCTATCTCCCAAAGAGATCATTAACCAAAAATAAAAATACATAATGTCTCTCCCCTAGGAATAATCTCTCCCAAAAGATAATGTGTTTTTCCATAATATCTCTCCCCCTTTGACATCAAATGCCAAAGCAATACAAAACCAAATACAAATAGTTCATAGAACTTATTACAAAATACCAATTAGCCAATTTATCCAAGTACTCCCCCTGAGAAGTAGCTCTCCTCATCAAAGCCGAAAAAAAATTTCTCTGTTAATTTTGTCGGTTGATGACAAACATCAACTATCTAAGTCTCTACCGATGGGGGTAGAACTCCAAGCTACTCTCTGAGATATTCAAAAGTCTCCTTAGGCAAAGGCTTAGTGAAAATATCTGCAATCTGCTCTTTAGTATTCACATAAACCAATTTCACTTCTTTTGCTTCAACATTCTCTTTTAGAAAATTGAATTTGATAGAAACATGTTTAGTCTTAGAGTCAAATACCAGATTCTTAGATATATCAATTGCTGCCATATTATTACAGTAAATAGTTATAGGTTCCTTGCATTTTACCTTTATGTCCTTCAACATTTGCTTGATCCATAATACCTATGTACAATTAGTTTTTGCTGCAACATATTTTGATTTTGTTGTTGATAGTGATGTACAACTCTGTTTCTTGCTCAACCATGAAATTAATCTGCTACCAAGAAAAAATGCTCCACCGGTGGTGCTTTTTCTATCATCTACATCTCCTGCCCAATTAGCATCTGTGTATGCACATAAATCAAAGTTTTCATCTCTAGGATACCATAAGCCAAGATTTCTAGTGCTTGTAGGTACCAAAAAATCCTTTTCACTATTGATTCATAATTTTCTTTAGGATTACTTTGAAATCTTGAAACAATACATACTTCATTCCTAATATTAGGTATTGTTTGTGTCAAATACAGTAAACCTCCCATGATAGACTTGTATCTAGCCAGATTAATAGGTGTTGATTCATCCTTCAAATATAATTTATCAGTTGTTGTCATAGGTGTGCTTACCAGTTTAGAGTTCTCCATGCCAAATTTCTTTAGTAATTCTTTCAAGTACTTAGATTGACATAAGAATATACCTTTATCAGTCTATGAAATCTGCAATCCTAAAAAGAATTTTATCTCTCCAATCATAGGCATTTCAAATTCTTGTTGCATTTTATTAGAAAAGTCTTTACACAATCCATCTTCTCCTCCAAAGATTATATCATCAACAAAAACTTTAATAACCAAGATGTCATCATTAGTCACTTTGTAATATATATTACTATCAGCATTACCTTTAGTGTATCCAAGCTTCAAAAGATATTTGTCCAATGTAGCATACCGAGCTCTAGGAGCTTGCTTTAATCCATATAAAGCTTTCCTTAACCTACAAACCATATATTTGTTATCTGTCAAAGAAAATCCATCAGGTTGTTCAATTTAAACTTCTTCTTCAAGATCTCCATTCAGAAATGCATATTTAACATCCATTTGATATACTTTATAGTTCTTGTGAGCTGCAAAAGCCAATAATAGTTTGACTACCTCAATTCTAGCTACCAGTGTAAAGGTTTCATTGTAATCAATTCCTTCTTTCTGTGAATATCCCTTACTCACTAATCTTGCTTTGTTTATGATTACCTTGCCACCTTCTTTAAGTTTATTTCTAAAAACCCATTTAGTTCCAATTACATTTTTGTCTTTAGGTCGGGGAACTAATGACCAAGTGTTATTCCTTTCAATTTGTTCCAATTCATCTTCCATAGCTTTAATCCAATATTTATCTTCACACGCCTCATTAATAGATGTAGGTTCAATTTGAGAAATATGACATACCTCTTCATTTTCCAATATTCCTCTAGTCATAACTCCTTGATATTTATTTCCAATTATTTGACTTTCAGAGTGATTCAATCTTACATACCTGGGTGTTTTTACTTGCTGCTGTTCTTCAGTGATTGTTGAATCCTCAGATGATTCCGGTGTAATTGGATCAACATTTTGTACCAATTTACTCATAGTAGGTTCATTTGTGATTATCTCTATTGCCAATTCAGAGTCCATTGACCTTGAATTACCTCTAAACTATTCATCAATCTTCACATTTGCACTTTCAACAATTTTTTGCAATCTTTTGTTAAAACATCTATATGCCTTGCTCTTAGATGAATAACCAAGAAATATTCCTTCATCACTTCTAGGATCAAATTTGCCAATATACTCATCTCTTCTAATATAGCATTTACTTCCAAATATTTTGAAATATTTAAGAGTAGGAGTATTACCAAACCATAGTTCATGAGGGGTCTTATCGGTTTCACCTTTGATGTGAAATTTGTTGAATGTATAAACTATTGTATTCACTACTTCTCTCCAATACATATGAGGTAGATTTTCTTCTGATATCATGCTTCTAGCTGCATCCAAAATAGTTCTATTTTTTCTTTCTACAACTCCATTCTGCTGGGGTGTCCAAGGTGCTGATAACTGTCTTCTTATCCCATTCACTTCTTAGAATGTATTAAATTCCTTAGATGTGAATTCACCTCCTTGATCTGATCTCAAACATTTGATTTTCTTACCGGTTTCATTCTCTACCATTACCTTGAATAGTTTGAATTTCCCAAATGCTTTAGATTTCTCCCTGAGAAAAGTAACCCAACACATTCTAGAATAGTCATCAATAATTAGCACAAAATATCTATCTCCTTGTACACTTCTAGTTCTTGCTAGACCACATAAATTAGTATGAATTAAATCAAGAGCATTATTGGATTTAATTGGTATACTCTTAAAAGATTCTCTAACTTGCTTTCCAAATTGACATTCCTTACATACCAGATTGTGAGGTTTAACAATCTTAGGTAAATCTCTTACCACCTTAGTTGTACTGATTTTCACAATGCAGTCAAAGTTTACATGATAAAGTCTCTTATGCCATAACCAAATTTCATCAATATGTGCCATCAAACATGCTTTCTCATTGTCATTCAAATGAAAGATATTACCTCTAGTCTGATTACCAATTGCAATTTCCAAACCAGTTCTATTTAAGATTTTGCATTTACCATTCTTGAATTGTAACTGAAATCCTTTTTCAACTAGTTGACCAACACTCAAAAGATTATGCTTCAAACCTTCTACATAGTAAACATTATCAGTATTGTGCTTACCATCAAAAGATATAGTGCCTTTTCCTTTGATCGAATAAGCTTTATCATCTCCAAATCTCACTAGACCTCCATTGTATTCCTAAAAGGTTAAGAATTTACTCTTATCACCAATCATATGATGTGAACATCCTGAATCAATGATCCATTCATCCTTATCTTCAATTTTAGCTGTTAGGGCCTGCTCTATCGGTTGAACAGTAGGTGTCGGTTGATTTTCTATTATAGCAACAAAATCCCATCCATTGTTTGCTGGTTCCTCATCAGAGTCATCAGTAACTCCTTCATCAGCATAATAACAAGACTTGTCTCTATTCTTCTCGAATTTGTATCTCTGATAATTAGGGTTAGGCTTATATGTTCTTTTAGCTTCTTCTTTCAATCTTTCATGTCTATCAAGAAACATAGAAGCCATATGACCAATTTTATTGCAGTTAAAACATTTAAATGGTGCTTTACCTTCATACTTACTTCCAACTAGAACTTTAGGCATTTTCCTTGTAAATAGTGCTTCAAACTCTTCCAGTTCTTCATTCTCCTTTCTGATTTCTTCAAGTTCTCTTGCATAAAAGGCTTTCCAATTAGATTTCTCAGATGATGATGATGCCTTAAAAGCTAGATCTATCTTTATAATAGCAACAAGACCAAATTCCTCAAGTTCAAAAGCTGAAAGTTTTCCAACCAAAGTGTCTCTAGATACTGGTGCATTAGGCATTGTTCTCAATTCATTTATAGTAGTAACTTTCATTTTGTATGCCGGTGGAAAAGCTCTTAAAACTTTAGAAACAATTTTATCTTCACTTAAGGTTCCTCCACAACATTGTATACCCAAAACAATTTCATTTACTCTTTCCACAAAGGCAAAAATCCTTTCATCTTCTTCCATTTTCAGATTTTCATACCTAACCTAGAAGTATTCAAGTTTTGCAATTTTGACTATGGAATCTCCTTCATTCAATGTTTCCAATTTGTCCCAAATAGCTTTAGCAGTAGATCTATTTGATAATCCCATGATTTTCTAATCTACTAATGCACTAAAAAATGCTTCTCTTGCTTTGCAATCATTTTCCTCATCTTTAGCCAAGTTTGGTGGATTAGGTTGACCTTGAGTAGGAGCAGTATAACCATTCTTTGTAACATCACATATGTCCTTTCCAATGAAATTTAAATGTGTCTCCATCCCGATCTTCCATATGCCATAGTTGGTTCCATCAAGTTTCAGACTGTCCTTCCTGAAATAGTTAGAAGACATTGGATCTCCTCAAGTTGTTAAACTTTTGCAAAAAGAGGAATCGACTCTGATACCAATTGTTAGGTCCCAGAGACAACTAAGAGGGGGGGGGGTGAATCAATTGTCCAATAAATTCAAACCAAAATCAACTTAACCAGAACTTAATGCTTAATGCCGGTAAACCAAACTTTATGCTGGTTGACAATTTTAACAGTTAATTGTAGTACTGGTAAAGATTAATGCATGAAACAAAAAGACAATAACATCCACAACACATAACACAGATGTTTGTACATGGAAACCTTGTAAAGGGAAAAACCACGATGGGAAGCCTTACCCACAATCAAATGATACTACTGTAGATAGTATGTGTGTACAATATGGAGTCTGCACATGCAGAAAGGCCAGCTGCCTAGAGCTCACTGCTCAATCATAAAAATGGGAGTCACACTGTCTACAATTGGATGGTTAAATCCAATGATAATGTACTGCATAAAATAGCATCTTCATATGCTAGATTCAGTACCAGTTTAGCTCTGATATGCCTTCTTCAAATACCTTCCTTCAATCTTCAAATGATGTCTACGTGTATAGCTTTGCTTATTTTTGCATATACCTTATTACATTCCATTTTCCAATCGCATATCAATCTCACAAATGAGATCTTACATTTATACCATAACCTA
The DNA here is from genome assembly GCF_030272615.1 of Cryptomeria japonica. Taxonomy (NCBI): domain Eukaryota; kingdom Viridiplantae; phylum Streptophyta; class Pinopsida; order Cupressales; family Cupressaceae; genus Cryptomeria; species Cryptomeria japonica. Next base: position 317,229,861 of record NC_081413.1, on the reverse strand, counting down.
AGACTAATTGAATAGGTCAGATCACTATAGATATTACAATAAAGTCATTTACAAATAAATAATCATGTGATGCATCATGTCAGCTCAATGTATTTACAATAATAATAAATCATCTTCATAATGTGTCGTGCTGATCTAGAATAGATATGCTTGCTGGTGCATAACCTGGACCTATTTGCTGGTAACAATAAATATGCAAACCTGAATAAATGAATAACCAAATCACCAAAACCAAGTGATAAAATAATGTCTTTGACATAACCAAGTAGTCTCCAAGTCATTCCAAGTGTCGGTGAACTAGATACCGGTGACTGTGCATAAATAACTGAACATGTCGGTGAACATAATTAGGAATCTCCAAGTATTGATAAGTGTTGACAAGTGTTGGCATCAATGACAAAACCAATGCAACACATCTAAAATACCAACAATCCAAGCCTGTCGGAGGAGGATTTCTAGATGCCGAATTATGAGGTATATGTCCTTTCTTAGTGATCTCCTAAATCTCCTTACCAAGACATCTTAGATGAGTCTCCATCTGAATCTTCCATAATCTGTAATTTGTTCCATAAAGCCTAGGAATTTCTCTCTAGAAAATAGTTGCAGATGATCTTGATGAAATTGAACTATTAGATGCCATAGGATCTACCTCAAGCAATTAAGCTTCTGTAGAGAGGACCAGGCTTTGATACCAATTATTAGACAACTTAGATAACGGTGAACAACTAAGAGGGTGGGGGTGAATCAGTTGTTAACAAATTATAAAACTTTAAGCATTAAAACCTTATTATCAGAATACATAAACCAAATACCGAAATAGAAGATGTAACAGTTAAGCACAAATATAATCCACAGAACATTTACCAACCATCCACAAAAGATAACACCAAGATTTGTATGTGGAAAACCCATTAAAGAGAAAAAACATGATGGGAAGCCTACCCATAGTCAGATAATACTTCTGCAATAAGTATGTGATTACATAAAGAGGGGCCTACACATGTAGGAAGACCAAAATCCTAGAGCACACTTCTCATCACAAAAGGAGCCTCACCAACTACAAAATAAATGCAAACTACCATCTAGAAAGAAGAATAAACTGCAAGAATAACATCTCCTATACTTGAATACAGTTCTGGTTAAGCTCAGTACCAGAGGTCTTAATCCTCTTTCACCAACCCAATTTGATCACCTATGATCAGCCAAAACCTCTCCATATGATTACAACCTTGTTCTCACAAAGATAAACCTATAACCTTAATCCCATGAATATGCCCATATACCCTTGATCTACGAAGAGATATTATAACATATTTATACCAGCCCAGGACCTAAACAATTAGGTCATCCACCTATAAGATAATAAAATAAATTCATAACATAAACCCACAATCCAATGATCAACCAAGTCAGCCTAAGACTGAAACAACATAATCTAATCAATAGATTCAACTGGAAACTCATAGAGATTGTCCACCAACATGTTACATAAACCAGTCCATAACCTAGCCGAATAAGATAGTATTAGGTCCAGACCCAAATACAACACCACTGATCAACAAGAACATGAACAAGATAACCAACAATATCCTGAAAGTCATCTAGAAGCCACACCAACACAACTTACCATGTGCATCAAAAGATCTTCAACAAAGCTCTATCTGTAGAATCCTTACCAGTGACCAAAAGGCTTACTAGAACAAATGATAGCTCCTGAGTTATCAAATCCCAAACCAATGAATTGGGATACACACTTGAATAGCATGAATGATAGATCCAAACCAATTCCACAAACTGAAGCATACCAGAGCATATCGGATTAATATCATAATCGAATCACTCTATTGGAACCTACCAGAAACTAGTAAACAACAAAAACAACCGGTGTTGCCATCAATGACAAAACATCAATATAGCCCATAATCAATTCCTCCAATTGTCAATAATCTCCCCCTTTGGTATCGATGGCAACACTAGATGTGAAAAACATCCAAGTACGAAGAAATGCCAAACAAGTCTCCCATAAGATGATATTACAATGAAGTTAACAAACTCCCCCTATGAATGATATCCCTGTTAAGCTCTGTTTTTCACATATATCTCTCCCCCTTTGACATCAATGCCAAAATTCTGACATGAACATCAAAGAAAAATTATAAATCCATTGAACCAAACAACTGACTACTCCCCCTGACTAGTAGCACCAATACATCAATCCAGAATGAATAGTAGCTCTGTAAATGCATACCATATTGATGCCAATCGACATCACTCAGTCTCTATCGAAGGGGCAGAAACCCCCAATCTATCTCTGAAGTACTCAAATGACTCCTTAGGCAAAGGTTTAGTGAAGATATATGCAATCTTCTCTTTAGTGTTTATATAAACCAGTTTGACTTCGTTTGCTTCCACCTTTTGCTTCAAAAAGTTGTACTTGATAGATATGTGCTTTGTCTTAAAATGAAATACCAGATTCTTTGATATGTCAATAGCAACAAAGTTATCACATTGAATAACTACCGGTTCATTACAGTCCACCCTTATATCCTTCAACATTTGCTTCATCCAAAAAACTTGTGTACAGTTAGTAGCAATAACAACATATTCAGCTTCAACAGTAGATAAAGAGGTACATGACTGCTTCTTGCTGATCCATGAAACAAGTTTCTTTCCCAGAAAGAAAGCTCCACTGGATGTGCTCTTCTGGTCATCACATCTCCAACCCAATCTGCATATGTATATACACATAGTGTAAAATCATCATTTTTAGGATACCACAAACCATATTCAGTTATTGCTTGAAAATATTAAAAAACTTTTTTCACTGCACTCTCATGATTCTCTCTAGGGTCACTCTGATATCTTGATACAATACAAACTACATTCATTATATCTAGTCTAGTTTGAGTCAAATATAACAAACGTCGAATCATAGATTTGTACCTTGTAAGATTTACCAGTGCAGATGCATCTATCTTAGTCAATTTCTCACTTGTAACCATAGTTGTACCAACCAGTTTAGAATTTTCCATACCAAATTTCTTTAACAACTTCCTAGCATTCTTAGTTTGATAGATGAAAATACCTTTATTAGTCTAAGTAATCTGTAAACCTAAGAAAAATTTCATCTCCCCAATCATAGACATTTGAAATATATTCTTTATATTATCAGAGAATTTCATACATAACTTATCCTCACCTCCAAAAATGATATCATCAACAAAGACTTCAACAATCAATATGTCATCATCAATGATCTTATAATATAAATTACTATCAGCATTGCCTTTAGTCAAACCAATCTTCAAAAGATATTTATCCAATCTTGCATACCAAGCTCTAGGGGTTGTTTTCAATCCATATAAAGCTTTCCTTAACCTATAAACCCTATTTTTTTCATCTGAAAGTGAAAATACATTAATTTTCTTAATGTAAACTTCCTCTTCAAGATCTCCATTAAGAAATTCACACTTAACATCAATATGATAAACCTTGTAGTTCTTATGGGTAGCATAAGCAAGAAATTATCTCATAGCTTCAATCCTAGCTACTAGAGAAAAAGTCTCATCATAATCAATTCCTTCCTTTTAAGAATATCCTTTATAAACCAATCTAGCCTTATCCCTCATAAATTGTCCATCTTCATTCAATTTATTACCAAAAACCTATTTAGTCCCAATAACATTCTTATTGTTAGGCCAAGGAACTAAAGTCCATGTATTATTCTTTTCTATTTAATCTAACTCCTCTTCCATAGCTTTCATCCAACATTCATCTTTACATGCTTCAATTACTGATGTTGGTTCAATTTGAGAAATTAAACATACCTCATCAGTTGCCAACCTTCTTCTTATCATTACTCCTTTATTCTTGTCTCCAATGATCTGATCTTCTGAATGAGTTTACCTAACATACTTAGGAGTCTTATGATTTTCAGTTTCTATGCTCTGATCTTTAGTTACTGTTGAATTTTCTGATACTGTCGGAGTAACCAGTTGAACATTTTATTCCAGTGTAGATGCTATCGGTTCACTTATGATCATTTCCACTGTTGGTTCTCTCTTATAAGTTTTGATTTGACTTATGTACAGCTCATCCACCTTGACATTAGTGCTCTCCACAATTCTCTGCAATGTTTTGTTATAACATCTATATGCTTTTCTTTCATTATAATAACCAAGAAATATCCCTTCATCACATCTAGGATCAAATTTTCCAATGGAATCATCTCTTTTGATATAGAATTTACTACCAAAGGTTCTAAAATACTTAATCGTAGGTGTATGACCAAATCATAACTCATAAGGTGTCTTACTGGTGTCTTCTTTGATATGAAATTTGTTGAATGTGTACACTGTCGTTCTCATAGCTTCTCTCCAGTAGATATGAGGCAGATTAGCTTCCATAATCATAGTTCTAGCCACATCCAAGATAGTTTTGTTCTTCCTTTCCACAACTCCATTCTACTGAGGTGTCTGGGGTGCAGATAACTGTCTCCTTATCCCATTCTTCTCACAATAACTATTAAATTCACCGGATGTTAATTCCCCACCCTGATTAGACCTTAAGCATTTAATCTTCAATCATGTCTCTATCTCAACTTTATCTTTAAAGATTCTAAATTTTTTGAATGCTTCAGATTTCTCTCTTAGAAAAGTAACCCACATCATTCTAGAATAGTCATCAACGATTAGCATAAAATATCTATCACCCTGAAAACTCTTGATTCTAGCACGACCACACAAACCTATATGAATAAGATCAAGAACATCATTAGATTTATCTTGTATACTCTTAAAATAAGTTCTGACTTGATTTCCCATTTGACATTCCTTACAAACTAGATTATAGGGCTTCACAATCTTAGGTATATCTCTAACTACCTTAGTAGAATTGATCTTTACAATGCAATCAAAATTCACATGACACAACCTCTTATGACATAGCCAACTCTCATAAATTTGTGTAATCAAACATGTCTTCTCACTGGAGTTCAAATGAAAGATGTTACCTTTAGTCTGAGTACCAGTTGCAATCTCCAATCTAGATCTGTTTATAATCTTGCATTTTCCATCCTTAAAAAGTAACTGAAATCCCTTATCCACAAATTTCCCTACACTCAAACTATTATGCCTAAAACCTACAATATAATTAACATTATCATTATCATACTTACCATCCACTAATATAGTTCCTCTTCCCTTGATCATGGATGCTTTGTCATCTCCAAATCTAACTAGACCGCCATCAAATTCTTGCAAAGATAGAAACTTTCTTTTATCTCTAGTCATATGATGTGAACATCCACTGTCTATTACCCATTCATCCTTGTCTTAAATGTTAGTAGCAAGGGCCTTTTCTTTAGGTACCAAATCATCTTCCTTGATAGCCAAGAATACCCATTCCTTTCCATTGCCGGATCCACTAACTGAATCTTGTGCCGGTTCATCATCAAAATCAGTCACACCTTCCCCATCTGCATAGTAACATGATTTGTCTTTGTTTCTCTTGTACTTATGCTTGTTCTAATAATCATGGTTAGGCCTAAAATATCTTCTAACTCTTTCCTCAAATCTTGAATTCCTTTCAGGACATTTAGATGCAAAATGACCTATCTTAATACATGCGAAACATTTAGAAATTGATTTTCCTTCATACTTACCTCCTATTGGATGTTTAGGTACTCTTCTAGCAAATAGGGCTTCAAGTTTATCAAACTCTTCATCTTTTTTCTTCATTTCCTCCAATTCTTTAGAATATAAGGCTTCCCAATCACTCTTGCCGGTAGATGATGTAGATGCATGAAAAGTAGGTTCAGTTTTTACAACTCCAGAAGAACCAAATTCCTCAAGCACAAAAGAAGATAACTTCCCAACCAAGGTATCTCTATTAATAGAGGTGTTTTCCATTGTTCTCAACTCATTAATTATGATAGGCTTCATCTTATAAGTCGGTGGCAAAGATCTCAATACTTTAGAAACCGTTTCATCTTTGCTTAGAGATCCACCACAACACTGAATTCCTAGAACAATTTTATTTACTCTCTCCATAAAAGTAGTAAGCCTTTCATTTTCTTCCATCTTCAGGTTCTCACATCTCACCCTGTAACCATCAATTTTAGCAATTTTAACAGTGGGGTCACCTTCATTTAGAGTCTCCAATTTATCTCATATAGCCATTGTAGTTGATTTGTCAATTAGTCCCATAATTTGTTGATCAGAAAGTGCACACAAAATTACTTCTCTAGCTCTATAATCATTTTCAATGTCCTTATCCAAGCCTTCCTAAGGAGGATTTCTAGATGCCAGATTATGAGGTATATATCCTTTCTTAGTGATCTCCCAAATCTCCTTACCAAGACATCTCAAAATTGTCTCTATCTAAATCTTCCATACTCTGTAATTTGTTCTATCAAGCCAAGGAATTTCTCTTTGAAAAATAGTTTTAGATGAACTTGAACTATTAGATGCCATAGGATCTTCTTCAAGCGGTTAAGCTTCTGCAAAGAGGACCAGGCTCTGATACCAATTGTTAGACAACTCAAATAACTGGTGAACAACTGAGAGGGGGGGGGGGTGAATCAGTTGTTAACATATTATAGAACTTTATTAGCAGAATACATAATCCAAATAATAGAATAGCAGATATAACAATTAAGCACAAATATAATCCATAGAACATTTACCAACCATCTACAAAAGATAACACCAAGATTTGTATGTGGAAAACCCAGTAAAGAGAAAAACCATGGTTGGAACCCTACCCACAGTCAAATAATAATTCTATAGTAATTATATGATTACATACAGAGAAGCCTACACATGCAGGAAGGCCAACAACCTAGAGTGCACTTCTCATCACAAAAGGAACCTCATTGACTACAAAATAAATCCAAAATACAATCTAGAAAGAAGAATGAACTACAAGAATAACATCTCCTATGCTTGAATACAGTTTCAGTTAAGCTTAGTACTGGAGGTCTTAAAGATCTTTCACCAACCCAATTTGATCACCTATGATCGACCAAAACCTCTGCATGTGATTACAACCTTATTTGCACAAAAATAAACCTCTAACCTTAATCCCATGAATATGCCCATATACCCATGATCTACAAAGAGATCTTACATCATATTTATACTAACCCAGGACCTAAACAATTAGGTTAGCCACCTAAAAGATAATACAATAAATTCATTACATAAACCCACAATCCAATGATCAACCAAGTTGGCCTAAGACTGAAACAACATAAACCAATCAATAGATCCAACTGGAAACACATTGGGATCATCCACCAACATGTTACATAAACCGGTCCATAACCTACCCTTATAAGATAGCATTAGGTCCAGACCCAAATCCAACACCACTGATCAACAAGAACATGAACAAGATAACCAATAGTATCTCTAAAGCCATCTAGAAGCCACACCAACACCACTTATCACGTGCATCAAAAGATCTTCAACAAATTGTTGTCAGTAGAAGCCTTACTGGTGACCCAAGGCTTACTAGAACAAATGATAGCTCCTGACTCATCAAATCCTGAACCAGCTGATCATGATACACATTGTTAGGTCCAAATAGGAAAGCTAATGTACTGAGAGGGGAGGGGTGAATTAGTACTTCAAAAACAATCTTACTAATAAACATAAACTATGTATAGGTGATCTCATAATATATAAATCTAAAACATAATCATAGAAATAACATCCATACACATTTCACTTCATAACAAAAATATTTTGGTTATGCAGAAACTCTTTGTTAGAGAGAAAAACTGTGGTGGGGATGGCACCCACAACTTCACTACTGCAATAATAAAGGTTGCTTGGTTAGAGCTACATGTTTAGCTATTTCTGATAGCTTGCCCTGTTAGGAGTACAAAGATCTTTAGATCTACCTTTCTAAAGGATTTTACAAACACTTTTACAAAATGTTGTAACTAGTTAAAGGCTTTACAAGTTATAGACTTTGTTAGAGTCTTTTACCCTGTTAAAGGTTTCTATTACAACTCAAATAATTTAATCAAAATCTTTACAAATATCTACAACTTTACATCTGAAATGTTATAGAAAACTCTATGTGCTCAATATGAAATCACCTTGCTCATAGCATACCTCAGTAATTGATAAATCAACTCGGTGACCTCTTCTGTATACTCTGTCCCTAAAACTATTTTCTGAAAAACCTTCTCGGTGACCTCTGAATATCTCTGTCACTCTTCTCTTATGATTTTCATTTTCAAATAATCAATCTTTCCTCTCAATGTTAGATACTCAAATCACTCTGCATATATAGATCTCTGAGATGGTGATCTTGTTCATACATTGATCATACAAACATGTTTTATCGAATGAATAAACATAGAAATTGTTTCATTGGATAAACTTCCTCAAAATCATACAAAATCTTTGAATACAATTTGCTACGTAATAACAGTTCCCTGTTCTCGAATCTTGTAACACGTTTCCACATATGTGTCTAGGTTCATTGAATCTGGTAACACATTTCCACTTGGTTCAGATTAACTCGATATACCTTCTTTGCTGCTTGATAGGCATAGGAACTTTACTCAGTAGGCAGCTCGATATTACTCATCTCGGTGACTAGCCTTTCTTTTGTAACCGACAGCCTTAGTACGTACCGACTGAATATTTCGATAGTATTAACCGACTAGAGTATATAGGATGACTTTGGACATAAAACTAATGACAACTTAGTAAATAATAAAAATCTCCCCTTTTGACATTAGTTTGGTATGTTTGACAAAACTCCTTTCAAAGTCATAACTGAAAATCTATATACTTACAAAATTTGACTAAAATGACAGTATATACATTTGTTCAAATATATACTTCAAATACATACTCCCCTTATCAATATGTTGTACATAACTTGATTTGCATGCTCTTGATGTTCCATGCTCCCCCTATCAATGTCATCTATACACTCGGTACACTCCCCCTTTTTGACAAACATCAAAACTAGTTACCATTAGGTGGGGGCAACTGGTCAAAAATAGATTTATACTTGGTATGAGCATCATTGAGAGCGTTAGTAAGTGCATCCTTGACACTTTCCATTAAATAATTATGAGCTATAATATCAGCTAATAGTGAAATTGAACCATCTAAAGTTCTTCCCTCTATTTGAGTGGATAATTGGGTAGCTCGGTTGATCTTCTCTTGAATGGATGATAAATGGGGAATAAATAATGTTTGAAGAGTCATGATATCCATCCTTATTTTGTGCTCTTCATTCTGAAGTTCTAACCATTGAGCCATAAGAGTTTGTAATTTTGTATAAAAATGTTGAATAGAATTGGGCTCGGTAGTCAGGTTATTGGAGAGATCAATAATCTCTTTTGCAATGACTTCAGTCTTATGCTTGATATCTTTAATAAAGAATGAAAATGTACATAACTTTTGAAATAAATAAATAATGTGCTTGAGTTGAGGGGACAACTCAGCAATGAATCCAACAAGCTTGACTTTACCTATAGCAATTGCTTTCTGCACTTCTTTAATCATCTTGGCAGTTAGCTCTTTCTCTTTTAATTTGCTAAGGTATTTTGATGCGTCTACTCCTGATGCTTCTAATTGAGTGAGTAGTTCATCCAGTTGCATATGGATGGCAGCATCTTTATTCATGATAGCTTCAGGTAGCATGTCTATCAATAATGCTTTGACCTTCTAAAGTACTCAGTTCTTCTTCTGAATAGCTATCTATTTTTCCTATTTTGTTTTGGCTTTACACAACTCTCCGAATTCAATAAGTGCTTGCCCTTTTAGTTTTGAAATGTCAACATTTGGCAACACAATAGGATTTGACAGATCTATTTTAAAACTGTGCTTCTTTGCTTTCTTCTCTTTGGATGATGATGCCTTCACTGGTTGAATGAGTATAATGGCTTTAGAGGCTTGTTCTTCCTCGGTTAGTTGCTCGGTGGAAGCAACACTTTTGTCAGTTCTTGTAGCCTCTGATGTATCCTTCAGTGTTTCCTTGCTTGGGGTCTCAGTGGCAACAGTTTTAGTGTTTGCAGGTGCTTGAGAAGTTTTCTCGACTGTGGCCTGAGAGATAGATTCACCTGGTATAGCCTTTTGATCCTCTTCACCTTATTTTGTGTCCTAAGATTTCTCAGTTGACACTTGTTGAGTTATCAGAGGATAGGACTTAACTTGTTCCAAAACTAATTCACTTGATATTAGTTTGGCATAGGCATTTCCTTTTATCATCTCTTCTTCCTGTGCCTTAGTGTCCATGACATCCTCATCAATTTGAATAGTTGAAGCAAGACCTTTCTTGGTGATGTCAACTATTTCCACTTCACCTTGAGGCTCTTCAGTCTGAATTTTGAATATGTCTTTCCATTTTTCTTTAGTTTCCTTCTCTACTTCAAGATAAAAACCATTCATCATTTTCAAGGCCCTTTTCTTTACTTGAAAATTTGTCTAGTAGTTCTTCAAATTTTTTCTTATATCATCTACTGACATGTCTGGAAAGAGATGCACCAAAACTCTTTCTCTTACCTTTTTCTCCGAGTCCATAGTATATTTCCATCTGTTGTCAATATGAGAGTACAATACTTTTGGAAGAAAATCAGTTACTTCCAATGGAACTACTCAGAATTTGAGAAGTGTACACACTACTGACTCTTCTAGTTGCCTCTTCTCTTCTTCTGTTTGAGAGTCATATTTTACATACCTAAATGATCCAAATCCTCCATATTGTTTCAAATTTGCACAAAAATTGTCAACACTGTGTACATCTTCCTTTGTGCTTTTAACAATCTGAAATTTATTCGCATCTTCAGATTCTGTGTCACTTGACTCCTTATTCAAAATGAGTCTTTTGGTCGACTTTATATAAGTCTTTGTAACTTTAGGCAATTCAACATTTTTCTGCCTCTTACCGGGTGACATTGCAGATGATCTAGTGTTAGGTTGCTTAACTGGAGGAGTCAGTGATACCTTAGTAGTATCCTATTTCTTTCTTTTCAAGATTTTACCCTTTGGCAATTCGGTGCTCAGTGTAATTGTTGCTTCTTGAGCTTTAGATTCTTCCTCGATTGTAAGTTGATCATTTTTCCTACCTGCTGGCTTAGTAGGTGTGGAGGTAGAACCTTCTCCAAATTTCTCAGTTAAAACTTTCATCATTTTAGTGGCTTTTCTGGTAGCCTTTGGTACTACTATGCTCAATTTTACTTTTTCTTTTACCTCTTCATAGGTACCATACTTGATCTCGGTTGAGTGCCTTGGAAGTGCCAAAAAGGCATCTATCTGTTGTTGAGTAATATCAAAATCAATCTCATAACCCATAGGTGGTAAAGATTGAGTTCTGGGTTCTACTGCATTGACATAATAGTAGTTGATGTCCACTTCAAAACATATAGCATCCTTATATTTTTCCACTAACTAAGGTGGGATCCTGTACCTGTTATGCATCTTTTCCAGAAATTTGTTAAAGTAATCATCCATTATCTCATTGAAGTTATCACCTAGCTGATTGATAAAGTTATTTATTTGATGGGTGATTGGTCGGTGTAATTCCCAAA